>NW_024870779.1:3620000-4220000 GCF_019054845.1 Dipodomys spectabilis
GTGAATATCATAATACAAAGTGTAGTTTCACTTTAATAATTTTAGATGTTTTTGTTAGGTAATTGGATAACATACAACTCAGTGCAAAATGATCATATCCCTACATAAGCACTATAATCTGTGGACAACTATAACAAATCTATATTTTTGGGTTGTTTTTCAAAGTTGAATCTAGTTTTGTTGTCTCTTTGAAACCTATTATCTCATATTACGCTGTGGGGAAAGCTAAACATAAATAGTCAGGATTACATTTTTCCTTCTGTGGTTGTTTGTGGTAATTTGAAACAGGCAAGACGCCTCCTTGTTCTCCTCTGTACCAGGAGCCATGGTGATCAGAAAGCATGGCTGTCTTTTGTTTCTGAACCTCTATTCTCCTTCTACCTGGCAGTCTTTGGATTTCCTCCTGCTTTCTAGAATTTCCCTTCCTATTTTCCCTTGTCTTCTACTTCCTCTCTTCTTCCTATTCTTCCCACTCTCTGTCTCTTGTTGCCTCCTATCATCCATCTTCCTCCTTTCCTTCCTATTCTTTCCTCCTCCTCCAATTCTTTTACTTCTGCAGAAACAATATGTACAAGAAAAATGTTGAAATTAGACAATAAAATGAAAAACCTCATATTGCTACCAACTGTAGAACATTCGTGTCAATGCTTGATAAGAAATGTACTCATTACCTTGCCAGTGTAATTGTAACCCCTCTGTACACTATTTTCACACATACAAAAAGGCAGACATTGCTGTTGGATGAAAACTAAGGTTCAGATTTGTGAATTCTCAAAGATGTATACATTAAGAACCAAATTTGTTTCTATCTCTGTCTGTCTCAGTCTCTGCCCTCCCCGCTCTTCTTATCCCTTTCTTTCCTTCTCTTCCCCCCCCTTCCCTTCCTATCTCCTCTCTGCTCCTCTCTCTTCTCCCTACCCTACTTCTCCCTCTCTTTCCATCCCTTTACCTCTTTACCCTCTTCCTCCCTCTTCCCTCCTTCCCTCCTTTCCCTCCTATCCTCTCTCCTTTTCTCTGTTCTTTTCTACACCCCTACCCTTTCTCCCCTCTTCTTTTCCTTCTCCTCCTTTTCCCTCCCCACTCACCCCATATATTGAGTCTATATTGAATAATAAAAATAGTTAAGTGACACATATGAGGAGAAACTGAGGCTGGAAATCATTTTGACCAGAGAGCAAGCACACCTTGGTGAGTAGCTAGCTTGCTGGGGTGGCTCTGATGATCACGTGCTTTGTAGTCCCATTGAGGGGATGGTGAAGCGACCAGGTGTGCAGCATCCGTCAGTGCCCTTCACCAGTATAATCACCTTGGCAACTTGACAAATTAATTAGGCTTCTGCAGAAAGCATAGGATGCAGCAGAAAGGTTGCTTCCCCTGGCTGATACAAGTAATTGGTCTTTGAGAAAAATGAAATCAAAGAGAAAAGGGCAAATACTATACTGTGATGATGGGTTCTACTTCCTCTTCTCTGTGTAACCCATCCCCTCTTTTGATTCCATCATTCCAAACTATAGGAATGACATTATAACCACTAAAAAACAAATCTGCAGCTGATGGATTGGGATACCACCATAGTCTTTAAATTTCTAATATCAGTGATAACCTATGGCATGCCAGGCAGCTGTTTCTCTCATTTTTGTAGTTCCTTGGGATTCTTTTCTTTTTCATATACCTAGGAAAAGTCGTTACGACTTACATCCTTTAGTTGCGTTGATGGTTATTTTGTCTACCAATCCAACTAAAATCATGAAAAATTGAGTTGAAAGTTTGGAAATGCTGATTCTAAAATTATATCTAGGTATGAGAAAATGATATCTAGAGACGTATTAATTGACTAGTGGACATCAAGCTCAGCAAATAAGCAGAGTATGGGTACCAGGTGCTGAATTAAGTTCTAGAACTGGAAAAATATAAAATATAATAGCACATAAAAATTTAAAGATCACAGGGCAAGGTTTTGCTACTACAATAATATATATTGTTACCCTAATAACCTGAAGTGAACGGTGTTTATAGGTGGGGAAATGTGGCATGGTTGGTCATTTTATTATCATTTCAAATCAGGATACTTATTTAATCACATAAGTCTGAAATATGGTAAAATTATTTCTCAATCTCTATTAGAAAAGTCTATGCAGGTCTTCTTACAGAGAATAAAAAGAAAATAAGCTCCATTTTATGAATATTTGCTTTTGAGAGAAAATAGTTAAGTATATTTTTTTTTCAACAAAAGAAAACTGGTTAGGCTCAGATCATCCTAGAAATTGATTTATAGTCTATTTTTTTATCCCCAAAAGAAATCCCTTCTGCAATGTCAGTGTCCCTGAAAATTGATCCTGTGATCTCTGCATATTTCTAGTAATAAGAAACATATTATTTATGAGGCAATACTCTTTGCCAAGATGTCATAAAATTTATCCATATTGAGCCTAATTCAGTCCCCCATCCCGAGAACTGCAACGTAGTATTCTTAGCTCTTTTTCCTCCAAAGTAAGGGGAAAATTCTTTGCTTTTTCTTCTTTTGGTAGCTATTGAACAAACATTGAGAAACTATTATATGTTCTTCTCCTAAGTGTTCTCTTCTGTTATACATTTTGTTTCCTTAGTGTTACTTATAAAGCATGGTTTTTATGCTTTTAGATTTAGGCAATACGCTTGCAATATAGTTCTAGCTGTGTTGACATTTGGAAGGACAATAAAACGTTCTAGGTCTTCCCACACTAACCTGCTCTAAGTCATGTCCCTGATCCTGGTCATAATTAAGTTGGCGAAACTTATGTATCAAATTTTACATTTTTTCCTGCTAGGTTTTTGTTTGTTCACATTGTTCTAACATTTTAAGCTTCCTGAGGAAGGTGGAAAGTTCATTGGGCAATCCAGGGCATATTTCAGATTAGACCCAAGTGTGGTCTCTAGTGAAAATTCTGAGGAGGATGGAGTTGAGTAGGAGATGCTATGATTCTTCATATGTTCACACAAAATATTGGAGACTTTATCTTCAATTAAGCACCAAGAATGTGAGGAGTGGGGCTGTGACTCAAGTGGCAGAGTACTAGCATTAAGCAAAAGTGCTCAGGAAGAGAGAGTGCCTGGATTTCAAGCCTTGGACCAATACCGCTCTCTCTCTCTCTCTCTCTCTCTCTCTCTCTCTCTCTCTCTCTCTCTCTCTCTCTCTCTCTCTCTCTCTCTCTATCTCTCAAGTAGTAGAACACCTCCCTGGCAAGCATTAAACCTTGAATCAAATCTTAGTACTCTCCAAAAAATATCAAAAGGAGAGTGAGGCAGAAGGGAAAAGAAAAACATTTCTAAGACAAAGTCTACTATTTTGCAATTTTACTGTCTAGCAATACATTTTATTAAAAGATACACTCATACAGGAGTCATGATGTATACAAAAAAATACAGTGGGATAAATTAGGCCTAAAAGTTCTGTGTTATTCTTCTTTATAGCTCTCTAAAGGAAAGATTCTCAACATTTTCAAATTAAAGGTGTGAATTTCCATCTTTAAAATGATCCTTTAAGAACTTGTGCAAAAGAGTTGTTGTTTAACAAAGCAGTTTATGAATAAAATTCATCTTGATCAATGTCTCCCCTTTCAACATTCTCATCCATCCTTCCCCAACCTACCCCTTTCCTCATTCTTCTTTATTTTGTAGGCTATACATTGGATTCTTGACTATATTCTCCCCATCTTTGCCTCTTCACTCATCTACCCTATTTCCCCATGGCCCTATCCTACCCCTTTCAAGTATCTGTTTCTTGTGTTTATTTTGTTGAACTTTGCCTTTACCTTTAAGGAATTACACTATTTGAATTCTCCCTTGAGTCTACCACATTGATGTTGACTGTTCATTAATTCTTTGTCCTAGGGGACTTTCCTTTGAAGTGTGTTTTACTTAACATCACTCATGGCTTCTACTTACTGCATGCCTGTAGCATTCTTAACCACTGTATCCATCTCAGATTTTGTCAAATATCTTTTGAAGAAATATCTTTAATATAGCATAAATGGCCTAAATCAGTATATAATTATTGAACAATATCTATCATGGTAAGACAATTTATACATTATAAATTTATTATTATAAATTTATAAAATTATATATTATATAATTATAATTTATACATTTGTAAATTTATAAATTATAATTATAAAATTATACTTTATTGTTACATAGCCAGAGTAAACATTAAGGTAAGCAAGAATGACCACCTAGAGCACATTTTCACACCTACTGTTTTGTGGACAGTTTATGGGAAATATTTTCAACCAGTGCTTCTTTGCTATTAGAAAAACCTCTTGGATATTCCTATAGAGTTCTATGAAATATCATTAGGACATTCAGTAAGTATTTGTTGAGCTTCTAAAACATTCCTGTTAGAGTTTAACATACTAGAGTTATGACAATAAATAAATAAGATACTTTTGTAAAAATATGAATGACACATACACATATGAATGAGAATTTATGCAATTGTACTGGAACTGAGATGAAGACATTAAAAGTTAAAAATCTCTTACAGTTCTACAATGTGATCAAGGTGTTATAAAGAAAATGAATTTAGAGGAGGAGGCTGCAATGCTTGGTAAGAAATGTATGCATTATCCTGCCCATGTAATTGTAACCCCTCTGTACAGTATGTTCACAAATAAAATAAAATAAACAATAATAATAAAAAAAGGAAAAAGAAACAATCCCAAACAAACTAAAAAAAAGAAAGAAAGAAAATGAATTTAGGAAAAGGCATAGCAGGAAGAGAGTATGTTAGCTATTGTCCATCAGTGGAGACGAAAGTCAGCAGATTTGAGATGACATTTGAGCAGCAGATGGAATGATGTGAAGAAAGAACCATGGAGGTTCTTTTTTTAAAAAATTTAATTTAATTAATTTATTTTTATTATTGTGAAAATACCATACAGAGGGGTTACAATTACATGGGCAAGATAGTGAGCACATTTCTTATCAAGCATGTAGCCTCCTCCTCTGTTTCCCCTTCCCATCCCTTCCCTTCTCCACCCCCCTACCCTCACAACCCCCTGCTACCACTCCCCACCCCCCAACTCCACCCTGCCAAAGTTATAAAGTTTGTTTTTCAACATAACGTCTTGTACATCTCATTGTTGTAACGGGTCCACCTGTATCCCTATTTAAACAGTTTGTTTTTTCCCTTCCCCTCCACAAATTATATCAACATCAAATACAGTGAAAGCAGGGCTTATTCCCTGGGGGAAGTACTATACAAAGCAACAAAGAACTCATCTTATAAATATGTTGAAAACAATTGCAAGAAAGAAAAAAAAACATTTGAATCCTTATCTTGGGGTTCATTTCGCCTAACATCAACTTGTCTGACAGTTTCTGCTTGTCTCAGCCATATACTAGTTATTGCAAATAAGGGAAACCATGGGACCTATAGAGCTCCCCTATGACCCAGCAATCCCACTTTTGGGCATTTACCCAAATGCTCACAAACAAGACCACACTAAAGCTACAAGCACAACTATGTTTATTGCAGCATTATTTACTATAGCTAAGATATGGAACCAACTCAGATGCCCCTCAGCAGATGAATGGATCAAGAAAATGTGGTATATATACACAATGGAATTCTATGCCTCCATCAGAAAGAATGACGTTGCCCCATTTGTTAGGAAATGGAAAGACTTGGAAAAAATTATATTAAATGAAGTAAGCCAGGCCCATGGAGGTTCTTAGGTAGAGAAAAGAGCACTGTGCAGCAACAAAACGTCTCCTGAATTCACATGTTTAAGTCCTAATCTCAGTATGAAAGAATGACCTTTAAATGGGTCAGACCTTTAAATGGGTGATTGGGGTAACATGATGTAGTATAGATGATCCCTAAGTCCTACCTAGCACCTGTCGCTATAAAACCAGGAGAAGGCACAGCAAAAAGATCTTCCCTGCAAGTGGAGGACAGTCCTTGCAGGAAGTGGAATCTGCTTATCCCTTGATCTTGTACTTGCTCTTTTAGCCTCATCCACACACAGACTTCTGTGACTTAAGATACCCAGCCTGTCTTATTTTTATTGTGGTACCTCTAGAAAAACTAACAAATAGAAAGTGGAAGCAGCTTGATGTGTTTGTTGAATGACAAATAAGGCAGAATGAAATAAAGGAGAGCGATGGTGTAGGAAAAAGAAAGGGGCCAGGTTGTGTAGGGATAGAGACTAGACTTTCCATTTAGTATGGTGCGGATAGGATTTTTTTAAGCAGGGATTTTTACATAATAACTTTTAGTTAAGGAGTGGCAATGTGTTGGCGGGCAGGAATTTACTTTGGAGAGCTCTAACAGAATTAGATTTATTAGTAGCAGCCATAATAATCCATGAAAACGTGGTTTGGACCATGCTGCCGGTGATAGAGTAGAGGAGAGCTGGTTGAAATCAGGGTGGCATCTGGAGGATGGAACCCCCAGATTGCGCAGTCTGTAAAGCAAACAGACACCAACTATAGCAAAGGACTGATCACTTGTCTATTCTCAGATGAGTAAATTCAAAAGAAGACCCTTTAAATGCAAGCTTCTATGTTTTGTGATACTGTGTGCACCATGGGGTATTTCCCCTTACTTTGAGACATTACGGATCCAATATTTGTGTGAAAATGCAAAGGAAATTTAAAAACAACTTCCATCGTAATTCACTTCTCAGAATTGAGTACTGCTAATGCTGCATCTTTCAATGTTCTTACTAGAGTTAACTTCTCTCTCTCCCTCCTCTGTCTTACACACATGTGCACACACACATACAGAAAAAGAGAAAGAGGGGTGGGGTGGGGTGGGGGAGGGATTATTTTACATTGTAATGAAGAAAAGCCCTGTAATTCTCAAAATCAGAGCTCAGTGGAACATGTATTTGGATCTTCAGTTTCCTCCCCTCTGAAATTTTTTTAATTGTGCATTTTTAACAAGTTTTTTATTGTGAGAATACTGTGCAGAGGAGGGGTTACAGTTGCATGAGCAAGGTAATGAGTACATTTCTTATCAAGCATTGTTGTCTCCTCCTTTGTTTTTCCCCTACCATCCCTTCCCTCCCATCTCTACAACTACACTCCCCCGACCCTAAATTGTAAAGTTTGTTTTTTCCACATAGCATTTTGTACATCTCATCTCATTGTTGCAATGGGTCCACCTGTATCCCTGTTTAAACAATTTTTTTCCCTTCCCCTCCCCCAAAACAGGGGTTATACCATGGGGGAGGGATATACAAAGCAACAACAACAAAAAATCACGTGGTACCTTATAAATATGTTAGAAGCAATAGCAAGGTTTTTTTCTTCCTTCTGAAATTTTAAAGAAGCTTGTTAGAATGATATGTACAAGGTCAGACCGTGGGTGGCAAAGCCACCGCTTTGAGGAAAAGAGTGGCATTCTCGGATGGCAAGAGTTGCTGTTATTCTGGGCTCCAGATTTGGGATCGTTGCTTTCAACTGGATTTGATTTTTATTAAGGCGAATTTTGTTCAAGTGATTCAAATGTTATTTGCCTATAATTTTACAAGTGGACCATTTGGGGGAACCTAGTGAAATGCTTTACATACTAGCAAGTGGAGTAATTTTTGATTTGATTTTTTTATTCAAGACTATAGGTCTTTTAATGCAGTGATCTATTTTTTTCGTCAATATTTTTTACATGACTAAATGAAATAAGAACAAGGAGAGTCAAGAAACAAAATTTACTTGCTAACTTCACCAACTCTCCAGATGGGAAAAGCAGAAAGGAATAGATTCCACATAAAACATGCAGAGGAAAGGGCAAAATAAATTTAAATTCTTCTTCTGAACTGGTTTAACAGCTTGAAATTTTTAACCCACTGTAAAACGAGATAGAGTGAAAATTACATGTGCAGTTTCTATATTATTTTATCACATAGGAAAACATTACCAATATGTTGTATAGGATTCCAGAATTTTCCATAGGACACCCTCTCTTGTCCTATATGGTACTCTTTCCCCCCCCCCAAAATCCCAGTATAAAACATTTATTCTGGAGTGAATGAACCACACACACACACAAAAAGAGTGAGCAAAGTTACAGGACCACATAAGGTGTTTGGGGAGGAAGTACAGAAAATAAACCTTATAGAGACTTGAGAGAGGAGGAGAAATGATTGATATCTCACTTTATCCTTACATCAACATTGATGGAATTCTTTTTCCATTTTATAGACAAGCAAGCAGACTAGAGCTATTAAATGACCGGGTCTGATCTCTCTCTCTCTCTCTTTCTTTCTTTCTTTCTTTCTTTCGTTCTGTCTTCTTTCTTTCTTTCTTTGTCAGTCATAGGGCTTGAACTCAGGGTCTGGGCAATGATCTGATTCTTATATCTAGTACATTTCAAGAATACAGGCCTTCAGGGCCTCATGACAGAGCTATCCTCTGGGGGCAACTATTGATCTAGTGTCCCATGCATTTATTTATTTATATTAAGTATATATGAAATTGCACCTTCTACTTCCATAATTAAATAGGGGTACTCACTTGGTTTCAATCAACTTTATTTCTTCATCCTTACAGTTCCCTGAACTTTTCCCACAGTGTGTGTGAATGCATGGGATGATGAAGATAGGTCTTCCAGTGTTCAAAAAAGAGGGAGTGTGTGTATAATAGTAAAAACCCATTTTTCAAATCTAAAATTATCTTATAACACATTGTGTGTCATGATACATGATGAAAATAAAGCACAAAGAAACATGAAAAATTTACACACGTGGATATAGTTATGAATAGTTTATAAGATATACAGATAAAATATATACCTTCTTAAGTTTATTATTTTTTTCCTTGTTGGGACAATCTTTTATGTTTTATATATTTTTATTATAAAATACTGCACAGAAGGGTTACAGTTATATGAGTAAGGTAATGAATACATTTCCTGTCGAGCATTGTTACCTCCTCCTTTGTTTTTCCCCTACCATTCCTTCCCTCCCTACCTCCCCAACTCCTCCCTCCCTTCCCCCCCCAACAAAGTTGTAAAGTTCATTTTCAACATAGTGTCTTGTACATCTCATTGTTACAATGGGTCTACCTGTATCCTTATTTCAGCATTTTGTTATTTCCCTTCCCCTCCCCAAATTACAAAAATGTATATACATGATGTAGGGCACCAGAATCAAATACAGTGCAAACAGGGAAGATCATACAAAAGAAACAAAAAAATCACATGGTATATTAGAAATACGTTAAAAACAACAGCAAGAACGATAAAACCTCTTGTGTCCCTATCTTGGGGTTCATTTCACTTAATATCATCCTATATAGTCATATGTACATAGCTTTTGACCTTTTCTGCTTGCCCTAAACTTAGACTAGTTATTGCAGATAAGGGAAACCATGTGAACTATGTTTCTTTGGGCTTGGCTTACTTCACTTAAGATAATTTTTTCCCAGTCTTTCCATTTCCTTACAAATGGGGCAGTGTTATTCTTTTCAATGGAGGCATAGAATTCCATTATGTATGTATGTATGTATGTACATATGTATGTATATATATATGCCACATTTTCTTGATCCATTCATCCACTGAGGGGCATCTGGGTTGGTTCTATATCTTAGCTATGGTGAATAAACATAGTTGTGCCGGTAGCTTTAGTATAGCCTTGTTTGTGATCATTTGGGTAAATGCTTGAAGGTGGGATTGCTGGATCGTAGGTGAACTCTATGTGGAGTCTTTTGAGGAACCTCCATATTGCTTTCCAAAGTGGTTGAACAAGTACTAACAATGCAGTAGGCTTCCCTTTGGCCACATCCCCTCCAGCATCTGTTGTTATTAGATTTCTTGATTCTAGCCATTCTAACTGGGGTGAGGTGGAATCTCAATGTTGTTTTGATTTGCATTTCTTTTATGGTTAGAGAAGTTGAGCATTTCTTCATGTGTCTATTGGCCATTCTTAGTTCCTCTTCAGAGAATTTTCTCTTTATGTCTTTAGCCCACTTATTAATCGGGCAGTTGTTTCTTTGAGGATTTCTTGTTGGTATTAAAAGAGAGCACGCAGTTTTGTTAACGAATTTTAAAATTATCTTTAATGAGCTGTACAAGGAGTTTCAATTTAACATGTCAATTTATTAACATATCTTTTTATTAGTTGAACATAAGTATACAATGTAATTGGTTTCATTGTGAAAATGTCTCACATGTATATAACACATTTTCATCATGTTTACCGTATATATTACTCACTCTTGCCCTTACCTCTTCCCTTCCCTTATAGTCATTAGTTACTCTTCTACTTTCATGCCTCATTTATCTCTCTCTGTGGGTCTGTCTCTTTTTTCCCCTGTCTCTCTCAATTCCACGTAAGAGAAAATACATGCCTAATTACCTTTCTGATTCTGGCTGATTTTGCTTAATGTGATGATTTTCAGTTCCAACTATTTCATTCAGCACAGTTTCATTCTTCATAGCTGAATCCTATCCCCGTGTTCCCATGTTTTCTTTATTCATCCATCCATTGACAGGCACTCACTGGTTCTATCACATGGCTATATGAACAGCGCCATGAGAGGCAGACAGGCAGTTCCCTATGATGCTGACTACATTACACTTCAGGGTTCCCCGGCAGGATCCACCTGAGTCATATACTTCTGCCTTAACTAACCAAGAAACATCAGAGTGAAAATTCACCATACATCAAAGGGACTTAATACCCAGCTACAGAATTATCCATCCACCAGTTGTAGAAGACATTTTTTTTTCTCAGCAGCCCATGAAAATTTCTCCTAAACAGACCAATTTTTAGGCCTTTGAACAAGCATATGCAAAACAAAAAAAACAAACAAACAAAATCCCTGAAATAATTTTGACTGTCTTATTATACTGGAATAAAACCAGAAGGCATCAGGAAAAGAAACAACAAACAACAAAAGCCCAGCGAGACTGAGTGAGACACTTCTGATTGATCAATGCATCATTCAAGAAAACAGGGCGAGGGGAAATTTAAAAATCATTAGAATAAATAAAAATTCAAACACTGCTTCCCAGAATCATTCCGGGATTTGAGAATAAGGAACTGCTTTTACTACAAATGAGGAAACGGAGGCTCAAAGACCTAAAATAACCTCCTCTATCATCACAGAGATCCTGAATGGACAAGGCTACCAAACTACAAATTCAAGAATACAACTACTTCCATATGTTTACATACCTCGGTGACACATACATGACACATACATTCCAATGGCTCATGTCTATAACCTTAGCTACTCAAGAAGCCAAGATCTGAAAATTTCAGTTCAAAGCCAGACAGGCAGAGGCAGTAAAGTCTATGATTTCATGGACTTTACTTAAAGGCACTTATTTCCAATTAACCATCGCAAAGCCAAAAGTGAAGATGTGGCTCAAGTGGTAGGGCACCAACATTGAGTGTACAGAATGAAGCCCTAAGTTTAGTTTAAGCCCTAGGACCAGCACACACACACACACACACACACACACACACACACACACACACACACACACACACACACACACACACACAAGACAAATGGAAATGAGAAAAACTAATTTGCCAGATATTTTTCTGGGTGCTAATGCATACAGAAAACCTTAGAAACCATATTTTGTTCAATACAAAGTATGTTACAGGTGGTAGTGGTGGTGGTGTTTGTTTTGTTTTTGTTTTTGTCTTTTAGGGGGTAAAAGTGGGATGCAGAAATGTAGAGAGGAAGGGTGAAGAAATGTAATCATGGTATTCAGTAGATATTATGTGGAAAATTATTTATGCAACTTGTGGACAGAGACAGGAGGGAGGAAAAACTGGGAGAAAGCAAAGGAACAGGTGACATTATCCCCAAAAATGTCCTTATCACCTGACTTATGAAATGGTGACCTTTCTGTGTAACACCTTAATAAAAACAGTAAAATTATATTTTTAAAAAGTATGCTACAAAGAGAAAAGTCAGTTGAAAGTGTTACAATTTCAGATTACTTATACAGTATAATTTTTTGCAGATTTCATAATCTTGTAAGTTTTAAAATACTGAGATCTTATTTAAAACTTCTCAAAGAATACTATTTCAGAGATAGAATTATATATCAAAACTAGCTTTCCATTTTATGTCAATGCCCAGTTAATATATTTCAATTTTTTTTTTTTTTTGGTCATGGGTCTGGTCACTGTCCCTGAGCTCTTTTACTCAAGGCTAGTGTTCTACCACTTTGAGCCACAGCTCCACTTCCAGTTTTCTAGTGGTTAATTGGAGATAAGAGTCATGGGGACTTTTCAGCTCATGTTGGCTGTGACCCATGATCCTGAGATCTCAGCCTCCTGAGTAGCTAGGATTGCAGGTGTGAGCCTCAACTTTGATTAGTATTTCTTTTTGTTTTAAAGAATTTATTTTTTACCTAAGGTCAAGAATTTTTTTTATTGTTTAGCTTTTCTTTTTTAATTTTTAATTTATTTTTATTGTAAAAATACTGTACAAAGGGGTTACAATTACATGGGCCAGATAATGAGTACATTTCTTATCAAGCATTGTAACCTCCTCCTTTGTTTCCCCTTCCCATCCCTTTGTTTTAAAGGATTTAATGTGAAAATAATTTTTGAATATGTGCATTTTTCAAAGATACTACTCTAATGGGACTAAGTAACAGCTAACAAACATTTTTTTAATAATTAGTATTTTTAGTGTTTTTGCTTATTCTCACATATGGTCTGTTGGACAACATATAGTCATTTTATGTCAGAAAATTATAAACTTTATTAAACTTTTGTGGTGTGTGTGTGTGTATGTGTGTGTGTGTGTGTGTGTGTGTGTATGTGTGTGTCTGCCCATTGTAGGGCTTGAACTCAGGACCTGGGTGGTATCTCTGACCTTTTATGCTTAAGTTTAATGCTTTACCAACACGAGCCATAGCTCCACTTTCAGCTTTTTGTTGATTAATTGGCGATAAGACTCTTGCAGATGTTCTTGCCTGGGCTGGCTTTGAACTGTGATCCTCAAATCTCTTGCTTCCTGAGTAGCTAGGGTTACAGGTGTGACTCACTGGCGTTTTAAACTTTTGATTTTTATCTGTGTAGTGCTCTCATTTACAAACTGGAGTTGTATTGTTCATCTCAAGGAAAAATACTAAGGTAGGTAAAATGCTAATAACTTGGTGTCTATGAACATAATGATCATAACATCCAGAGTAACATTAGCTGGGCACCAGTGGCGTAAGTCTGTAATCTTAGCCATTCAGGAGGCCATAAAGCTGCAGGGTCGCAGTTTGAATACCTTCTGGACAGCAAAGTTTTCGAGACTTCTCCAATTAACCAGGAACAAGCCAAAAACCGTGTATGTGGCTCAAGGGGTAGAGTTCCAGCTGTGAGAAAGAAAGCAGGGAGAGTATGAGGTCCTGAGTTCAAACCATGGTAAGGCCTTGCAGTCAAGCCTGATTCCAACACACACACACACACACACACACACACACACACACTAACATTATTAGTATTATGACAACTCTTTTCAAGAAGCTTATAAAACTAAGTAGACAAGGCACAAGTATTTAAGGAATACTTTCCTCGTCTCAAACATCATGCCAGATGCTATGAGAAAAATAATGCAGGAGTAAAACTATCATTGCCTGCTGGACTAGCGCCATGTACCTCTCGACGGTGCTGCGAGCCGGTGTTATCATTTCATCTTTACTGCGTGCCCAGTGTCACGCAGGAAATGGAACATGCCAGAAGACTGTCGTCCTGGTCTGGGGAGAAGAGAACACGCAGCCGCCCCACGGCAGAGGACCGTTCCTGCCCTCCAGCTGCGTCCAGGATGCCTGGAAGGCCCCTCCAGACTTCCATCTCTAACACTTCTCTTCCACTACCCGAGTCTTGAACCTGTGGCGCCTTGACCCTCCCTCTGCTTGTTTGCTAGGAGGAAATGGAAGCCTCAGCAGTGAGGATCCACCTCCACCGAAGGTGCGGAGGCCTGGCCCGGCCACACCCTCCATGGCGGGGCGTGGGTCCGCAGGGACCAGGCATCCCGGAGGTGTTGATCACAGGGGGTGGGGGGAGTTAGGGGAGGTCAGAGTGGGAACCCTCCCGTGGAGACTATTGTAGCTCATCATGACTTCACTTCCTCTTTTGTGGAACAGGGTGTAATTATTCCCAAATCCCAGAGGAAAAGCTAGCTGGAACACAGAGTGTATAACAGGTTACATATATTTACATGCAATGCATTATATATTACCTAATATATTCTACATGTAATATGTATTAGAATTATATGGAGATGATATATTCTATAATATATATTCTACAGATAATATGTATTAGAATTATACAGAGTATATTATAGCATTCTGTATTATAGAATTGTACAGAATCCATAGGTACATGTGTGTGTAGGTACACATGCATACTATTCCCAAATCCTAGAATTTTTCGGAAGAGAAACTGTAATACAGAATGCATCACATGTCACCCAGAATGCACAATATCTATACACAATGCAATATGTATATTATAGAACTATATATAAAAAGAACATGTACGTTATAGAATGCTGTATCATAGAATTTTGCAGCGTGCATATGTATATGTTGCATATATGCGGTGCATACCTAGCGTTCTTGGCACCCAGCATGTCTTGTGCTCAAGTCTGTGAAGAGGTGTGATAATGGTCACGTACTGATTATAGAGACAGTCTCGTTTAAGTGTAACTATGTAACTATGCTTTATATTCTACCTATTAAAAGTAACAGCTGCCACTTAGTGACATTTCCCAGTTCCCAGGTTCTGCTAAAGTTTTTTATGGCTGATTTTGATTAAACATGGTGATCATGAGAAGTTTGTTCTCTTCATATTACCATTTTATGGAGGAGAGAATGCAGACACAGAAATGTTAACTAGACTATCTAAGTGGATAGGACCAATTTATAGATAAACCAGTAAAATGAGTCCAGTAAAATGTTATGCTTCTCTGTTACTGAAGATTCATGCTTGCTCTATTTTGAATTTCAGATTTCTATATTTGGGTTAGGCAGCTCAAAACAATAGATGTTCCAGGATTGTTTTAAAATTCACAAAACAATTCTATAAATATCAAAAAATTAGAAAGCCCATATACAATCTTGCATACATAATTTTCATTTGAAGTACCAATTGCCTTTCTTTAGAAGAAGGTATACTTTCCCTTAATTGTAATTAATGCCATATTCTTTATAGGTAATAATAAATTCACTTTTCATACTAACATCATTCTAAACAAATACATAACATTTGACCACGAATCTGATATAACATCATTTTCTAGCTATCTTTTTATTCATCCATGTTACTAGTTGTTGTTTTTTTGAACTTAGTATTCCTTTTCTTTTTGAGAGAATCAGGATTTGAACTCAAGGCTTTACGCTTGCTTGGTTGGTTTTACCACTTGAGCCTCATCTCCAGTCAATCTTTTTGATGGTCATTTTGGAGATGAGTCTCCTGGATTTTTCTACCCAGGCTAGCTTGGTACTCTGCTCCTTTGGGTCTCAGCCTACTGAGTAGCTGGGATTACAGGTTTGAGCCTCCAGGGCTAGACTGAACTCAGTATTTCTTTATTGAACTGTGTTTTTGGATTACAGCTATGTAATATCATTATCACATAGTATCTCCTGAAGCTTTAAAGACTCCTGGCTAGAGTTACATGTCTGATACAAATATAGTCTGCTCACATAAGCATTTCACTTGGACAGTTATCTTACATGCAGTTTTCATTCAGATATGGAAAAGTGACCAAACAATCTCACATATCTATGGATGACAAACATATTTCCTCTCATCAGTCATTCAACACAGGGTGAGCCCCTCTGCTAGAATAAACTTCATAGATGCTTACATTTTCTATTGTCACTCCTTCTGTTCATCTCTTGTGATTCTCTGAGTGTTGTTATTTATGAAAGAATATCAATTTTCCATCTCATTCAAAAGATGTTTTGCTCATGCCTATAATCCTAGCTACTCTGACGATTGTGGTTCCAAGCCAGCTCTAGCATGAAAGGCTGTGAGAATCTTACCTCCAATTAAGCAGCAAAATCAGGAAGTGGAACTGTGGCTCAAGTAGTAGAGTGCTATCCTTAGCAAAAGAAAAGCTCAGGAACAGTGTCCAGTCCTTGAGTTCAGGCCCCAGTATTGGCACACACAACAATTTGCCTCTGCAGATTTCAGATCCAAAAGATCACTTTTCCTGATTAGATCCACCTGCACTCAACTGTCATTCTCCTTTCTGCTGTCCAAGCTTTGAGCGGATATGAGATATTTGCATCCATTTTATTCATGGGAATATTTCCAAGGTTATGAAATACATATGGAAGTAGGTTAGCTGCTAAGTCCATCTTGCCATGCAAACTAACTACTACACAATGCTTCAGTATCTGCTTTGGGATCATATTTGTCACTAGAAGAGAAGCTTATTGAGGTCTCAATTTTTCTCCTGGCCTTTGCTTCCAAACTGAGCCATAGCTTGTATTTGCTATTACAGTTTATTCCATCGCTGCAGCCTGCTTAGAAAATGGCTTGTTTCTTGGGTTGATATCAAAAAGGTTAAGTTCTTTATCCCCTTCCGGGAGGGCCAGGTATTGCTCTTCTACCTTTATGCCCTAAATGAACTTTCTATTTTCTAAGTGGAAAAGAGTAAGCACTTACTCTCAAAAGGCTGCTTCAAGAAAGGCAAGAAAGTTATGGAACTTGACTATTTTCTGAAACAGAAAATGATATATTTACATTCAGAACCCACTGGTTGTTTTTTATTTTTTGAGACCTCAATTTTATTTTATTTTAAAGGCTATGTCATTTTAAAGCTATAAGTTAACTTCAGAGGGTAAAATTTTACAGGAAGAGCTGTGGGCAGGGTGCAGGTAGAGGAAAACATATGTTTTCACACTTGAAGTTGCCAGGGGGGGAAAGAAGGTATTCAAGCCCAAATTGGCATCAGAAAGCAGGAAAGTCATCATTGATCCAAAAAAAATCATCAGGTCTTGAATCACAATGACTGAGCTTATTAGAATCTTGTGTGTGTGTGTGTGTGTGTGTGTGTGTATGTGTCCACATGCGTGTGCATGCCAGTACTGGTGCTTGAACTCAGGGTCTGGATGTTGTCCCTGAGCTTTTTAGCTTGAGCTGGTGTTCCACCACTTGAGCCATAGCTCCACTTCTGGCTTTTTTGGTGGTTAATTGGAAATAAAAGTCTCATGGACTTTCTTACCCAGGCTGGCTTTGAACTGTCATCCTCAGATCTCAACATCCTGAAGATCTAGGATTCTAGCCACCAGCACTTGGTTTAATTATTTTTATTTTTTAGGTTGAGTTTTTAGGCCAATTCAAAGGAAGGAAGTTATTTTGAGGTCTTAGGAAATCCCTAGGTCCTAAGGATTTCCATGATGATTTCATCATCCACTAGAGCATTGAGAGGTCTCCAGTCCAGCTGAGGAAGTAAATCAGAACCCATACTCAAACTTAGTAGCTTGCCCAGCCCCTCCATTCTAAAGATCCTGCTCAGATCTGAAATTTAGTAAGGTTTGCTGCCCATGTAAAGCAATCTCCATTCTTGCTTTCCTTATGTAAGTATACCATCCTTCTCTTGATATTCAGAAGTAATGTCTTGTAGTTAATTTTGATTGCTTTCCCCCCACACTCACAGCCACTAATTCCCCTGTGGCCTTATCTACACCTACAGATGCTATTGATCTTTGAAAAAGCACACCCATATTAGAGTACAGGTTTTTTAGTCAGACACTCTAGGCTCAACTCCTAACTACACACAGTGTAATTGAAATAGGACTAGTTTAGTTACTTTATGAGTGGGGTAACTATGAAAAAATAATGTATGTAAAACTAATATTGAGCCAGGTGCTGATGGTTCAGACTTGTACTCCTAGCTATTAAAGAGACTGAGATCTAAGGACTGCAGTTCTACCTGTGCAGAAAATTCCTTTAGACTCTTAGTTCCAATTAACCAACAAAAAGCTGGAAGTGGTGGCATCACTAAAATGCTAAAGTGCCAGCTCTGAGTGGAAAATCCAAATGAGAATGGGAAGGTCTGAGTTCTAGCTTGAACTCAGTACTGGCACAAAACAGCCCAAAACAAAATAAGAACACGTGGTAGAAACAGGCGTTTCTGTGAGTAAAAGTTGGGACTACAACTGGTTTCCTGCTAGCTGGTTCCTTCACGTGCAAGTTCAACACTACTAAATTTACTACTAAACCTCTCTCATCATACCAGCTCTCCCTGCCGAGCAAACTGTTGCTCACTGGCATCTCAGAGCCTGATTCTAAGCTGCCTGGTTCCCCTTCTCTTCCTCTGCAGGCTTCAAACTTCACTCTGGGTAAATGGGTTTTGTACAGTCCCCAGACTCTGGGTTGATTTATTCCATTTTTCACGTTGCCCTGCTTTGAATCTCTGTGCACTACTTACCTGGAGTGTCTTCTCTTGGGAAGACATTTCTACCCTTCCCAATCCTCTGAACTTTCCACAAACTTTCTATCATCTCCACAAAGTCACAATTCAACCAAGACATCTGAGAGCCGATTTCCTCCTTTTCTGAACTCCTGCAATTCTCTAAATCATTTAATAACTTACTAGCAAGTGAATCACCTTTTCTCTTAGGGTACACTTTCCAATGTTATTCTGAACTCTTATTGACAGGTGTTCTTGTGCTTTAACCTCCTTCTTAGCTCTTCCATTGTTTTGTTGTTGTTGTTGTTTTTTTAATTTGTTTGAGTTCCTTATAGGCAGGGAGCCTGTGTTTTGCTTAGGTGTCTTTGTCATACTATTAGAAACTTAGTAAATTTGATTTAATTTTAAGGGACTACAAAGGATGCAATGACTATATCTGATATTCAAATATTTTTCTTAACAACTGGGACATAATGGTTTAGAGACATAAGGTGTAATGCACTTTCTCAACTTAGGCGAATAATGTAGTTTTGACAATGTTCAACAATTGCTGATTGGTTTCACAGGAAACCATGATGAGGAGTAGATTACTTCTACGTTTTCTCTGGTTCATGTAGATTGAATGTGGGAAAAAGCACTGGTGTCAGAAACCAGGCTCTTCTATGTCTGTCCTTCAGCTGAAAGACTTCCTTGACACCCCAAATATCCTAACTCTGATGGGCCACTATATGTACATACAGGCAGGAATGTATACTCTCACTTGAGAGCTGGGACACTTGAACAACTCTAATTAGGAAGTTAAAGAAATATAAAGGCTTTAAGAATAGATATCTTTACCTTTCACTCTTTCTTAAGTTCATGTACATATTAGGCCTTGGTGTGATAAAAATCTTTAGTATGTTAAGAAACAGAATGTGCTTAACGATGGACTACTTTTGTTGTTCTTTTTATCCTTTTTAGTATAAATTTTAAAAAGTTATAATAGAATGATAAAATCTATGCCGTTCTATGAATAATCAGTCAATCTTGTTCAAATTGTTCCTCAACCATTTTTAATAGATATATTTGAATTTTAGCGTGAACTCTCTTAATCTCATCTTTGATAGATGGTTATTATAAACATCTATAAATGCATCCCTTTTAACTGATTTTATTTTTTTATATAACTTCAGATCTGCTAAGCATGCTTTTTAAATTATGTGTTTGTCATGCTTGGCGGTTCATTCCATGTTTGGCCACTCCGAAGCTTCTGTAATTCTTTTGAGGCTTCCAAAAGGTCACTGTGTGCCCTGCCCTCCTGCTAGGTGAATTGCTTTTTTCTCTCTCCAGATGTGGTCCTGTTCAAATTTTTCTGGCTATCATCTGTACCCAGATCTTATAGAAGAAGTGTCAGATGCTGCCCAACGGTGAAGTGAGGACCCTTTCAGACCAGAGGGAGATGTGAACAAAGTGTGACTGTGTCTGCCAGTGTTTCTTCTGGCAAGCCGGCCTGCTAGGCTCTTTTCCTTTCGGCCATCTGGCCTTCCATAAACAAATGTGCAGTGGTTTCTTCTTTTCGTTCAAATTCCAGCAGCTGGGTTCCCTTCTTCATTCCTTTTGATGTTGTGACACCAGTAGCCGTGCACTCATGAATCTTTGTGCTTCTTTTCACTTTTAGGGGTTCTATCAGCCACGATGTTAAAGAAGGGGTTCACATGAGTTTGCCATATGAGGATTCCACGATGCATGGGCAAAGGTAGAGTGAATGGGCCTTTCCTGAGAAAACAGAACGCAGGTCAGAGAGGGTCATGTGTCCCTGACCTTCCTCAGAGGGTCACAGTTCTGTAGGAAAAACCAGGTAAATCCTCATATCCATGTACTTACTGGTGGAAGTCCTGTTTCCACCATCGTGCACTTCAGCTTCTTGGACTCATTTCAAAGGAAATGTTTTCATAAATACACATCTTTTTTTTAATTAGGTGTTTGTGGACATTAGCCTTACCTTGAAAAAGTCTTTTGATGTGTTAGTGTATGTATATACTATAAACTATGTCATTTATTGGGTAAAATATACATATGATATATACATTTCAAATGACATACATAATTCTATCATATAGATGATTACATAAGAATATATAATATTCTTGGGATACAATCTATACTCTGTTTCAGTGTATTGAATACATACATTTCCTGCCTTTTAAAATGAATTCAGCAGTTGTTAGCACTATGAAATCCTTCAGAGTGTATTGCATTTGGTTTTACAAGTTTTGACTTAAAAATAAATCTCTATAATGATTATTTCGATAGTGATATTTCCTCATGGAAGGGGTTTTTGTAGCAAAGTCTACAGAATAACTTTTATGGAAGCAAAAGGGTAGCATCAGAAAATAAGATGCTAAATAAATAAGGAAACTTAAAATATCTTCCAAAGAAATTGGCCTTTTGCATAGAGGAGAGATTGGCATCTACTGGTCGTTAATTTCCTCACTTAGGAAATGAAGAGATTGGAAGATTGCTTGTAACTTCCCTTGGAACATTATTATATGTGCCCTCGACAAGAGAAACATCATTTCATTTATGAGATGAAGAAATAAATATCACATAAGACAGAAGACAAAGCATCTTGGATATATAGAGAAATGGAAATGTATATGGAAGGTTATACTAGGCTTTGTCAGAGATTGTAACATGGAGGATTGTTGTGTGAGACCAGTTGAGGTAAAAAAGGCACAAGACCTGAACCGAAAAATAAGCTAAAGGAAAAATGGCTGGAGTTGCTCAAATGTAGAGTGTCTGCCTAGCAAGCCTAAGGCCCTGGGTTCAAGCCTCAGTACTGTCAAATACATGCAAATAAACAAATTTGGTTCTAATTTTCTGAATGGTTTTTATTCCATAGGTAAATGAGGAAGTTCTGAGGGTTACCTGGTCAGAAAAGATGGACGAAAATCTTATGAAATCTTCTCTTTTCCAGAATCGCCTGCTCAGAGCACCTCTAGT
This sequence comes from Dipodomys spectabilis, assembly GCF_019054845.1. Classification (NCBI taxonomy): domain Eukaryota; kingdom Metazoa; phylum Chordata; class Mammalia; order Rodentia; family Heteromyidae; genus Dipodomys; species Dipodomys spectabilis. Next base: position 3,641,361 of record NW_024870779.1, read on the forward strand.
TTCATGAGACAGTAAGCAGGTGTCTTTGCACCCAAAGAATCCTCATACAACTTAATTCGAAGCAAACACTTAGGCTTATGTTTGAGTGAGAATTCTTTACTAATATTGCTTTCTTCCTCCACAACTGACTTGTGATTTTCAGGAACCAGAAGACCTAGGTTTGCTTTGATATTATTACTGTGGCTTCATTTCACATGGGTGAGTGTTGCCTGCTATAAAAATGCGTACCCTCCCTATAAGCAGGGCTAAAAGATGCTCACTCACCTTCTCTCACTTCCTGTAGTTACCTCTCAGTCCCAATGCACTTTTACATCTCTCCCCTGGCTCAGACCTCCTGGAAATCCTCTTAGCTTTGCTTGTTGTCCAATCAGTCACCCCATAAGCAGCTTGATGGCCTATTTGTAAGAACTAGAACGTGATATACTTTCCCCCCAAATCCTTATCAAATGTGGCTGCTTGGGCTTACATTTGCTCCAAGAATACCTGGGGTGCTCTACCAGATAGCACCTGGCTGTCTCCCCTGGAATCAGCCATTTCACACCGTCTTCTTCACTAGTTAATGTGATTGTCATCACTTTCTTTCTTTTTTGAGGGGATGTTTGAGTGTGCTCTGAAAAATAATTTTTATTGTTGTTGTAAAGGTGATAAACACGGGGGCTATAGTTACATAAAGAGGTAAAGAGTGCATTTCTGTTTTGGACACTGTCACCCCTCTTTTGCTCTCCCAGTTTTTCCCTCCCATCCCCACCCATAAATTGTATAGCGAGTACTACTGCTGCATCTGTTCACCCTTCATCCCTCCATTTCTGTGCCCCCATCCCCTTCCAAAGACAAATAAATGAACAAATGAGACAAAATTAAAGGAAAACAAAACAGCAGTAAAGGAAAAAAAAACCTTTTTATTACCATTTCCTGGAGTTCAATTTGATCAATATTGTTTTATATGATTGGATGCAAAGAGGCATTGCATCTGAGTATCAGGTTCTTCTTGAGTTCTTTCCTTCATTAACATTAGAAGTTGAGGAAAGATGACAGAAGAGCTAGTTAAAATGGATTGATCGTTTGGGGAAATGCCCAAAAGTGGGATTGCTGGGTCATAGGGGAGCTCTATGTGGAGTCTTTTGAGGAACCTCCTTACTGCTTTCCAAGTTTACATTCCCACCCAATGTACTAGGGAAAGCTACCAGCACAACTATGTTTATCACAGCATTATTTACCATAGCTAAGATATGGAACCAAGCCAGAGGCCCCTCAGTAGATGAATGGATCAAGAAAATGTGGTATACTTATGCAATGGAATTCTATGCCACCATCAGAAAGAATGATATTGCCTCATTTGTTAGGAAATGGAAAGACTTGGAAAATTATATTAAGTGAAGTAAACCAGACTCAAAGAAACATGGACCCCATGGTTTCCCTTATTTGCAATAACTAGTATAAGTCTAGGACACGCAGAAAAGGTCAAAAACTATGTACATATGACCATATAAGATGATGTTAAGTGAAATGAACCCCAAGGTAGGGACACAAGTGGTTTTTACTTTCTTGCTATTGTTTTTTAATGTATTTAAAATGTACTATGTGATTTTTTTGTTTCTCTTGTATGTTCTTCCCCCACGGTATAACCCCTGTTTTTGATGACAGTGCCTTGCATCTTGTATATACATTTTTCAAATTTGGGGAGGGGAAGGGAAATAACAAAATGCTGAAATAAAGATACAGGTTGTCCCATTGTAACAATGAGCTGTACAAGAGACACTATGTTGAAAATGAACTTTACAACTTGGCTGGGTGTGGAGTGAAGGAGGTGGGGAGGGAAGGGAGGTTAGGGGAAAAACAAAGGAGGGGGTAACAATGCTTGATAGGAAATGTACTCATTACCTTACTCATGTAACTGTAACCCCTCTGTAAAGTATTTTTTCAATAAAAGCATATTAAAAATGGATTGATCTCAGAATCAAACCAGGTGGCAAATATTGCTTAGCTACACATGGTTTAACCAGACCAATATACATTTCCAGAGTCCAAATATTTTAAGTTTATGTGTGTGTGTGTGTGTGTTAGCACTGAGGCTTGAACTCAGACCTGTGCACTGTCCCTTAGATTCTGAACTGAAAGCTGTTCTCTACCACTTGAGCCATACCTCCACTTCCAGCTTATACCTGGTTAATTGGAGATAAGAGTCTCATGGACTTTCCTGCTCAGACTAGCTTTGAGCCATGATCCTCAGATCTCAGCCTCCTAATTAGCTAGGATTACAGGCCTGAACCATTGGCTCAGTTTAAGAATTTTAAGACTGCCATAATGAAGTTCTATAGATTGGGTAGCTCATAAACATCAGAAGTTTACTTCTCGAAGTTTGAGATCTTGGGTCTGGCATATTCAGTGTCTGGTGAGGTCCTGTTTCCTGGTTCAGAGCCACTGTGACTTGTCTTGGTGGGTGCAATCTCTGGTCTGTTCGGCCTTTTATTAGGGCATTAATCCAGTGAATGAGAGCTCTGCCTGAATTACACAGTGCTCTATCCTCCAAGGCACGCTGGCTTCTCCTTGTGGCCTCTATGTATAAAGACAGACGTCTTTCACATCAGTCTCCAGCGTTAATCCAAACAGCTCACCTGCTCTGCTCACTGAGGGTCCACCACATCTAAAGCCTGATCTGACTGCTGAAAACGTTTATTCACAGTTGCAAATACACTAATGGTGTGGAAAGCATAAACACCTCCAAAATCTAGTCCTGAGACATCTCATTAACTGCCCCCCATTTCAGAACATTTGTTAGAATATCCTAGCCATGGTTCTAATGTCTCTTAGACAGAACATATTCACTCTTGGGAAATAAATTTAGCTATTAATAATATTTTATGTATTTAAGGGAGTATTTGCTTCTTCATTGCCTTCTACAACTTAGTAACCAATATTCTGGGTAGTGAGTTAAGGTGTCCAAGTATTTTTATGCCCCAAGACTCTGTATGCTGGTGACCATAGACACTGTGTATACTTCTTACTTTTATTTATTGATTTGCTAGTCCTGGAGCTTGAACTCAGGGCCTAGGCACTGTTCCTGAGCTTCTTTTGCTCAAGTTAGCACGCTACCACTTCAGCCACAGCCGCTTCTACCTTTTTCTGAGTAGTTCATTGGAGATAAAAGTCTCATAGACTTTCCTGCCTGGGATGGCTTTGAACTGTGATCCTCAGATCTCAGCCTCCTAAGTAGCTAGGAATACAGTTGTGAGCCACTAGTGCCTTGTTTAAAAAGGGATTTCTATTTTGGAAATTGAGGTAGAAAGCTAGTGGAGGTATGGAGTTAACAAACAATTACTGCTCTTCCATTTTCAGTGTTGCTTTAAATGACAGACAAAACCATCTTTGGGACAAACGATTAAGATTGTGTGCGTTTGCCTTACTGAATTTTTGAGTATCACTCTGCACATTTTCAACAGGACTTTTAGTGCATTCTCTACATGCTTTCAAATCCAGTTCTATCACATCCTTGAAGTCTTTTTCTCATTTACCTTTTATAGAGCCCTCATTCATCTTTGCACAAGCATTTTCGGACAGGGTCACAGCTGTAACTAGTTTCTTGAACAGTCTGAACTCAGTAGGGAGAGAACATGAAACCAGCCCTTGACTGAAACCATGTTCACATGAATCTTTCTTTCTTGTCTCTTTACAACATCTTGTACAGATTTAAATTTGGTTCCCTTTTGATTATTTAAAGTCAGTCCATTTTAAGACCATAATCTCCTATCTGATTAAAACTTTAGCTCTCTCCTTCTTTCTGAGTCTGTGTGGAATGGGATAATGGATGGGGTCTGCTTTTAGTTCCTTTACTAGAGGGAAGCTGACATTGAAGTCTTTCAGGAATAACTCTCCTTTTCTCTCTCCTGTTATTGCTCCTCCAGTGCCCTGGCTTGGGGAGCCTTGGGAGCTGCTTAGGTTGTCAATCATCACTGCTTCTTGCTGCGAACGTTGACTTACAAGGCTGGCAGGTGTGTATTTGTAAGAGGACCCTGTCCGGGCCTCCAACTCCACACTGCTTGATAGGAGAGATCTGGTTGCTGACCCAGCTCCTCCAGCTGCCTGCGGATTTACCTAGCGTTGTCTCAGCTGCCCTGGGTGGTAAATCTGCTCAAACCTCAAGACCACGTGTTGCTCTAGCTGTTTTTCTAGCTTGCTTCAGGATACAGGCCTGGGATTTGGGGCATTTTTTGTGTCCAGTGTCTGGCTCTACTAGTCTGGACTTCTGAGAAAATCTGCTAAAAAGATAACTTTTAGGATTTTTGCATTAGAATGGGCTGCACAATGACAATTGTAACCATTCGGGGGAAATGTCCACTGCAGGTTAGAAGGAGGACTCGGCCCCTGATCCAGTACTCAGGAATCCAGGCTGAAGGATGATGTATGACCTTCTGTCTGTATTTATTGGCCAAAGCATGCAAAATGTCCAGGCTGACCCTGAAAGGAAGAGCTTGGAGAAGTCTAACTCTGTCATCTATCAGAAAGAAGAATGCAGACTCTTGTGGGCACGTCTAACATAGAATCTACCAGTTCTGATCAGGTCTAGGGTCCAGGTTCATTTGCTCTGCCGACTAAAGAATGAAAAGGCAGGAGATTGTTTAAAGCACACAGAGCGACTTTATTTGAGAAGAACCCCAAAGCTGGGGGGCGGGGGCGGGTGTGTGTTTTGTAATCTCTTTGTCTGGGAAAGCCTAGCCTCCCTCTTTTTCTCATGCTCACTTCAGGATGTATCTGGGGTTTAATCGGTTGAGTGACAGCCATGCACCACCTCCTGGGGTCTCAGGATTGGTTTCCCTGCCTTGGGGCAGGATTGCCGTAATTCTCTATGATTGAGTCCCGGAGTCCCTCAGTTTGGAGCAAGAATAAGAGATGGAGGAGGGGGGTGGGCGTTATTCCCTCCACGTGGGACGTGGGTTAACAAGCTCCAACAACGCTCATGCAAAGCGCATGCGCCCAGGTCCCAGAGCCAGTCTGGTCTAATGGGAACCGGAGGGGGCGTTGTGCGCAGTGCCATCGTCCTTGTCACGCTGGCATTAGTCCTTGCTGCCCTTTTCTGTCCCTAACCTGCCCTCTCCAGGGCAGCGCACTCTCCCTTAGTTCGAATCCCCAAATATTTTTGATTCTCTCTTATCAAAAGTTCTACCTGATCATGGCTTCTAGTCTGGAGTCCAGACTTCTCAGTGAGGCTTGGCGTCACTGCTCCCCTGCTGGGCCTGGTCTCTCTTACAAAGGTAAAACCTGAAGTAGGAGCTCCTACACACCTGGTGTTAGGACACAGTTACTGGATCGCTCCAGGGGCCATTCCCAAGCAGAAGGGAAGAGTGAAATGGAAAGCAGCCCCATTGAAATTCTCCAGCTGGGACTGCCCCAAGGGACTCTTGCTAGGAGGATTCCATTCTTCCTCCACTGTTTTCTCCAGAGCTCCAGCAGCTATTGTTCTAGATGATTTCGTCTTCCTCTCTTACCCTTTGATCTAATCTAAGGCAGACGTGAAGTGTAATCTCAGAGCCATTTTATCATTCCGCTCCACTGCTGCAAAAGCTGGAAGACTAAGATTAAGTCCCTGACTTCTTTCAGTTCAGGTAATGCAGATTTTTGGCAGTACAAATTTGTACTGTACACACACACACACACACACACACACACACACACGCATCCTATCTATTAGATTACATTCAGTTCTTTGCCCCATGGCTCATTTTTGGGCATACTAATTAAATTTGTTGTGTTTTTCCTCTGTCTCCACCTTGCATTAACTAAGAACAGACCAGACTTCTCTTTTACTACTAATCTATTTTTATAGTTGAAAAAAAAAGTGAACATTAGACCTTTATAGTGGAACCTTGCGCTACTTGCCTGTTTAATCCAGTTGGAGCTTTGAAAGAATGGATTTGACAAGGATATCCTTGATTTTATCCTGGCTGAATTCCAGCTGGCCTTTATCAGTGGCAGGCATTCTTTTTCTTTTGCAAGTTGAGAAAAGTGAATTAGTAGACTCCTGAAGGGTGGTTGTTTGTTTGATTGTTTGTTTTTGAGGAGGAGGTGGATAAATGAAATGAATTTCCTTTGTTTGGCTTTTATTCTGCTTGGAGCTAGACAATTCTTTCCTGAGCTCACCTTGTTCTCATACTACCATATGAATAAAGCCCAAAGCAATCAGCAGTCAGTATGTAATGGTACCATTGCTTTCTGATCTTGTTCATGGAGACGACATGACATATTCTTTTTGAATATTCTATTTTGAATATTCTTCCAAACCTCTGCAGGCAGCAATTTAGCAAAGTACCATTGGACTGCAGGATTGATCATCATCCTTTTAGTTGTTCAGTGATGCAGCTGATGGAAGCCTCAGGTACAGTTCATAACTTGGCTATGTTTTACTCAAGTTGAATGAGAAAGTACAACTCTACCAGATGCCTGGAAAAGAAAGCTGGAATGTCTGTTAAAAAAAAAAAAAAAAAACAACCCTAATGAATATCACAGTCATTGTAGCAAAATAGTAATTAGTTCTAGCTTTTAATATTTTAGTTTGTCCATTTGTGGCCCACAGCTGGGATACACAAGCATTCTTAGCAATCTTAATGTTTTTTTCCTAGGCTGGTCTTTCAGTATACTTAACACTTACTCCTCTTACTCAACTAAAACATTTGTTATTTTTCAAGCATTTCTTTCTTAAACCACACCCAGCATCTAACCAGATAGCTAATGCTATTGATTTTACCTTCAAAATATAATTTCTATCATATCTGCCCATCTTCATCTCCATTACTAGGTCTAAGCTACTATTGCTATTCATCTCTTAACTGCTTGTCCTATTTCTGTATCATAACTATTTTTCCTAAAAAACCACATTTCTCCTTTCAATGCTTTTTGTTGTGCAAATCTTTCACATAAAGCTCACTGAGGTATTTTATTATGTGATTCTGTTCTTACCACATTCTTCTAGCTTTCTCAAATCCCTAGTTCATTCTCTGGCCATATTATTTTTCTTTCAGTACCTCAAACATGTAATCAATTGCTGAACTTTTTTTTTAATTGTGAAAATACCGTACAGAGGGGTTACAATTATATGAGCAAGGTAAATATCAAGCATTGTTGTCTTCTCCTTTGTTTCCCCTTCCCATCCCTTCCCATCCCTTCCCATCCCTTCCCATCCCTTCCCATCACCATCCCTCCCCCCCTCCCCCCCGCCCCACGGCAAAGTTGTAAAGTTCATTTTTCAACATAATGTCTTATGTATCTCATGGTTGCAATGGGTCCACCTGTATCCCTATTTAAACAATTTGTTTTTTCCCTTCCCCTCCACAAATTATACCAACATCAAATACAGTAAAAACAGGGATTATATCATGGGTGAGGGACATACAAAGCAACAAAGAAATCACCTTATAAATATATTAGAAACAATTACAAGAAAGAAAAAAAATTTGAGTCCTTATCTTGGGGTTCATTTGGCCTAACAGCAACTTATCTGACTGTTTCTGCTTGTCTCAGACATATACTAGTTATTGCAAATAAGGGAAACCATGGGACCTATGTTTCTTTGGGCCTGGCTTGCTTCACTTAATATAATTTTTTCCAAGTCTTTCCATTTCCTAACAAATGGGGCGATGTCATTCTTTCTGATGGAGGCATAGAATTCCATTGTGTATATATACCACATTTTCTTGTTCCATTAATCTACTGAGGGGCATATGGGTTTGTTCCATATCTTAGCTACGGTAAATAATGCTGCAATAAACACAGTCGTGCTGGTAGCTTTAGTGTGGTCTTGTTTGTGATCATTTGGGTAAATGCCCAAAAGTGGGATTGCTGGGTCATAGGGGAGCTCTATATGGAGTCTTTGGAGGAACCTCCATACTGCTTTCCAAAGTGGTTGAACAAGTTTACACTCCCACCAACAATGCAGTAGGGTTCCCTTTTGTCCACATCCCCTCCGGCATCTGTTGTTATTAGAGTTCTTGATTATAGCCATTCTAACTGGGGTGAGGTGGTATCTCAATGTTGTTTTGATTTGCGTTTCTTTTATGGCTAGGGAGGTTGAGCATTTCTTCTTGTGTCTATTGGCCATCCTTCTTTCCTATTCGGAGAAGTTTCTCTTTAAGTCTTTAGCCCACTTATTTATTGGGCAGTTGTTTCTTTGAGGATTTGTTGTTGGGCGATTTAATTTTTTTGAGTTCTAAGTATATTTTAGATATGAGACCCTTGTCCATTGTATGGCTAGTGAAGATCTCCCAATCCATGGGCTTTCTATTGATCTTGTTAGCTATGTCCTTTGCCTGCAGAAGCTCTGCAATTTCATGCAATCCCATTTGTCCAACCTTTCTTTGACTTGTTGTGTTTCTGGGTCTCTTTTAAGAAAAGTTCGGCCTGTGCCAAGGAGACCTAGGGTTTCTCCTATTCCATCCTGTAATGTTTTCAGAGCGTCTGCTTTGACTCCGAGGTCTTTGATCCATTTGGAGTTGATTCTGGTGCAGGGTGATATATAAGGATCTAGCTTTAGTTTTCTACAAGTGATTAACCAATTTTGCCAGCACCATTTACTGAAGAAGCTGTCTTTCTTCCATTCTATTTTTTTAGCTCCCTTATTGAAGATTAGATGGCTATCCATCTGTGGTTTCATTTCTGGGTTTTCAATTCTATTCCATTGGTCCTGAGGTCTGTTCTTGTGCCAGTACCAAGCTGTTTTGATTACTATGGCTTTGTAGTAGAGTTTGAAATTTGGTATTGATATTCCTCCAGCACTGTTCTTTCTGTTGAGGATCGTTTTTGCTATTCGGGGTCTTTTATTGTTCCATATGAATTTTGGGATTGCCTCTTCTATTTCCTTGAAGAATGAGGTTGGAATATTGATAGGTATCGCATTGAATTTGTAGATAGCCTTGGGAAGTATTGCCATTTTTATGATGTTGATCCTTCCAATCCAGGAGCATGAGAGGTTTTTCCACATTCTAAGTTCTGTTTTGATTTCCTTTTTCAGGTTTTTAAAGTTTTCATTGTAGAGGTCCTTCTCTTCTCTGGTTAATTCCTAGGTATTTTATTTTTTGTGGGGCTATTACAAATGGAGTTGCTTTCCTGATATCAGCCACACTTTTCTCATTGTTGGCATACAGAAAAGCCATTGATTTTTGAGGATTAATTTTATACCCTGCTACTTTGCCAAAGTTTTGTATCAGCTTGACTAATTTGGCTGTTCTTTTTTTCTCTCCCAAATACCCAATAATTAACTCCCTCATCTCAAATGATGTTTGATCAAACTCCCATGTACCATTGAAGTCTTGACAATATGTCACTTGATATTGCCACACTTCCAACTCTTCTCCCTTTCTACTTTGTTTTCCTTTAGCAACTAGTACCATCTGCTACAGTTTGCTCACTTACTTATATTGTCTTCATTCAATAGACGTCCACCATCACCTTCTTTCTTCTTTTCATTATCATTAAATTTTTTTTGTCATGGTGATGTATAGAGGGGTTTCAGTTACATAAATAAGGTAATGAGTATATTTCTTATCAGCCTCATTTTTTCTCCTACTTTCCCTCTCCCACAACCTCCCAAGTTGTACAGATCGTTTTCAATATATTGTCATAGATTTTCAATCTATGTCCCTGTTGCATTGGTTCCCCCTTGTCCCTTGTCTCACCATTCTGTTGTTCCCCTTCCCTTCTCTAATTAAAATAAACATATATACAATCCCAGGGTACCAAAATCAAATATAGTACCACAGAGGATATACCATAGGGGGAAGAACATACAAAAGAAAAAAAATCACATAGTACATTAAAAACAACAACAACAACAACAAAGAAAAACCTCTGGTGTCCATGTCTTAGAGTTCGTTTTGCTTAGCATCATCTTACATGGTCATATATACATAGCTATTGAACTATTCTGCTCATTTGCTAAGACTATCCTAGATGTATACTAATTATTGCAAATAAGGGAAACCATGGGACCTATGTCCCTTTGAGTCTGGCTTACTTCACTTAATATAATTTTTTTGAACTCTTTCCATTTCCTTACAAATGGGATGGTGTCATTCTTTCTGATGGATGCATAGAATTCCATTACATATATGTATAGATAGATATATAGATAGAGTTAGAAAGATATAAGTATATCTATCTACCTATACATATCACATTTTCTTGATCTATTCATCTACTGAGGGGCATCTGGATTAGCTCCATATCTTAGCTATGGTGAATAATGCTGCTATAAAAATACTTGGGCTGGTAGCTTTAGTTGGCCTTGTTTGTGGTCATTTGGGCAAATGCCCAGAAGTGGGATTGCTTGGTCATAGGGGAACTCTATGTGGAGTCTTGTGAGGAACCTCCATGCTGCTTTCCAAAGTAGTTGAAGAAGCTTACACTCCCACCAACAATGTAGTAGCATACCCTTTTGACCACATCCCCTCCAGCATCTGTTGTTATTAAATTTCTTGCTTATAGCCATCTAATTGGGGTGAAGTGGAATTCAATGTTGTTTTGATTTACATTTGTTTTATGGCTAGAGAAGTTGAGCATTTCTTCATGTGTCTATTGGCCATTCTTATTTCCTCCCCAGATAAATGTCTTCTTTAAGTCTTTAGCCTCCTTGTTATAAACTTTTTTACATTGCTCTATCTTCTAGTATGCAAGACAGAACAAGAGAGCCAGACTCATGGGAAAACTCTATCAGAGCCATGAGCAGGCTAATACTGCTTTATGACAAGACAGATAGATCCATGAAACAAAACCAAATGTTCACATGGGATTTTGTATATATGGTAGAGCTGGCATTACAAACTAGTGAAGGAAAGGTGTGGAGGTTTTTTGTTGTTTGATTTTTTTTGCTATAACTGGGTAGCAATCTGGAAAAAATTTAAAGTTAGTTCCTTATAATATTGAACTTCACGCATGAACAAATTACTTCTATATATACGTTTTAAATTTTGAAAAAGTATGCAAGTATTAAGTAATTAGAGCATGAAGAAAAATTTGTGACCATGGTATAAAATGCCGAGACTATAATATATATGTGTAAATTCAGCTTAACAAATAGAATTAGAAAGTAAGTTGCATAACACTTAAAATTGTGCATGGCAAGTAAGTGTACATAAAAGTCAAAATATAGCAAAAATGTATTTCAGATTCATAAGAAAGACAGCTGGTTGACTTCCTTACTATATGATATGAACAAGTCAATAGAAAAAGAAGGATTAAGAAAAGCACAAAGAATGTGATCAGGGAGGAAGACAGTAAAAATGTTTCTTAAATTTATGAAAAAAAAGTCATGGTCTCACTACTAATGCTACATAAAAGTAAATTATAATTGCAATGAGTTACAATTTTTTTTTTTGTCGGTCGTGGGGCTTGAACTCTGGGCCTGGGCGCTGTCCCTCAGCTCTTCAGCTCAAGGCGAGTGCTCTACCACTTGAGCTACAGTGCCACTTACGGTTTTCTGGTGGTTTATTGGAGATAAGAGTCTCACAGTCTCTCCTGCCCGGGCTGGCTTTGAACCGCGATCCTCAGATCTCAGCCTCCTGTGTAGCTAGGATTACAGGCGTGAGCCACCAGTGCCCAGCTATGAGTTACAATTTTTAAAACCATCAGAAAGAAATTGTTAGCATCTGTTGTTTGACAAGTTGGGTAAAGTTGTAATTCTCGGAGAAAAGATAAACACCAGATTAAAGAAGAAAATTGTCATAAGCCAAAAAAGCAAATTAAGTTCTCTCATGAGTTTGGGACACACACCCATTGCTGTTACCACTATTTTCCCTGAGAAATGCTGATGTCCTGTACAATGTTTTAAATCTACTGCACATGGAGAAGAAAGAATGGAGTCTGTCTATTACTCTAGCTGGGCTGGCTACTCAGTCAATGAAGAGTCATGCCTGGAGGCTCAACATTTCATTTCTTACTGGAGAAGGCTTGTGGTATATACAATTCTACTCATCCATGAGAAAGAATGACACTGTATCATTTGTAAGGAAATGGAAAGACCTAGAAAAAACTATGTTAAGTGGAGTAAGTCCCACCCAGAGAGACAAAGGATATATGTTTTTCCATATATGTGATAGTTAGATTTAGATTTAGTTTATAAATGGATGTTAATACACAAGTGTACACACATGCATTAACTGAATACAGGAGATTCAAGGAGATCTCCAGTAGTGTAATTCCTTAGAAAGGCAAAGTCAAAGTTCAGTCAAATAAAACACCAGGAAAGCGATGGGTTAGGGGAGTCAAGGGTAAAGGGACAGACAAGAGGAGAAGAAGGGGGAAATGCAGTCAAAAATCCAATGTAGAGATGAGTGAGAATGTTGAAAAGGGTGACATTGATCAAGACTGTATTCATTGTATTCCTAAACTGCTTTGCTAAATGCAACTCCTCTGCGCAACGAATTAAAGATAATTCTAAGGGCGAGGGAGAATAACCTGGTTTATTCATGACAGATAGGTACAGTAGAGTAACCACAGGATCATAGCATCATGAGAACCATAGCTATACTTGCAATAGCTACCTTATCCAATACTAGGAACCCATTGAAGGAGGCGAGCTCCTCCAGGGCAGACTTGGCTACCTTGCCACAGTGCTCTCCTCTTTTGACTTATGCCACCCTGTGTGGCAGCGGAGCTAACAGAGCACTTGCTCAGAAGAAAGGCAACAGATTACCGCAGCACTTTTGGGGGTGCGTGGGAAGCGGTGTCTGGAGGGAGGACTGTGTAGTAACTGGACAGGATGTTTGATTGCTTGGCGCCATAGTTCTGAATTCACTCAGCTCCTTCTTCTCCCTCTCTGCCTGCCTCCAATTCATCTGGGGCAGCCCACAGAGGCCCCTGGCACTCCCCTGGCTGGTCATGTTTCCCACCCCCCCCCCCTCCTCCCCCAGACAGTAGAACTGGAATTCTGTTTTTAAGAAGGCCTGGGTCTGCGGGAAGGGCAGAAGGAGGAACAGACAGAGAACGAGCTGGGGGGCTGGGGGTGGGGTGGGGGGCAGGAAACTGTCTCTGAATCTTGCTTTGAGGTCCAGAGCCTGAACTACTTGGTGGGGAAGCTATCAATCCTTCATCTGAGTGAGAGGATCACAGTAGCTTTCTTCAGCTCACAAGGAGAGGAATAGGAAAAGCGTTTATCCCGTGGAATCTGGTAGGGTTGTTCCAGAAGCAAATGGAAAGAGGATCGAAATGAAGGAAGTGGCTGTTGTGCCTGGCAGTTCTCCGCCTTCACACAAAAATGCCTTCATGGTCTGGCTCCATTTCCCGGGCTTGCACGGGAGGCCCGATTCAGGGGCTTCCTTCAGTGAGCTCTGCTGGTGAGTTCGCATTTCTTGGGACCCCACTTCACTATGGTTCACATTTTTTTCCCCATCTCTAATAATGACGATACGTAAACAGTCTCCACCTCTCTGTTGCAACACAGATGTTGAGTTGTACACTCTGATGCAAAGGAAATTTACGGGGGAAAAAATTGGCTTAGTGTATTCTTTGTGACATTTAGAATTCCTTTGAAAGGAATTTTCCAATTTAAACGTCTTTTCTTTTCCTCTCCTAAGTATTTTTATGTCTTGCAGAACGATTAATCATTTTTTTTCTAACTACAACATTTACAACTCAATGTCTAAATAAGGTATTTGAGATGCAAGAGGTTTTCCTTTGGCTCTTCTTCAAAGAAACTATTGCTCAAATTTTCTTAGATGAAGGGATGGTCACACTTTTTACCTTTAAATGTGTCTAAAAGCTTGGGAAGATGTGATGGAACTTGCCTACTTGGTGACCTGGTTGTACTACTGCTCTGAGTTTGTGTTTTGTTCAAGGATTTGTAGAGTACTAAGCCTGGAAGTTCCTAGCAATGGTCCAAAGCATTTCAGTATGGTTTCATGGCTAACATAACTACAGACATCTATCAAATATCAACGACATGTAAAAATGAATAATTCTATTTCAGAAAATGTGATAAACTGAAGAGGAGAAGGAGGAGGAGGAGGGGGAGGAGAAGAGAGAGAAAGAGACACAGAGACAGAGCTGGTTAGCTAGCTGGCTAGATGTTGAGATTGTGTTTAGTAACGAGTTCTCCTTCCTGTTCTTTTCTTCAGTTTTCTTGTCTCTTTCAGTTACCAACATTTATTTCTTTATTTCTTTTCATTTCCTAGTCACTTATGAATTGCTCTTTAATTCATTAATTAGTAATGAACTATTTGTAATTTCCTATTAAATAACAAACTTCCAAGCTTCTGAACATGTCTCTTTTTATTCCTCTGTGAAAGGATTCTGACCACTGTTCTTTGGTACTGGGCTGATGTTAAATTAACTTTGTTCTGAGAGTTGAAATAAAAAATATAATTAAAAAAGTGGAAACAATAAGAGAAAACAAGACATAGTCATAATTAAAGATTTTGAATAATTATTAAATGGTTAAATTACTTCATCATGAACTGTCAGAGGCAAAATATAAGATAGATTCTTTTCATAACTAAGGGATTATCTGTTGCCAGGGATCCCTACTTCAAATACTTTTACAATTAGTAATACAATTTTATTAATAGTGAAACTAAAGCATGTCTATCAAATAGAGCAGGGACAGGAGCTTTCAAATAATTGCCTTGGGAACATCAGTCCAGATGCTTTGTACTTATAAGCTGATTTGTTTATGGTAACTCCCTTGTATAAGATAGTAAAGACAAAATTAAAATTAAATATGATTTTAAAGCCAGAAATTTGGATAACGGAACATTATCCTTGTTGATTGGGTTGCTGTGTCCCTTGGGAGTATCTGGCCATTTTGGGAGACATTTTTGGTTTTGCCAAATAAGGAGGACTGTTCCCAGTAGAAGTGAGGCTAGGGAGTGGAGCAGACACCCTGTGGTCACGGCACAGGTTCCAGACCAAAACAACATAAAGCATGTGGCCCCAAAATTCAACAATTCTGATATTGAGAGATCCTTGCTGAGTTATCACTATTAACAAACAAAAGCAAACACAAAATCTAGGTCTCATGTCACCCTTCAGTCATTCTATTTTTTTTTTTCTTTACAAACTTCATCTGTGATCCAGCATTATTGAATTATCCAGAGTCACAGTATGGGGAACTCTACTACGGTGAGTTATCTCCTCTATGCCTGCAGATAAAAACCAGCCTTCAGAGAACAATCATATAGGACCTGTCATGACAGCATTCCATTTCACGCCTTCATAGACTTAAGTACTATGCCTTAATGCCTTTAGCTGTTTTATTTCCAATGCTTAAAATTACCTCTTTTATTAGCTTCTCCCTCCTGTCAATCACCAAGCAGCTCTCTGCTAGTAATGACAGGCTGGTGTCCCTTGATATCTCTCTTCTGGAAGGATCTGGACATCCCTTGGTGATTCTGGCTCTCTTTCTAGCAGGGCTCTTTACTACTGTTGCCAGTGTTTATGTCACTCCTGTCAGACTATGAGCTCTTTAAGGCAGGAAAATCTATGATGGCTTCTTTTTAAATCATCCTGTTGCCTATTACAGAGGCTGCACAGAAAAGCAAATCAGCAATAGTTTTTCATGTGAGAGCTATTTCGTAAGCGCATACTCAGTCACGTTCCATTTCAGAGGAAGGTGATACAGTATAGTTATTCAGCTATTTATTTATTTACTTACTGTAGATCTTGGGGATTGAACTCAGGGCCTGAGTGCTGTCCTTGGGCTCTGCTCTTTTGTTCAAGACTAACACCCTCCTACTTTGAGCCAGAGCTCCACTTCCCATTTTCTGGTAGTTAATTAGAGATAATAGACTTTCCTGCCTGGGCTGGCTTTGAACCATGATCCTTGGATCTCAGCCTCCTAAGTAGCTAGGATTACAGGTGTGACCCATCAGCGCCAGGCTATTTGGATATTTTTCAAGCATAGAATCACTCAGGGAAACCAGAACTCAACTTAGTTCCAAAAGCATGAGGTTCCAATATTTTGTTTTGTCTGCCTTAACAGATCCTGCAAACCTTTCATCCTATACTATCTTTTAGGTTTTATAGCAACTCAAAACCATGCAATCCAATGATTTCACTGATTGGAACTTGGTTTGGTTTTTAGAAAAGGACTCCAATTCTTTGCAGCCACTAGGCTATCATGTAGTACAGAGGTTGGGAGTGGTTGGAGAAAAAATACAGAGGTGACGAAAGTCAATGACAATATTTCAGGAAGCCCAGAAATGACAGGCACCAAGTCCAAGAATACGAGATGTGGGGAATGATAATCGGTTGTGAGGTCAGGTCCAACAATGAGATAATTCAAGTAGCATTTCCAATTTTCAATGACTACAAGAATTTTGAAGATTTAAAAATAGATATAATACGGTCCCTGTTACATTTCCAGACACGGAAAGGCTCCTGTGTCTCATTCTCAGACTCTGGGTCCTGCAGGACATATAAAATAGAGATGGGTGTTTAAGTCTGTACAAAACCGAGGCATGAACTAACTTTTCACATTCCAAAAGGAAACAGTGAAACCTTGAAACCAAATCACATCACTCTATATTCTTGCAGACATAGTTGAGGTTAATATTAAATTTTTCCCCTCCTCTTTCTGAGAAATGAAGTAGTGGAGAGAGAAGGAAATGAAGCTTAGGAAAGTGGATACATGACTTATAGCTGACATTTTATAGAGAACGAGAGAGTATAGAAGTCTTTCTGTAAAGAAAATTCTGGAAACCAGATTATTTTAAATTGTCAGTGCAGGTACATTGTGTCCAATGAAGGTCAAATAATGTATTCACCTTCCACGCTAAAGCTGGTCTTCACAGTTATTAACAGTGATGGCTAGAAAGTTTCTGAATAGATTTTAAATGAAAGAAAATTAAAGGTTGCCACACATCTGGTTATTCAGCGTCTACTGAAGAGCATATGAGATCTAAGCTGCATTAAGCCTTTATTGACTCATTTTGGGAAATAAGAGATTAAAAAGTCTTTTATGTGTTGTCTTCCTATTACATATAATTTAAACTGTTAACATGGATATCTTATTGTGTTAGTTGTTTTATTATTCAACTTGGTTTCAAAACAGAATGAATGCTACGATTTCTCACTTGAGAAATGTTTCACTTTTTGTTTTATTTTTATTTTTATATTTTACTTAACAAAACCCAAAATTCCTTTTTATTGATCTGCAGAAATATGTGGAAATTTCACGCAAAGAATCCACTATTCTTTATAGTGAAAGGGATCACTTGGTATATTCTAAATGACTTTATTGAGAAAAATAAAGTGAGGAAAATTTCTAGGACACTTACAGAAATTTGGCAGGAAATCAGCTTAACTGTCTTGGCTGACTCATAGATTAACTATAAAATGTCTCTGCATTTCAAAATTCAATGATTCTAGCTAGGCACTGGTGGCTCACATCTATAATCCTAGATATTCAGGATGCTGAGATCTGAGGATTACAGTTCAAAGCCAGCCTAGACAGGAAAGTCTGTAAAGGTCTTATGTCCATTAACCTACCAAAAAATGGGAAGTGAAACTGGCTCAAGAAGTAGAGCTCTAGTCTTAAGCAAAAGCAGCTCAGGGGTAGCACCCAGGCCCTGAGTTCAAGCCCCAGAAATGGCATACAACTCACATGATTTAATGATTCTCTTAAATTCTTAATATTAACTTTGTTATCTTCTTAATAATTCTGTTTCTTGCTTAAGAAACAGTTGAGGGGTAGCTCAGATGTTAAAGCATTCATTAATGAATAACAGTGCTGGGTACAGAGTTTGTCTTGGACCAAACAAAGTAAAAGGAAGAGTTGATTTAAAAATTTATTGTACACTCCCATAGAATAGGCATCGTAACACAATATTTGGAAAAATAAAAATTAGGACAATTGATTATTTTTACTGTCAAGAAAGTTCCTTTAATGAGTGAATCACAGTTTCTAAATCAAGCTCTTTGAATAGGTAACAGAATATGCATTTGTTTAGAGGTTTAAACGTTTGGGTGATAGACCCTATTGGCAAGCAAAGCCACAGATTGATGGCCTCTCGGGCCATAAAGCTGGAATATTGGTTGCTACTACATTTGCCTGGTCAGAATGTAAAAGAGCCAATGCTTTTAAAGGGGTTAAACAATTCAGAAATAAATCATCAGACTGCATAGGCAACCAAAGATTGCCTTATTTATGTTGAAGTAATGTTGGTGGGAAGGACTTGGCTTTCTCCAATGCCACCACTGCTATTTCTTCAGATTCTCTGTTATTTCTGGATAGAAGATGTGTGCTTGTCAATATGATTTTGGAGAAATAGTTTTCCCTCAAGTTCTGGAAATATAGGGAGAGTACATTGGATTGTTAAATTAATATTATGGTCTCAGTTCTCCCTGACAAGCTATGAAAACCAAACAAAATATAGCATGTTTTAATATGCACACATACATACATATATGAGTGTACACACACTATATAGATACACACAAATATATGTATATATAATTATACATATATAAGTTTATATGTATATATGTGCATGGCAAATAGCCATGATAACCTTTTCCTAAATATAACTTGTGCTATATTATCTGCCCCCTCCCCTCTACACCACAGGGTTTGAACGTAGGTCTCCATACTTGGCACGTGGGTACTTGATACATGTTTTCATGCTCTGGCTAGTTTTGAAACAGAATTCTACTGTTTGCCTAGGTCAACCAGACCAAAATCCTCCTAATTTATATTTCCCATCATAATCAGCCTGACAGGTACACACCACCAACACCCAGGTTTTTCTATTAAGATGGAGTCCTGCAAACATTTTGCTTAAGCTGGCCTTAAACCACAATCCTTCCTATCTGGTCCTTCTGAACAGCCAGAATTGCAGTGTGTTAGTATGGACCCGTGTGTGGGGTATAGACCTATGTATGTAAATGGGAGGGCAAAGGGGAGGCCTTTTGTGGCCTGCAGCATTCACCAGCACTTTGCAGAACAAATGATATTTAAGGTGGATCTTGATTGATGGCTATGAGTTTTTTGAGGGTTTTGAAGTGTTTGTTTATTTTGTGAATAATGAGAAAGAAAGAAGAAAACAAGTCTAAGAATAGCAAACTTAAGAGTCCCACTAGTTGAGTTCTTGGTTTTTGTGCTTTTAGATGTTCAAATAAATTTCTTTAAAGATTGTTTTTGAAGCTGGGCGCTGGTGACTCACGCCTGTAATACTAGCTAATCAGGAGGCTAAGATCTGAGGATCACGATTCAAAGCCAGCCCAAGCAGGAAAGTCCATGAGACTCTTATCTCCAATAAACCACCAGAAAACAGGAAGTGGTACTGTGGCTCAAGTGGTAGAGCGCTAGCCTTGAGCTGAAGAGCTCAGGGACAGCTCCCAGGCCCAGAGTTCAAGCCCCATGACCGACAAAAAAAAAAAAAAAAAAAGATTGTTTTTGAGAAAACTATAGGGTTGATAAATGAAAAGAGGGAGGAGATGGGGAGATGGGAGAATGCAATCAAAATTCTATGCATATCTTACAAAATTAAAAAATTGGGAGGAGGAGGAGGGTTGGTAGAGAATGACAGAACTAGTGACATAGATTAAGATAACATTGTATTCATAACTGCTTTGTGGAATGGCAATTCCTTTGTACAGTTGTTTAAATAGAATATAAATATAATTTAAAGAAGTAGTTGAATGGTTTGCTTTGAAAAATCTACCCTCCATAAAACCAAGATAATTTCTTCACCTGATGACTACCTTAAGGGTTATGATATTCACATTGCACATATATTTAATGTGCCTACGTAATATTTACAACTGCTTGTTAGTGTATGTGTGCATATGCGTATGTGTGTGTGCGCGCAGGTGTGTGCGTGCACGCGCAGGTCTTGGAACTTGAACTCAAGGCATAGGCACTGTCAGTTTTTTGTTCAAGACTGGTACTCTATCACTTGAACCACATGTCCTCTTCTGGCTTTTTGTTGATTAATTGCACATAGGAGTCTCTTAGACTTTTCTGCCTAGGGTGGCTGGCTTTGAACTATATTTCTTAGATCCCAGTCTCCTGATGAGCTAGGATTACAGGTATGAGCTACTCACATTTGGTTTAAAATTCCTTTTTGAAGTAGATATCATTATTCTTCTTTTGAAAATGTAGACGTTGAGACTGAATAACTTGCTAGAGTCACACAGCAGTAAAGTGAATAGTCTATCTTCCAAACCCAGGTTTTTTTTTTCCTTCACTGAACAATGTTTGATCTTTGTCTTTTTTTCCAATTATACTTAGTGCTTTCATGTGATGCTCACATTTGTTTTATTCTCACAAATTCAGAGGAAAGGAGAAATTTTAGATTTTTTACTTTGTACTTTGTTTAGTGAGTGTTATGCATACTTTACATCAAGTCCTGTACCCAGATGCTAGTATTATTCCTAATTGATGGACTTTATTCTTTATTGTAAAGGTGATTTACTTATATGGAAAACTGGGTAATCAGTCACTCACACCTGTAATTTTAGATATTCAGGAGGCAGAGATCCAGAGCATCTTGATTCAAAACCAGCTAAGCAGAAAAATCCAAAAAACTACAACTTCAAATAGCTAGCAAAAACCTAGGCTGGAAGTATGGCTCAAATGGTAGATCACCAGCCACAAACAAACAATTCTAGCAAGAATATAAGACTGAATTCAAATCCAAATACTGGCAAAAAATTCTACAAAAATATTATTTTAATCTATTACTTTATATAAATTTTTCTGAGCCCGCTTTTGCTTATCACTATTACAATGTTTTGAATGGCAATGGTTCAATCTAAGTTATAAATTGTTCATTGGGATTATATGGTATCATATATTATTAATTATCTTTGGTTGTTTCTGGTTTATAAAATGAAATATAGTCCCCTTCTCTACAAATTCATTTACATGTTTCATAATGCCTTCTTATCACGCCATTACAAGTTTAAAGACATTTGCCTAATTTTTATATCATAAATTATGATCTGATATGTATTGTCCCTTTCCTTTTAATCTTTTTGATATATGTAGTTGTTTTCTTTTTTGCCAATGCTGGGATTTCAACTAAGAGTGCTCAGGTGGTGCTCTACCTCTTGAACCACACCTCTAGATACCTTTATCTTGGTTAATGTAGAGATGGAATCTCAGATTTTTCTGCTT
Organism: Dipodomys spectabilis; assembly: GCF_019054845.1. Lineage (NCBI taxonomy): Eukaryota > Metazoa > Chordata > Mammalia > Rodentia > Heteromyidae > Dipodomys > Dipodomys spectabilis. Next base: position 3,662,458 of record NW_024870779.1, read on the forward strand.
TGTGCCATGATCCAATGGATTTCAGACTGGATCTGAGTAGCTAGGATTATAGATGTGAGAGACCAGTACCCAGCTTCTTACAGTGCTTTTGTCTAAGCTCTAGGTTATAAGAGTTGTCTGTCTGTTCATGTGGAATGAATGCCTGCCTTGGCACCTGTTCTTGGCTATAGAACAATGTGACTACAGCTGTTCAATTTTGCATTTATATACAAATTATTATTATTATTATTATCAGATCTTGTGGGTTAGATATTGATCATTCATTCTTTCTTTGGTGCCTAGTAGTTTTACTATGACTTCATGGCAAACTGCAAGCTGTGTTGTTGTTTTGTTCAGTTTTGAACTTGGTTTAGACTCTCAAGCTTGGGCACAGTGTCAGCAGACAGTGCTTCTGCACTTTCGTTTTGTGATCTTGCTTCTCGCTAAGCTAGTACTTTAGTCAAATCCCAATTTAGAAAAAAATCATATGTTTCATATCATAGGTCAGAAAATATTTTCCTCAAAGTTACATTTGGCCTGAGATTTCAGAGTTGGCATAGAACACAAGGATCTGTTGTTGTTGTTGTTATTATTATTTTGGTGTTCCTGAGGGTTTAGAACTTAGGTCCTCTTGCTTGCTAGGCAGGTGCTCTACCACTGAGCCACAGTTCCAGCCTTGTTTTACCTGATTATTTTAGCATATGATTTTGCTTCCTGTCTAGATATATACCCGAGCCTTGATTCAACTATCACAGTACAAGCATTATGATACCTCTGTTCCATACAGCTGGAATCTCCTAGCCTTTTCTGCCTAAGCTGGCCTTGAACCATGATCCTCCAAGTCTCTGCCTTCCAGACAGCTAGGATTGCAGCTACTAGCCAATGTTGTTGTGCTGGAATATTCTTTTCCATTCTTGCATAATCCAGCCTCATCTCCAAAGGAGTGGAAATATGTGGACTACTGCTATTTCTGACAGCCCTACTCTCAGTCATAATCTGTGGCTGGTGGAAATGTTCTCTGGATTGAGAATTTCTCATCTTTTCCTTTCTGTCCTGTCTCCAGTGGGACATTCAAATTTCCTAGGTTTTCTGTCAGTTTGGACCCAATTATATTTTTCTCTCTTCTCAGCTACATCTTGTCTGAATTGTGAGATTTTTCTCCAGTTTGAAACTATAAATATATACACATATATACACCACGTTTCCATAATTTATTATCCATTATTATTTCATCCTTCAGATGATTCTAACATTTCTCTCAATTTATGTGCTAGTTACAGATCTCTTTCAAATAACAACTCTCTCAGATTTCTGTTCTATGGAACTTTTAGCTTTCATGGGAATTTTTTGATATGTTTAACAGAAAAAATGCCCCTAAAGTAGCTCACCATCACACACATAACTCTAAAGAAGGTATCCTTTCTATATTGACTAATTAGAAAAACAAGAGTTCATCTTTGGGGTAAACAAATCCAAAGAAAACTTAATGAGTGAAGCAAGAATGATTTAAATTATTGCTCAAATTATCAGCTTCATACCCATCTCAATAAGCCATGTGTAAAAATACGAATGATATCTAGTAAAAATCAGTAGTTCTCAGTTTCCATGCATAAAACATGTGTCATAACACATTATAATTTTATTTACCTGTGTATTTAGTGTTTCACCAGACTCGTTGCTCTTAAATGATCTACAGCTGAGAATACATTGCAACGTTAACCTTACTCTATTGTTTCAGTCCATTAAAAAACTATAATCAAACAGGGCTAGTCAATTTAAGACCTAGGCCACCATTTTAGTATATTTTCATGTGAGTGATCCATTCACAGATTTACAAATTTTACTGCAAGCCAGTTGTGCATGCTACACACCAAATAAAGTTCTGCTGTTTGAAGAATTAAAATCTGTCCTTAATGACCAAAAAAAACTTATTTACTAGGTAAATTAAAAGCAGAGCGTTTTCTGTCCATCATCACACTATAGATTTACTTGCCTGGAAGTATTTAGCATTCACTTCTGACTGCTTTTAGCAGCTTTTAATTCAAACAGTACAGAGAGTTACTGTTAAATTTCTTTGGAGAGCAGAACTGACATTGGGGTAGATAAAGTAAGATTAAGTACTTAGCACAATTAACTCTGTCATGTGAGATGTTTCCTGTTAGCGCCAGCAGCTGTATGGAGTCTCCATGTCAAGCTGGCTTAGGATGAATGGGATGGAATTGGAAGTTGCCTTTTTACAGCTCTAACAGTATTTTTTTGTTTGCTACCACTCACTGTATTGTAACATTGTTTATTTCAGTTTCTAAACACATTAGTTCTAGGTTTCTTCCTGGAGAGAGAGGGAGAGAAATAAGTCTTTTATAGCAACTATAGACAGAGAGAAGCTGGAATCTGGCAAACCACTTGTAAAACCTTAGTTGAAAAGTAATATCGAACCATTATGTAGCAAAGTCCTTAATGACTCCTCCAGTACAAAGTACCACAAATAGTGAAATAAACTTAAAACCACAATCGTTTATATACACACAATTCTATATTATATAGTATAAATAATATGCTAAATATAATTCATTCCATTGTGTGTATGGAGACAGTTATGTGTATATATGATCTCTATATATGGTCTCATATGTAATGGTCTATATGTATGCAATGGAATAGATCATATTATGTGTATATATATAGTCCATATATATACATATATATATATATGCAGAGAGAGAGAGTGAGAGAGAGAGGGAACATAGATAGGTAGATAGACAGATAGAGATATATGGTCTATATCTATCTATCTCTTAATCTATCTATTTATAAATATATAGATAGCTATCTCTATATCTATATCTAGATAGCTATAGATACCTATCTATTTATATATCTATATATGATCTATATATGCATATAAGAGTATATACACAATGGAATAGATTATATTTGGATGTTACTATATACAAAAACATATGAATGTATGATATATATGACTATAACACAATTATTGGGTCATAGAATATATGACATTGCTATCTATTCAGCAACACACAAAATTCTTTCCAGTTTTGACAAATTGTCAATAAAGAACATGACATATTAGCTTTACAGTTTCCAAATATCCAGTCCATAGATCTTAGTTCCTTTTTTCTTGTTTTTTTTTTTTTTTTTGGACATAGATTTATTTGGTCTAGCAGGTATCTGAAGCATACCAACATATTTCATCTGAGTACAAGCTGTAATTATAATGTCTTCTCTTTATGAATGGTTTGGGAAAATATGTGAACCTATAACTCCAGCAGTGGAAAGTTTCACACCCCAATTTGGGCTTTCAGACTTTCTATTGAGATGTAGAATGTTACTTTTACCTATTTTTAGAAAAGAACATTGCAGAATCCACATTGAATTTTAATACTTTTTCTGGTTAAAATATGCTTAAGCTATCCATTCACACACCCATCTGCCTCATTCCCAGCCATCGTAGGCCAATATGGTGACTATCTTTGGATAAGAGTCCTGGGCTGTCCTGGATGGGAACAGAGATATACGGATGGAGACAAGGTGGCAGTGACCTGGCACCAGATCATAAGGAAATGTGGTCCGCCAGTGAAAAATGCAGCTGGCTCCAACACAGGCAGCCAAGCTCTGTGGATGGAATGAGGAGAAGGCTTAATCAGTGGGAGAAGTTATGTACTATAGGGCAGAGTGAAGGAACACATTAGAGGGCAATTAATGGAACTTATTAACTTTTTTGGATTAAATTTTTTTAAAACTAGAACTCATTTTTTTGTATCAATACTGAGGCTTGAACTCAGGACCTGGGCTCTGTCTCATAAGTTTTTTTCTTTCTTTTGCTCAAGGCTGGTACTCTACAACTTGAGCTATACCTCCACTTCTGGATTTTTTTTGGTGGTAAATTGTAGACAGGAGTCTTATGAACATTCCTGCTCAGGCTGACTTCAGCTTTTGATCCTCAAATCTCAGTCTCCTGAGCAGCTAGGATTGTAAGCATGAGCCACCACTGCCTAGCCCTAAAGAAAATTCTTCTAGACAGCATAGTAAACAGCCACCAGTCTAAACTCTAAGAGTTAAAATTTAGTCCTGGATGATATGATCAGCTTATACATCAAAATTGAAAAATAAAATACTCCAGATACCAAGTATTTTCCTATGGATGGAAGTTGAGAGAGAGGAGGACTAGGTTATAACCCAATTGATAATAATGTAGATCAATAATAATAGCTATGTCTGATGTGTGATCAATCAGTGAGACAGGATATCCTACTCATTTAGTAACAAAAAATACTGATATAAAGGTACAATGATTAAATGGGGGAGGCACTATTTGATAATCAGATGAGTTGAGGAATTTGTACAAGTGTAATTCAACTTGTAAATATCTATCTTCAATGTCCATATCAAATAAATAAACAAATGAATAACAAAACAAATAAGTTATTTTCCACTTATGTATTACAGATATCTTATACACTTTTCTAAATAATGCAATAACACTGGAAGTCTCAGAGATCTGGTGATGTGATAACCTTGCATTACTGAAAACCATGAAGTATTCATTGTGAGGTGGAAAGATCCTTTGCTTCCACAAGAGCTGTAAGAATGTCCACTTCTGCATGTGTGCTCAGGACTGCTGAGTTTTAGGGTCCTTATGTGTTGAAAGTTATACTTCATATGATAAAGTCCTAAATTCCAGTACCTCCAAATGTAGCCTTCTATGAAGACAGGGTCTTTTCTGGATTACAGTAAGATTATTAGTGTGGACCTGTATCCAATATTGCTTAAGCAGTTATATAAAAGTCCTGTACACTTGGAGGTTGGTGCACAAACCCAGGTCAGAGGCCTAGCGTACATCCTTCCCACACAGCCCTCAGGAGAAAGCAATCACGCTACAACCTCGCTCCCAGACTCTGAGCCTCAAGAATTATGAGGAAATGAATTTGTTGTTCAAGCAGCTAATGTGTGAAATTCCATGTAGGCAGCACTAAGGGATGAATCTGAGGCTGATGAGACCACATCTAGATTTAGGACTTTTGATCATGAACCAGAGTCAATTCAAAGTGGAATTAAACATTTACTAAATAAAAACACCAATTTTTATGGCAATATTTGAAGACAAACTACTTTCTTTTTCTTTTTCTTTTTTTCTTTTCAAATCCTGGGGCTTGAATTCAGGGCTTGGACACTGACCCAAGCATCTTTTGCTCAAGGCTAGTGCTCTACCACTTGAGCCAAGGAAGGTACTGCTTCCGGCCTTTTCTGGTTATGTAGTATTGAGGAATTGAAACCAGAGCTTCATGCAGGCTAGGCAAGCACTCTGCCACTAAGCCACACTCCCAGCTCCACAAGCTACTCTTATTAAAAATCATTTTGGCTGGGTGCCAGTGGCTCTTACCTGTAATCCTAGCTACAAACGAGGCTGAGATCAGAGGATTGCACTTCCAAACCAGCCTGGGCAGAAAAGTCCTATGAAACTTTGTTAAGAGTAAAAAACTGGAAGTGGCCCTGTGGCTCAACTGGTAGGGTGTTACTCTTGATAAAGAGGCTCAAGGACATTACCCAGGTCCAGAGTTCAAGTCCCATAACTGATACAAATGAACAAAAATCATTTTGCATCTGCATTTTTTTCTCATTAAGGAATAAGCTTGGGATTGCATGAAACTGCAGAACTTCTGCATGGCAAAGGACATAGCTAGCAAGATCAATAGAAAGCTCATGGATTGGGAGAAGATCTTCACTAGCCATACAACGGACAAGGGCCTCATATCTAAAATATACTTAGAATTCAAAAAATTAAACCCCCCAACAACAAATCCTCAAAGAAACAACCACCCGACTAATAAATGGGCTAAAGACTTAAAGAGAGACTTCTCTCAAGAGGAAATAAGAATGGCCAATAGACACCTCAAGAAATGCTCAACTTCTCTGGTCATAAAAGAAATGCAAATCAAAACATTGAGATTCCACCTCACCCCAGTTAGAATGGCTATAACCAAGAATTCTAACAACAACAGATGCTGGAGGGGATGGGGCCAAAAGGGAAGCCTACTGCATTGTTGGTGGGAGTGTAAACTTGTTCAACCACTTTGGAAAGCAGTATGGATGTTCTTCAAAAGACTCCACATAGAGCTTCCCTATGACCCAGCAATCTTATTTTTGGCCATTTACCCAAATGATCACAAACAAGGCCATACCAGCACAGCTATGTTTATCGCAGGATTATTCTCTATAGCTAAGATATGGAACCAACCCAGATGCCCCTCCATAGATGAATGGATCAAGAAAATGTGGTATGTATATGTATATCTATAGATATTTATATAGATATATACAATGGGATTCTATGCCTCCATCAGGAAGAATAACACCACCCCATTTGCTAGGAAATGGATAGACTTGGAAAAAATTATATTAAGTGAAGTAAGCCAGGCTCAAAGAAACATCAGTCTCATGGTTTCCCTTATTTGCAATAACTAGTATATGTCTAGGATAACTTTACCAGACAAGTAGAAAAGGTCAAAAGCTATGTATATATGACCATATAAGATGGTGCTAAACTAAATAAACCCCAAGATAGAGACACAAGAGGTTTTATCTTTGTTGCTGTTGTTTTAAATGTACTTATAATGTACAATATGATTTCTTTCATTTATTTTGTATGTTCTTTCCCCATGGTGTAACCCCTGTTGTCACTATATTTGATTCTGGTACCCTGCATCTTGTATATACATTTTTCTAATTTAGGGAAGGGAAGGGAAATAACAAAATGCTGAAACAAGGATACAGGTTGACCCAGTGTAACAATGAGATGTACAAGACACTATGTTAAAAATGAACTTTACAACTTCAGGGCGGCGGAGGGTGGGGGGGGGAGAAGGGAAGTGAGGAGTTCAGGAGATAGGGAGGGAAGGGATTCCTGGGGAAAAACAAGGAGGAGGTAACAATGCTGAAGAGGAAATGTACTAATTACCTTGCTCATGTAATTGTAACCCCTCTGCACAGTAGTTTTAATATATATATATATATGTATATGTATATATATACAGAGCTGAGTGCTGGTGGCTCACGCCTGTACTCCTAGCTGCTCAGGAGGCAGATCTGAGGATCGTGGTTCAAAGCCAGCCCAGGCAGGAAAAGTCTGTGATACTCTTATCTCCAATAAATCACCAGAAAATTGGAAGTAGCGCTGTGGCTCAAGTGGTAGAGCACCCACAACCAAAAAAAAAAAAAAAAGAAGACAAAGAAATAAGCTTGGTGTCAGTGGCTCATGCTTGCAATCCTATCTACTCAGGAGGCTGAGATCTGAAGATCATTGTTCAAAGCCAGCCTGGGCAGGAAAGCCCATGAGACTCTTAGCTCCAAAAATCTATAAGAGGAGCTGTGGCTCAAATGGTAGAGTGCTAGCCTTGAGCATTTAACTCTTATTTATATTACTCTTATTTATTTTGAATTACCAAACACTAAAGGAGAAAAAAATAGTTTAATGAAATTATGGTAGACTATTTTATTCAGTAAATGTCCTTTTTCCTTATATTTTTGACAGTAAAAATATGTAAAATTTAAATCTAGAGCCTTTTCATAGATTCCAACCAATATGCCTAGACTGAATATAATTATATAATAAGTGATAAATTTACTGTTATATAAGACAAAGTAGTTATGGAAAGATAGTGTACAATAGTCTCTAAAAATTAGGGTTTTTTTAACCAAAGAAAAACCTGAAATTTGAAAATTAAGTATATTAAAATAACTTTATCACTTACTGCTGGTGGTTCAAACTTTTAATTCTAGCTACTTGGGAAACTGAGTCTCTGAAGACCATGGCTGGAAGTCAGCCTAGCCAGACAACTCTGTGTTATTCTTTGTTTAAATACATTTTTATTGTAAAAATACTGAAATCTGTGATATTCTTATCTCTAATTAAATAACCAAGTGCCAAAAGTGGAGATGTGATTTGTGTTAAAGCACCAACTTTGAGTGAAAAAGCTAAATAAAAGCACAAGGCTCTGAGTTCAAGCCCCAGGACTCACACACATTCTCTCTCTCTTTCTTTCACTCCTCTTTCTCTCCCTCTGACACATACAAATGACAAATAACTTTCTCTCTGTGGCTCAAATAAATCTGTTGCTCTTTAGTGTTTAGTGCTGCCTCTATATTCTGAGTATAGCACTTTAAAATGAATGTATTTTGTAAGCAAATGTTCTATAGGTGTTAGTAATCGCCAACTCCTCCTAAATGTGTTGGATAAATGTTTCTCGATATGGAAAAGGAAAGGGGTGTAGTTTATTGGCCAGACTGTGCTCTTTCTCCAGATCCCTTCTCGGTGGTCCTGGTGATGTTGATTCTTAGCATTTCATCATCTTTGTTAAAATAAAATGTTGGCTTGATGTATAAATTCCAAGCTTCACTTTTCTAATCTTTTCTTGAACTACTTTTTGCACATAGAATTCTATTTATCAGAATGCATGCATTTATGTATGTATCTTTTTAAAAAACTTAATCTAGCCATACCACTTGTGGTTTTATAGAGTGCATATAAACTCTTCCCTTGGCCATTTCAATGAACACTGAGTGATTTTTACCAAATGACATGTTTAGGTTTATGTGGTTTGATGATACAACTATTAGTGGTAATAGTAACTAAATCAACTACACAAAAGCCAGCATACTATTTTAAACTATCTGGTTTCCATCCTCCATGATATTTCTATCCATTTACTGTCTTCATCTATTGGAAGTCTTGTTTTCTTGGGCAGCAAGAATAACTACTTACAACATAGCACAAAGAAACTCTTAATAGAGGAAAAATGTTGGATGCATGTAGTTATTGGTTGTCATGAAAACCAACTGACCACAGTGAAAGAATCAGCAACCGAAGACAAAACCTGGCCAAGACCAAAAACTAAGGAATCTCAGCTGGCTTGCAAATATAATTTGTCCTCAAAAAATGTTCTTAGTATAATACTTGAAAATTTGATGATTGTTGATTAATTTTCCTAAGAAAAATATCATTGAAATTTGGGCTCTACAATTTTATCTGTTTAAGATGAAATCTCAAACATCTTTCAAATTTCATTATTAAAAAAATCACTCAAAGAATTAATATTACCCAAAAAACTATACCCAACAGAATTTGAGAATTGTCTGCAAATTCCTTACTCAAACTTTTTGAAGTCAGCAAATTAGCAGTGGCAGACATGGCTCGCTGCTCATCAAGCATATACTTGTCCATTCTTGGTATAGAAGCATCTTGCTGAGGCAGTTGTCAACACTGGGACCAAATTTTCCAAATTTCCCTCTGGCACTGCTAGATTTTCCAGTGAAATGTGTCTAGAAAAGAAGTGTATCTGTTTCAAGCTGATCTTCGCCATATTCTTTCTTTCTTCACAGATGTCACTCACATGGAGAGAAAGGGGAACTGTTATATAGATAGGGATAAAACGTGGTGGACATCACAGGTGGCTGATAACATAGATTCCATCATGCATTTCTTGTTCCCATAGTGACTTGGGCTCCTGCTCAAATGCTTCTTCCTGTGCAAACATTCTTCTTCCCATAATGCCTAGATGATGGCTCATCTATCACCTTTAAACTTCAATCCTCAGACCTCAGCCTGGTTAGCATGAGCTACCAATGGCCAGTGAGTGCTGAGTTGTGTAGGCCTGGACAACAATGACTCAGCTGAAGACACGAAACAAAGTTACTTCCTACCTGGAGGACCAATCTTTCTTTCTCCATTCCTTCTCGCTGTGCAATGCTCTGCCTCAGCCACACCACACATTTTCAGTTGGACCTCATGAATCTAAACTCGGGGCTACACAGATTTCAAGCCTGTAGAAGTTCCTCTTTGGTTAACTGAAAATAAATCCCCGATGGGGAAACTCTATGAAATCTATTTTATGTGAACTTTACATGTGTAGTATTTGTAACTGAAATTTGAAAACCAACAGTTGCTATGCTACATGAAGTCCAAATGCAGCCTGCAGGGCATTTCATGTGTTGGAGGAAGGACACCAGAAAGAAATTTCGGGATGAATGAAGGTGGGGATGATGTTACTAAGTTCTTCTGATACTGAAGATGGTTCAAAGAAGTTCAGGTTAGTGAGAGAAACATAAAGAAATAGCAAGTGAACTGGTCCTTGTGATCTAGTTGCCAAGTTCCTCAGAATTCTGCTGTAAGTTCTTCTCAGTGTAAATAGTAGGTATAGATGAACTGAAGAGAAAATTCACAAGCTTCAGTATTTCTGAGAAATGACAACAGATGGCCAACAGCTGCACCTCAAGCACTTAATCCAGCACTTGGGAGGCTGAGGTAGGAGGATCGTGAGTTTGAGGCTGATCTGTGCTATGTAGCAAGACCCTTTCCCCAGACTCCCAAAATAACTATGGATGTAGTTTTGAAAGATAATGTAAATAAAATGATAAATCATGGCTTGCATGTATGTTCCCTCCTCACAATTAGCCTTTTGGATACAATGGAGCTACTTTACTTAATTCTATTTTAGAGGGTAAAAGACTTTATGGTTGTAGAAGAGCTAAGAAGTCAGATTAGATTATTTATATCCAGGCTGGTCTCGAACTCATGTGCCTCCTGCGGCATCCTTCTAACTGATGACCAGTTTATGCCACCATGGCCAAAGAGTTCAGCTTAAATTTTAAACTACATTATTTCAATGTGTGTGGATCTGTTTGTACATTTGGCTTTTGCTTTGTGGAAGTACTAGAATTCTGATTTCATCCGACAGCCTTTGCAATGCCAGATATTTCAAGTGGGCCATCAGAAAGTCACCTGGCCATTTTCCTAGTGGTTAATCTGTTCCTCAGACAGCACACCTTTGCATACTATTTAGAGATCTGCCTCATATAGATGCATAAATCACCCCCTGATGTATGAAACAAGGAATGCAGATGACAAAAGTTAACCATAGGCCAGTGGCTAATGCCTGTAATCTTAGCTGCTCATGAGTCATAGAAGATTGGGGTTTGAAGACTCCATCTCCAAATTATGCAGCAAAATTCAGAGCTAGAAGTATGGCTCAAAATGGTAGAGTACCACTAAGCAGGCAAGATGATCAAATGTGAGATGCTGAATTCAAACCCAGGAACCAGTGGATACTCACTTCATGATAGACCCTTCTATGTATTCATGGTGTATATGAGAAATTGGCTAACTGGTTACCTAGAGAAACACTAGTGAAAGGAATTTCATGGACATTTTCTTCTCCATGTGCTGATTTTCAGAGTTCAAAGTTTTGACAAAATACTGTATTTATCATAGCAGTGTCATGTGCTAAAAATCATGTGACGATGATGTTCAGTGCTATTGTAAATTTTGTTGCTGTTGGTGGTGGTTTTGGGGCTTGAACTCTGGGCCTGGGTGCTGTCCCTCAGCTCTTCAGCTCGAGGCTAGCACTCTACCACTTGAGCCACAGCGCCACTTCCAATTTTCTGGGGGTTTTTTGGAGATAGGAGTCTCACAGACTTTACTGCCTGGGCTAGCTTTCAACCACAATCCTCAGATCTCAGCCTCGTGAATAGCTAGGATTACAGGCGTGAGCCACTAGTGCCTGGCTGCTGTTGTAAAATTGTGAATACCTTGGATATCTCTCTAGCATTTTGATTAACCTAAAACTATTAATGAGAGACTCATCCTTCTCAGCTTAGATCACCAAGAAGGCTTCACCAGCTCTTGTTCCTCACCAACACACTCTTGAAATCCCTCTGCTATTTTGGGGATGCCACTTTATGAATAAGGCTGAGGCAAGAAGATCACAGTTCGATTCTTGGCCATCCCCTGGACTCTTGCTCTCTACATAAAACTCGATTCTCGTCTGACAGGAACAATTTTCATTATCATATGACATAAATTAACAACCATAAAAAGTCAGAAAGTGGAGGTGTAGCTTAAATGGTCAAGCACTAGCCTTGAGCAGAAAATTTCAGAGACAGTGCTCAGGACTTGAATTTAAGCCCCAAGATGGTCATTAAAAAAAAAAAGAAGAAGAAAGGGCTGGGAATATGGCTTAGTGGTAGAGTGCTTGCCTAGCATGCATGAAACCCTGGGCTCAATTCCTCGGTGACACACACAAAGTAAAAAGCTAGCAATGGCACTGTGGCTGAAGTGGTAGATTGCTAGCCTTGAGCAAAAAAGCTCAAGGACAGTGCCCTGAGTTCAAGTCTCAAGACTGGCCAAACAAAACAAAAACAAAAACAAAAAAAAGTTAAGTGCAGAGAATAATGCAATAGTTAATTTTATTATTTTAATTAGTATGAAAATCTATACACAAGGGACTATGTTGAAAATGAACTTTACAACTTGGCGGGGGGGTGGGCGGGAGGGAAAAGTTGGGGAGGTGGTGAGGGAAAGGATGGTAGGGAAAAAACAAAGGAGGAGGTAACAATGCTGGATAGGAAATGTTCTCATTATCTTACTCATGTAACTGTAAGCCTTGTGTAAAGTATTTTTTCAATAAAAAGCATATTAAAAAGAGAAAATCTATACAAATAAGAAAGTATGGCTATAAATTGGTGCAGACATAAAAGAAATCAGCATCCATGTAAATAGTTGAGCTTATTCCATGCAGTTTGTAAAAAATAAATATTTTCTCTGAAAAAAATGTGCAAGACACATGCAAATAAAGTTTTAAATTTTTGAAAAAGTACTTTGGGGGAAGATTTTACATAATTTCCAGTAATATAACAAATTCCTAAGGGAAGTATGCTTACTCTTGACATTTTATTCAACTGTTGCACATTTGGAGACAAAATTTTATATAATCTGTGGGGACAGGCTGTCAAGATTCTTTGTTCCCCAGATGCAAATGATTTTTCTGACTTATTTTTAGTGCCTTCTAAAAAGCAGATTGCAATAGATAGGGCTACCTCTTCTTAGAAGAGACATTTGTTCATTATACCACAGTTTCTAGATTTGCCGAGTTCTTTTGTTTCAAAATCATGTCTTCTTCTTAAAGCTATGTGTTGGATTGTTTCTCAGGTGAAGTTAAGTGAAAGCAAAACCTTTGGGCTTTTGTTTAACTCCACCTTTTATTTTACCAGTCTTTCCCCTGTTGTTAAGCATTTGGTACACTTCACACATGGGCTTCCATAGGATATTTGGTTAGATAATGTTAATCCTTTGTGGAATGAATTAATTCCTTGTACCAGTCCATACACTGAAGCCATAGCTTCCCTGAGACTTCTTCAGGGGCACGTGAGGTCACTTTAGGTCACAAAAAGGGGCCCTCATGCAATAGAACTGATGTCTTTAAAAGAAGAGGAAGACTATTCATGAGGCTGAAAGATAAGGATCAAGGTTTGAAGCCAGCCTAGGTAGGAAAGAGACATCCCCAATTAGCATAAATCCAGAAGTAGAGGTGTGACTCAAGTGGTAGAGTGCCAGGCTTCAGTGACAAAGTGAAGTGGAGTTGCAAGGCTTCGAGTTCAAGCCCCCGTAAGATTCTTTTCTCTCTCTCTCTCTCTTTCTCTGTCTCCCTTCCCATCTTTCCCTCTCTCTCTCTCTCTCTCCCTCTCTCTCTCTGTCTCTATCTGTCTCTGTCTCTGTTTCTCTCTCTCTCTCTCTCTCTCTCACACACACACACACACACACACAGAAGAAGAGTTACCAGATCTTAATCTCTCTGCATGCAAGAGGAAAGACCATGAGAAGACTATGGTTGGATTCACCAAGAAAGTATCTGTCTATAAAACAAAGAAGGCCTTCCAAGAAACGGGCTCTTCTAGCACCTTGATCTTGGACTTGTAGCCTCCAAGACTGTGAAAAAATATATCTTGGTTATTGAAGCCACCCAGTCTGTAGTATTTATTATGAAAGTAGGAAAAGACTAATACATTGTTTCAACTATTCTCGAGTCTATAACACACTGACTTTTGTTCCTTGCTTTATCTTGTCATGGTTGCCAATTTGTCACCACAGTTCCAGGAAATCCCCACAGCTTCCTTTAGGGACAGGGAGGGAAAGTTTCTCTATTTCCTTCTCTAAAAGGAAAACTTTTCCCAGACTTGATTTTAGCTCTCTCAGATGCTATTGGCCCAGATTGAATCACATGCCCATGTCTAGATGAGAAAAGGACCTGGGAAAATTTGCAGTTGTCAGTTCCAACTTTGAAGTGAAAATGGAGCTCTACTAGTAAGAGAACAGTGATTGAGAGGATAACCAATGCCAACCAAAGTCAGTTTATGGAGGTAGATCTTTTCTCTGAATAGGAATATCCTAGATAACACTTGCCTTCCAATTTTGCAATATTTTGTATCTCCTTCAGCCAATATGATCTACCTAATTATAAATAACTGCTTAGTAGTTAAAAACAATACTTTCATCATAGTAATTGTTGCTTGGCAAAACTCTGATTGAGAACACACACACACATACACACATATATATGCACACACACACGCACACACACACACCTTCCTGTACCCCCTAAACCTACCCAACTATACATTATGACTTACATGGATATTAAGAATTAACTTTCGTGCCTATGCATTTTAAAGAAAATACAGTATTCTTTAAATAGCCCTCCACTTTTGGAAAGTTAGATTTTTCTCCACATGCTTGCTATTATATGTTACAAAAGGAATCCCTGTAACTTATCTTTACAGAAGCAACTCATTACTTTCTAGGTTGAATTCCAAGCAGTAATGCTGCTAAGATTCACAGTTTAGGGCTTTAATGTGCATCTCAATATTTTCTAGACATGTTCTATGTTGCTCTTCCACTAGAACTTTGTCAAAGAAGCTTTTCTTAATACTCTTCTTAAAATGATGCATCAGTATTATTTTCATAATTTCCTTCTTGGACATTTTGCTGATAACTACTTTATCTAAGTTTTCCCTTAACTTTCCCTTTAATGATGGTATTCACTGATGCATATATTAGCTATCTGTGCATTTTGTAAGTGATATATCCATATGTGTGATCTATATTTCCAAGGGGAAAGTTTGTTTTTCATTTATAGCATGGCATGTGTGTATAATTTATCAGTGGAGATTCTCTTTTCTTCTGCAAAGTGGAAACACACTACAAGTCATGGAATGAGGCTGATCCAGATTCTTTCTTCATCTTCCCACACTGTGTGGCCCGTACTTATTTGACTAACTCCTGCTGGACAATAAACTTTTCAAGAGAAATCTTTAGGCTTCTCAAAATCCTGTATCTCGTGCAGACAAGCATTGTTTCACAACACAGATATATTCTCAAAATTATGTTGTTAGATGATCACATCCTAAGACAAGCATCACAGAGTGTATTACTCAAACCCAGCTGGCATAGCTTACAACACATTGTGGCTATCTAATATGTATGCAGATAAGTATATGTATGCATATGATCTATTTGCTATTCTTTATTATCATCATCATATATCGTTTATCTTTTATCTTCTATTATCTATATTATTTCTATCTATTCATCTATCTATCTATTATCTATCTATCTGTCTGTCTGTCTGTCTGTCTATCTGCCTGTTTGTATAACTATCTGTATGTCTGTCTATTTATCTATCTGGCATTATAGATTAACAATAATTTTCTGTGGAGTGGGTCTAAAATTATCTATTGAATAATAAAAATAAGGCATGATATTGTGTGTGTATGTGTGTGTGTGTGTGTGTACCAGTACTGGCATTATAATCCAAGGTCTGGGCACTAACCCTTAGCTTTTTGGTTCAAAGCTAGTTTTCTACCATTTGAACCACAACTTCACAGCTAGGTTTTTGCTGGTTAATTGGAAATAAGAATCTCACAGACTTTCCTGAACATCTGGCTTTGAACTTTGATGGATCCTTATATCTCAGCCTCTTGAGTAGCTCAGATTATAGGCATGAGCCACTGGAGCCTAGTACAAATAAAATGGCCACTTGGTGGCTTTAAAATCATTTTGGTAATAGCATATATTCAAATGACATTTTATATTGTATCTCCAAATGAAACGTGATGATTCCTCACTGTCAAGAATGTCTGCCAGTGGGTTCTGGTGGCTCACGCCTGTAATCCTAGCTATTCAGGAGGCTGAGATCTGAGGATCGTGGTTCAAAACCAGCCCAGGCAGGAAAATCCATGATACTCTTCTTACCAATGAATCACTTAGAAAACAGGAAGTGGGGGTTGTGGCTCAAGAGGTAGAGTGCTAGCTTTGAGCTGAAGAGCTCAGGGACAGCGCCCAGGTCTAGAGTTTAAGCCTCACGACTGACAAAAAAAAAAATAGAATGTCTGTCAAGAACGATCCCATATATTTTTCTAAGAATAAAGTGAAATATGAAAATATAGATCCTGACGCTGCTCTCCTAAGCAGAGAAACCGCATTGGAAACTTAGCATTGTCCATGGGTTCAGGCATGTGCTCTGGTCTTCTTTGGAAGACGGTTTGTTCACACATGGTTTGAAGAGTTTCAAGGACACAGAAACACAGCAGTTCCAGACCACAGGTATGTGGTTGCCTCTAACAACAGATGTGCCAATGGGAATTTCCCAATTTCTCTTTTTTGTCAGAGCAGCTGTTTGCTTCTATGTAGTCAATAACATTCAATTGTGTTTACTAATTTGTTCTTTTGGGTAAATCAGTGTGCTAGCCACCGTGAAGAATTATAAAGAAAATCAGACATTTAAACTTCATATTGAAGACAAACACATTTATTGGAAAATCTTCCACAAACTTCACTGAATGACTGTAGAACAATAGAAAAGGTAAACACATGTAGCTAGAACAGAAACAAGTAGCAAAGGAAAGATATCAACAAATTTGGGGGAGTAGGATTCTAGTTGTTGACCTGTGGGATTGGACATTGTTAAGTATTTTGTCTTGTAAACTTTTTGAACTACCTTAGTTTCTTTTCCTTAAAGTTGATCTTTAAGTATAAAAACAAATTCTTACCTTGCAAGGGGGGGTCAATTAAATTAACTCCTTACTTGAAATTTCTTTCTTTCATTTCCCTATCCTGTGACTTGAACTCAGGGCCTCAGCTGCTGTCTCTGAGCTTCTTTTGCCCAAAGGTAGTGCTCTACCACTTGAACCACTGTGCCACTCCTGCTTTCTCTGAGTGGTTTATTGGAGACAAAAATCGTCATGGACTTTCCTGCATATACTGGCTTCAAACTGTGATCCACAAATCTCAGCCTCCTAAGTAGCTAGGATTACAGATGTGAGCCACAGGTGCTGGGCTTTGACATTTCTTAAGTTATGGGATTTTGAATTTGAAGCCTTCAAGTCAATCTATCATTGAATCCAATTAACACTGCCTATCTTCCACAAGGCACCAGAGCTTAAATCGTGTCAAGTCTCCACACGTGTCTGAAAAACAGGCTGATTGAAGCCTCCTAAGGCTTTAAAACCCTCTGCACCTTTTAGAAACCTCCAGCCTGGTGCTTAGATCATCCCTGTAATCCTAGCTACACAAGAAGTTGAGATCTGAAAATCGTGGTTAAGAGCTAGCCCTGGCAGGAATGTCCATCAGATTCTTACCTTGAATGAACCAACAAAAAGCCAAAGAGAGGGCTGTGGATCAAGTGGCAGTGCTCAAAGCTAGTTTGAGCAAAAAAGCTCAAGGACAGCCCTCAGTTCTTGAGTTTAAGCCCTAGGACTGGCACCAAAACAAACAAACCACAAAATAAAAGAGACCTAAAAAAAAAAAGACTTAATGTTGAGTATCTCCATTCTTCTGAGAAATGGCGCATGGTTATTCAGTGGTGTCTGCCACAGAAGCATTGCACAATCTCATGGTGTGTGGGTTGTGTTCACATATGTGTGGCGCATGTGTATATGTGTGTGTGTCGTGTTAGGGGATCTCCTTCCTCTTCCGTTCCTGCTATATACAACCCTGCCTCTGCATTGTAGAACTACCAACACATTGCAAACAGGCAAACTAACTTCAATTGAAAACTAACTTCAATTCCTTTCTCCCTCCCTCCCTCCTTCCCTTCCTCCCTCTTTTCCTCCCTCTCTTCCTTCGTTCCTTCATTCCTTCCTTCGTTCGTTCGTTCGTTCCTTCCTTCCTTCTCTCCTTCCTTCCTATTTTTTCTAGTGGTACAGTAGATTTGAACTCACAGCCTTGTGCTTGCTAGGCAGCCACTCTACTGCTTAAGTCATATCACAACGTCAAAATTGCAGTCTGGAGCTTGTCATGCTGAGGCTCCAGGTGTCTTTTATGGCGTCAGTGGCTTTTCCCCAACAGAGAGAGGTGAAGCCCACAGAGGAAGCTGGGTTATATATAATATACCACTGGCTCACACTTGCAATCCTAGCTGCCTTGGAGGCTGTGATCTGAAGAAGGCAATTCAAAGCCAGCCTGGGCAGGAAAAATCTGCGATACTTTTATTTCCATTTAACCACCAGAAAACTGGAAATGGTACTGTGGCTCAAGTGGTAGAGCATTAGCCTTGAGCAAAGAATCTCAGGAACAGTGTCCAGGCCCTGCCTGAGTTCAAGCCCAAGGACTATCAGATAGATAGATAGATAGATAGATAGATAGATAGATAGATAGATAGATAGATAGATAGATAGATAGATAAACTGATAGAGTATTTAAAATGGAGAAAAAACTGTGGATATATAAAAGGTCAAGTTAACATTTAATATACAGCTTTGCTGTATCTCAAGAATGTTTTGAATTCTCCCTAGGTGAAACTAGGAGAGCCCAAGGTCATTTCACATATTCTCAGGAAATGTGCAGCCTTTGTCTAAGGCAGCCTATCTGTGAAGTTCACTATTGGAACAACTTGAGAATCCTGCTCACTTCGTCTTTACCCTTACTGGAATCCACGGAGAGAATCCTTTCCCTCCTGCAGGGGCAGCCTGTCTGTGATCCATCTGGTCTCTGGTCAGAAAATCCAAACACAGCTGTATTCCACAGTGACTGTCTTGAGTGGTCAGGTGTCTCACTGAGTGTTCAACTGAAGTAAGGAGGAAATCGATCATCTTACATGACGCTAGCATCTATGGAGGCCTCCTGGTGCAGAATTGTATATTTAGGCCATAGGGCCTCAGATTTAAAACGTTTGATATCATGGCTTTAGTATTTCTCTCCTTCTTGCTTGCTATATAGTAAGACTGTTAGAGAAGGGTGGAGACTGAGGAGCCATCTCCTCTATTTTCTTCTCAGCTTTGCTGTCATTGGATTTGAAGGTTCAATAACTCAGCAGTTGAGAGACAGTAGGAAAATTTTGTCCATTTCTTAGGAAGTATACATTGTAGTATAAAAGTATAGTATTACCCAGTCACTGCATTCCTTAGTATATGTGAAAAAGAAATGAAATATTTCTTTAACAAATCTCATGTGGACATATGGGTGTCAACATTCCCCATATGACCACATAATAGAAAAAAATTCAAGTGGCCATCAGTTGACAGATGCATAAATAATGCTGATATATCCATGCAATGGAAAATTATTTCACCATAAAAGGAATGAAGTTGTGGTATGTATTACAACATGGATAAAACTTGGAAACACTTGTGACAGAACCAAAGGGCTGCCTATTATATGACTCCATGTAGATAAAATGTCTAGGATAGGAAAATCCAGAGACAGACAATAGACTATTGGCTGCCAAGGAATGAGGATTGGGAGAGGAAGAGAAATAATTGCTAACATCAGAGATCCTTCTGACTCTATGTGGAGTCATGTAAATATTCTAGAATTTGATAGTGGGGATGGTTGTACAATCTCAAAAATAGACTAAACAGTCCTCAGGTACACATTATGAAATAGTAACTTTAATAAAATGTGCATTCTATTTCAATAAGAAACACTGAAAAAGGATTGTAGCACAAAGAAAAGTCTGCATACTTGTTCAGGCAAGAAAATAAATAAATATTTAATGGATTCATATACTAATTTATATCCAGTGCAAATTTAGAGAGTGTGCATAGGTTATTTTAACAGAGTTCAAGATATAACATCTTTCTTTATTCTCCTTCCTTTTTCTCTGGAGACATCAGAATGTTCTGGTAAATATAGCATTTAGGAAAAAGGTATTCAGATCCTCATTTCACATTGGCTACTTGTGATGTGGTCTTAAGCCTGTAAGTGGACAGTTCAGTTGACCTTGACCACAGCAAGGCACATTTATTAATTTGGGGAGACTGAAGTACCCCCTTTCTTTCTCCCACTAAAAGGTATGTCATGCCTTGTTGGTGTTTTTGCAGTATATGTACCCTAAAAGATAAGATTTACCTAACTTCTTGAAGAAGCAAAGAAAAATATCTACACCACAAAGAAGAAAACACCAAACTGTCTTGCAATATAAGCAATGGGAAAAAATATTAGAAATATATATATTGCATTATATAAATACAAATACATCAATTATAATATAAACATGATTATATAAAACAAAACTAAAACATAAATATAGTGCAATATATTATATATTATGTAACTATAATATACAGATATAATATTAAAATATACTATGGATTATCTTTGAGTACTGGGAATAATGATTCAACATTTCTTCTGTGTGCCTTTAAAAGCAAAAACACATTGCTTATAAAATTTTGACTACAAATTTAATTTAAATAACAAAGTAGACTAATGATGGATTTCATGTATATATAACTAATAGATGACAAGGAACTTGCAAAGTAATTGGGGGTGTGATGGAATTGATAATGTTTGATAAGTAGGCATGACCAGATATTTAATTGTTACTACCTTGAAAACAAAGAATTCATTAGTTCAAATGGGAACTGGCAAAGAAAAATGACATCTCACTTCTTCATAGTCTGTATTTGGCTTACTAAATAAAATAAAAAGTAATGCAGAATACATAAGAATAATATTTTTAGAATTGCCTTCAGTGGTCATTAATATGTCTTTCAGTATGATTTAGGTGATGAAGTCTGTAACCATACTGCTTGAGTTTCAGTCTCATATCTGCCATTTTACTAATTATGCTATTCATGGGCAATTTAGCCTGTGCAGGCCTTGGTTTCATTCAGATGCAATAACAACATTTTACTATTAGGTGCTCATGTAGAGAGACTGAATACAATGCTAAGGAATTCCCACAGAATAAGTTTTTGATAGAAATATGTTTGATATTTCTGTACTTATAAGCATTTAAAAATTCAGAAGCAAAGGCTGTAAAGTATGTAAATCGATTTTAGAAAATGGAAATGTTGATTACACTAAGGCTCTCCATTTAGAATTGATATTACTTCTAACTTGAGAAATACATGGCGCTGGAAAAATAGAGTTGCTGTTGTAAACCTACATCAGAATAGAAGTTGCTAAGGTCTAAAGATCAAATTTAGATTTAATGAGTCTAAAGAGCAAAGTCAAGCCGGGCGCTGGTGGCTCACGCCTGTAATCCTAGCTACTCAGGAGGCTGAGATCTGAGAATCGCGGTTCAAAGCCAGCCCGGGCAGGAGAGACCATGAGACTCCTATCTCCAATAAACCACCAGAAAACCGGAAGTGGCGCTGTAGCTCAAGTGGTAGAGCGCTCGCCTTGAGCTGAAGAGCTGAGGGACAGCGCCCAGGCCCAGAGTTCAAGCCCCACGATCGACAAAAAAAAAAAAAAAAAAAAAGAGCAAAGTCAAGAAGTAGACTCCTAATGCATATTTGGGACCAAGTACCAGCAATTGTGTTAATTATCATAGATTTTTGCTAGCAAAATTTGTGTTTACTATTTTGATAAAGGACCGTATTTTAAAATTTAGATTCTTTTACTTAATGGTTATTGAATTGAGGTTGTAGCCTATAGAGTTTGTATTACTGTTTCATAGTTGTGATCAAACAATCTAAAAGAAACAACTTAAGAGGAAATTATTGTGGCTCTTAATTTCAGAAATTTTAGTGCATAGTCCCTGGTTCTATGATTTCCAAACCCACTGACTAGGAGAGCTATTCACCTAATGGCAGACAGGAAGCAGAGAGAGGAAGATGCAAACAACAGATACCTCCAAGGATTGGCTCTCTGACCTGCTTCCTCCCACCTCCTCCTAAGGCTTCAGAACCTCCCCAAATACATTGAAGACCTGGGCCCAATCACACGGGCCACAAGGGACATTTCATATTTAGGATTCTTTTCTCTTCTGACCAAATGCAGTCATTTGGTTGGGATGCATGTATTACTGCTTATTCCTGGAATTGTTAGACTGTGGGGAAATGTTCCAAGTTCCATCTATGCATATGTAGCTTGGGGTCAAATCTGTTTTTTTTCTTAACATTCTATTTCCTTAGAAGACATTTCTGACTCCAGAAATCCCCATGCAATTTTCCTTTTGGAAAAATATAATTTAAAATAATTATTCATTCCATTCTACAGTTCACCTAGGGTTCATTTCCATTGTTGAGTTTTTTGCGTTTATTCACATTACAGAGAAATACATTTAAATCCAACAAACAGTACAGATTAACCTTTGTAGTTTGACAAGTGATGAGTTCATGATATTGTTAACAGGTTTCAAGGATATGAAAATTAACATTATTTTCAGTTCTGAATTGGAAAAATTTATTAATGGAAATATACAACTTAGAAAATGTATCTCTCTGTAGAGTTAAAGCCAAATAAAAACTGTATGGCTAAAAGAAGTGAATAAATATTAGTATCTAGTTCATGAACAGAGTTGCTTCACTTTCAAATTGATGTAGGAAAATTGCATTGAATTTTACCGCAACAAAGGTAACAGTTGGGCACCAGTAGCTTATGCCTCTAATCCTATTTATACTCAGGAGGCTGAGACTTGAGAGTTATGGTTCAAAGCCTGCCCTGGAAGGAAAGCCTGTGAGGCTCTTATCTCCAATAAACTACTTCACAAGAATATCAAGCCAGAAGTGGAGCTCTGACTCAGTGGTTGGAGAACTAGCTTTGAGCAAAAATACTCAGGGATAGTGGTGAGGCCCTGAGTTCAGGCCACAGGATGAGATAATAATAATAACAACAACAACAACAGGTGTTCTCCCACTTTGTCAGGAATTTAATGGATGATTCCAGGCTAGTTTCTTTATTTTTCTTCTTATTATCCTTAAGTAGTTATACAAAAGGGTCTCAATTCAATATGTCAGTTTATGAATATAACACAAGCTGATCCATGTCAGCTCTCTCATAATTCTCCTTCAACTCTCCTAACCCCATCCATCCCCTTGTGTTGTCTGGTCTCATTTGGACATTGAACATTGTACATTGAATATTACAACTGTACTCATCTGCCTTTTCTCTCTACGTTCATCTGTCCTTGTAGATAAAACAGCTTCCTGGTATTTGTTTTGTGAAATTATAAGTTAGTGATTTAATGGAGTCATACCAGAAGACAACAATTTCATCAAATCTTGGCACTATCATGAAAGCCTGCATTTTGATTGAACAAGATGTTAAGGATTATTTTAGTAGTCATAGATGTAACCAATATATGTAGTTAAGCATTCTAAATTAAGTCTAGAATGAAAAGGTGTTATTTTACTAAATCTAATCTTACATAAACGCTCGATACTCTTAATGTCCAACAATTTTTTTGAACTAAGCCATGAATTTTAGAATACAGAATTTTCACCATGGAATTTTTCCCTTTCTCATTCTGAGAAGATCAGTTAACCCATTTTGCACTGAATGTGTGAGTATTAAGCTCCATTGGCAGATGGAATAAAATATGCATAGTATTTAGAATTCTGTGAGACAAATGTGCCCTTTCCTATTTATTTGCTAAAAGGCAATATGTTTATATCAGTAAGCACTCATGCATACATATTTTATGCTTTGGGTTATGGTACCATAATTAATATTTTATGTGTGATTGCTAAAATTTTATTAAAATTTCTAGATCTGGAATGCAGAATTTGTAGACTGGCTGGTATACATTTACATGATCTTAACTTAAAAAAAACTTATTAGTTAATTTAGAGTATTTCTTCATTACAAGATCATTTACTTTCACTATTCCACCTTTACAGTCAGTTACATGTTCAAGTCACTAACTCTCTACTGTAATAAAATAAATGCCTTTGACAACATTTTCAGAAGAATAGGAAGACTGCAAGGCAGCAAAAATTAGTAAACAGAAAAGCAGGAATTAAACTAGAAAACAGAAAACTAATAGAACTAGGTTGGTTGCCAGTGGCTCATACCTGTAATCCTAGCTATTCAGGAGACTCAGATCTGAAGATCATAGCTCAAAGGCAGCCAGGGCAGGAAAGTCCATGAGGCTTATCTCCAACTAACGTCCAAAACACCAGAAGTGGAGCTGTGGTGCAATGGTGGAGTATTAGCCGTGAGCAGAAAAAGATTAGGGACAATGCCTAAGCACTGAGTTCAAGCCCCAGGACTGGCACATTTAAAACAAAAACAAAAACTAAAAGAACTAATAAACCTGAAAGCCAGTTCTTTGAAAAATGCTCTCTGATGAAATTCTTTGTTGGAAGAAAATGTTTCTTTGAAAATTATCAACAAAGTAAACAAGAACTAGCTGGCCAATCAACATTAAAGTAAGAAGTCACAAATACAAAATAATGAGTACTGACAGGAGGAAAATAACAGTTGAAACAAAAACATTTTAAAATAATGAGGCTAATTTGCACAGTCTATGCAAACACATGTGAAAGCCCAGATGAAATGGATAATTTTCTGGTCAAACTTGATCTCAATAGAGACAGAAAAAGTAAATAAACCAATTCCTGTATTTAAAAAAAAAGAGAGAAAGAAAAGATGTTTCACTCAATAAATATAGCTGGTCCAGATAGTTTTATAGGAAAATTCCACAATTCATTAGTAATCAGATACTCCAATAATACTTAGCTATTTCAAATGATAATCAAGCAAGTCAAAGACTCCAAATACTGGTAAAAACATGCAAACTCAAAACATTAAGATCCTGAACTTCTCTACATTAAATTCATGTTACAATTTGTATTTTGTTTTGCTGATATTAATTGCATATCCTATGGACTAGGATATGTGTAATCTAAACTATTTTTATATGAGGTCTGATTTCATACTTGATGGTGACACAGAATAACTTATTCAACATTTTCCATGTTGTTAGGCATTTGCATTATTTCCAGCTGTTTTCTCCCACAAAATCCATGTTTTATTAAACCCTTGCATGTATGCCCTTGTAATCATTGCTTCTGTTTTCATAAGACTAACAAGTAAGCCATGGTGAGGAGAAATAGAAAATTCACAACTCAGTTAGAAAAATAATTGTGAGCCAGTGGCTCACACCTGTAATCTTCGCTACTCAGGAGGCTGAGATCTGTGGATTAGAGCTCAAAGCCAGCCTGGGCAGGAAAGTCCTTGACTTCTATCTTCAATTAACTACCAAAAGGGTGGAAGTAGAGCTGTGGCTCAAGTGGTAGCAAAAAAGCTCAGGGACAGCATTCAATCCCTGAGTTCAATCACCAGGACTGGCACACACACACACACACACACACACACACAAATGTGATTAGTAACTAAAAATCAATTATGGGTCAGTGCTGTTCAATATAGCTGATACAAGTGAATATAATCAACATCTCTTTAAAAAATGTAATGTAAAATTCCAAGTAAGTTCAAGAATGTACTTTCATAGTCCTTTCTTTCAACAAGATATTTTCTCCTGCACAGAAGCGTTGCAGATCACCTTTCCAAAGAGGCAGACTAGCAGCCTTGAATCTCATTTCTCTAACATTCTTTTTGTCAGTTAAATTGAAAAGTAGAAGGGAAGACCTAAGGATATATTTTGTTTAATTTTTTTATGTTGTTCTTTTATTATAGTTCTTCCAGACTATCAATTTTATTCTATTTTGTGTATCCCCATGAGAACCAGGGAAATTCATTATACTTTAAAATTCAAAGGTTTATAAAAAATTTCTTAGGTCATAATTATTTTACTACCTGAACAACAGCACAAAATGACATTTCATTTTTACTTGCTTTTTGTTGATATGAATTAATCACATTAATAAAAGGAATGCACTTGTTCCTTTAATGGGGAAATTGTGGCCATCTGAAAAAATGGAAGATCTTGTCATATAATCATTGATAGTGGTTGACTTAATTCTTATCTGTACACATGTGTGGACTATGTATATATGTTCCTGTGTAGTTATACATTTTAGGCAGTGGGAGGAAGATGTTTTGAGTTGTATTGGTTGATCTAGAGCTAATCTTTGTTTTGTCAACCAATCCTCTCTCATTTATTTGCAATATTCTATCTTTCTTCCTATGCCTCCTGCCTCAAGATAGTCTGGGAGTATAAATGAACAAAACAGTCATTGCTTAAATGCCATAGTGGCATGAGGGACAAACGGTGGTGGTCTCTTGCCTTTCAGCTAACAGCTTGAGTCTACGTGCCCTGGGGTCAGCTGATACCGAGGTCCACAACCCCGGCCACTACTGTGATCTTTTATTTCCAAGAGAGAACAGACCATCTGCCCTCCACCGAGCCCGCCTGTTCTCAGTTCCTCCTGCATCTGCCACATACTCTAGTTAATCTTCCAGCCTCTTGGGTCACAGCAGCCGCTTCAAGCCCCAGCTCCCTTGTCAGGTTCCAATCAACTCTGGAAGCGAAGTGCAACCAGCTGTGCAGACTCCATTCGAGTCTCTCCCAATCTGACCATGTGGTTTAGTTGGGCCTGGTTTTCTATGTCGTGAATGTGCTGTTGGGGCTTAGATTCTGTGGCCTGGGGTCTCAGATTATCTGACACTCACCCTGAAATGGGAAATCAGAGTGTACATGGTAACATTTCTTCCCATGTTTCTCTACTTTTCTTTGTCAGTATCCAGGGCCCAATCAGGTTGTTGCGGTTAAGAACTCAGACAGGCCAAAAAGGAAAAACACAAACAACATTTTTTGTTGCAGTTCATTGCATTTATATGAATAGTATTAAGGACATTTGCTCTCTGTGCTCCTTAAAATGTCCTGCCCATCAGAAAAATAAATCAAATATGGAACAAGTTCCCCAATTAAAGAAAACCAAGTCAATATCATAGGCTTATTCAATTAATTTTACACATTTCTGAGACTTCATGAAAATGGACAATGTTGCTTACATTTTTCTAACAGAAGCCAAGCAACTCTGGTTTTATAAGACATACATGTTTAATTATAATGCTCAATGGAAATTTCATCCTTTATGAGTTATATTCAATATAAAGACAAAGTTAACATGTTTGACTTCACAGATGCCAAATGCTTGGATGAAAATTTCACTTGCTTAGCTGAAAGTTTCAAAGGCTCTACAATTCTGAGAATGTAGAAAGAACCAGATGACTAGCTGAATTTTGTAACACATACTTAAATCTTTTGCATAACATGAACTAGGGATTTTACTCAAGACCTTAAAATTGAAGAGTAAAATCCTTCATATGACAATTCTGTTAAAAAAATAAGGTACATGCAGATGAAAAGCTGCTGTTTTATGGCTTTCACTCTCAAATCAGGCAGTTTATGCACATCTTGTAGCATTTAAACACCAAACAGTTGTTGGTGCCTGACAGAAAAAGAGGTGCCAACTAAATGTTTAAAAATTTGAAGTCTGGAAATAAATGGTGTCACTACAATCACACTAATTCCCTGCATTATCTAATGCATGTGTTGTCTTCTGATTCGTTTGGTAGTTTTCAGCCACAGCGGGGTGAAATCTAGCAATAAAGCAAAGGAAACTCATAGTAAAAATTCATAATGTCATAATGAAAGTGTCTGAAAAATAATTATTTACAGAAACTTTGTTTTTCGGGAGGGGATTAGCTCTATAAAAATTTTATTAGTGATGTATGAACCCCAAGATAAGTATTCAAATGTTTTTTCTTTCATGCAATTGTTTCTAACCTATTTATAAGATGATTTCTTTGTTGCTTTGTATGTCCCTCCCCCACAATATAACCCCTGCTTTCACTGTATTTGATGTTGGTATAATTTGTGGAGGAGAAGGGAAAAAACAAATTGTTTAAATAGGGATACAAGTGAACACATTGCAACAATGAGATGTACAAGTTGTTATGTCAAAAATCAAACTTTACAACTTTGGTATGTGGGGGAAGGTCGGGTGGTGGGGTGGGAGGATATAGGAAGGGATAAGAAGGGGAAACAAAGGAGGAGGCAACAATGCTTGATAAGAAATGTACTTGTTATCTTGCCCATGTAATTGTAACCCCTCTGTATGGTATTTTCACAATAAAAAAAATCTAAGGGGAAATATGGGGCATGGAGGGAGGTGGACAAAGACATATACAGAAAGCCAGATAGGCAAAATCAGAAAAATGTAAGAATAACCATTAACTTAGGAGATCATGACTACACACACCTTAAGACCATATGGACAGATTCAGAAAGGAATATGTTATGATTTTTTAATGTGATATAGATCCTATAGCATATTTTATAATGTGAAAAGTGTACATGCACAGTTATTTATGGTGTTTGCTTCAAAATTATATATTAAAACTAATATATATGATTAGTTTAATTCATATTTTCATTCTAATAGCTGCTGTTATTTATCTTTTATTCACAGAATATAAGTAGATATTACTAGAAGGAAAAGTTATACTGCAGTAAGATAGAATTTATAAAATCAGAGGTGATCCTTGGTAAAACTTCGAGCCCTGTTATATCTCAGATTTCATGCCTTTTCCACCAATCACGCTCATATTCACTGAGTGTATATATATATATTTTTTTGAGGTCCAGTCGTGGGGCCTGAACTCTGGGCCTGGGCACTGTCCCTCAGCTCTTCAGCTCAAGGCTAGCGCTCTACCACTTGAGTCACAGTGCCACTTCCGGCTTTTTTCTTTTTTGCTTATGTGGTGCTGAGGAATTGAACCCAGGGCCTCATGAATGCAAGGCAAGTGTTCTACCACTGAGCCACCTTCCCAGCCCTGAGTGTGTATTTTAAAATAAATATAAACACTAAATAGCAGCTTATGAACTGCCTTTAAAGAAGGCAGCAGGATGGAGGCTTTTTGAAAGCATAAGGTCATTTCAATTCTCCTCGTCTCCATTCTTCATCCAAATTAAAGACTTAGATGATGCCTTCTCTGGCTTCCCCAGAATCAAATCCTAGGTCTCATATCTGACAATCTAGGAGTGGAAGGAGAAGCTCCAAGATTTTCATGTGTAAATGCAGGAAGAGATGAATGTAAAAGTACAGAAAAAAACCCCAAAACCCAACTACCTTTCTTCTTGTAAGTCAAATGCCACCCGGATCACAAGAAAGCAGACAAGAAACCACATTTCTAGATTGAGGAGTGGGATGGGATGGTACGGAGGCATTTGTGCCATAACATTTTAGGAAAAGGTTGTGAAATGGGTAGAACATGAGTTAAGAGACAGAGGCTCCTGAGAAACTTCCAGAGGACCTATCAGAATCCTGGCCATGATCCGAGGAGAGAACAAATCTATTGACCTCCAAGATGGCCTGTCTGAATAAACAGATACATGTAGACTCCTTAGTCTCTGCAAATGGAATACTACACAAAGTCTCATACAGGGATTGTTTATGTAGAGAGCTAGAAAAGAATGATTTCCACCTGGCAATGAAATAAAAATCTAAGCACATTGATAATGAATGAATTTTTCCTGACACTCATTAGGGAAATCACATGGCAAGGAAGACACTCTGCCTGGAATCTCCAGCGTGACAAGGGGGAAACAGAAACCATGCATTGGATGGCCTTGATCAAAGTAGTCATTTATTTTTGCCTTGCACTTTGGTTGGCCTTTTCACTCATAGTCGAGCTGTGTCTCCACTTCTGGTTAATCACTGATTATTTGGAGAGGAAGGTCTCAGGGATTTGTCTGCCTGGTCTGGATCTCAACTCTAATCTTCAGATCTCACCTTATTGAGTCGCTAGGATTAAATGTGTAAGTTACCTCTGCTGGGCTATAAAGTAGTCATTTTTAATGGACTGCTAAAGGCCAAGTTTAGATGAATGTTCCAGCGTATAAACACCACATATAGGTAAAATACATACATACCTACGCATATAAAATAGAGGTGGTTAATATACAGATATATTTCCTTGTTATGTTGATTAAAAGAAGAATTGAGAGTAGCATCCACACACCAATAACCAAGATTTTAGAGTTCAATGCACTTCTTTTTTTATTTTATTGTAAAGATGCTGTACGGAGGGGTTACAGTTACATGAGTAAGGCAAGGAGTCCATTACTTGTTGATCATTGTTATCCCTTCCCTTATTATTGTCCCTCTATTCCTTCCTGCCCCCACCTTCCACACCCTTCCCCACTCTACCTCATCCCCACCCCACCCCCAAAGTTGTAAAGTTCATTTCCAGTATACTGTCCTGTGGGTATTGTTGTTGCAATTGGTCATCTGTGTCCTTGTTTCAGCGTTTTGTTATTCCCCTTCCCTTCCCCACATCAGATAAATGTATATTCAAGATGAAGCTATACAACAGACAAGGGCCTCATATTTAAAATATACATTGAACTCAAAAAATTAATCCTCAAAGAAACAACTGCCCCATCAACAAGTGGGCTAAAGACTTAAAGAGAGATTTTCATGAAGAGGAAATAAGAATGGCTAATAGACACCTGAAGAAATGCTCAACTTCTCTGGCCGTAAAAGAAATACAAATCAAAACAACATTGAGATTTCACCTCACCCTAGTCAGAATGTCTATAATCAAAAAATCTAATAATGACAGTTGCTGGAGGGGATGTGGCCAAAAGGGAACCCTACTGCCCTGTTGGTGGGAGTGTAAACTTGTCAAACCACTCTGGAAATCAGTATGGTGGTTCCTCAAAAGACTCCACATAGAGCTCATCTATGACCCAGCAATCCCACTGGGCATTTACCCAAATGATCACAAACAAGGCAACACTAAAGCTACCAACACAACTATGTTTGTCACAGCATTATTTACCATAGCTAAGGTATGGAACCAACCCAGATGCCCCTCACTAAATGGATGGATCAAGAAAATGTGGAATATATATATATATATATATATATATATATATTCCATTGTATATATATGTATACATATATATATATACATATATACATACATTGTATATATATGTATGCATATATACATATATATGTATATATATATAAAATGGAATTCTATGCTTCCATCAGAAAGAATGACATCACCCATTTGTTAGGAAATGGAGAGACTTGGAAAAAATCATATTAAGTGAAGTAAGCCAAAGAAATTTAGGTCCCATGGTTTCCTTATTTGCAATAACGAGTATACATATAGGATAATCTAATGAAATGACCCAAAAAGCTCAAAAGCCATGTACATGTGACCATATAAAATGATGCTAAGTGAAATGAACCCCAGGATATGGACACAAGAGTCTGTCTTTATTGTTATTGTTTCAATACAGTTCTTGAGTAATAAGACTCAGTGTTTCTTAGAAAAATGGCTGTTTCCAAGATAAGACAACCCAAGATAAGCCTACAAAATTGTATGCATCTAGAAAACAAGAATGTGGTCAAGATAAACAGGAAAAGCAAAACCAAATAAAAAATTTTAACTTCTTCTACAACTAAGGGGATAAGTCAGAGACAGGAGTCAAGTGAGAAAGCTTTCAGTAGCCAAAGCTAACAAATATGCGTCACAAAACAAAGAGAGACAAATTTTGACTCTGATTATACCAGAATTAGAACAGAATGAAGATGCACACTGATAAATTCATAGCACAAGAAAGATATTCACATAAAATACAATTAAAGAGAATGGAAAGGAATTTATAGTACTGACCAATTAAATGTGATGAAAATCCATAGAAATGAGGTTATAAAGGGTTCAAGTACTAGTTCTGAGTTAATTTAAATAGACTGAGAAAAGGCTCAATGATGAAGATGGATTCATAAATGCGAAAAATGAGGCTTGGTAGAGCAATAGCCAATGGCTCACTCCTGGTAGCTAGGCAGGAGGCTCAGATCTGAGGATTGAAGTTAGAAGCCAGACCACGCAGAGAAGTCCATGAGACTTATCTTTAATAAACCACAAAAAAGCAAACAGTGGGACTATGGCTCAAGTGGTAGAGGACCAGCCTTGCACAGAAAATCTAGGCCCTGAGTTCATGCCCCAGTAACAGCACATATTTACAAAAAAAAATTCCAAGAGCTGACAGGTGAATAATTGAACCATCTTGTAATTTAAGTTACTCAGCCTGAAACATGAATTGCTTTTAACACCTTTTTGTTAGCATCAATTGGCAGTACAAGGGAATTTCATTTTGACCTATTTGTATAAGCATACGGTGTACTTGGATTAGAGCCCTCCATAATTTTCCTTCAGCCTCTTCCCCCCATTCATAAGCCATTCTCAATAAACATCATTTTTCCTACCTCAGATGTGCACATAAAGTATTTCAACCATATTCAACTGCCTTAGCTGTCTACATTCATTCATCCCCTGCCTTGCTCTCTTGCCCAGACCTAGACAGAATGTGCTTTACAATCCTGTCATTAATTAATTTTTGGTGTATGTGGATTGTCTGAAGGGGTTTCAGCATGGCATTTCACACATGTGGATACAGCTTTTTAATTAGAGTTGAGCCCTCACCCTCCCGTTCCCCAACCCTACTATGCGCTAGGATTCAACAGCTTTCAACGAGTTCAGTTTTGCTATCTCCACTCACAGAGGCAAAGTGATTCAGTGTCTGTCCACACAATTTTAAATCATTTGGCTCTCTTAATTTTAGTTGATTTCAAGAAATCAAATTACATGGAATTTTTTATATATTTAATTTGAGGGGGTAAAATAACAGTCTGTTACACAAGATTCCCTCTGTGTTTCTTTGTTGTCAAATCTATTTTACAGATTAATGATTGGCTAGTTTCCTTTCCTTTCCTTTCCTTTCCTTTCCTTTCCTTTCCTTTCCTTTCCTTTTTTTGTTGGTTGTGGGGCTTGAACTGAGTCTGAGTGCTGTCCCTGAGCTCTTTTTGCTCCAGACTAGTGCTGTACCATTTTGAACCACAGCTCCATTTCCAGTTTTCTGGTGATTTATTGGAGATAAGAGCCTCACAGACTTTCCTGTCCAGGCTGGCTTTGAACTGTGATCCTTAGACTCAGCCTCCTGAGTAGCTCGGATTACAGGCATGAGCTACCTGCGCCCAGCTGATTGGCTAGTTTTCTAAAAGTCCTACTATAACTGTTTTGTGATGACCTGGTTAAATATATAGCAATGGTTTCTCTATAACTGAGGTAATTGAGAACTAAAGACATTCTAAGATCTCTCTCTCCCCTCCTCCCTCCCCCCTCTCTGTTTCTCTCTCAATAAAGCTTCTACCTATTCTGTATACAATGTTTAACTTACGGTTGACTGCTACGAAAATAATTTTAAATGTAACTACAGTATTTTATGAGCTTGTGAAGTTGTTATGAAGGCAAAGCCCCTGAGTTCAGCCTATAAGATTTTTATATAGTAGGTTCATGTGGTAGATAGAATGTAGGTAGTCTTCAGAAAATCACTCAGAAAAAGTAAAGACAACTTTATAATATGGTCTGAAAATGGTATTCACAATACTTCATAAATTAGTCAAGTCTTTTTTGCACTATTTATTTATTTAGTTAGTCGGTTGTGGGGCTTGAACTCTGGGCCTGGGTGCTATCCCTCAGCTCTTCAGCTCAGGGCGAGTGCTCTACCACTTGAGCCACAGTGCCACTTCCTTTTTGCACTCTTTAAAGTGGCAAGTGTCACTGGGCGTCAGTGTAATCCTAGCTACTTTGGAGGCTGAGATCTGAGGATCACAACTCTAAGCCATCCCAGACAGGAAAGCTCATGAGAGTCTTAGCTCCAATCAACGACCAAAAAGCTAGACCTGTGAACTGTGAAGTCTGCTAAGGGAATTGTCTTTATTCTAAACAGTATGGGAAACAAAAAGCAACAATAGAGCATCTGCCTTAAGCTACAAAGTTAAGGAACAATGTGCAGGCCCCAGGTTCAAGTCCCAGTACCTTTCTTCCACCAACAAAAGGGGCAAATCTCTGAAGAATGACTGGATGCACTTTGCTCATGCTGTGCTGGAAGTTTATTTGCCTCCATCAGGCATACCTTATTTTTCCTTTATGCTTGACTTCGTGCCTCTTTCCCTTAAGGTCTAGCTCAAGTTTCACCTCCATTTTATTGAACCTCCCCTATTTAGCCACACTAATCAAGAAAGAAGAATTAAGCTCCACATTGCTGTTTTTCCAAATAATATCAACAGTTGCTTAGTTTTATGTTTCATCACCTTAGGCTTTAACTATGTTTGGTCATTTTTCCCTGATTAGCTTGGAAAGTCTTGCTGGGCTTGACAGCCAATGCAGGCTGAGACCACAGTGCATACAGATAGTCCCCCGATCAGATGATGCTTCTAGTGATGCTGGAGATCAAAAGCCAAGTGGATAGTCTCTCTAGGGGCTGATCTGACACAGCAGAGAGTCAGAGTCCAGATGGAATTAACTGGATGGAAAGCAGAGGTCCCAGAAGAAAGAATGCTCTGTGTAGGAGAGATCCTACGTCCACATCTGGCCCCAAAGTTCCAGTTTGTAGAAGTTGATAAGACTGGCCACAAGAACATGCTGTGTTTGAAGTTGAGAGAAAAGTTGTTTGGGTTTTTTCTTTCTCTTTTCAATCATTTACTTATTTATGAGCACACGTTACATGTTAAGCAAAGAATGCAAGCCAAATTCCTGTAGTCAAAAAGCTGCTATTTTCTTAGCAGATGGTAGAATGGAAACAAGTTGGCAGATGTTAACAATTCGAACATTTTCTAATCAAATGTGTTAGCTGTAGAGATAAGTGTCTGAGGAGGTGTACTTGATTTAAATAGAAAACTTGAAATGCAAAAACCAGGAAGACAGGTTCATGTGGCTCCGTGGTTGAGCACTTACCTTGCAGGCATAAGGCCCTGGGTTTGAATTCTCAGCTCTGCAAAAAAAGTGAAAATGAATGAATGAAGCCCAGGCACTGGTGGCTCATGCCTGTAATCCTAGCTACTCAGGAGGCTGGGATCTGAGGATCACTGTTCAAAGCCAGCCCAGGTAGGAAAGTCCATAAGACTCTTATCTCCAATACTCCTCAGGAAAGGCTGGAAGTGGAGTTGTTGCTCAGAGTGGCAGAGCACCAGCCTTGAGCAAAAGAAGCTCAGGGACAGCGCCCAGACCCTGAGTTTAAGCTCCTCAGGCCGCTTTCTCCCCCGGCAAAAAATAAATAAAAAAATAGAAAAGAAAAATATAAAAGAAAGGAATGAATGAATAAATAAAAGAAGGTAGTGAAAATATGAAGGATAATACTGTAACTGGAGAGTGAACACCCAGAAAGAAGAACACAATGTATGAACACCAGGAGGTAAGAACAGAACTGGGTCTTTGGGAGGAAGAATTTGAGCAGTTGGGGTCGAGTGGACAGGAGATAACCCAGGGCTGGATGGTGGGAGAGACCTGTGAACTGTGAAGCCTGCTGAGGGAATTGCCTTTATTCTAAACAGCATAGGAAGCAAAAGGTGGATTTCAGGCACGAGTGTAACGTAATCTGGTGGAAACCTTTGGGCAGAGCATCATCTGGTTTGGCTTTAGAAGGTGTATCAGACCAGCCATCCTAATTTCTGTTTCTCGTCTTTTTTTTTGGTCTTGGGAGCCAAGCAGGGAACTGGGAAAGGGTGAACCAAAGTCTTTTGAAGGACATAATGGCTTAAAGGAATCTGTTGCTTTTGGAGAGTGTTGAGGACCATAAAATGTCTGAATATTGGGACTCTGCCCATAGGGATGATTGCCAATCGGATTTTACATGCACATCAGGAACAGAATGTTCTTTTATGTTCTTTTATCCACAAGATGCAGAGAAAAAAATTGCAATCTCAACCTCCCTATATTCTTTTTTAGTTAATATGCTGTTTAATCAATAACATTTGAATCATTGTTGAAAGTAACACTTAAGAGCACAAACATTTCCTCATGTATCAATCATCTATTTTGCAATAAAGGTCAATACAAAATAAATAGACTTAATGTAGCTATATTTCTTTCTCTATTTTCCTTTCTTCTCCTTCAATAGATGATAAAGTTTTTGCTAGGGGCTCATAAGGAGCAAACTGATAAAGCAAAAAATCATTTCATTTTGACAGAAAAGCATTTAGATTAAAATGTTGCTTATTATTGCCTCATTACTATTCCATAGAGGCAAAATATTCATGATAAAATTGGCATATATAGGCATATATAGGATTGTATATTTCCAAATAAGTAATTTTTTTTATAGATTATCATCAAATCAGTTAAGTATCATTAGAAAGGATGAAAATAGTATGGAATTCTTTACCTAAGAAAAAGGAATTTTGCTATTTAAAGAAGATATTTGAACCAGATGTGGTGGCGCACCTCTGTAATCCCAAATCTCAGTCAGCTGAAGCAAAAATATTGGAAATTCTAGGTCAGCCTGGCTTCTACAGTCAGATCCTATGACAAATGAAAAAAAAAAAAAAAGGAAAACAAAATTAAGAGGATATTTGATTAGATTGTAGATAAAATCTAAGTGACCAAGATCTCTAATGATCTTTTTGTTTTTGGAAAACCTATGCTGAAATTTTTTTGATGAATACATCTACTATCCTATGACAATGGTATATATTTACAACATTCAAGAAAAGAATACACAAATATGTCATGTATGCAAATAATAATTCATATAAAATATACTCTAAAGAGCAACATCAAAAGATATGTCTTGTTTCAGCAAATATTACTGAAATTTTCATGGAGTTCAGTCAGATAAAGGAAAGTAAGTAAAGGAATTCCTACTGTGTAGGTAATTTGCCTTCTAACAAATGTAAAATGATTCCAAAGATCCTTCTAGAGCAAATAAAAAACATTATGGTACGTTTGAAAATTCGTGGCTTTTCTTTTTATTAACTTATTTTCGTTATTTTAAAATAGATGTAACAAGTGTTTTCAATTCATCATTTGAATATGAGGGCTGTTTCAACAACAGATTAATTACCCTTCAAAATAATGATGAAATATATCATTTAAGCTTTCTCAAATTTCCTCTTTCCTCCAGGCCAGTTTTCTATGCTTTTGATACAGAAAATTTCCAATTTCTAGTGGCAGGGTTCCTTGCTAAGTCCCTACTTCATTTGCTTTCCTTTCATTGTAAAGTTTTTGTGTGGTTTGTTGCCTTGTTTTCATCTTTTGAAGGAAGGGAATTGTGGTACTCCTTTTCCTGAGTTCTTAAATGCTTCTGATTGTTTTTCTGGTGTCTTCTGCTGTAAGGGAAACTCCACCGCATTTCATAGTTACTGGGTTCTGACTTCTGTGTATTCATCTTTCTTAGTTCTGAGTTCTAGCTATGGGTGGGGCCCTGAGCAAATGTAAGCAACAGGGACAAGTTTCCCTTCTGCCTTTGTAAGCTTCACCACCCATCATGAGTTAAAAAGAAAATTTCATTGCACAAAGCAATGGAAAAGCCATGTAAGGAAGTACAGAGGCTGTAAGCACAGTTGATTAGACAGTACCTCCTTGCAAATGTGATGTGAGCTGAGTCTGACAACAAAAGAAGACCATGGGGGAATTAGCTTGAAAAGCTGGAGAAACTTTATGTGCCCCTTGTAGTACTGGAGCACCCAGCAGAGAGGAGGTGGGTTTGTGAAACTGGCTGAGGAGGGGAAAGGCGGTTTTGCTGAAAAATCATGGAAAGGGGGCATCCTGAATATTGGGTTAATACTCAGAGACAGACGTGAGCATAGACTACACAAGGCCCACCATTGAAAGAGATTTAGAATTTTTGGGATCTCAACAGGAAATTCACTTTTGATTCTATGTACCTTTTGATATGCTTTTTTCTTCCTCCTTTAATGGGAGTTCTAGGGCTTATATCAGGGCTTCGAGCTCTCCATTGGCTCTTTTGCTGACAACTGGCCCTCTACCACTAGAGCTATACGTCTACCATTTGATCCACAGCTCCATTTTCTGATTTTTGCTGGCTAATCGGAAGTAAGAGTCTTGAGGATTTGTTTGCTCAGTGTGGCGCTGAATCTCTCAGTCCTCAGATTTTAGCCTCTTGAGCAGCTAGGATTATAGGTGTGAGCCACTTGTATCCAGCTAAGATTGCTTTCTCTTTTCTCTCTCTCTTTTTTTTCTCTTTTTTATTGTCAAGGTGATTACAGAGGGGTTACAGTTGCATAAGTAAGATAATAAGTACATTTCTTATCAATCTTGTTACCCCGTCCTTCATTTTTCTCCTACTTTCCAGCCTCCAACCTCCCCTCCCCAGTTGTACAGATCATTTCTAACACAATGTCTTGTGCATATCGCAGTTGCATTGGGTCCCCCTTGTCCTTTGTCTCCCCATTCTGTTGTTCCCCTTCCCTTCCCTAATTCAAATAAACATATATACAAGACCAAGGTACCAAATGTTGCAGTATTAATCTAATTTTTTTTCATGTCTTTCCTCACTGTTCTAAGAGATCATTGCAAGGAAAGAAATGACAATAAGATGGTTTCATGTGGTGGCCATATTTTAAGTATCTATCACTTCTTCTAAAATACATCCATGTCAATGCTTCTTTCAATCTATGAACCTCGTCCCAGTCACCATCTGTGTTCCCTTTTACTAATACCTTTTGTACCAGATCCCTGCATTTTTCTTACACAGAAATCTATTGCCTGGAGCAGCCAGAGTGATTTCTATTTATTTATTTATCTACTTATTTATTTATTATCTATTTATTTCCAGTAATAGGGCTTGCACTAAGAACTTTGATCTCTTTGTTAACTTTTTTGGTCAAGGCTGATGCTCTGTCATTTGAGCTATACTTCCCCATCTGGCTTTTTGCTGGCTAATTGGGAATAAGATCTCACAGATTTGTCTGCCTGGATTGGCTTTGAACCCTGATCCTTAGTTCTCAGCCACTTGATGAGTACAGGCTTGAGCCAAGAGGGCCTAGTGACAGAGGGATTTTCTTAAAATGCAAATTAAGACAATTTAAGAGAAGTGCACCTGTCATCCCAGCTCTTCAGGAAACAAAAAGCCAGCCAAGCACAAAGGTCCTATATGAGAAACACTAAAACAGAAAGGACAAGGGGAGGAGGCTCATGGCTCAAGCTCTTGTCTAGCAAGCATCAGACCCTGAGTTCAAACTCCTGTACTATCAAAACTAAAAGTAAAGTGAATAAAGTGATTTCTTCCTGAATTCAAAGACGTTTCTGCTTTCCATGCTTATTTTAGCCTATTTTGTTAACATTTTATCTAAAATTTCAGCAGAAATCTTCTAAGTTTTTTTTAATGTATTATGTTTGCTTCTCTTCCTTCTTTCAAAATTTTAGCTGATATGTAATAGAAATGTATCAGAGGGTTAATTTTTCTCCACAACTCTTTATTTGGAGAAGTTAGGATAATGAGTTCTCTATTGTCTTCCCAATTAATCTCATTCTGTGATTGCATGTGTTCTTTCTCTTCTCCTTTGCTTTCTTTATCCTCTATAGCCTTCAAAACTTCTATGTAAGTGTGTAAAGACATTCATTATCACATCAGAAAACGATTGCAATAATAATATAACTGACATCACCTCACTGTATACTGAATATGTCTTTTGACATGTCTTATAAAATGGTGTGAGTGGCTAATCTATTAATTTTCCTGTCTCAGCACTATTTTTTGGTTTTGTTGCTAATGTTTTTTGTATTTGTTGCTAATGGTATTTTCATTGTGTATTAAAATATGGACAGAAGTTATTTTTTTCTTTTGTCATTTTTTATATTAATCCATTATTTTGTGCCTCTGTGGTTTCTGATGAGAAATCTGAGAAGTAGAAATTATTGTTCCCTTGGATGTGTTATTTTACTATAGAAATTGTTAGGATTTTTTTTACAGCCCTGAAGTTCTGTGATTTAATACTAGTGATTTTAGATTTAATTATTTTGGAAAGATCTACAAAATTCTTATTCTGTAAATGTATGTCTTCATTGAATTTGGGAATGTTTACACTAATATTCTTTTTTTTGGGGGGGGGGTCCGGTCGTGGGGCCTGAACTTTGGGCCTGGGCGCTGTCCCTCAGCTCTTCAGCTCAAGGCTAGAGGTCTATCACTTGAGCCGCAGCACCACTTCCGGCTTTTTTCTTATGTGGTTCTGAGGAATCGAACCCAGGCCCTTATGCATGTGAGTCAAGCACTCTACCACTGAGCCACCTTCCCAGCCTACACTAATATTCTTGCAAATATTTTTCTTCTTCAATCTCTTTATAAGCATATGCATATTAGAATTTTTATATGTTCACTTATGTGCTCTCAGGTTCCATCCACTTAGAGTTTTTCTGTAATTCCTGTCATTCTGAGGTAAATTCATTTCTACTTTACCCTATTTTGTTACTAAACTTAGTTATTTTACTTAATTTCAAATATTGTATGTTTGAGTTCTAAAATTTCCTTTGGGTACTTTTAAGAAATCATTTCTATTTACCCATGAGGCTTTCTGTGTTTTTGTTATAGCTTCTTTTTTTAAAAAAAAAACTAATAATCTTAATAAATATGTCATTCAATATCAGTATCTATTGATTTCTCTCTCTAGATTGGATCACATTTTTCCTGGTGTGTGTGTGTGTGTGTGTGTGTGTGTGTGTGTGTGTGTGTGTGTGTTTGTTTGGTCAGTCATGGGGCCTGAACTCTGGACCTGACACTGTCCCTCAGCTCTTCAGCTCAAGGCTAGTGCTCTACCACTTGAGCCACAGCACCACTTCGGGCTTTTTATGCTTATGTGATGCTGAGGAATTGAACCCAGGGCCCCATGCATGCAAGGCAAGCACTCTACTACTGAGCCACCTTCCCAACCCCCGTGTGTGTGTGTGTGTGTGTGTGTGTGTGTGTGTGTAACCTGGACTCCATATGGACATTGTGAATGTCATGTTATATTCTGTTGGCTTGTGACATCCCTCCAGAGAATACTGAACCTCTTCTTTCTACAAATCCTCAGCCCAGCCCGGATCAGGAAGCATCCCCCGTCTCTCTTCTCTGATGGGGCTGCAAATCTCAGGTGTGTCTCGCTTTGTCTTTTTGAGGGTAATCTTATGCCTGCTCGCTTCAGGGGTTTAGACTGTAGTTTGTAAAACTTTCATTTAGAACTTAGATTTAAGTCTGGGGAACAGCCTTTTCCCTGCGAAGACTTTCCCCTAGAGTGTGCCTCAGGACACGTTCTCAAGCTGCTGAGGCCAGGCTTGCAGGTGGCATCTGAGCTCCCTGTCTGCAACACTCCAGAAGCACAGGAGGCAAATGGGCAGGGAACCTACTCCACAAACATCCTTTCTGCAAGCTCTAGCGGCCCTCGCGGTCTGTCTGCTTCTGTCTACTCAGGTTCTTTAGGCGGTGCTTTTCCCTCTGCTTTGTCCCATAGCTCCTCACTGTAACCCACAGGGCCATGGACGCCATTGTAGAA
The DNA here is from genome assembly GCF_019054845.1 of Dipodomys spectabilis. Lineage (NCBI taxonomy): Eukaryota > Metazoa > Chordata > Mammalia > Rodentia > Heteromyidae > Dipodomys > Dipodomys spectabilis. Next base: position 3,703,768 of record NW_024870779.1, read on the forward strand.
CCAGGTGCTTTCGTACATCTGTGTCTGTACTAAAGCGCAGAGGATCGGCCCTCGAGAACTCACGGATCCAGCCATGTGCCAGTGGCTCACGCCTGTAATCCTATCTCCTCAGGAGGCTGAGATCTGAGGATCGCGGTTTGAAGCCAACCCAGGCAGGAAAGTACATGAGACTTTCATCTCCAATCAACTACACACAGAAATGGCATGGTTCAAGTGATAGAACACTACCCAACTAGCTATGAGCAAAAAAGTTCAGGGGCAGCAAGCAGGCCCTGAGTTCAAGATCCACTAGGGCTGACAATCACACACACACACACAAACACACACACACACACACACACACACACACACACACACACTTCTGAATATAAAAGGATCTATGTAGAGCTGCAGACACCACTGCTGCTCGCTATTATTTAGCTCCTGCCATAATGACCAGGGACCTAAATATATACAATACAATTTTTTTAAGAATCCTTGGGGTTTACAAATTTACTTTTTTGTGCCGACTTGGGGTTTGAGCTCAGAGCCTGGACACTGTCCTGGACTTATGCAAGAGCTGCCTTTCCAACAGGGTGTAGATTTCAAGACAGTTTTCATAACAGAAATACTCAGCATCTGTCTAGATGTGAGAGAGATCAGAGTGAGCACTTAAAGCTGAGCTCTTGTAGGAAATGCATTAGCACTCATCTGGTTCATTTTCTTCTTCTTTCTTTGTTTCATTTTTTCTTTTTTGTTCTGGGACTTGAAGTCAGAGCCTAGGAGTTGCCCCTGAGCTTTATTTGCTCAAGACTGGTGCTCTACCACTTGAGTCAGCCAACCCAAGCTGGCTTTAAACCATGATCCTCAGATCTCAGCCTCCTGAGTAGCTAGAATGACAGTTGTGAGCCACGAATACCTAGCTCCCTATCTTCTTTATATATCCACTATGTCAGTAAAATAATACACTGAATGTCACAAGACTTCACAATATAGAATGTAGTTGCTTAGCACCAAACTTGAAGAGATTTATAAGACAAGAAAAATTTTCCTAATCTGAATGTAAAACCTGATTATACAATATGAGGATTACAGCTATTATACTCTAATCTCTTCAATTTATATTAAATTATGTCATGAACCCAGCAATATATTCTAATTTTTCTATTGTTATAGAACCTCTGGATTGCTAACACATCTGGGTCAGAGATATTATTTATTACAATAACTTCTTGTGCTCAATTAATCATTCATTTATTCCTGGTAGTTGCCAACAGCAAGGATTTATGTGGAATTTACCTGAATTAAATTTTACCATCTGAACTTCTTATTTAGAGTGTGTGATAAACCTATCTAACTGACACTTGGAATTAATGGCTTTGTTAATCTAAAAGGTTCTTCCACGTTTCCCTTTCAGATTTTTCTTTGACAATTTCCATCTATATCCATTTATATTTGATTCTGTTTTCTCTATCATAGCCCATAATAACTCTACATAGCTTCCCTGTTCAACTAAATAAGTTTATGAGACGCTACCTTGTCTCATGACAAAAAGCACCCAATTATATCTTATCTGTCTGTCTGTCTTTCTATCTGTCTGTCTATCTCTCTGCCAAAACTGAAGCTTCAACTCAGAGCTTAGGTGCTGTCCCTGAAGTTTTTTAGCTCAAGACTGGAGCTCAACCAGTCTTTGAGCCATAGCTCCACTTCTAGCTTTTTTGGTGGTTAATTGCAGTAACTTTCCTGCCAAGGCTGGTTTTGAACTCAGTTCTCAGATCTCAACCTCCTGCGTAGCTAGATTACAGGGATGAACCACTAGCACTGGCTTATCTCCTTTCTAACACTCAGTAGTAATGACCATTACTGGTACTATTCATATCTCCTCCACTATATGCCAAAGCTACTGACATCCGTTGCCATGGATGCTTCCCGTTTCTCAGATGCTGTTTGCAAGCCAAGTATGGTGCCAAGCACTCCTGATACATTCCCAAGAGAGTGACACTTTGCTCATTCATAGTTTACAGATGATGTTATTAGAGTGAAAAAGATGATGTAATCTGTTAGTAAATGTCTGGATTCAAACACAGGTCTCTTAGATTCCAAAATCTGCTTCTTTCTCTCCCACCAAGAACAAAATAATCTGGATTTTCCCCCCAAGAAATTGTCTAAAAACCAAGGTCTCTTAATTTAGAATCTGGGAAAACCTAAGTGTACATGGCAAGATTGATTTGGTTAGCTGGAAGACAAGAAGAAATGATTCCTGGGACACTTCTTACGGACATTCTGTGCTTTCTGACACTCTGGCATACCTGTGGGTTATTTAGGATGGAAATGTCTGTTTGTGGGCTCGATGTTTGGTACGTACTGTTCTCTAAGAAGATAGAAAGATGTGGGAACCCTCATTAGGGTTCACTCAGACTTGTAATAGTCCATGGAAACTTCTGACAGTTTAACAAAGATGAATTTCACCTAAATCCCAAAGAAATATTGTATACTTTGTTTTTTTGACTCCTTTCAAACATGAAAGCATTGTAGGTTTGTTATGCTCATTTGTTATACATCGATTTTGGAGATGGTAAGAGAGGTATAGGATAAAATTCATATTCTATTCCTAGTTAACACAATTTTTCCTGGTAAAGGGAGGGCGTACTGAAACCATGTAGCTTAGGCTTGTAACCTGAGCTACTCAGCCTCTGAGTTTGAAGCAACCTGGCAAGAAAGTCTGGAATACTCTTTTCACTAATTAACTACCAAAAAGCCAGAAGTGGAGTTGTGACTCAAGTTGTAGAACACCAGTGAGAAGAACACTTTAATGGAAAAGCAAAATATAGCTCTTAGTTCAAGCCCTAGTACCAGTACAAAAAAGCATATTTTTTCTAATTTAAAGATGAAATAATAGATGAAAGAATCACTTATTTGCTATTGGCTAATATTACATAGAGGAGATGTTTAATATACATTATATACATTTGAACTTTTTGCAGATATATTTTAGCTCTCTGAGAAAATGAAAGATTCTTAAATATGCACATGTCCTATGTTCAATAATCTAATTTTGGACTATAGTTTATAATTTTAAAGTTTACCATGTCAAAACCAGGATGTCATTTTGTGGTAGAGCACTTGCTTTGTGCCCTAGGTTTGGTTCTCAGCACAAAAACCACAAAATTTTCACCAATTCAGGAAGAAAATTTGATCAGGCAGTAACTTTATAAGATTAAAGTATCAATTTAAAACTTTCCAACAAGAAAAGTTCTGAGTTAGATAGTTCCAATGGTGAATTCTAAGAAACATATACCTATTTTTATTTTATTATATGTATTTTTTAATTGTTAAAAATACTGTCCAGTTACATGAATAATGTATTGAGTACATTTCCTATGGAGCATTGTTACCTCCTCCTTTGTTTTTCCCCTACCATCCTTCCCCTCTCCACCTCCCCTGCCCTTCCCCCCCTCCTCCCTCTAAGAAACATTTTTAAAAGAATGCATTTTAAGGGGCTGGTGGCTCACATCAGGAGGCTGAGATCTGAGGATTGTGGTCCAAAGCCAGTCCAGGCTGGAAAATCTATGAGACTCTTATCTTCAATTAATCACCAAAATGACCAGAAGTGGAGCTGTGGCACAAGTGGTAGAGCTCTCATCCTGCACAAAAAAGCTCAGGGACAGTGCCTAGACCCAGGGCTGGGTGTATATATATGTATACAAGTATTTCAATATTGAAAAATCAATTACATTTCTCACCACCCATGATACCTGTCCAAAGGGTCAAAAAATGTCTCATAATATATCAGAACAAAATACTTAGAAAAATATATTTAGCCTAGGGAGTGAAAAATAATAGGATATACAAGTGCAAATATATATGTACATATATATATGTATGTGTGTGTATGTTATATACACACACATTTAGCCAAGTGAGTGAATAATAGGATAAACAAGTGCACTTATATACATACACATACACACACACACACAAACATATATATGTATCTACACACATTTAGCCAAGTGAGTGAAACTTCTATATGCTGAAAACTGTAAAACATGGATGGAAGAAATTGATGATGGCACAAATAAATCGAAATATATCCTGTATTTATGGATTTAAAAAGCTAACATTGTCAAAATATCCATGCAATTGAAGGAAATTTACAGATAAACTTATGAAATAACATTCTTCACAGAAATTGAAACCAATACAAAATTCATATAGAATCATTTAATAATCAAATAGCTAAAGCAATCTTGAGAAAAACAAAGCAAACTTTGAAGCATTGTATTTTATGCTTTCAAATCATTCTACAAGCTTATACCAATCAAACCAATATGGCATTATCATAAAAAAAAAATAGAACATAGTAGAAAGTACAGAAATAAATTCAAGCAAATATTCAACCAGTTTTTGACAAAGTCACCAAAAGGAAAGGAGTAGGCTTCAATATCATTAATCACCAGGAAAATACAAATTAAATACACAATGAAATGTCACCTCATGCTTGCTTGGATGGCTAGTATAAAAAGACCATCAAAATATATATGTTGCAGGCATGAAACCTCATGCATTATTGATGGAAATGTAACCTGGTTCAGCTAATTACAAAATCGAGTATAGATGTTCCTCAAATTTTAAAAATAGAATGACATAAAACTCAGTAATCCCTCTTCTGCACAGACAGCCAATGAACAGAAACAGGCAGTTCATGGAGATGCCTACCCCATCCTCATGGTAGCAGTAGTCATTGTGAGCAGTCAAGTACTGAAAACAATGTAAGTAGCTGTCAATGGATGAATGGGTAAGGAAATTGGCACACATTCTCACACACATACAGACACACACACACACACAGACACACACACACACACACACACACACACGAACACACACACAAATGTTATTCAGTTTTCAACAGGAGCTCTTACCGTTTGGGACAGTGTGGATAAAACTAGAGATGCTGTGCTAAGTGATAAGAGAGAAAGAAAAATACTGCTCTATCTCACTTCTAAAAATCTTTTAAAAAACCAAGTACACAGAGAAAGTGTAAATAATGATTAGGAGAAGGAAGGAAATAGGAGGTGGAGATGGAAATATCAAACCACTCAGTGGAGATTCTTTTATTGGGGCTTTGAAAGGAATTTGTTGTTTGGAAACAGGAATGGTGTTGTTCTACTTATGTGAAATGTACTGGTACAACACAAATAAGAATATTTATTTGCAAGAAGAAGACATAATTTTTAAAAGAAATCTTAATAAAATATAGATTTATGAAGCCTTATAGAAAACTTCATTTAGTTCCTAGAGGTTATAGCATTATAAAGTTAAATGGGAGGAAAGGAGCAAAATGTTAAATACGGAAATGAATGCATGAACAAATGCACAATTTCCTATATGCTCTATAGATTGTGTTCTTCTTTATCATGTTGTAGAATTTTATGTGAATATGATTGAAATTCTGGAATCTCTTCTAAGCACAGATTGAATATTTAATGGAAATAAGGTTACTATGCAATCCTTTCATTTCTTTCCAACTTCCTTGCCCATTTTTAAAAAATAAATTAGCATACATTATTAGTACAAAGAGGTGTCATTGTGACAATTTCATAGATGCATACAGTGTACTTTGAGCAAGTTTACCTTTTTTTACATTCCTTGAACCTCCTTCACTGCCTTTTAAACTGTTGCTCAATCCCTGGTATTGATCCCACCGGTGATTCTGTGGGAAATATTTGAGCTTTTAGGGAATTTGGACTGCAAATGTGAGGTGAAGATAAAGTTAGGTAACTCATCCTGCAGAGTTTCCATGATGAATAGTCTGGATTGGTTACTTTGTAACTGTATTTCTTCCTGAACTTGGAATTATCCCCTTCCATATATAGTATTGCTTAAAACTCCACTAATTCATTTGAGTTTTCAGATTAAAAAGTACAAATATTTCTGGAAGATGAATGGATGTGTTTGATAACTTAGATTGTGCTGGATTTCCTGTCAGGTACTGAAACGAAATTACTCCGAGGAATGAAAATCTGTACAAAAGCCATTCTGAAAACATGGAGAGAGGCAAGCACCAGCAGAGGCTCACAGTAAGAAGTCATGGAGCTCCACAATTTTTTAAAAAAAATATTCAGCCAAGCAGAGGTGCCTCATACTTGTAATCCTAGCTCATCAAAAGACTGAAAGGATCATGGTTCAAAGCCAGCACAGGCAAGAAAGTTTATGAGACTCTTATCTCCAATTAACCAGAAAAGTAGAAGTGGAGCTGTGGCTCAAGTGGAGCAGCACCAGACTTAAATGTTTAAGGGACAGCACCCAGGCTCTGAGTTCAAGTATAGTACTTGCACAAAATATTATTATCTTTAAGTAATTGGTTGTATACAGTTCCCATTCAACATATCAGTTTCTAAGTACAATTCGTCTTGTTCAGTGTTATTCTATTGTTTATCCTCATCTCCCCCCAACCTCATCCATCCCCTCCAGTTACCTAGAACCATTTTCACATATGTACAATGAATATTATGGCTGTGTTTTCCTCCCTTTCCTTTCTCCATCGTCTCCCCTCCCTATAACACATTTCAGCTTACTGGTATTCATTTTGTTTAACTATGAATGAGTTGTTTGATGGAGTTACACCATTGCAAATTTCCCCTGCAAAAGTATGCTATACTTTAGATAGTATGTTTATGTATGTATGCACATGTTTCATATACATTTTCATATGTTTATAATTTAGATATAATGCCTACATATCAGAGTCTCTTTGAACCTGACTTACTTCACCTAGCACAATTGTTTCCAGCTTCATGTGTTTTGCTGCAAAATGATGTATCTTTCTTTTTTAATGGATGAGTAAAATGGTATGTTTTAATGAAGTAAAAATGAATGGGCATTCAAGAGAAGTTTCAGAGCCCCTCCTAAATCAGTAATAGAAACCTAAGTCCAGTTGTTTAGGTTTAGGTGAGAGCACAGATCCGGGCCTAAGGTGCCAATGATATCTGTGCTAATTAGACTTCCCATTGCTGTCACCAAAGCCTGAGAGAAACTTACTTTGGCTCCTGGTTTTGGAGGTTTGAGTCCTCGGTAGGCCTATGGTGGGACAGAGAACATGGCTGAGGCATGATGTGGCAGAGACAACTCACTCATGGTGGCCAGGAAGAAGAGTACAATGGTGAAACAGCAGGAGGAATGGGGAAGATGTAGAGACCTCAAGAAAAAGTGATACTCCAGGAACCTACTTCCTCTCACTAGGCTGTTTCCTAAAATTTCTAGCCCATTCTTATAATAGTGCCAAGACTTCAGCATTTAAGCCTATTTAGACATTTCATAGTCAAACCATAAAATTGTCCAATGAATTTGTGAAGAAGGAAAACAAATTGCAAACTAGGTGAAAAAGGTAACAATTTGAGCCTAAATGATTCTTAAATGACTCATTCGCTAATCTCAAAAATTGTATACACTACAATAATATTGTCATGGAATTCAGCTGTTTGTCACCCCAAGTAGGATATGTTGTTGAATAGATTCGGGAACCTAGCCATTACTAATATGTGTTGCAAATTCCAAACAAATTTGAGCATCTCCAACAGAAAATGTAAAGGGATAGCAAATTAAGTGTTTTAGGTTCCCTTCCTAAGGAGAAATCTTTATTCTCTTATGAGAGTTAATCAGATCACATGTTTGCAGTTTGGATGGCAAGGGGGAAACTTTCATGCCTTTGAACATCAATAATCTTCCACCCTTGTCTTAATTCTCACACCCTAACCTTCACTAGAAATGGATTTCTCAGACTTAGTAGTTGGAAAATGTTGACTCTTGTCTTAATAGATATTCAATTATGTAACTTTTCATAACTCCCCAAGAAGAATGGGCTATTCTCTCCAGTATACACCCTTGTTTCTTCTTTCTGAGTATGTAAAAGATTTCATGGTTCTTCAGTATTTTCATCCCTTTGTAAAAATAGGCAATAAATCCCTTAGTAGCAAGGACTGTGCTATGCTTGTCTTTGTGTTATGGTTTATTCTTTTCCCAAAATGAATGAAAGAGTGCCTGAATCCATGACTTCATGAGGCATCTGGCCTGATAGGTGCATCAATCCCAGCTTAGGCTATGATTGGGCTGTACACTGCTAGGGACTCTCTAGAAGTATGGCTTTGCTTTCTGTATTTATTTTCTTGGCTTATAGATCAAGATAATTTTAAATAATCAAATGTAACAAATACAGACAACTGAAGCAGAAAAAGAGATAATTGTGATAATTCAAGAATTCTAGCTATCCTCTACCTCTACCGTGTAACTTTCATAACCTGATATCCAGAATAGCAGTTAATAAAACTAAGATGCCTTTTCTTCTGGCTATGTGGCTGTATTTACAGTAATGAGCAAAGGAAGGAACAGGCTCCTAAGCCAGGAATGATGGTTTACAGGTAAATGAAGTGAGTACATCGGTTTAAACACCTTTAGCTTGCCAGAGATTCTTGATGATATTGTTAGCCCTTGCATCTGTATCACTATCAGCCAGGTTAATATCTACAGACACTGAAAACTCTCAACAGAAAGCAACTGAAGCTCAGAATTTGCAAAGCTTCTTTCCAGGACTGTTGCTTTTACAGATCTAAAGGAGAAATGTGACCCGGCTTGCATTTGTGAAGGCCGTGCCTAATCTAATGTATTCCCAGTGGAACTGCACCATGAGGAGGCCGGTAGAGTCTGCTGGTCAAATTTGTCACCACAATACTTTCTTTAGAACATGCTGCCATCTGGAAAGAGCATGGATTAATCGCACTGGCACAAGTAGGAAATGTGAGAACAATGATGTTAACTGAACTGCCTCAAAAATAACTCCAGCATATTTGTACAGGAATGCTAATCAGTTGCTGAAAAGTAAATAGGTCTACATGGCTTTCATCTTGATGATCTGGACATGTGTTTCAACTTGCTTTTATTTAGAAAATAGTGAATACAAAAGAAAGAATAAGAAAATATAAAACATAAAATATGCCCAGAAGTAGTGAGCCTTGAAATAATGGGAATTCTGGAACTAGAATCTGCGATAATAAGCTCCTGACTTTAGAAAATGGTGTTTGACCAAATATCTGGGCACGATGTGACTCAGTCATGCTAACAATAAAAGACAGCACCCCAAGCCTACCCCTTATCAACTTGGTACCCATATGTACCGCCTCAACCACACATAACTTCCAAATAAATACAACAAAAAGATCATAATTCTGACTCACATGGTGCAATGATCCTTTGTAGATCTGAAATTTACCAATTCCTTCTTCAGAAGAGGAAAGTGCTCTTCTCCTTAACACTTCATTTATATACATTGTATATAAATTCATCATGACTGTATAAAGTCAGGGCATATATTATGTGATAAGAAAGGAAAGGAAAAAAAGATATTTGAGATAAACACATCCACAAATGTACTTAGAATAAGTAGACAAAACTTGCTTGTTACTAAACATGTATTCACTTGAAGCTGGTATTTATAACTACCTTCTACTATCTATAATCCCTTTACTTCTAACAAGTACCTTGAATGATGGGATTGTTTATCCGATTTTAGGTGACCCAGATTTCACGTAGGACCGAAACCTGAAGAGCTAAGCCATTAGTAACTCTGTTGGGTTAGGTTGTTTCCATGGACCTCAGTCACAGAGCATGGCAGTACAGAGGCACCAGATGTGATCTCCAGGTTGTAGTTTTCTGTGAAGTGACTTTCTTGATCATAAACAACACTTGGGAGGGGCCTAAGGCATTCTCCAAGTCCTCTGTGTGCCTGGAGGGTAAATCTGTATCCAGAGTAAACAACTGCTTCACTTAAAATAAAAAGCACCATTGTACTATGATAGAAGTGGTCCACTGGAGGCTGCATGCAAATAGGGATGCTGCCATATTGAGGATGCAGTATTGGCCAATATTGATGGCAGAATGGCAAGTCTGCTGTGGCTGTAGCTAGGTGAGCCTTGGTGAGTGAAAGGCCATTTTATACAACCTCTGTCTCTGCTTAGGAGTCCACCACCAGGCAATGAATGGCACCGAGTAGGTTGGGGGAAAATGGAGGGAGGGAGGCAGAGACAGTAAAGGAGTCTGATTGGCCTACAGAAAATAAACCATCCAATCTATTTCGTTATTAAAATATTCTTCAATCACATGCTACTCTTTATAACATATAGTGTAAATATCTTTAAAATTTTTATCTTAAAATTTTTATTTGTGTCTTTAAGTTGTTGTACAAAGAAGTTGTCCTTCCACAAAATAGTACGTGAATACAATGAATCCTGCTGAAATGCCACCACTTTCATCATCCTCCCTCGTCCCTCCCAACCCAACTCTTACCTCAATTTTCTTGATTTTGTAGATTATACACTGAATCTTTGAATATTTTTATTATCTTTAAGTGGTTGTGTAAAGATGCCACTAACCAAAGAAGTTTGTGAACACGGGGCGTCCTTCCCAACACCCTCTGCCACCCTTCCCCTCCCCTACTTTTCTTAGTTTTTAGGCTATGCATTGAATTTTTGCCATTGAACAAGATAGTTTTTGTAGACAATGCATTTTGATCTGTGCATCATTTCAACCCCCGTTAACCCACCCTCCCCTTGTTTTTCTTACTTCTGTGGTTTGTAAAATGAATGCTAGCCTGCCTTCTCCCTGCTTCCCGGCTTCCTTCTTCTACCCCTCTCCCCTCAGCCCCACCCTTTCCTCTTGCAAGTACCCATTTCCTGCTACTTACTTTGTTGGGCCTTGATTTATTCTTTCTAAAGAATGTTACTATTTGCGCTCTCCAGATAGTCTATTAGCCATCAGTTTTAATTCATTTGTAACCCGTTGCTTATCACCCAATTCATATTGATGTCTTGGGCCTATTTTCCATGCAAAGTGTACTGGGTCTGTAAACTGGCTCCAATCCATTTTATGATTCTTGACAGACTTTTGTCCACTTGACCCAGAACTTTTCTCATTTCACAATTCAAGTAAGAATCTAATAACCTTCTTACCTATTTCACTTCTGGGAACTGCATGGCCGTATGTGTGTGTGTGTGTGTGTGTGTGTGTGTGTGTGTGTGTGAGTCAGACCATTTTGATTACTTTTATAACTGTCCATTTCCTTAACCACATCCACCCTGACTTTAGTGACTGAATGCTTCCTCCTGATCTCATCAGCCCACATCCCGATCACTTCCATTGCATTTGTACTTCCCAATTCAGTGTCTGATGGCCATCTTCTTGTATGTTCTGGCTTACAAAGAAGACATATTACAGACCTCTTTAAGGCTACTGGGGTTCCCTGCACAGCTTCACTTCTCACAGATATTCTGAAATCTGTGTTTTCCAGCCCTGTCACTGTGGGTGAATCAATCTCAAGTGATAAATGTACTCTAATATTCTGATCCCCAAAAGTGTTTGATTTCTAGGTATTTTAATTTTGGGGGGACTATTACAAAAGGAGCTGCTTTACTAATTTCAGCTACAAGCTTCTCATTATTGGCATACAGAAAAGCCATTTTTTGGGGGTGGAGGTTCGATCATGGAGCTTGAACTGGGCCTGGGCGCTGGCCCTCAGCACTTCAGCTCCAGGCTAGCACTCTACCACTTGAGCCACAGCACCACTTTCGGCTTTTTTTTCTGCTTATGTGGAGCTGAGGAATCGAACCCAGAGCCTCATGCATGCAAGGCAAGCGCTCTACCACTGAGCCACCTTCCCAGCCCAAGCCATTGATTTTTTGAGGGTTAATTTTATACCCTGCTACTTTGCCAAAGTTTTAAATCAGCTTGAGTAACTTGGGAGTGAAGTAAGTCAGAGCCAAAGAAACATAGGTCCTATGCTTTCTCTTATTTGCAATAATTAGTATACATCTAGGATAATCTTAGTAGATGAGCAGAAAAGCTCAATAGCTATGTATATATGACCCTGTAAGATGATGCTAAGTGAACTGAACTACAAGACGTGGACACAAAAGGTTTTTCTTTGTTGTTGTTTTTAATGTACTATGTGATTTCTTGTTTCTTTCTTACGTTCTTTCCCCTATGGTTAATCCCCTGTTGTCACTGTATTTGATGTTGGTACCCTGGTATTGTGTATATGTTTATCTGAAGGAAAGGGAAGGGGAACAACAGAATGGTGAGACAAAGGACAAGGGGAAGCCAATACAACAGCGATATTCACAAAACATGTTGGAGATGATCTGCACAACTTGGGGGTGGTTGGGAGAGAGAAAGTAAGAGAAAAATGAGGGAAGTGGTAACAAGTTTGACAAGAAATGTACTTATTACTTTACTTATGTAAGTGTAACCCCTCTGTACCTCACCTTGACAATAAAAACAAACAAACAAATAAATAAATAAATAAATAAATAAAGTATGGGAACACGTCCTTCTTCATCAAATAAAGGTGTGTCTGGCAGTTACAATTCTCTGTGGACCACCTTTTTGTCCTTGTTTTAGCTAACCAATCAACAGGTAGAGCACTTTCTAACCCTCTGTGCAAAATGAAATGTGAAATCTGCTTAGTGAACCCATATTAATAAATTCAGTCTAATCCCACTTTATGTGCCTTTATTGCTCTCCCCGGGCAGGATTCAGACTTAGAGGCATTTAGTCATAATCCCGCAGATGGCAGTAGCTCATTGGCCTCCCAACTAAGCACATATGCTGAATATCTAGTAGACTCATGGAGTAACTATCATAATGACATAGAATAAAATTCAAATATTAATTATTTTGTTACTAAAATAATCATAAAAATGATCAAAAGTAAAGAAAAATATTATGTTTAATTTTTATTTGCATCATTTAATTGGTGTACCTTACATTCAATGACATGTTAGACATTTTGCTAGGTGTTATTTTTGTATTTGTGTGTGTGTGTGTGTTTGTGTGTGTGTGTGTGTGTGTGTGTGTGTGTGTATGTATGTGTGCTGATACTGGAGCTTAAACTCAAGTCCTCTCCCCTCTTTCTTGGCTTTGTTCAAAGCAAGCTTTCCATCACTTGAGCCATTGTTTCATTTCTGGCATTTTGCTGTTCAACGGGTGTTAGGAGCCTCACAGACTTCTCTTCTCTGACTGTCTTTGAATTAAAATCCTCAGATCTTAGTCTCTTGACCAGCTGGGATTACAGGAGTGAACCACCAGCACCCAGCTTTACTAGATGTCTGGTGTACATTTCATTGTGTGTGGATTATTTATCAAATCTATTTTAAAGCAGAAGGAATTAATGATAAAATAATTCAAACATTTTGCTCAAGTTCACATAGATTTTGTACTGAAACAAAGTTCTAATTAACAGCACCGCAGCCTCTTCAATTCCTATATGATGATCACTGACACTTAGAAGTTAAAAAAATACACAAATACTAGAAACCATTAAGAATATCTACAATTTGGATTTTTACTCCCAGTTGGAATTTATAAAATATCACATCTGGATAAGACAATTTAAACTAAAGCAGAACATTTACTGTGGGAATAAACTCTCTGCTCTAATTAGTGTGAAATTTTGGATGAAGAAAAGTCAAGTTTCCCTTTGTAGCAGAGAAGAATATGGTTGAGTGTTTTGAGAGACTTCTATATAGGTTTTCATACTTTTGTGGTTGTAAATAGTGGTAGGATTTTTACTAAATCAAGAATGGAATGAGAAAGAAACTGCTCAACAAAAGATAGGCAAATGTACAAGATTGTGGTTGATCATCAGCAATGAAGAAGAAGTTTGAAAGTCTGAGTCTGGAGCATGAAGTCAGGTGGGGCTCATGGAGAGCAGTCATCACAAATCTTTTATGACAAGAGCAGTAACTATGATCTTGGTTCCAAATGCATGATCCATTCCAACATTTTTCCTGCAGAGAAGAATGCAGACCAGAGAGAATTGAACTAATCATCCTCAGGCACAGCTGTGTTGTTAGCCGAATCCCATGAAGAAATGAGTGCTCTGTTCTTAGCTAGACTGAGACCTTATTAAAATGGGACTACAAAGCTTGGTCATTTCCTTGACTTCTACTTTTTCCCCCAAATAAGAGGCAAAGCGCCCAGTAGGTGCGATGGGAGTTTAGAAAGGAGAGAAGTGGGAGATTTAAGGAGTGAAGTACTATCTGGAAAAGGGAGGATGCTAGGGAGACACAAATATGAAATAAGAAGTAGCTGTGAGAGCATAAGGTGAGACTCACAGGACAAATAATTTCCTGGGACAACTGCTCATCTCCTTGGCCTCCAGAGAAATTTCCAATAGTGTTTCTCCCAACCACACAGGGAGCTCCTGAGAGCTCCATGGGCTCAGGTCTAGAACCCTTCCCTAGAGGCCAGGAGTCACAGTTGTGAATGAGGGTATCAAGTGGTACAGGGGTCACGCTTTCACAAACACTGTCCAACAACCAACCATGATTTGATGATTCTATGCAAAAATAGCTCTCTGCAACCATAACTACATTACTGAGAAAGAAGTTGATTTTCATCATGTGTAAAGGACTCCTACAATCTGTCTAACTTACAGAACTATCACTATTTGAATAACTTAAATATTTACTTCTTTCATATAAATGATACAAACTAGTTACAATGAAAGAAACCAAATGGATAATGGTGCTTTAAACTGCTCCTTTTCTCTCATAGTATCTTAATGGTCACATAACTAATAACTATTTGACCTAAAATTGGAACCCAAGTCCATGAAAAGCCCGAGTGACTTGAGGTAGTTCAGCTGCATTTTGTCCCTCACAGTTACAAGTTGACCCAGCATTTTGCTATTATAGGTGCAGAGCTTGATTTAGTTATGAATTCAGAATATTCTACTGGAGGTCTATAATTGGACCCAGTAAAAACTCTGAACATAGAGGAACTTGGAAGAGGGCATTGTCATTGTTTAGCATTACTCTGATTATTCTCTAAAGTTCTTGATTCCTAAAATCTTACCTCTGAACATCCCTGCTAGTAATAACCACCACCATTTCAGCCCAAAGGCAAAAGGAATACTTGTTCTCAGAGTCTTACCCAGTAGAGGAAATAAACACACAAGTTCACTCAAGAATTGCAGTTACCTGTTATAGTGAAATGAATGATAAACTTTCTAACTTGAAACCAGTTTCCTATTTCTCAGGATCCAAGAATGCAGACAGAAGCCAGGCACTGCTGGTTCACTCCTGTAATCCTAGCTACTCATGAAGCTGAGAGATGAGGATAGTGGTTTGAAGCTCACCCCAGCAGGAAAGTCTGAGAAAGTTCTATCTCTAAGTACCATAAAGCCAAAGTAGAGCTGTGGCTTAAGTGGTAGAGTTCTAGAGCCTTCAGCTAAATAGCTCAGGGACAGCACCCAGGCCCTGATTTCAAATCCCAGGACCAGAAATTGCCTAGATGGTTTTGTATTGAGCTCTATCATGCATAGGGAATGGCAATGAACAAGGAGCCAGATACAGTAACCAGGAAGTCACCAGGTTATTTGTCTCTGGTCATATGATCTCCTGCCTGTTCTAATTTGGGATTTCTTGCAGCATGGAAGACATAGGGAAGTTTGCTGATGGTGGTGTCTGGCTTTCCTGTCGCTAAGTGTCCCAAGAATGCCACATAGAAGATATGTTACCCTTTAGGCCTGACCTCTGAAGTCCCATTGCGTTGCTGTCACTATTCCTATTGATGGGCAGGAGGAATGAATGTCAACATCTTTTGACATGCTTTCAGTCACCATATTGAGCCACTGATGATGTCTTCAAGTTTTGTTCCTTTCTGAATGTTCATGGTATAAAAGAAAGGACAAAAATAACCCTAATCATTCAACATACAAGATATCTTTACTTGGGAGGCTGATGTGGGAGGATTATTTGAGCCCTGGAATTTGAGGTTTAGCCCAGACAACAGTAAGAAAAAGAAAAACACAAGATAGCTTTTATGCATACTGGTGTTTCTATAAAGCCAGATGTCAGAGATTATATGCAAATGAATATGTAAATTTAGAAATCCATATGGAGCTGTTTCCTGAGTCTCACAGGATAAGAATGTATGTGTTCTGACTCCACGGAACTCTTAACTTGTGTGTGGAAGCCCCCTCTACGTTTTTATTTCTTTCAATGCCTTGAAAATATTCAACAAGAAAAAGCAGATCCTTACTAGATGTGAAATTTTGAAACAAGGGAAGTAACCCACTTGATAATAGGCATAGCTTATGAACGAGGGTGAGGTTGAATGAAAGCGTTGAATCTACTGCCAGGAAAATTCTTTCCTGATTAGAAGTAAAATTTCACAGGCTTCCTTTCTTTTCATACAGATTCTATCCTGTTTATGAATAGCTTCTGAAGAGACAAATATACTTTCAGTTTAAGAGAGATTACTGAAATAAATTTAAATAGATTTTTAAAAAAGTTATAGCAGAAAGAGAAGGCACCAAAACTGTGTCTATGACCAATTAAAAAGGTACAGAGAGTCTCCAACAAATGATTTTGTCCCTTTCCCCCCCATACAAAAAAAAAAACAAAAAACAGTAACTCAGAAGAATTAGTCCAAGGTCAAAGTAGAAGGTGGCCACACAGGTCCTGAAGTTGGTTTCAGCATAAGTACACTTCCCCTGTCTCCATTCTGAGTTGTAGGAAAACTTACTGTTATCAAACACCTTTCTGGAAATGAGCTCTGGGTAGGATGATTCCCTAAGCAGCATTCATGGTGTGGTCTCATAGCATTTTCCCACCAAAATATCCACCAATTTATTTTGATTTCTTGCTTCTTCCCAAATAGAGGACGAGTAAATCTTAGAATCTGGGATGCCGTTCTCTATGCCTCCATTATGAAATAGGAAAATTTCCTTCAGAGTCACTGTCTTCATAACTCTTAGTTATTTGCTGGATTTTGTTGTCAACCAGTTTAGTAAATGGGCTGGTCTCATCGATTTGCCTGGGAATTCTCACTATAGCTGGGCAAAAGGTCACCATACAGAATTTCATCCTACTTAGTTGGGCTTTCATCTCTCTTCTGCCTTTCTAGTAATACTAGGATCCTCTGTAGGGCTTTCTCATTGGATGTGAAATGATAAACCCTGTGTAGTGATTTGCTCTCATTTCTTTTCCTGTCACTAAAGAGTTTTAGTTTTTCCTCAAACCTCTGCATATTGTTTTCTTGAGTTGTTTTCCGCTGGTTTAATACTGAGGTATTCCATAGGTAGTATTGAATCTGATTCTCATCAATTTCTGCCCAGGAGTTAGAATTCTGTTTTTAAGAATTTCTCTCCTTTTTTCTAGTCAGTATATCACCTATTCAGATTAAGTGACTTATCTCTCATTCCTGACTCTTTTTTTCAGTCTCTTTGGAAAAGGAGCTACAGAACCTTGACTTCTGTCTTTGCAATGTACATTTTCATATGAATAATTCAAAAATCCTTTGAACAAAGAATTATTGCCTTACTATACTCCAAATCTTTTTTTTTTTAATTTTAACATTGGAGCTTTGATTTCCTTTGCTCACATATCTCTGATGTTGCCAAGAAGGAGCTGCCGATTGCCAATGGCAGCCAAGCCTGGTCAGTCACAGGTGTGTTCTTTCAGGAAACACATTCAAGTTTGGCCCCAAACTCTGCTTCTGAAACCATCCACCAGCCCCCTGAAGATCAAAGCTGTGCGCTTCTTCATTTGGCCATTTTGCTTATGGAGTCATGAGTGTCCCCTGGGACACTGACAAAGGCTCTACACTTCACCATCCAGACCATCCCAGCAGCACTGTGGAAGGCAAAGATGATCTCCTTCATCAGAATTGAATGATAGGAATCTCCACTTTAAACATACACTTGTATACATGTAACAAGGACTGAGAGAGGTGTGCTTTGTGCAATAATAGCTATTTTTTTGTGTGTAAAGGGACAGACAGAAAACACCTTTGTCTTTGTTAGCCTCACAGTTTCTGCAATCCACGAACAAGAAAGCCACATGAGGATGTGGGGCCCTGAATTCAAGCCTCAGCACTGGCAAATAAATACATAAAAATTTTTAAAGAAGTTATCTGTAAAAATAACTGGCAATGATAGAGACTAAATAAAATTACAGAAATCAGAGGGAAACCATAGAGTTGAGGCATAGGCCATAGAAATTTACCAAAGGAAAAACTCTAAACCAACCAATATTAATTCAGACTGAGATTTTCATTCCGGCTTCATAACCTATTTATTCAACTTTGTTTTGAACTGGTGAACTCAATGAATTACAGTTTACAAAAAAAAGTTTTAAAAATATTATACCTTGAGAAATTTGTTCACTTAACTGACTTACTTTACCAATATAATGACATTTAAACTCAAGAAGTTACTAAAAAAGGTACTGAAATAAGGCATTTCCTTAAATAAGTATTTTATTTATTTGCTCATTTGTTTAGTTATTTATTCATTTACTTATTTTTCTGTTCCTGGGGCTTGAACTCAGGGCCTGGGCAATGTCCTTGAGCTTCTTTTGCTCAAGTCTAGCACTCTACCACTAGAGCAACAGTGCCAATTCAGCTTTTTCTGCATTGTTTATTGGAGATAAGAGTCTCATAGACTTTCTTACCTGGGCTAGTTTCAAACCGTGATTCTTAGATTTTGGTCTCCTGAATAGCTAGGATTACCAGCATACCCCCAGCTAATAAATATTTTTGCTAGTAACTCATGCCTGTAATTCTAGTAACTCAGAAGGCTGAGATCTGAGGATCATGGTTCAAAGCCAGCCCAGGCAGAAAAGTCTATGAGACTCTTATCTCCAATTAACCACCAGAAAAAATGGAAATGGTGCTGTGGCTCAAGCAGTAGAGTGCTCACCTTGAGCTGAAGATCTGAGGCACCTAGGCCCAGAGTTCAAGACCCACAACTGACAAAAAAAAAATCCTTGGAACCCTATGGATGAATTGAGAAAGACCAAAAGACAGTTACAACATAGAGAAAAATTATCCTAATGTATAATTTAATAACACATTCTAATTTATGGAAAAATTACATTTTAAAATGATGATGCATAGGGAAAAATGGAGGTTTTTTTCCACAGACTTAACAAGGTCCAAAGTACATTTTTACTTCTACTTTTATTTAATAATAAGAGCTTCAGTTTTGCTTACCTTTGAAAACAAAGTATAACACTTTATATATATATAATTATATATATAATTATATGATAACTAATTGTATTCACTAAAATTGTTTCTTCTTCCTCCTCCTCCTTCTCTTTTTCCTCCTTCTCTTCTACCTCTTCCTCCTCCTTTTCCTCTTTCTCCTCCTCTTCCTTCTCCTCCTTCTTCTAATTTCTTCCTCTTTCTCCTTCTCCTCCTTCTGTTCTGTTAAGTGCTAGGAAAGCACTCTACACCTGGACTGTATCTCAGCTCCTGTTATTGTTTGTACTGAGCTAGGGTGGGTATGTGGTCTAAAATTTCTTGTTAAAATCATTGGCCCTTTAGTATATGTATTCATTGAGATATGCTGGCAGTATTTACCATCTGACCAATGCTTTTTAAATTTGGTTTAAGGTTAACATAGTGGGGTACCTGTAATCCCAAATGTTCTGGAAGCTGAAAGGAGAGAATTGCTTGAGTTCTTGAGTTAGAGACCAGACTGAAACATAATGAGACCCTCTTCTCAAAATAAAACAGAAAGGTTTTATTTAAAGAATATATTAAGTGAGGTAAGCCAGGCACAAGGAAACATAGGTCCCATGGTTTCCCTTATCTGCAATAGCTAGTATATGTGTAGGACAAGCAGAAAAGATCAAAAGCTAGGTACATATGACAATATAAGCTGATGCTAAGCAAAATAAACCCCAAGATAGGGATACAACAGATTTTTTTCTTTTTCTGCTGTTCTTTTTAATGTACTATATGATTTTTTTTTGTTTCTTTTGTATGTTCTGCCCCTGTTGTCACTGTATTTGATTCCTGTGTCCTGCGTCTTGTATATACATTTTTCTAATTTGGGGAGGGAAGGGGAAATAACAAAATGCTGAACTAAGGATACAAGATGACCCATTGAAGCAATGCGATGTACTAGGCACTATGTTCTCTACAACTTTGTGGGGAGTGGGGGGGCAGGAAGGGGAAGGGAGGAGTTGGAGAGGCAGAGAGGAAAGGGATGATAGGGAAAAAACAAAGGAGGGGTAACTGCTCAATAGGAAATGTACTCATTACCTTGCTCTTGTAACTGTAACCTCTGTGTGTGTGTGTGTGTATATATATATATATATATATATATATATATATATATATAGAGAGAGAGAGAGAGAGAGAGAGAGAGAGAGAGAATAGAGGAGAAGCTCACATGATAAATGAAAAGTAAATAAAATTCTTAACATTAGAGAGAGGAAGAAAACTTAGAATTATCCCTTTCCCAAGTGAAGCAATTCTCATTTTTTTCATATCCATTTACATACCATTCGATTAAGGATAGGATAATTGAAGGGTTTCTGCTGTTAACATTGACCTTAAAATATGGTATCAGATTTACTATTTGTCCTCATTAATCGAATAAGGCAGCCAGCATCTTGTGGCTTGGGTTGTCCTTGTTCTTGGCAGTACCACTGGCCATGATATGGTGCGTGAGCATCACTGAGTGATTCATTCCCAGATGGAAACATGTGTTGAAAACTATAGTTGTATGATGAAGCAACGCTGGAGAATATTTTTCTCTGGAATTGGGGAAGGTCATAGTAAGTATCTGGCTTGAAATGAAGCCATCAAAGAAGAAGGTCACATAGCAAAACTAAAATTGAAACCATCTTCCTGGTTATCATCTTCTATAAACATTTCACCTTTAACTTTCAATACTAAAAAGGGCAAAGAAGTTTGCTCTGCTCTACTGAGAAGTCATGGCAAGGATTTCGGAGCAATTTCCACATTTCTATTTCAGAACAGAAAATTCAATATTTCAAATGTCAAACTGGTAGGAAGTGTAAACAAGCATTTTTTCCTTTGAAGTAGGTAACTGTTAGAAGCCACAGTGTATGTTCTAAATACATAAAAGAAAGCCCTTGAGTAAAGTTAAATAATGTGGTTTCATGATAAATGGAGAAAAAACTACCACCTGAAATGGATACACATATTCCTTTGTTAAATATTTGTATAAATATCTGATTTTTAAACCATAATAACAGGACCACTTGGACCTATGAAAATACCTGCAATTATTACAATGGTTTCTTAGATTGTCAACATAAGATGGTCTCCAAACTTTTGGTCAAAATGAACTGAATTATGTAAATGCAAGCTAGTTTGAGAATAGAGCGCACAGAAGAGGATAACATCATGGTCAGATATAGGCATGGGTCAGGTGCCAGTGGGTAGCTATTCAGGAGGTTGAGAATTGAGGATCGTGGTTCAAAGCCAGCCCAGGCAGGAAGGTCCGTGAGACTCTTAATCTCCAATAAACCATTGGAAACCGGAAGTGGTCCTGTAGCTTAAGGGGTAGAGTGCTAGCGTTGAGCCGGAGAGCGCAGGGACAGTGCCCAAGCCCAGAGTTCAAGCCCCATGACCAACAACAACAACAACAAAAAATTGTAGGCACAGAAGAAACATACATACACTTTTCATGTTTCTCTGATAAACTGTCATAAATAATGTGTATAGCAGGGGACACAGATGGGGAACTGAGTTTGTCCTCACACCCGGCACTGTGTCCTGTGGCATATGGGAGCATCCATTCACAGATATGTATACTCTCAAGTAGAACTAAATGGCCAGCGTATTTTCAGTCTTTTATACCTGAACCTTATTCCAAAGGAACTAGAATCTTATTTATTATTTTGTTTTATTTTGATGCTGGTAATGGGTCTTGAACTCAGGGCCTCTACTCTAATTTGGCTTTTTTACCTAAGGCTGGTACTCTACCATTTAAGCCGTACCTCTACTTCCACCTTGTTGGTGGTTAACTGGAGATAAGAGCCTCTTAGATTTGTCTGCATGGGCTGGCTTCTAACCATGTTCCTCAGATCTCAGCCTCCAGAGTAGTTATGATTACAGATGTGAGCCACCAGCATCTGACATCCAAATAAAACAAAACAAACTGGATCCTAATTCTCAGAGGCATGGACTCTGACCCCTCTACCCCCACTTCCTAATAAAGTCTCTTAACTTTGCCACATGGACATTCCACAGAACCTTTGCTCCTATGCTACTTTCAGAATCTTTTATCCTTCCTGAAGTTGTGTCCTACCATTCCCTCTGCTCAGAGACACAAGCCAGTGCAGCTCCCATCGTTAGAAGTGTTTTCCTAGGATATGCCCATGTGTCTTCACACCACTTCATGGCTCTGTTGTGCAATGTGCTTTCAAAGGAGATGCTTGCTGCCCGTCTCTCCACACGTGGCCATTCTCTTCTTCCTTCTCCACACTGCTGTGACAGTTCAAATCTAAGTTACAGCCTCTGATGGTTCTCAGCGTTTTTATGGCCTAACAAGTAGAGACTCATTGAATAGTTCCTTGAAGGTGCCATCTTTGCCAACATTTAGAGGATATTGCCTTCAGACAGAGAAGACTTACTCTCATTAAATTATTGGACTAAATAATTCATTAGAATTTACTCAATCATTTAGACAATAATATTTTCCACCCTACATCATAGGATTCAATGTCTACTTTGGGGAAAAATAGAGCACACCAACAGAGTGAAGTTTATGGCATTGCTTTTCTCTCTAGTCTTGTTATATTCAGACATTTTTTTTTTACAAATAATAAATGTAATGTTTTGTTTTTCTTGCCTGATCCCACTCACCTGTGATATCTCCTTGCTTTTATTTCTAAATATTCCAATAAAAGAAAATGTTTCTCAAGCTTCTCAATAATTAGTGGAAGTGTTGAATTTATTACTTTTTTAAACTCAACAATCTGGGGTCATATTTGCCATTCTAGCTAAAAGTGAATAGTGCCTGTGCATTTTGTAAAGCATAACACATATGTGCAAATACATATGCTCACACACACACACACACACACACACACACACAGCACAACACACATTTTACTTACATAAAGTAAAAAGTCCCCAGTTACTTACATTTTCTCATTTTTATGTATACAACTTCCAGCTCTCATTGGTATTGCTAAATATAAATTTATGAATGTCTACATAGAAATTGTAATGAAGTAATTTTATGAATTAGAAAATGTCTAAAATTTAACATCCCATCTCATGGTAGCTAAAAAACAAAGAACAAGGGGGCAGGGGCTGGGGTTCCAATATCCCTTCTTCTCTCCTCCTCTTTCTTCTCCTTTTTTTCTTCTTTCCTTCTGTCTTCTTGTCTGCAATTTAGTTATACAGGGGGATTTCATTACAGTTCCATGCATGTTGATAATTATTCCAATCAATCTCATCCTCTATAATCCCCTTTTTCCCCTGTCCCAATAGCAACATATTTTTTTCACTGTTCTATTTTCATAATTGCAAATAAATTACCTCAACCATAGTCATCCTTCTTTATTCTCACTAGCCCAACCCTCCTTGCTGGTACCCACCCTCCAACAGAACCTGCTTCACTTTTCCCATCAATCTAACCCTCTGTTGGTCAACAGTTTTCATTGAGGTCTTTATGCTGTTTTCAAGTATACTTGCAATTCATTCCAAAATTATTCATCCTCTGTTTTTCTTTTTGCCTCTCCTATTCTACCCTAGTGACTTGCTTTCTCCAAGTAGGCCAGCCTCCCAAAGTTTCCACCAACTCCCAGTAGGACCGCAGCTAGGAACCAAATCTCTGACACATGTGCTTTAGAAAACATTTAAGATCCATCACCAGGCATCAATTTGTTCCCTATAATTCCTTATGATCATGTCTGTCAAGACAGCTGTTTACTGATTATTTAATTGGTATGATTATGTTCAGTGGTCTGCAGAAAGCTGGGTTAGCTTTTCTTAGGCTAAGACATTTGTTTACTTTTTTAGCAATTACTTCATAATTCTTCTTCCTTCCTTCCTTCCTTCCTTCCTTCCTTCCTTCCTTCCTTCCTGCCTGCCTGCCTTCCTCTTCCTTCCTTCCTTTCTTTCTTCCCTTTCTTCTTTCCTTCCTTCCTTCCTTTCCTCCTCCTCCTTTTCCTTATCTTCCTCTTGCTCTTCCTCCTTCTTGCCCCCTTCTTCCTCTCTCTCTGTCTCTTTCTTCTCTCTTCCTCTACATTTTAAAGCAAAAGTTCAAGTTCAAGATCAAGTTCAAGATAAATCATTGGTGTCTCCACTAGTCACTTCTCATATTATAGCATCCTTTCCTTCTCAAAGGAACAGTTACATTCCAGAATATGTAGTTTCTATTTTTATATCTTTTACATAAATATATTATAGTATACTTTAGCAACTATTTCTGTCTATATCTATAATGTGTGTATATGTATTGATAACAATGGGATTTGAACTCAGGGTTTTGTATTTGTACTCTACTGTTTGAGCCAGGCTTCCAACTCTTATCATTCTAGTTAGTTTTGATATAATGTCTCATTTTTTTAAATCCAGGCCAACCTGGACTGAAATCCTCCTATTTATTCTTCTTATCATAGCTGGGACACCAGGTTCATCATCAGTGACACAACATAAAGTTTATCAAGTATTTTATAGCACCATGCATCAATGCTTTAAAAAAAATCATGTAAAAATAGTTTTTTTGATAGGAGAATTAAGAAAATTTTTATAAGAACAGGGAGAAATAGTCTTGAAATAAACAGCTATGTTTTGCCAAGGAGACTTCAAGTTGAGACTCTCAGTCAAGGACAGGTATGTGGTACAAAGCATCCACTGCCATGACGGAGGGGATTCTGCAGAGCACATGTGAAAAATCACCAACATTAGGTTTTTGGGTACTTCAGAGAGTACTTGAGTAACAGTGCATCTTGAATCTACTACATTTGGCAGATTTACTGTTTGTCCTGGGGTAACTTTAAATATTGAAGTCTTTTATCAAAATGAATGTGAACTAATTACAGAAATTTTACTTCTTGCCAAAATATAAAAAAAAAGCATCTGAATGTAGCTGGACCAAAAAGCTGACAGTAATCTTTAAGAGACTCAGGGATCGTCTTCTTCAGCTTGTGAAATCCCCTTCCCCCCTCTATTTTTCCTCCTATTTGTCTTTTACTGGAAAGCTCATGACTTGATGGAATGGAACAGGGAACACTCTGACATTCTTTTAAAATTAAAAGCAGGGATGACTTCCAGGGAATCCCATTCCATTTAAACTCCTCTGGCTCTGAACAGAAGTGTCACTGCGCTTCATAGTGACAAACCACAGTTTGAATTCTTCTGAAAACAAAGGAAATTTATAAAGAAATAGATTTTAACCTGACATCCTGATCATTGCAACAATACCTATGCAATGAGGATGGTGACCAGTTATTTTTTCAAGACAAGGTGGAATTCTGTATAACCTTTTTAGTTGTTGGTATGTGGTGGATAAGGCAAAAAAGAATTGCCAGAGGAAATGCAAATATTCTTTTCCAAATATTACTTTTAATACAAATGAAATGAAGGTATTTTGTGACTGATCGTGTACAGTCTCATTGAAGAATGTATGACTTCTTTGACGATCTTTGGGTTATATTGCTATTCATTACCTTCATGAGTTTCTTCCAGTTTAATTATGTAACAGTAGACAAAATGTTCTAGTAGGATGGGAAGTGACATCCAACTACAAACAGGAAACATATGTGTTTGCACGGGAAGTCGGGAGAGGGCACTCTGCTTAAGGACCAGGTGGAGGCGGAGTCCAGCTGCAAAGTCACTAAGGATCCCATGGGCTGGGGAGGAGGGGCAAGGGGCTTGCACATGCACTACCATCTATGGCACTATACTGCTTGGTACTGGCTTAGCCTTGCTATTTCTCAGCTCAATTACAAAACCAAAATGTTGACAGGCACCTTTAAGAAAAACACATCAGCATTAGATATTAAGGATCACCAAACCTTCACAAACAGACTAAAAGAAATGTAATGACTGTCTGGAGCCCAACGTAATAAAATTGCCTGTGTTTGTATTTTATTTTATTTATTTTATTTTTTTTTGGTGGGAGGAGGTCCAGTTGTGGGGCCTGAACTCTGGGCCTGGGCCCTGTCCCTCATCTCTTTAGCTCAAGGCTAGCGCTCTACCACTTGAGCCACAGTGCCACTTCCAGCTTTTTAATTTTTGCTTAGGTGGTACTGAGGAATCAAACCCAGGGTCTCATGCATGCAAGGCAAGCACTCTACCACTGAGCCACCTTCCCAGCCCCGTGTGTTTGTATTTTAATATTCAAGGTTAACTTAAGAGGATTCTGATTGTGAATTGTTGAAACTAGGTTCAAATATATGGGGATGCATACTCAATCTACAGAATTAATTTTTTTCAGCATATATTTGCAAAACATATGATACACAGTAAATTTTAGATCTCATCTTTAGAAGGATCTTAGATATTACAATGATGGCTTCCCACAGTGTCTCTAGAAGCACAGAAGTGAGTGGAACAAGTAGGAAAATTCTAGCCCCATGAAGTTAGGTTTCACAAGAGGAACTCTGCTTTGCTTACTGATATTTGACATGAAATGTCAAGCAATAAAAAGACCCTATTGAAGGAGAAAAATTCTTAAAAGCCCTGATTTAAGGTAATTATAATATCCACTGCCAGTGTTTTCCTCTTAACATGCACATAATTAACTACAAAGGAATGGTGGTACAATTTTTCTTTTTCTTTCTTTCTTTTGAGTGTGCTGATACTGGAGCTTGAACTCAGGGCCTTATAATCTCACTTAGCTTTTTCACTCAGGGCTGGAACTCCTCTAGTTGAGCCACAATTCCAGTTCCAGCTTTTTGCTAGTTAGTTGGAGATAAGAGTCTCAGTCTTTTCTGTCTGGGCTGGCTTTAAACCATGATCCTCACATGTCAACCTCCTAAGTAGCTAGATTTCAGGGGTGAGCCACCAACACCCATCTAATATATTATTAGTTTTACATCCTTATAGTATCAGCTGTAAAATTTACTGATTTACTCTTTTTAAAAAGGGTACAAAGCCAGACACCAGTGGTTCTCATCTGTAATCCTAGCTACTCAGGAGGCTGAGATCTGAGGATCACAGTTCAAAGCCAACCTAGGCAGGACCATGAAACTCTTATCTCCAATAAACCACCAAAAGACCAAAAATGGCACTGTGGCTCAAGTGGTAGAGCATTTGCCTTGAGCTAAAGTGCTGAGGGACAGCGCCAGGCCTAGAGTTCAGGCCCACGACCGACCAAAAACAAAAAAAGGGTACATATTTTTTACTCCATACTTGGAAAGCAATAAAAAGCAAGTTTCACCAAATAATAGTAAAGTAGTAAGGTTAAAGGTAGAGTGAATAAACCAGATAGTAAATTGTAAAATAGTGAAAAAGATTTTATACCAACTATAAAATGTATGTTATAAAAAATTTAAATTCTAAAATATAAACTATAAACCCAATTATAAATTGTCCAAAGTACCAAACATGGAAGCTTCAGGCAGATCTATATTTTAGATGGGCATAACATCCATAACAAAGCCTTGTGAAGGGTTTTGACAAGGCTGTGTGACTAGCACAATCCCAGGAAGAGCAGAAGAGGGGAAGAGCATTCATATAAGATGACCTCTTAGGACGTGTAATCTTCCCCTTATGTGGCTCCAGTAACTACTACATGGGACCAACAGTAGTTTGGAATTTCCATAGATGCACACTTTTCTTCCAATAGCAAAGAGTCCATGTCCTTCTAGCTGTTTTTACTTTTGCAGTGTAATCAAATTACTATAAACATAGCTGCTTATCAAATCCATCCAACTTTCTGGAAAACATTAAGATTTATTGTCAAAGTAATGGGAACAAAGATGTTGTGCCCTGGCATATGTTCTGCTGGGATTTCCTGTTGCCTTCTGCCTATTCTTCATGTGAACATGATATTTAGCCATGATATTCAGCTGATTCTCACTCATATGTTTTCCCCTCTCCTTATTCTTCCCTGGTGTATACAGTATTGAGTAACTAAAATCACCAGGTAAGGATCATTTCTAAATTCTTATTGGCTCACCCCAAATATGTTTTCCCCCCTTTGGTGGAGAGATTTTTGGAGTCTTTTGCAATTCATTTTGGCATGTAGCTCAAGATCTGTCTGAACAGCCAAAGTCTGTTAAATGAATGTTTTAGGCAGAAGCCAATGTCAATGAAAGGCTTGGTAGTTGAGATTTATTTAGTATTTTGTAGACTATAGCACTTGTGTTTCTCCAATTCTATATGCATCATCAGTATTCATAGCTATAAGGACATGTATTCCTTAACTCTCTCTCTCTCTTAAAGTGACTTCCATAAAATTAAGAAGAAAGTGGAATGCCACTTTGACACTGATTCTAGTTCAACTTTGCTTCCTGGAGTGGAAAATTTTAATACAGCTTCTAGAACTCTCTGATTTTCACAGAGTTAGCATATTAGTCTAATTCTCATAACTTTTTGGAATAGATATTGTCAAGTAAAAACTATTTTAATGATTTTGGATATTTAAAATCAAAATAGTATGTGATACATGTACTTCTATTTATTTCAGGTTGATCAAATACATATTCTCTTGGAAAAGTAGCAAGGCTAATTCCTTAATTGAATTCCATTGTTGAAACAATAAACAAGAAAGAATGAAGAGAACTTCAGTTACCAAAAATGATTTGGAGTTTAGTTGAGTGCAATTCCTTATAGAAGGTATGTAGAGTTCTCGGTGTCAGAAACGAGTCTAGTCTTGCAGATAAAATGGAAGGTGAGGCTTCTATCCCTCCCTCAGGGAGATGTCATAATTGTGTCACCAATTGATGTCAGAATGATGTGATAATAATGGACTGAAGGCAGATCTCAGCAAGATAGGACTCTGGAGAACTGGTTTACGTTGCAGAGCAGGGCATTTGCCTACACAGAGGGAAAGGAGTGAACTGGGTGCAGAAGGTAAGGGAATGAAAGGTGCCCAGAAGGCCTCCCTTCAGAGAAAACAGATACTTGCCAAGCTCTGAAATGAGACTCTTACATTGAGATGCTAGAATAAATAAAACAGCCACTGTTACTGAGAAGTTTACAACTCCAAAAGACAAGACGGAAAGTCACCTATGTGGGGAGAAAGGACTTCATGACGCTGAAGAAGCTTGGATTTGTACATATATGCCAGTGCCATCCAGACTCTATACCAGACACTCAATGTGAAATTAACAAATTAAACCATTTCTTAAATATGTATGGTGATTACATATTGATTATATATTTTGATTTATTAGTTACAACAGTGATCACTTTTCACATTATGTATGTATACGTATACAATATGCATACAATAATGTATGTATTATATATATAATATGCATACAATAATGCAAGTAAATACATAGTATATATAATAAGCATATGATTTCTGATTCATATTTTATCTGAGCTATATGAGAGCAGCATAACATCCAATATGTAATATATACATATATAGCATACATATTGGTATACTATGTAATATTGTTATATATTATGTACATAATATATAGTATATACTGTACATTTACTTATTTACATGATTGTATGTGATCTGTATGAGAACAGCTTTTCAAAAAAATCTTTTCATTTATTGATATCCTTTAAGAATCCATCATAGTAGCAGAGTGAGTTATGTACCTTACTAAAAACATTCATCAATTTCCCAAGAACAGGTCAAAGATGATACTACAGCTTTAGATGCTTTTTTCTAATTGGTTTATATTGTCAGTTACTGATGTCTTGAAGTCCAATGTACATATTACGGCTCATCTGTCCTGAAAGCAGGTATAAATAAGGACTTCCAATATACTTCTTAGTAACTTAAAATTTCCTTACTTGGCATCTTCTCAATAGTTCATAGGCCATGAACTATAGTGGGAATTACCATGAATTATAGTGGGAAGAAAGCTAGTATTAGGGGAATAACTAAGTGTTTCTACCATGAAATATAGTGGGAAGAAAGCTAGTATTAGGGGAATAACTAAGTATTTCAAATTTGTAGTTTCTTTTTTAATAGATCTTTTGCTTACTTTTTAAATGTGCTTTTGATTAATACTTTCTCTGGAGAAATCTTAAGGAACTTGCTTTATCTGAAGTTGAGTTTATTAAAGGGAAGGCAGTATCATTTTCTTTTTCTTTTCCATTTGTAGTAAAGGACGTAATGGGAATATTTATGTCTTCAAAAATGATTACATTACATTCAGTCAGCAGTATAATTTTTAAAGAACTTGCTATATAAAAGCTTCAGGACACTGAACTACATTGAGATTAAATGAAAGACCCCAGAGTGCCTGGTCAAGCTCTACACAATAACTTCCCACTTCTTGCCTCTGATATCTTTATTATTCATCCATATGTGACCATCAGTGGAAGAGAATGAGGAAACAAGGACCTGCCCATATATTAAGTATCCGTAAGACAAAATGTGGTGCTTTCTGAAGCCAGAACACAGTGTCATAAATGGCAATGTCTCAGTCATTTCTTTTTATCCTGTAAAGTGTCTCCCCACACCCCCCCAAGATATACATACTGATTTTACAGACTGTGGCTATGGAAAGTGGTAGGCTCAGAAGATTAATAAGCACAGAAGTGACAAGTGTAGACTTGAGTCGAAAGAACTGCTCTATAGCCCAGTTACTTTGGTAGTTTTAAGTGTATATTTTATCATTTTGGCTGGATAGCAGACACTCCAATATATTCTTTAGACATTGAATCACTGCCTTAACAGTGGTCATCTTTTTCTCATTATGATATGTGTTTATAATGGACAGTAATAAGGAGAGTGCTTTAGAGTTTACTATGTCTTAAAAACTGAATCTTAAGTGAAGCCTGGGATTGAGACCTGTGGTCCCAGGCACACTGGAGGCCATGGATAAGAGGTTCATAGTCTGAGGCCTCATTAAGCAAAAGGCAAACGCCCTCCCCCCCAGCCCCACCTCCAAAAGAAACACACACACACACACACACACACACACACACACACAAACTCAATGAGAAATAAGAGGGCTGGAATTGTAGTTTAAGTGGTATAGTGCCTACATGAACTCAGCATAAAGTCCTGAATTAAAAAATCCCAGTGGGCTGGGCACTGTTGGCTCACACTTGTAATCCTAGCTACTCAGGAGGCTGGGATCTGACTCAGTTCAAAGCCAGCCCAGGCAGGAAAGTCCATGAGACCCTTATCTCCAATAAACCATGAGAAAACAGGAAGAGGCCTCTGGCTCGAGTGGCAGAGTGTTAGCCTTGAGCTGAACAGTTGAGGGATAGTGCCCAGGCCCAGAGTTCAAGCCCAACCCCCATCACCACCATCAATAAAAATAGCACTACCAAAAAATAAAAAAATAAGTAAAATGATCAAATAAAAACTATAGTAAATATATAAATATAATACATTTTATATTAGTTCTAGGAAGATGGTGGAGGAGAAGCTGGAGGCTAAACAAGCTCTCACATAGAAAGCAGTTTTAGTGTTCCAGTGAACAGTCCTAAGCCAGAGAATTACACCAAGTGTACCATCACAGTACAGAGAGTTAGGCCAGAGAGGGAAAATCCAGGCAAGGAGACAGATCTGAGCACTTGCCGGCAGTCGCAGCTGTGGCTGAGGTGGCAGTAGCCGCCATACCTACGACACAGAGAGTCCGGAATGAAGGAGCCAGACGCTGCGGGCGAGCGGGTTCTACTCAACACCAGCAAGAACTGACAAGGAGCAGACATCTTCATCCTGCAGTTCGCAGACCAGAGGCGACCTGAGTAGAAACCTGACGTCCTCACTCCTTCTCAAGGAGCAGAGGAGGGAAGGCCACCCCCCTCCCACTACCGGAGATCTCCATCTTTGATACTGATAAAGGCCTGGCTGAGCAGCTAGCTCCAATCAGGCCTTGGAGAAAACTCGAGTCATTTAGCAGGTCACAAGAACCTAAACTGACCTGCCAGACTCAGCTCCACCCAGGGAAAAGTCACCCAGCTACGGCAGCCAGCCCCAGGAGTGGCTTTCTTCACTGGGTAAACAGAGCCAGAGGCTGCCCCTCCCTTTAGCAGCCTGGACAATCAATTGAAATTCAGTAAACAGAAACCCTGAGAATGGCTCCAGGCTGGGCTCTGTGAGTGTCTCAGAAGCTAGCCCCTTAGGGAAAAGCTACTGTTTGCTGAAAGGCCTCAACTCTACCAGAACCTAGCCTCATCACAGCATCTCCAAACTTGAGGAAATAGCCATCTCCCTCTTTTGTGATACTCAAAGCAGATCTCCCTCCCATTGAACTAGCTTGGGAGGAGGATCACAAAATCCTGGGTAAAGCAGAGCATTTTTCTGCCTGCTCAAACAAACTGACTTAAGAAACCAACCAAGCCACAGGAAAATCAAACACCACAAGCAGACCAGAGACTCCAACAAGAGGCTGATTACAGACACAAGGGAGATACAGGATCTTCCCACCCCTTCCAAAAAAATCAAAGAACTTTTTTTTTGTACCTTTTATAAAAAATTTTTTTCTAAAACTTTTTTTAATTTTTACCTTTTTAAAAAAATGTTTTCTAGTAATTTTTTTCTTCCTCTTATAATTTTTTATTTTAGGGGTATACGTTTTTCTTTCTTTTAAAAAAATTTTAGTTTTTTATTTTTTGTTTAGCTCTACTGAACTTTTGATCTATTTTTTCTTTTTTTCTCATTCTTTTCACCTTTTCTTGTCTTTCATTCTTCTTTGTGTGACTTAATTGCTGTCCTGCACATCCTCAGATAAACCCGTAGTCGATTATTAGACCTTATCCCCCCCATTGTGAACACACTTAATCCAGAAATTTATTACTCAATTCAAAACCTCTTAGACTTAAAATTCCTTAATAACAGTACTACCTCTTTATACCTATATAATATTTTAAGTATTTTTATTTTTAAGTTTTTCACGTCTCCTTCATATCCCTCTCATTCTCATATTATATCCACGTTCTTCTCTCAATATTTTGTTTTTAAATTTGCATAATTTTTAAGCATTGCACTTTTTAATTTTTAACTTTTGCTTTTCTATTTTTTCTTGATTCTTTTTTTCTTTTTCCTTTCTTCTTTTTTTCTCTCTCTCTACTTTCATCCTATCCAACCTATTTCCTGCTTTGAGATTAGGACTTAGTTAACTCTCCCTGTGCCTTCCCACATCCCTCTATTCCTATTTTTACCCACATCTCTCCCTAACTCTAATAATTTCTGGTTTACCAAATTCTTCTTTGCGGTTCATAGCCCATTAATACATAGTTGTTTGATGTTGAATAGATATATCTGTTGAACTAGATTGTATCTGCAGACTTTTGACTGTGCAACTACAGACTTTGGTTGATGCTTGCCTGAAGATAGTGTTCTAGCAAAAAACTGGTGTTGCTTTCATCCCAAATGGGCAGAGTAAGCCGGAAAAACACAAGAAAAATGGCAAGTCCAGGTATCTCAACTCCCACTCATGATAATCAGGGGACAGAACAGATAATGAATAATCCAGAGGAGAGTTCCCAAATAGATCTACAAACACTGCTGGCAAACATGGTAAGAGAACTACAAGAATGGCGTGAACATGAGGAAGCTAAGCAAAGAGTAATACAGGAATTGAGAGAGCAGGAAGAGAATACACAAAGATCACTAAAGGCATTCATGGAATCCATTAACAAAGAGCTGAAGGAAGTCAGGGAGACCACAAAGGGAATGCTGAATGGAACCCAACAGAAGGAATGGGAGTCCAAGGAAACCATAGCCAATCAACTAAGTCGTTTGAGAATAAACACTGAACACCAAATTAAGGAAGTAAAGAAGTTCATACAAGATCTAAAACAAAGCTTCAACAAAGAATTTGAAGCCATCAAAGCTGACCAATTAGAAGGAAAAGAAATTAAAAAAAAAACAAAGTAGAAAGTCTTGACAGCAGGTTAGACCATGCAGAAGATCGAATCTCAGGGATTGAAGACAGCCTAGATATTATAGAGAAAGAACATACAACCATCCAAGACAAGTCCAAGAAATATGATAGATCTATCCAACACTTGGAAGACACCATCAGAAGGCCTAATCTGAGGATAATGGGTGTAGAGGAGCACCTAGAAACAGAAGTCAATGGTCTAGGAAATTTGTTTAACAGGATCCTAGCAGAGAACTTCCCAAACATGCAAAAAGATAGGCCTATTCAGATACAAGAAGCTTTTAGAACCCCAAATAGACCAGACCAGAATAGGACATCCCACCGTCACATTATAATCACAAAGGATCAATTCAGACCTAGGAAAAGATCCTTAAAGCTGTCAAGGAGAAAAGATCAATCACCTACAAAGGGAAACCAATTAGAATCACCTCAGATTTCTCAGTAGAGAAAATCAAAGCAAGAAGAGCCTGGAATGATGTATGCCATGCCCTAAAGACAAACAACTATCAACCAAGAATACTGTATCCAAACTACTGCACTCCTTCATAACTGAAGGCCAAATAAAAACCTTCCATAGCAAAGAAAAATTGAAACAATATATTTCCACCAAACCAGCCCTACAAAAGATTCTTAAAGATATCCTTCACATAGAAATCCAACAAGACCATAATAAAGACCAAGGAACCGCACCCAAACTGAGAATCCAAGAACCATAGGAAGAACCCAGTAGCTGCAGTCCCCAAGAAGGTGGATAAAATGGCAGGAACTCCCAAATACCTCTCAGTCCTATCTCTCAACATTAACGGACTTAACTCTCCAATTAAGCGACATAGACTGTGTAGTTGGATTAAAAAGCAAGATCCTTCTGTCTGCTGCCTTCAGGAGTCACATCTTGCCCATAAAAACAAACACATTTTCAATGTTAAAGGCTGGAACAAAATCTACCAAGCAAACGGCCCCCATAAACAGGCAGGAGTTGCAATCCTAATATCAGATAAAATAGACTTCAAATTAAAATTCGTGAGAAGAGATAAAGAAGGTTGCTAATACTAATTAAAGGATCTCTCCTTCAGGAGGATATTACAATTCTAAATATCTATTCGCCAAACAACAGAGCACCCAAATTTATCCAAGAAACACTACTTTCCCTCAAATCCCACATAGATCCAGAGACATTAATTGTTGGGGATTTTAATACATTTTATATTATATTATTATATAAATATATAATCTATAAATATATATTAAATAAATCTCCCATGATTATTGTTCTTTTAAAGCTCTCATCCTTAATTTTTAGAAAACTTTAGCCTACTTTCTATATCAAACTTTGTTGTTGCTATTATTATTATTTCCTTCCTGACTCACTTGACTTAATTAATACACATCACAAAGCATAACACTCAAATTACATGGCATAATAAAATTGTATTGAAAATAAGTTAAAAATTTGTGAATTAAGGCTGAGAAAATTTGACTTAACTCTGAACAAATTTAGTTTGTGACAGTGTGGGACAGTCATTCCTATATGACCAATGGCCATATCAGAGCCCTGAGTACCAGACAAAAAAGCCCAACTCTAAGTGCTATACTGAGTGTTCAGATGGCCACTCAACATGAAACCGTGCGATATTTCGTTCACTTATCTGTTTGCATACTTGGAGCCTGCTGAATGGATCTCTAGAGAGATTTAAGCGGCTACATAAAAAGAAACCAGATGACCTTGAAGTGCAAATTGCTGAACAGGAAGAAGAGGAAAGAGAAAGGAAAGAAAAGGGGAAGAGGGTCAATGCATGAAAAGTGTAGACCTTATTCTGAGTAGGACCCCTCCTAAGTGAGGGTGACCTCCATGCCAGGGTCGCCTGAGCTGGAGGCTGAGGGAGGTCACAGCTGCTTCTGTGTGACACTGTTGACACTTGGGTAAAAACGCAGTCCATGACCAGTGGCTTCCAAAGGAATTCAACTTAGGACAAACAAAAGCCCTTCCATATGTCATGAGGCCAAATGGGTCAACTTGGGGGGGCAAGAAGAGTACATATTATATATATATATATATGTGTATATATATATATATATATATATATACATATATATATAATTGTAAAGATACTGTACAGAGGGTTACAATTACATGAATAAGATAACGAATGCATTTCCTATCTAGCATTGTTACCCCCTCTTTTGTTTTTTCCCTACCATCTCTTCCCTCCCCAACTCCTCTCCCCCCACCCCCCAAAGTTGTAAATTTCATTTTCAACATAGTGTCTTGTACATGTCATTGTTACAATTGGTCAGCCTGTAACCTTACTTCAACATTTTGTTATTTCCCTTTCCCTCCCCAAATTAGATATACAAGATGCAGGGCACCAGAATCAAATACAATGAAGACAGGGATTATACCATATGGGAAGATCATACAAAAGAAACAAAAAAAAATCACATAGCAAAAACAATCCTTAGCAGAAAGAACAGTGCTGGAAGAATATCAATACCAAACTTCAAACTCTATTACAAAACCATAGTAATCAAACAGCTTGGTACTGGCACAAGAACAGACCCGAGGACCAATGGAATACAACGGAAGACCCAGAAATGAACCGACAGACCTATAACTACCTAATCTTCAATAAGGGAGCTAAAAAAAATAGAATGGAAGAAAGACAGCCTCTTCAGTAAATGGTGCTGGCAAAATTGGTTAAACACCTGTAGAAAACTAAAGTTAGATCCTTCTATATTGCCCTGCACCAGAATCAACTCCAAATGGGTCAAAGACCTCGGAGTCAAAGCAGACACCCTGAAAACATTACAGGAAGGAATAGGAGAAACTCTAGGGCTCCTTGGCACAGGCTGAAATTTTCTTTAAAAAGACCCAGAAATACAACAAATGAGTGAACTTTTTGCTCCTTCAATTGACTGCATAGCTCTTCGTCCATTTTTTTGGTGAAAGTTTTATAAGTATAAAAAAGTACCAAAGAGGAATAGAATACATATAACTCCCCTTAGAATTAATACATTTATTTATTTATATAGTCTATGGCTATACTACCTTAAACATATCCCATCACATTTGATCTCAGAAGCTAAGCAGATTTGTACCTGGTTAATATTTGAATGGCAGAATAAATACATATTTTCCTTTCATGCTATTTGTTTCAGACTTTATTTTTTAAAAGAAATATTATTGATGATTTTTAATTCCACTTTAGATTCCTTCACAGACTCAAAATTGAGATAATGGGCTTAATTTCTAATAAGAAAAATTTGGAACT
This sequence comes from Dipodomys spectabilis, assembly GCF_019054845.1. Lineage (NCBI taxonomy): Eukaryota > Metazoa > Chordata > Mammalia > Rodentia > Heteromyidae > Dipodomys > Dipodomys spectabilis. The sequence continues at coordinate 3,740,831 of NW_024870779.1, forward strand.
TGTGTAATTAACTGGGTTATGAAGTACAGGAAGTTAAAGGAAGCTTTACTAATTTCACTTGCTATAGATTAGGCTTATTAATTCCCCCCCCCCACACACACACACAAGTAATAGTACTGTAAAGATCTCATTCAATATTCATTAGGTCTGCTTGATAAATGGCATTATATTATTTGTTTTGGCACATCCATTATGAGCAAGGAGTTTCTGAGGTCTTGTTTAATTGACTTACATAGTTTTAATACCTGGCAAGGGAGTGTCTGGACTGATCAACCACAAAAGAACTAAAGCAGCTGAAACACTCAACACTGAGTTATTTCCACTTAGGAATCACAGAGTACCAGATATAAATACTTTGGAAACAGTGATTGCCTGTGGACAATTATTTTTCTTTCCCATGTTGTCCTTTGCCTTAGATGGTAAGATGGAGGTGTCACAGGGGAAGCTGCCAGTGTAAGTTGGTGCCTGTCTTCATGGAAAAACAACATTACTAAAAGCAACAGGTGGAGCTTTTCTCTGATGTTTGTCACCAACATGGTGCTCAGCAGGTTAAAGGTAGTGCTTCACTGAGTGTTCATTTCTTCTCTTAAGTACCAAGATGATGAAAAGTTCTAAGAGACAAAATGGAATAAGCAGGCTGACTTTAGCTTCCCAAGTTACTCAATCCAGTAAAACTTCAGTGAAAGGCTATTAGCACACTATGACTTTAGTGACAATTTGAGCTAAATTATTTGTATAAAGTACATACAGCTATATCTATCTTGGGTGGTGGTTGTTGTTTTGTTTTGAGATTAGGACTCTGTGTCAGGTGCTTGACCACCTGAGCCATGCCTACATGTCCATCTATACCTCTTGGAGTACTTAGAAAACCAGGGTCATTCCCTGGTTTTCTACAAGAGTCACATTCTTCAAGAAACATGCCCCAAGTTTCCCATAGCTCTTATATATAGTCATGGTCCTCTGCCATATTCTGGGAGGGTCGCCGTTTTTCCAGCTTAGAAAGGAAACACCATAACATAGTAGTACAAATCCCATAGTTTTCTGTGAGCTTATGACTACTGAGCCTCATTCACTGACTGATTGCCACTGTACCACGCTTGAGAGCATTATGTGCATGTATGCATTCCATGGCATAAGAAGAACCCAAACTAGACTTGTTTTCTTTTTTCTTCTAACATCTCTTCTCCATTGGCAATTAAAAGTTTGAATCTCACAGCAAAGTGTGTTTACTCTTTGTCATTTTGTGTAAAATAAAGTTACAAGTGAGGATGGTCTAGGCTAGCCTACAGACATCTAAAGAACAAATTCGTTTAATCGCACTTAATGTGTGATGTTTTGCTAAGAACAGATTCTCTGGAGGCAGGGAGGCTGCAGTGACACAGAACTATGGTGGCAGGAGAGGTCCCAAGCGAAGGGGAAGGAAAAGATTGAGAGCATCCGATGCAACACCTAGCAACTCATTGTAAAAAAAAAAAAAAAAAAGATGTTGCAGGGAGAAGCAGGGGAAGCTGTAATGGAACATCTGGTCGATGAGTTAACGACAATTTGAACTGCAAATTGAGTTTCCATATACTATGGGTTTTCCTTTGTGTGTGCATACACCAGCACTGGGGTTTGACCTCAGGGCCTCCAGCTCTGGCTTGGCTTTTTCACTCAAGGCTGATGCTCTCCCACTTGAACCACACCTCCACTTCCAGAGTTTTGCTGTTAATTGGAGAGAAGAGTCTCACTGACTTTTCTGTTCAAGCTGGCTCTGAATCACAGTTCCCAGATTTGAGCCTGTTATGTATAACTATGATTACAGGCATGAGCCGCCAGTTCCTGACTATAGAGTATTTTGGATAGCACTGAAAGAAAATAATTTAAGTACATAATCTTACTTTACTTCAATATTTTTTACCTGCCTGTGATAGTTTTCCATTACTTTTTATATTTTACTCTTTATTTTTGCTTGCTCTGGACTTGCACGTACCATATAAATAACATTATATCAACAATGTAAGATATCCAATAGAAGAGAAATTTACTCATCGTCTCCCATGCTGACACCTCAACTGTTTTCATTTTTCCATTTTCTAGTTTATCCATACATAAACATAGTTGTAACCAAAGCACAGATAGTTTGGTGTTCTGGTCTTTCTCACTTGACATTGTATTATGTTTTATGATCCTTCATCCTTTCCCTTTTACCATTCCAAAAGAAAAAGAAATAAGTCCAGAGAAACTGGTCTCTCTAGATTCCAGGGTTGTTAACCGCTGACCTGAGTGATAAATTCCTTTCCACTTCCTGTACAGATGAGCTCCTGCATGCTACTTCTGGAAGCATGCGTCTCTGTGGATGACTTCTCCAATAAGAATGGAAGAACTTTCTATTCTCCAAAAATGCATCTGTCTACATACCAACTTTGAAATGCTTGCCCTTTTCAGTCTTATTTGAATCTAAAGGTAATCCCAAATTTTTAAATTGGAACACTTTTTAGCTGGCTCCCATCTACTAGTAGCAACACGCAGGAAACAATAAATGTTTGTTGAATGAATTTATTTGTGTTGTACACACAGGATCTCATGTTGATTGCTCTTTTGAGGGTAGGGAACTCATACTCTACCTCAGCTAGCTTGCTTTGGTTGGTGCCCTACCACTTGAGCCAGGCCTCCAGTCTGGCTTTTTAATTGAAGATGGAATCTCATAGACCTTTCTGCTCAGGCTGGATATGAGCCTCAATCCACTGGTCTCACATTTTGGATTACCCAGGGGAGCCACTGGTACCTGACTACTATCTGTTATCTATTATCTACTAGTTTAAACATGTGTTTAAATTAGTGTTAGCTGTTGTCCGGCTGACTTCACGGAAATTTAAAACTTTCTGCTTTTCTAATTTAAACTTTCTAACAACCCTGCAATTACGATATTGTACTCCTGTCTTACAGCTGAAGAATTGTCAGAGACACTCTCCCAAACTCACAGAATTAATAAATAAGGTTTGGAGGCAAGATATGAACCCTGCCTTTCTAATTTTACAGTGTATGTTCTTGTAATGTATTTCCAGCATCCCCAGTCTGCTCTTTGGTTTCAGATGACGCAATGAGCAGATGGTATGGAAAGATTCCTGGACATCCCTTTAATGAGATGAGCCTATGCTTTGGAGTGAGGATGTCAGCAAGAGTGATTTGTTAAGAGTTGTCCATGAATCAACCTTCGTAGCTAAAGCAAAGTAAAATCTAGATCTTTTAAAGTGTCTTGTAGGAGTGGGTTTGGAGGTCTTGAAGATCTCCAATGCATCATGCTTCAACTGTTCTTGTTTCATGAAGGTCACTGAACTTAGAAAACCACAGAGCCAGGCACTGGTGGCTCACACCTATAATTCTAACTACTCAGGAGGCTGAGATCTGAGGATCACAGTTCAAAGCCACCTAGAGAAGGAAAGTCTATGAGACTCTGAGCTCCAATTAACTGAAAGCAGAGCTGTGGCTCAAGTAGTAGAGTGGTACCCTTAAGCAAAAAAGCTCAAGGACAGCATTCAGGCTCTGACTTCAAGCCCAAGGACCAGCACAAAAACAAAAATAAAACCACAGAGAAAATGACAGCTCTAACTCAGGTGAGACTGGAGGCAGGTGGTGTTGGTGCTGCTCTAGAAATCCTAAGAAAGTCTAAGCTTAACATGTAATATGACCCAGGAAAACAAAAGAAAATGAACTGAGGTATAATTTACTACAACTTTCTGTGTGTGTGTGTGTGTGTGTGTGTGTGTGTGTGTGTGTGTGTGTGTGTGTGTGTGTGCTGGCACTAGGGCCTGAGTTTAGAGCCTAGCTGTTTCTCTTAGCTTTTGGCTCAAAACAGGTGCTCTACCACTTGAACCACAGCTCCACTTCTGCCTTTTTGGTGGTTCATTTGAGATAAGAATCTCATGGATTTCCCTCACTTGTCTGGCTTTGAACCAGGACCCTCAGATCTCAATCTCCTCAGTAGCTAAGATTACAAGCATGAGCTGCTGACAACTCCAACTTTTTAACATGAAAGGAAAGAGGCAATGCAATACTTGTTTATGTGTAAGAGATAAATTCTTTGTGACAATTAGCCTCCTATCTTAATAGCACATCAATTCTATAATGACATGCTTTATAAAATCCCAAGAGCATACAGACTGCAATTTATTCGAAATGAATACCTTGTAGTATTGAAATCTTTACATGTCAATGAAAACTATAGGCTTCAAACAAAAATAAATACTTCTTAGAATTTACACTTTAAAAGAGTTCTGGCTGTTGATTCATTATGTAGTCTTCATAGCATTACAGCCAGTAGTCATAGTAGAAGATTATTTTCTCAGCCTTCTTTGGCCCTAATCATCTACTAGGTAACATTTAGCCTCATCAGCTCACTGGGGAAATTTAAAAATTATTAGCTAACCATTCCTAAAACATACTCCAAGAAATATTACACCACTTCATAGATACAGTAAGTCTGTCAAAAACATTAAATGTCTGAACACAATAGCACCATTCTATTTTAGAGTCAAGACTAAATTTTAGGAAATAGTATCTATACTCTCTATCACAGAATACTGAGTTGTGGTGGTAAAAATCAGTTTGTTGTGTCATTCAAAGTACCTTTTAGAATGAGGCAAGAAAGATACAAACCAGTAAAGAGCTAAACTTTGTATATACATATTATGAACTGGGGCTTCTAATCCTCAAAACTAGATTTTTTTCACTAGGAAGGTTACAAATTTTAGAACAGGAAATTACCAGCTTACATCTGCAAATGTACTAAAAATATCATATTGGGTTTTCAAAATGATTATTGACTTTACAATCATGATTTTTTTGAAAACAGAAGAAACAATAATTCATAAATTCTAGTTTTCTATAATGTCACATATGAGTTCACATTCTATAGTCCTTTGATGTATATGTTGGGGAAATTAAATTTTTGTGTTTGAATGGCATTCCTTAGAATTATTAGTGTCTGTCAATATTTTTGCCTAAGCAAAAATGTGTTTCCAGATACACTGAAAATTTTCCAGAATTCAGATTTCTCATTCACAATAACAGAACATTAGCTCTCAATTTTGTCATAAATGTATTTGCACAAATTACATTCAATGAGACAAAGGATTATTGACCATAATATATTCAGTGAGTGCTAACCAGGTGTGGGTCTTTCTTGAGACTCATGTAACTTTTTGAGAACTTTATAAATTGGGCTCCCAATTCACATTTGAAAAACTAAAGCTTGAGAATCCAATGAATAGAAGATTCTATAAAATTTTTAAACAATTACAATTTTAAATATACCATTTATTTCTTGCTATGATTATATGTTAACTTGGTAAGAATGAGGATATACATGTTTGAGGACATTCAATGGCTCATGTCAGGTGCATTTTGCTACCTTCCTTAAACAAAGGATTGCTTTTAAAAATTATTTTTATCTTTGTGGTTGTACAAAGGAGTTGCCATTCAAAAACAGTTGTTTATGAAAATAGTGAATCTTGATCAGTGTCACCTCTTCCATCATTTTCTTGCATCCCTTCCAACCCTACTTCTTCCTCAATTTTCTTAATTTCATAGCATATGCATTGAATATTATGCCTGCATAAAGGTTGGTTTGCCACCTTTAGAAAACACATTCTTCTGCTATTATAAAATTTATGATTGGGATTATATATTATTTGCACCATTTTACCAAGACTTACCACTGGAACTATTTGTAAGTAATTGGTAAGTAGGAAAATTGTAATTGCCATGTAGAAAGATGCTTAGCACAGTATTACAAAATCATGATAACAAAATATGGCATCTGTATAGCTAAAGCAAAACTGATAAACAGAGATGTCCCAGCAGGCATGAATTAAACTGAGTAATGTCACAAATATTGTAGTGAATGAACTCCCTCAAAGGACACATGCTTTCATTTCTCTTGGGCAAATACTTAGGACAAAATGAATCACATATGCCTAACTTTTAAAGAAAGGTTCAAATTATATTCCAGAGTGGTTGCACCACTAACCAACAATATATGAGTGTGAATTCCTCCACATCACTGTCAGCACTTAGAATATTAATCATTCCAGTCAGTGGGCAGCAGTACATAACTGAGCTTCAATTTGTATTTACTTATGAGTTTATCTGCTTCTCTAGTTTTCTCTTTCATACATATATATTATATACACATATAGATGTGCACACATCTAGATGCATTTGTGTGCATATTTATATGTATTTCACATACTTGTTTAAATTTTTTTTTGGGGGGGGTGTCTGGTCGTGGGGCCTGAACTCTGGGCCTGGGCACTGTCCTCAGCTCTTCAGCTCCAGGCTAGCACTCTACCACTTGAGCCACAGCGCCACTTCCGGCTTTTTTTCCTTTTTGCTTATGTGGTGCTGGAGAATCAAATCCAGGGCCTCATGCATGCAAGGCAAGCGCTCTACCACTGAGTCACCTTCCCAGCCTCTTGTTTAAATCTTTGGTTCATTGTTTTTGTTTGAGTGTTTCTCAATTTTCAGTTTTGACAGTTCTCTATATAAACGTTTTTTGATACACAAGTGATTTATAAATATACTCTCTTGATCTGTGACTTTACTTTCCACCTTCTTATGTATTTGGAATACATAAGACACAGATGCTCATATCAGTTTTCTTTGGGAACAAACAAAATCTGGAAGTGGCCAGATACACCCAGATAGGTGAAGAAGATACATGTGATGTCCAGTCAGTGGGAAAATATTTGGCAATTAAAACAATGTATTAGCCAGCCGCCGGTGGCTCATGCCTGTAATCCTAGCTACACAGGCAGCTGAGATCTGAGGATCTCGGTTCAAAGCCATCCAGGGCAGGAAATTCCGTGGGACTCTTATCTCCAATAAGCCACTAGAAAACCGGAAGTGTCGCTGTGGCTCAAGTGGTAGAGCGCTTGCCTTGAGCTGAAGAGTGCAGGGATAGAGCCCAAGCCCAGAGTTCAAGCCCTATGACCGACCAAAAACAAAAACAAAAACAAAAACAATGTATTGTTAATATGCATAACATGTCAATTCATAATAACATGAGTGATTCGGAGAATAATTAGGCTCAGGACAAAGGCAGATTAAAAAGTACACACTTTATTATTACACTTACATATAATTCTAGAAACACAAACTAAGCTATAGTGAAAGAAACCAAAAATTATTGCCTTCAAATACAGTAATTTTGAAGGCGATGGGTGTATTCAGAGTTTATATTCAGTAATGCACATGCAATTTCACATGCACTTGTACACTGGATGTTCACTTTGTTATATTTCAATTGTGCCTCAAAACTACTTTTAAAAAGCAGAATTTATGTTATACTCTACTTTTGCTCCTGGCCAAATAACATACACACACACACACATACACACACACACACACACACACACACACACACACGAAAGGAAAAAGAGGAAACAGAAAGGAAATCATGGAATCATGGAACACAAGTTGTGTTCCCTTTCAGACTTCAAGATGAACAGAATCCCATTCTGAAAGTTCAGCTCAGACAACAATGTATCATAAAATTCTCAATATTTATACTGACTGCAGGAGGAACATATTACAAAACATTCGTTTTCATAGAAAACATAATAAATTCTGTCGTTGGCAAGGCATGTAATTAAACTCTTAAGAAAATACCACCATCAGGCATTAATTTCATGTGTCAGGTCAGGCAACAGGAAATCATTAATTTGTTTTCTCAGTTGAAGGATGAAAATGGAAGGATATTAATGAAGGAGCGTACAAGGTAAAGAAGGTCAGCAGAATCATTATGGGAAAGGTTATAAATTTCGCTTAGGGCTGTTGGCACCTTTTCTACTTTTCTTCTTTTATGGTCTTTGAAATATACAGCACAGCTCTTAACATTGAGCCAAACGGGGTTGAGATTCCAGGGGAGGGCGGGAGCTGGCTTCCCGGTCTGTGCTGGGAGTAGCAACAATTATGGCTCACCACCCACAGGCAGGACCAGCTCCAGGAATCGGTGTCTGAAATCTGCCCCTTGCTTTGAGGCTCAACGTTCTTCATCATTTGGAACTATAGCTACCAGGACCATAGTCACTGAACTGAAGTGAGAGCCTCCTTTTACCATCAGCAGTTTCCAGGCCAGAGCGGGTCAAAAGAAACCTAGTCAGGGCCCAGGAATCTCACGTTGAGCTGCGAAGACTGAGATTTGAAGTTACAGAGACCAAAACAGAATTTGTGGGGTGGAAAAGCGAGAACTCAGCCAGGTGCTGGTGGCTCACACATGTAATCCTAGCTCCTCAGGAGGCTGAAATCTGAGGATCCAGGTTCAAAGCCAGCTGGGGCAGGCAAGTCCATGAGACTATTGTTAGGTTTTTAAAAAGAGGTAGCCGAGTAAGAACCACACCACCCACGTGCTATTTAGGTAAGGGGTAGGTTTATTCACCTTTCTGGCTGGCACCAGGCCATCTTGGCCCTCCACAGAGTTGGGAAAGTCCTGGGAAAGACCTGGAAAAGAGTGTCTGGGCCTGGGCTAGGCCTTATCTAGGGTATGGGTGGGAAAAGTTGTGGCCACATGGAATTCAGATGTGACCTCAGCAGATGCAGATGTGACCTTTTCCAGGTGCCAGTCGCCTAGGTAACGCAGGCACTGGGCGGAGACTTTGCTGTGAGGAAGGTGGTGTCTGCTCACCATCCAGGAGCAGACCTTATAACTCTCGTCTCCAATTAACCACCAATTAACCACTTGAGCCACAGCTCAAGTACATTACTTATCTTGAGCAAAAATTCTGAGGAACTGTGCCCAGACCCTGAGTTCCTGAGTTCAAACCTAGAAGGAGGAGGAGGAGGAGGAGGAGGGGGAATAGGAGGAGGAAGAGGGTGGAGGGAGGGCAGGAAGGAGAGAGGAGAAGGAAAAAGAAGACAAAGAAGAAGAAAGGAAAAAGAAGAGGAGGAACATTCTAGCTCCATGGACAGAAGGAAGGCCCAAATTATTGGTGGAGAACTTGTCATTGGCATATGCCAAAGGAAATTGCCTAAAGCTGGGAAAACAAGCAAAATCAAGAAAACAACAAAAGCAATAGCAATATAAAGCAGCATTCCTAACAGATTTGGAAATAGTTTCCCATAAGCAAGAGCAGGGAAAACCTAGTACCTGAGGCACTGGACAGAGTCCTTAGAAGACTCTTGCCTTGGTAATGGAGTTAATTGGTTTTAGCCTGAAGATTATTTGCATTTACTCTTAAAGCCTAACAGCAAAAAAAAAAAAAACTCACAAAAGTGTCCAACAAACCCTGATGTTCTTTAGGGCCAAGGGTAAAATCTAGCAACGAATAAAATGAAATACACATAATTCCCATTGTCTACCATTTAGTCATGACTTACATTATCTACTAGAGTCATATTGTCCTATTTCTTTGAATGCAGGAAAATTCAAAGAATTCAAAAATTAAAAATTGTGGGAAAATATGACTCAATCAACATGACAAAGAAACAGTAGAAAGAGATTCCTTAAATGGCAATTTAAAACTTGTTTTTTTGCATGTGAAAACTCTACCTTGTACATCCAAGTATCATAAAGTCATTCCTTTCTTTTTTGTTTTCTTCTTTCTTTCTCTTCCTTTCTTTCCTTTTCTTTCTTTCTTTGTTTTTCCTTTCTTCTTTTCTCTTTCTCTCTCCCTTTCTTTCTTTCTCCCTTCCTTCCTTCTTTCCTTCCTTCCTTTCTTTCTTTCTTTCTCTCCTTTCTTTCTTTCTTTCTTTCTTTCTTTCTTTCTTTCTTTCTTTCTTTCTTTCTTTCTTTCTTTCTTTCTTTCTTTCTTTCTTGTTCTCTTTCTTTCTTCCTCTCTCCCTCTTTCTTTCTTCCTTTCCTTTCTTCCTTCTTTCTTTCCTTCCTTCCTTCTTCCTCTTTCTCTCTCTCTTCTTCTTTCTCTCCTCTCTCTCTCTCTCTCTCACTCTCTCTCTCTCAATTTTTGTGCTGTTCCTGGAGCTTGAACTCAGGAACTGGGAACTGTCCTGGAGCTTCTTTTACTCAAGGCTAATGTTATACCAATTGAGCCACAGCTCCACTTCTAGCTGTTGGAGTACTTCATTTGAGATGAGAATCTCACTAACTTTCCAGCCTGGGTTGGCTTCAAACCATGATCCTCAGATTTCAGCCTCCTGAGTAGCAAGGGTTCCAGGCATGAGCCAACAGCATCCAGCTGTCATTCTATTCCTATTGGTAGAACTCTCACACATTGCTTATAGCAATTGCTATGTTCCCTGTGGAACACATTTTCAAGGTTCTTCATAAATGTGTGCATGCACTTACTACAAGATACAGCAATCTTTTCCCTGCCACTACCCCACCCCCCCCCACACACCATGTTTCTTTGAGATTTGAGGGAATAAACCCAGGGCATCATGTATTCTAAGGAAGCACTCTAACATGAAGCTACTTATGTAGCTTGGTGATTCTACTTTTAAATAGTTGCTCAGGAGAATTAAAATTATGTCCACACTTGTGTGTGTGTGTGTGTGTGTGTGTGTGTGTTACTGGAGATTGAACTCAAGACTTTCTGTTTACTAGGGCAGGCTCTCTACCACTTGAACCACCAGCTCCTTTTTACTTCGGTTATTTTCTAGGTAGAGTCTTGCTTTCTTCCTGGGCCAACCTGACCTGCAATCCTCCTACTTCTATTTCTGTATGTAACTAGGTATTACGAGTATTCCTCACTATACTCTGCTATTGAACTTCCCTTAGAGTTGGTATAGCAGGTGCAAGCCACAGAGCCCAGTCATTGGTTGACATGGAGTTTTGCAAACTTCTGTTTTGCCTGGGCCAGCCTTGGACTATGATCTCCTGACCTGTCTCTCAAGTTGCCGGGATTATAGGCTTGAGCTACCATGCCTAACTTTATGAACATGCTGTTTATAATAACAGTGCCCAGATGCCCATCAATTTGTGAATGGATTTGCCCCACTCACAAGGAGCAAAGTATCTATTCAGCATTCATGCATGGATTGCAATATTAGTATTATTATTACTTTTCAGAATACAGCAGGGAAGAATTGAACCCATCACCTACCACTGGAGGTGCTAACCCTTGGCATATTGCTTTGTTGCTCTGGGGCTCCATTTGTGACTTGCCATACTCATATTTATAGATATGCATGGATGCCTGGACAGCTATAAATGCCCTCTACCAAATCAAGTAGACATGTGCTAGTACTAAGTTAAACACATAAGACAGTCCACTCACTGCTGAGAATCTTAGTCCTGTGTGGCCCCTAGAAGTCTACAGCACACAGGATGTAGCCTGAGCTCAATTTTCCTTGACTTCCTACCAACGTCTATCTTCTCTTTCCATTCCCCAGATTTATTCTTTTTCTCCTGGGTAGTTATACTCCAAGTACACACACACACACACACACACACACACACACACACACACACACACACACACACACACACATACACACACACCTAAAAAAAAGAACCGCAGACCCATGGCTTTAATGAACATCAGTGAAAAGCTTCTCAGTAAAATACTAGCCAACCAAACTCAACTAATCAAAAAAAGAAAAAAAAACCATCATACACTATGATTAAACAGGATTCATCCCAGGGATGCAAGGCTAGTTCAATATATGTAAATCAAGAAAAGCCATACATCAACAGAAATAAAGACAAGAAGCACATGATCATTTTGGCAGATGTGGAAAACGCCTTTGACAAGATCCAACATTCTTTTACATTCAAAGCTATGGAGAAGCTGGGAATACATGGAACCTTCCTCAGCTTAATAAAGGCTGTTTATGACAAGCTTACAGTAAACATACCCAATGGTGAAAAACTAAAGCCATTTTTTCTAAAATTATGAATGAGTGAAGGATGTCCACTTTCTCCCTTCCTTGTCAATATACTACTGAGATTCCTTATTTCAAGAACATTGAGACCAGAGAAAGACAAAGGAGAACCAAATAGGAAGGGAAGGAAGAAGTAAAACTATCCCTTAGTATTATTATATTATGTGAAAGAAGACATTTAAAAATACTACTAGACAAAGTAAAATTTTAATGACTGAAAGAAAATCTGGAGCTCCAGGGGACTAGAGCTATTGGAAGAGGGTTATAGTAGACAATTTTTAAAATTCAGTGAATCAGGCACTTCACCTTAATAAATTTCCTTGTCTGTTAACTGTATTACAGTAATCTACATAAAAAACATGTTGGCTGGATTTGGAGAATAGAGCAAATTTCTACTAGTTGAGATGGCTTGTCAGTTTTTTTTTTTTTGGTGGGTTGTAAGTCTTGAACTATGGGCCTGGGTGTTATCCCTCAGCTCTTCAGCTCAAGGCTAGCACTCTACCACTTGAGCCACAGCACCACTTCTGGTTTTCTGGTGGTTAATTGGAGATAAGAGTCTCTCAGACTTTCCTGCCTGGGCTGGCTTTGAAATGCGATCCTCAGATCTCAACCTTCTGAGTAGCGAGGATTATAGGCATGAGCCACCGGCGCCCAGCTTGGCTAGTCAAATTTTGAGTTCGTTGATCTAAAAAGAGTAACAACTTGGTTCTAAAATGAATTGATTTTACTAATTATGTGGGCTACAATGGGCTACTGTGAATAAGATTGTTTTCCTGATTTCTTTCTCAGGCTGTTCAGTGGTGGTGAGTAGAAAGGGACTTATTTCTTTTTGTTTTGTTGAAAATATTTATGAAATTAAAGAGCTTTGGTGTAGTTTTTAGGGTCTTCTATGTATAGGAAAATAAAATTTACAAGTAAGAATAATTTGGCTTCTTATTTCCCAATTTTATTTCTCTTTATTTCTTTCTCTTTTCTTCTGTCTCTGGCTAGGAATTCCAGTACTACTTGAATGAACATCAAGAAAAAGTCTACTCATGCCTCAAAGAGAATCTTGAAACAGTGCCAAGTGAGCTGACATGCACAAAAATTGGCAAAGCAGAATTAAACGTTACATCAACACATTCAGAAAACTAAGGATTTGTGTGTGTATGTGTGTGCAAGATTAAAACTATGCTTAAAAATCAAATGTATGGTTTTGAATCCATTCCTGGAATGGTTAGGTCGTTACCCTCTTTTGATTTATATGATATCAGACATTCATAATGAAAACAAAAATTTAAGAACAAGAATAACATACAATCAATGACACAACTCATGGGTCTTCTTGGAGTTGGCGTGTTCCTTGTGGAAAAAGACAGTCACGATGCTCATTTAACAACACCCCGGGTGGGCAGCTTCTCTCTGTTCTAGACAACCACAAGATCGGCTCAGAAGACCTTTCTTAAGAATTGTTTATTGCTTTTACACAGCAACTGATGCAGTTAGGAAAATATGTTCCTTTCAACATCCTCATTCCTTGTGTCGATTGTATCCTTGCTAATATGAAAAACCTGTATCAGTGATGTCACTGCTATCAAATGGATGGTTCTTCACTTGAGAGATGTTCATTTGGTTACTTTTCCTTTTTGTTTATTTGCTCAGGATCTATCAAGCTTCACCTTCAGAGCTGATGCTCGGCTAGGTGCTGGTCATACCAGGTGAAAACAATTAAGTAGACATGTAATATCAGAGTATACAGTTAAGTGGAAGAGCAAAACAAATTTATGATTCAAATCTACTAAATGGTGTTATGAGCAGTAACTTTTTTGGTATAGGGTACACTGAAAGGGTATGTTAGGATTAGCAAAATTCTGGAAAATACAGAACTCAAATAGGAAAAACTTTATAACAGAAATTTAAAAAATACTGACAAATGGTAGCTAGATGATAGCTAGCTAGCTAGCTAGCTAGCTAGAGATCTACATGCCAGGAAATCATGACATAGTCTTTCTGAACCTATCTTAGTTCACTTATCATGAAGATAACATGAAGTCCATTTTCCTTCAAACAACATTTTATTCTCATGAGTGAAAAATATTCTACTATATATAATATACAATATATAATAATGGTTTCACTAATATATGTTCTTACCAGCAGGGTATGAGGATTTCTTCTTTCCCACATCTTTGTCATTATTTGTTGTTATTTGCATCCATTGTGGTGAGGATAAGATAAAGTGTCACTTTACTTTTGAGTCACATTTCCTTTGTGGTGGAGGGTATTGGATACATCTTAGTGTATTTATGGGCTATTTGTATTTATCTTTAGAGAACTGTTTGATCAATTTATTTTTCCATTTGTTAATTGGGTTGTTGGTTCTTTGGGCACCAACTACTTTGAATTATTTATATATTGTGATTGTTAATAGCTGGCAAAGATTTTCTTCCTTTGTCAAAATCAAATGGCAGTAATTGTACCACCTTATTTCTGGATCTTCTATTCCATCTCATCAGCCTGCCTGCTCTCTTTTTGGGGGCTGGTACCTTGGTGTTTCTGTTACTGTGGCTCTGTAGTATAGTTGGACGTTAAATATTGTGCATGCATCCATCATTGCTGATTTTCCTCTGGTTACTTGAATGAAGATTGTTTTCTTGATTTCTTCCTTGGGCTGTTCAATGTTGGTAGGTAGAAAGGTACCAGTTTTCATATATTGCTGCTCTATCTTGCTGTTTTGCTGAAAACGTTTATGACATAAAGGAGTTTGGGTGGAGTTTTTAGAGTCTTTTAGGTACAGGACAATAAAATTTACAAATAGGAGTAATTTGGCTTCTTCCTAGTTTGAATTCTCTTTATTTCTTCTCTTTTCTTATGTATCTGGCTAGGAATTCCAGCACTGCTTGAATCAGATTAGTGAGAGTAGTCCCTGTTGTCTCATTCAAGACTTCAAAGAGAATGATGTCAGCTTTCCCCCATTTAATACAATATTTGCTATAGATTTGTCACATATAGTCTTCATTTTAGAACAGTACATTCATTGTATTCCTCTTTGGAGCTTTGATCAGGGAAGGATCCTGATTCTGACATTGCTGGCCAACATTGGTCCTGCAAAAACTGATCTTTCACAGACCAAGCAATCCCTAGATGACTGAAAAGCAGTGCTGCCTCTTTCCCAGGCAAACAGCAGTCCAGGCCCAACTCTTACCACCTCCCTCACTGGGCTGTGGTTCTCAGGGCTTCTATCCCTGTCTGGTTCTGGATGGGCCAGGTAGCTGACATCCAGAAACAACCTGTAGGCCCCTACAATTCTAGATGAGACTAGCCAATCCTATACCTGTTTGTCCTTGCTTCATCTGTTCCTTCCTACAGAAATCACAAATAGATTGTGGCCTGTTTTCCCCAGCCCTCATTCTCTTTCTATTTTCTGTTGTTATTTCCCTATCCCTCACCCTCCTTCTAGTTTCTAACCAATCCTGCTCCCTTTTGCAACATTTCATGGTGTAGCATACTTCTTCCTTATTGTGATTAGTGATCTTTAGTAAACCATCTTTGCAATGTTAATTATCTGTTGGCTGTCGACTGTTGACACTACTGTATCCAAATAATAATAACTCTTGGTTTTTTTAATATATTTTTATTGTAAAATACTATACAGAGGGGTTACAGTAACATGAGTAAGGTAATGAGTACATTTCCTATCAAGCATTGCTACCTTCTCCTTTGTATATCCCCTACCATCCCTTCCCTCCCCATAACTCATGTTTTTTTTAAACATCCCTACCCTTTCAAAGAGCTCAAACCCCTTTGAACAATTAATACATATTTTAAAAATGAATGACAGAAAAGTAAAAACAGGTTCTGTCCAGGGTAAGGAGAGCAATCAGAGAGGGTGAAGGAGGATGAATGTGATCAAAATAATGTATGTACTTGTCTAAAATTAGAACAATGAAGCTTGTAGAGACTGGCTTGGGAAGGGTGAGGGAATAAGGGACAGTGATAGAGGAGACACATGAGAGCAAAGTCCATCATTAGCATATATGGAAGGTCAAAATGATACCCACTTGTTCAACTAATTGATGCTAATAAAAATGATAGGCAAGCCAGGTGCTGGTAGCTCACATCTGTAATCCTAGCTACTCAGGAAGCTGAAATCTGAGGAACACAGTTCAAAGGCAGCCTGGGCAGGGAAGTCTGTGAGACTCTTATCTCCAATTAACCACCAGAAAACCAGAAGTGGTGCTGTGGCTCAAGTGGTAGAGCACCTGCTTAGAGCTGAGGAGCTAAAGGACAACACCCAGGCCCAGAATTCAAGCCCCATGACTGATGAAAAAAGAAAAAAGAAAAAGATGGGGCTGGGAAAGTGGCTCAGTGGTAGAATGCTTGCCTTACGTGCATGAGGCCTTGGGTTCGATTCCTCAGCTCCACATAAGCAGAAAAAGCCAGAAGTGGTGTTATGGCTAGAGGGGTGGAGCACTAGCCTTGAGATGAAGAGATGAGGGACAGTGCCCAGGCCCAGAGTTCAGGCCCCATGACTGGCCAAAATAAAAACAAAGCAAAAAAAAAAAGATGGGGCAAAGAAAAGAAGAGATAAAAATCATAATTTGTAAAATTTAATGCTGTTCTTTTATCTTGCAGAAGTGACTTGGCCAATGTGCCTTTTCCTCTCAACAAAGCATACTTTACTATCCTGTACAATAATACATATTAACTTATAGTTGCTAGAAGCCTCTCTGCTGTATAATTAACAAGTAAGTTATATTTATTCCTTGTTCTCATAAAATTTCTTATGTTTTATGGCACTTACAAAATTAATATTAGTAGATTACTTTATGGTATGGTAAAGGCATTTCTATGTATTTATTTATTAAGAACTTCACAAAAAGCATTAAACATTGGCTGCATTGGATTATGCCTAGGCTGGGGTTAATGTAATTCTGCCTTTTCTGGACACTGGTAGCTCACCCCTATAATTCTAACTACTCATGGCCCACATCTATGGATCATGCTTTAAAGCCAGCTTGTGTAGACAAATTCATGAAACTCTTACCCCTAGTTAATCATCAAAAAGCTGGAACTGGTGGTGTAGCTCAACTGAGAGAAAACCAGCTGTAAGTGAAAAAGCAGACTAAGACCATGAAGCATTGAGTTCAAGCCCCAGTACCAGCATAAGAGAGAGAAGAGAGACACAGACAGAAACAGAGACAGACAGACAGACAGACAGAGATTGTATCTCCAAAAGTTCATGCTTACCTCAGACACATATTATCAGTAGACAGACGATGTCAATGTTGATGATAGTGGTTGTAGTAACATGAGTGGTAGTGATGATGATGATGATGATGATGATGGTGAAGTTGGTGGTGATGGTTATATGGTGATTGTGGCATGGATAACAATCACAGTGGTAGTGGTGGTAGTAGTGTAGTGGTGGTGATAGTGATGGTGGTAGTAGTGTGGTGCTGGTGCTGGTTGTGGTGATGGTGATGATAGTTGGGGTGGTAGTAGTGGGTATTTTTTGGTCTACTAGCCGAGATTTTCTGATTTCTGGAAATCTTGTGCCTTCATAGAATAAAGCCCCTAATAGCCATTTGACTTTCAAAGAGGAAGTAAATTGAAATTACATTCAAATCAATAAAAATGAATCACAATGACAAGTTCAAAAGGGAGTGGTTGAGCCTGTTTTTTCTTTCTGTTTGATATGAAGTTGTTACACATTTGCTATGATTATTTTAAAAATATTTTTGTAAAGGTCTTATTACTAAAAACAAGTGTAATTTAGTTTTTATGGTAGAGTTACCAAGGTTGCTTTACAGAGGAGATCATTTAAAGTTGGAAAGAATTAGAGACTGAATAATACAAATATTTATAGAAGTGCTGTATTAGGAAGTTTGCTCCATACACTACAACCATCTCTTACTAAAAATGTCAGTTTCCTACTAAGGTAAAATTATAGTTCACAGTCTTCATATCTTTAGGGAAGCTTCACCTATGAACTCTTGACCTTTAATGTACAGGAAAATTCAAATCTCAATATTACTTGGTAGTATAGAAATGACCCTATGTCATTTTTCTAGGAAAATAATACTGTCCTCAATATAGAATTTAGGCTATGAAGTAAGATTAGTGAACCATTTTCAATCAAAGGCTTATTAAAATATAGAGCTAAACTACAGTTAGTATTTCAGTAGCCATTCTATATGACCTTATGAAATCTAGATGGATTTCAAGTGCTAATCTGATCACAGCCAAGAAACTGAAATATCATAATATCACATCATATTTTCTTACTTTAGACTTTGTCTTTATTAGAATAAAGTAGTTATACAAGGAGGTTTCATTGTGATAGTTTCATACATGTATATAATATGCTTTGATCAAATTTACTCCTTTTATTCTTTCTTTACCCTTCTTCCATTTTAAATAGTTTTAGTGGATTTTATTGTGTTCTTTTTGTACATATATGTAATCTACTTTGATCATATCACCCTTTCTTTCCTCCTCAGTACTCCCAGTAGATCTCACCAATAACGCCTCCTTCTTTTACTATATGTACTATTATTGTTGTTGATGGTGGTTAGGTTTATATTCCATATATAAGTGAAAATACATTTTTTTCTTTCCAAGCTTGGTTTATCTTGCTCAACTTGATCATCTCCAAATCCAACCATTTTTATACAAGTGATTTAACTTCATTCTTTGTGGCTGAATGATATTTCATTTAAATTATCTGTCATGTTTTCTTTATTTATTCATTGGTTATTTGGCATCCAGGTTGATTCCATAGCTTGGTTCTTACAAATGGCTCTTCACTGAGCCTGGTGAGCAGGTATCTGCATTATATGCAGAATTACGTTTGCTTGGATAGATGCCCAAGAGTGGAATCAGAATCATACTGTAGCACTATTTTATTTCTTGAGGACCCTCCACACTAATATCCATAGTGGCTGTACCAATTTGTATTCCAACCTACTTTTGATATTGTTTGTTTTCTTGATGGCTACCATTCTGAGTGGAGTCAGATGAAATCTCCCTGTAGAGTTGATTTGTATTTCCTCTATGGCTAGGGATGCAAAATGGTTTTTTTTTCATGTATTTGCCATTTGTCCTTCTTCGTTTGAGAACTATGTGTTCAGTTCTTTTGTCACCTTACTAACTGATCATATTTCCTTTTAACACAAGGTTCTGCAAGAGAAGGAAATGTCTCCCAAAATATCTTTTGTTGCTCATAGAGCATTAGTTCTAAGAAGGAAAAACTGTCTCCAACTCTATGAAAGTGATTTTATACTCTACAGAACACTTGAGCTTCTTAAAACTTGAAAGATATGATGATTGCAAAGGATTCCTTTTATTTACCATTGAAGGCTGGAATTACTTAAACAAATCTTTTTGATTTGTCTTTAATGGAAGGTTCCAAAAAAACAAAAAGAGGACATCTGAGAAATGAAACCCTGAAATTTTCTTGGGCTTTTGGGCTATTGAAGCTGGACGGAGTTATGTTTATTAAATCCATCTCCGAATTTTGGCAATTAATTTCTCACACCTTGACTTCACAAATCTGGGAATCATCGACATGTCAAAGCTTCAAAGTATGCAAGGCTAATTTTTCATAAACCAGCATGCTGTATTACAGGTGTTGTTTTGAAATGTTTCCATTGCTAATCCTTCAGGGATTGGTACATGGCAAATGCATTAAAAATACCATCGATCATCTGGACTCCTACTTTCAAGCCCTTAGGCAAATGTTTTTGTAAACAATTGGCCCTTGGATGAATCTTTTGAGCCAGAAAGCTCATGTTTCACTGGACTAAGAGAATAAGCATTCCAGAGATGAGGATCTTCTGAGGACAAGATTGTGAGTCAAGGTTCACCACGTTCTGTCATTCTCCAGCTTGATTCAAATGATGTCATGAATTCAAAGTCAAGAAGAGCTATTCAGTCTCACCTCCCAAGAAGCACTCTGACAGCTTCCAGGATTTCCAATGATATTTTTCTTCTAATCCCTTGAAATGGAAGCAATTATCATGAACTATAAAATTCGAAGATGAGAGTTTAGTGTTAGCCAGGCACCAGTGGCTCATGTTGCTAATCTTAGTTACTCAGAAGGTTGAGATCTGAGAATCGAGATTCAAAGCCAGCCTATTAGGAAAGTCCATGAGATTCATATTTCCAATTAACCAGCCCCAAGCTAAAAGTAGAGCTGTGTGTGGCTCAAATGGTAGAGTTCCACCCTTGAGTGAAGAGGCAGCATTCAAGCCCTGAGATCAAGCCCCAGTACTGGCACAAACCTGTTTAGTGTCATAATCAACAAAGGATAGACCTCTGCTCAAGTAATATATGCTGACTGTTTTAAACAATGTGATCTACACCATGGTACTCAGTCATAATTGTAACTAACAATGATGTATGTGGGTGACACACAGCAAATGTGAACATTTTAAGGGTCATTTGAAAAGGTGATTCGCTAAAAAGAAAGTTCTCTGAGTCACTACTGAAAGCACTATGACAAGAACCACCTGGAGTGCATGTTAAAATGTAACTCTAAAACATCATCCCAGTAAGAAAGCCAGATAAAACACCTGAATATTAGATCAGCAATAAATAATTATGTCTACCATGGCATTTCAGAACATATTGTTGTTAGAATCTGAAAACTCAGAGAAATATATTTGTGGATGGAATGTTGACTCTTGCTTTTCCCAGAAACTGATGCCTAAAATTAACCCTCAAAAACCAATGGCTTTCCTGTATGCCAATAATCAGAAGAGCACGGCTGAAATCTGGAAAGCAACTCCTTTTGAAATAGCCCCACAAAAAATGAAATACCTAGGAGTTAACTAAAGAAGTGAAGGTCCTCTATGATAAAAACTTTAAAATCCTGAAAAAGGAAATTAAAGCAGAACTAAGGAAGTGGAAAGACCTCCCATACTTCTGGATTGGGAGGATCAGCATTGTGAAAATGGCAATACTTCCAAAGGCTATCTACAAAGTCAATGTGATACCTATCAATATTCCAACCTCATTCTTCAAGGAAATAGAAAAAATAATCCAAAAATTCATACAGAACAATAAAAGACCCTGAATAGCAAAAACAATCCTTAGCAGAAAGAATAGTGCTGGAAGAATATCAATACCAAATTTCAAACTCTACTACAAAGCCATACTAATCAAAACAGCTTGATATTGGCACAAGAACAGGCATGAGGACCAATGGAATAGAACTGAAGACCCAGAAATGAACCTACAGACCTATAGCCATCTAATTTTCGATAAGGGAGCTAAAAAAATAGAATGGAAGAAAGACAGCTTCTTCAGTAAATGGTGCTGGCAAAATTGGTTAACTACTTGTAGAAAACTAAAGCTAGATCCTTATATATCACCCTGCACCAGAATCAACTCCAAATAGATCAAAGACCTTGGAGTCAAAGCAGACACTCTGAGAACATTACAGGAAGGAATAGGAGAACCTCTAGGGCTCCTTGGTACAGGCTGAAATTTTCTTAATAGAAACCCAGAAACACAACAAATCAAAGAAAGTTTGGACAAATGGGATTGCATGAAACTGCCGAGCTTCTGCATGGCAAAGGACATATCTATCAAGCTCAATAGAAAGCCCATGGTTTGGGAGAAGATCTTCACTAGCTATACAACAGACAAGGGTCTCATATCTAAAATATACTTAGAACTCATAAAATTAAATCCCCCAACAACAAATCCTCAAAGAAACAATTGCCCGATTAATAAGTGGGCTAAAGATTTAAAGAGAGACTTCTCTCAAGAGGAAATAAGAATGGCCAATAGACATGAAGAAATGCTCAACCTCTCTAGCCATAAAAGAAATGCAACTCAAAACAACATTGAGATACCACCTCACCCCAGTTAGAATGGCTAGAAGAAATCTAATAACAACAGATGCTGGAGGGGATGTGGTCAAAAGGAAACCTTACTGCATTGTTGCTGGGAGTGTAAACTTGTTCAACCACTTTGGAAAGCAGTATGGAGGTTCCTCAAAAGACTCCACATAGAGCTCCCCTATGACCCAGCAATCCCACTTTTGGGCACTTATCCAAATGATCCCAAACAAGGCCATACTAAAACTACTAGCACAACTACATTTATCACACCATTATTCACCATAGCTAAGATATGGAACCAACCCAGATGCCCCTCAGTAGATGAATAGATCAAGAAAATGTGGTATACATATACAATGAAATTCTATGCCTCCATCAGAAAGAATGACACCACCCAATTTGTTAGGAAATGGATAGACGGGAAAAATTCTATTACGTGAAGTAAGCCAGTCTCAAAGAAACATAAGTCCCATGGTTTCCCTTATCTGCAATATATGTCTAGACTAAGTAGAAGAGGTCAAAAGCTATGTACATATGACCATATAAGATCATGTTAAGTGAAATGAACCCCAAGATAGGGACACAAGAGGTTTTATCTTTGTTGCTGTTCTTTTTAATGTATTTATAATGTACTATATGATTTTTTTTATTTCTTTATATGTTCTTCCCCCATGGTACAACACCTGTTGTCACTGTAATTGATTCCAGTGTCCTGCATCTTGTATATACATTTTTCTAATTTGGGAAAGGGAAGGGAAATAACAAAAGCTGAAATAAGGATACAGAATGACCCATTGTAACAATCAGATGTACAAGACACTATGTTGGAAACAAACTTTACAACTTTGGGAGGGGAGAGGAAAGAGTTGGGGAGGTGGAGAGGAAAGGGATGGTAGGGGGAAACAAAGGTGGGGGTAACAATGCTCCATGGGAAATGGACTCATTACCTTGCTCATGTAACTCTAACCCCTCCATACAGTATCTTTACAATAATACAGTATCTTTACAATAAAAATATATATATTAAAAACAAAAAATAAAAAAGAAAGTGATGCCTAAGTACAGAGTATAGAAGTTTCTAGTAGAAGGGCATGCCCAAATCCCCAGCGGTTGAAAGTTTTAAATAATTTAAAAATGACTTTAAGGAAATACCTCTCTCTAATTGGGTTATATTTATCCTCCCTTATTGAGGAAATAAGATCAAACAAGGTAGCCCGGATCTTATACTGTGGTCAGGGTGTGCAACATAGAAAGGAAAGAAAGCTTTTGGCTGGCTGCTGATCATAGGGGGCCAGTTACTTATTACTTAAACTTCTGTTCTGCTGCTAGTTTTCATAGTGGTTCTACATGGAAAAGTGAATACATATATGCATATATGTATACTGTGTTCTATGTAATATATAGTACTAATACTATAAATACACATTTATAGAATTAAATAATACTGTACAATATGTACATGTGCACACCAACATACACATGTATATATATGTGTATGCATGCATATGAAATTATGTAGGGCAGGCAATCTACCTCATTTATTTATTTAGTATCACATATTTATTTACTTACTGTAATGGGGTTTGAAATAAGGCCTTGTACTTGGTAGGCACTTGATAGTGCTCCATTGTTAAGCAATGTTTCCAACTCTTTTCTGTGCTAGTTAATATGTTTGTGTGTATATACATACAATCCTGTATGTGTTTATATATATATATATATATATATATATATATATATGTATGTATTTATAAATTAGATGTTACTTCCACATATGAGTAAAAACCCATGTCCATTGTCTTTCTATTCTTTTTTGGTCTTTCTATTCTTAAACATAGTTTTGTTTGCAAAATTTGCTTTTAAATTTTGAGTCACATAAACATGACTCTTGGGGCTGGGAAGGTGGCTCAGTGGTAGAGCAGTTGCCTTGCATGCATGAGGCCCTGGGTTTGATTCCTCAGTACTACATAAGCAGAAAAAAAAAGCCAGAAGTGGCACTGTGGCTCAAGTAGTAGAGTGCTAGCCTTGAGCTGAAGAGCTGAGGGACAGTTTCCAGGCCCAGACCCAGAGTTCAGGCCCCACAACCAGACCCAAAACAAAACAAAAAACTATGACTCTTTCCATTCATGTGGGCCAATTGAATTTTTTTTATGTCTTCTGTACTTGTGTTTTCTTCTTTGCCAAAGCAAAAACAAAACAAAACAAAACAGAAAAAAAATACTGACTTTTTTTGCATTTGTGGTTATCAGTCAATCATGGATGTTTGAAAAACTATAGCAGTAACTGCTAATAATAACACCAAATCAGAGTCCTCAAGAAAATCTCATGATGCTGATGGAGGATGAATTATTGATTATTACAGCCTTGGAATTAAGATGTTGTCATAATAACATCATTTTATACCCACAAAAGAGAGAAAAAAATAGGAAAGGTAAAAAGAGAACAGAAGGGGAAACAGAAGGGAAGAGGGAGAAGAATGTGAAGAAGTAGGGAAGGAGGACAGAGGGAGAAGCTAAAGGTATAAAAATCATATTTTAGAAATACCTGCATAGTTGAGGTATTAGAATAAAATGACCATTCTGTACTGTGCAAATGGCTTGAGTGACTGATCCTTGAGACAGCTTGAAGGCTAGAAAACTATCATTAGGGTGTAGGAATTCATTTGGGAATATAATCCTTCTAAATCTGATTTAGTGATAGGACCTGAGTTCATCCTAGCCATACAAGAGTTAAAAAGCATCATTTTCTTGGGATATATTTGTTATTTACTAATTTGCTGATATCCACAAGTATATCGGTCAAATTCTGTATGCCATGCACAGCATAAATGATGTCAGTTGCCATTATAGAGAGAAACATAGTGCACTCTGAAAAGGCAAGAATTGCACCCAAATAAAAATATAGAGCAGTTTTTAGGTCACAAAAAGTTAGGCAAAGGCATACGCAGCAGATGTGATCCTTTAACTCTGTGATTTACTGTATTGTAAATACAATTTCACCTTGATTCTGGAAAAAATAATATTCAATGGATATATCAGGAAAGTTTTTAGTGACCTTGACAGTACAGTAAATATAATGTGCAAAGATTTGTAAAAGGCAAATATAAGAAGGAATTTAAGGGCTGGGAAGGTGGCTCAGTGGTAGAGTGCTTGCCTTGCATGCATGAGGCCCTGGGTTCGATTCCTCAGAGCCACATAAGCAGAAAAATCTGGAAGTGACACTGTGGCTCAAATGGTAGAACGTTAGCCTTGAGCTGAAGAGTTGAGGGACAGCGCCCAGGCCCAGAGTTCAGGTCCATGACAGGAAAAAAAAAAGAAAAAAGAAGGAATTTAAGGCAGGAAGCGGTTGCTCCCATTTGTAAGCCTAGCAACTCAGGAGGTAAGATCTGAGGATCTTGGTTCAAAGCCAGTCTGGTTAGAAAAGTCTGAGAGGCCCTTATCTCTAGTTAAACAGCAAAAAACCAGAAATAGAGCTGTGGCTCAAATGGTGGAGTTCCAGCATTGAGTGGAAAAAACTAAAGGACAGTACCTAGACCCCAGTACCAGGGAGGAAGAGGAGGAGAAGGGGGAGGAGGAGGGGAAGGGGGGAAAGATAGGGGCAGGGAGGAGAAGAGGGGAAGGAGAAGGAATGAATATAAGAAGAGAACACTAATACTAGTTTTCATCGTGTTCCTTACAAGGCCTTCACTGGGTTTTCTTGAACAGGGAACCCTTAAGGATGTTTTTCCTTAGGGACACCTTGACATCTGTTCTGGTAAAATGTCATCAAAACCCAGAAAGCTTCAAATAGCTTCTTTGGTTAGCTGGTCACATACTTTAGGAAGAATGTAGCAATAAATCAGAAATAAATGCTTCATACATTTTCACAAATGAAAATGATGATTTCCACATGAGGATAGACTGCAGTACTACTCTTAAGAAGATGGAAGTAATTGAATCAAGAATGAGACAAATTCATAAGGCTTGACTTTATCGACTAACTGGAGATAAAACACGTCATCATTTGGAATACAGATTTGTGCCACATTTGTGCCACTGCTGAGAAATGAGGAAATGGTTTCTTATCTATGGTTCTGAAATGACGCAAAAGTGATCCAATGTGGCACCGTGAAGGAGGGTTATGATAAGGCCTGAAGGGGAATGCGTCACTCCAGCCCTCATCCTGAGGTCAGAAGGGACAAAGGCACAACTGAGAAACACTTCCTGTTTGCTCTGAGAAACGAAATGAAGTGATGCTTCAACAGTGTTGTTTCAGCAAATAATGTTTCATTTACAACCAATTAGAACAAGATTCTTCTGTGATTGTTGCTGCACTAATTCTATTGACTGTTTCTCATTGAGAATCAATAGCAAAGCATGCATTGTTTAAGAAAGTATTAACAAAGCAAAACAAAACAAGACCAAAAAAATAGGAAATTACGGTTATTACAACTCCCATATTTGAATGGGATAAGGCCTTTTTCCAATGCCCAGTGAGCTGAGTTACTTTAGCACCCCTTGAGATTCCTAAAGGAGTTTATTGTACTTATTCCTAAAGGAGTTTATTGTACGTGGTTCAACAGCTTTGGAGGAAAGTTCTAAGAAGCTAACATTCCTCAGCATCATGGTCTCTAACTTTATACTAACTTAGGCTCATATCTTCCTTGTGTAGTGTCAGACTATTTGAGATAACCTAAGACACTTATTTTAGCCTCTGGTTTGTTTCCAAAAGAAGAGTGGAGAATTAGGGCATTGTGGCATTGGTTGTAAAATTCAATCAATTTTATAATAATTAGTGAAAAGCAGTTGGCAAGAAAATGGTGAGCTTTTAAGATACACTCCTATCTTGCCATTAGCTGTTACTAATTTTGAATTTAGGCAAATCAGATGTGATCCACATTTTCCTAATTTTGTAAACAGTTTTGTCATGCAAGAATTGTGTTTCTGATAAAATGTAATATAGATGAAGTAGAAGGAGGAAAATGAATGAAATGGAAGAAGAGTACATGCCAGGAACAGAGGTTAACTAACACATGCTACATATTCTAGGAAATACTTTTGAGTGTTTGGAACTGTCTTGTGAATGATTTATTATTGTAAAACTATTTGGCATAGTTGAAAAGAAATGTTGTTTGTATGAGTTATACATATTTTCAGCAATGTTAAGGAAAATTAACAGTGTTGATTGTGAAAACAGGTCAGTTCAATTTAAAACATCCTGAAAACACGGGTACAAATCTTAGTTATATTTTTTAACTCTTGGCATTTCTACGCATTCTTATTCAAACCATTCTAATTTCTTGAGAGAAAAATGAATAAACATAGTGGCTATGCAAATTGACAGCTTTTAAAAAAAATTTGAATAGGGTAAGGTTTGGAACAAATACTTATAACAGGAATGGATAACTTTCAAAAACTATGAATGATGTTGGAAATGAACTATACAAATTGGAGAGAAGGGGGGTTGATGGGATAAAACTGGGAGAAAATGAGGGAGAGGGTAAGCACTGTTTAAAAAGGAATATACTCATTACCTTACTTAGGTAATTGTATGTCACCTATACAATAAAATTTAAATTAAAAAATAAAAGATATTAAAGTTAGGAAAAGATAATAAAAGTATTCAAAAATATTATATTCAAATAAGTGAAACTTTGTTATAACAAGTTGAGAGAATATAAATTCTATATTAATACACATAGATGTACATGTTAAATTGGATAATGTAATGAATCATAACACATCTAAGAAATAAGGTTTTTTTTTAATTTTGGTAGGTCGTGGGGCCTGAACTGTGGGCCTGGGTGCTATCTCTGAGCCCTTCAGCTCAAGGCTAGTGCTCTACCACTTGAGCTACGGTGCCCCTTCCAGATTTTTCTGCCTATGTGGTGCTGAGGAATTGAACCCAGTGTCTCATGCATGCAAGGCAAGCACTCTACCACTGAGCCACCTTCCCAGCCCAAGAAATAAGGTTTTTAAAATAGCCTGAACACCAAAACAAACAAACAAACAAAAAAACACCAACTATGAATGTTTCTGTAACTGATTTTGTTTGAAAGAACAAACTGATTAATTTTTTTTAATTGGGAGGGGGAGGGAAGAAGAAAAATATGAACCATTAAAACTCCTTTTTTCACTGAGCACTGGTACCTCAAGCCTTTAATCCTAGCTTCTCAGGAGGCTGAGATCTGAGGATCACGGTTCAAAGCCAACCCCAGCAGGAAAACCCATGAGACTCATCTCCAATAAACCACCAGAAAACCGGAAGTGGAACTGTGGCTCAAGTGGTAGAGTGCTAGCCTTGAGCTGAAGAGCTAAGGGTAGTAAACCTGGGCCTAGAGTTCAAGCCCCAAAAACAGAGAAACAAAACAAAACAAAAAAACAACTCCTTATAAAAGTTTATACACCACCACTACCTTTCTGAAATCCCTGTCCCACACAAAAGCATTTCTTGGTATTGTGTTGAATATCTTTGAGCTAGACAAGAGCATGTCAGTTTCCCACATAGTCTCTTGCCTTGAAGGTACCAGGACGGTCAGATGTCCTTACAGATTTTTGGGAAATAAGATTATTTCAGTGGATGGTATTTTAGAGTTTTTTTTCTTCTCTAACCCTAATCTTTAATAATTAAATACCACACAACAATAGAAGAATAAATTTTCCCCATTGGTTTATCCCCCCTTGTCACTGTTTTGATTTTGGTACCCTGTGTCTTCTTCACAAAATGGTGGTGAGACAAAGGATGAAGGGTGGACCAATGCAGCAGAGATACCCACAGGATATTGTGTTGCAAATGAACTTTACACCTTAGCGGGAGGGAAGTCAGGGAGGAGGGAAAGCGGTAGAAAAGGAGGGAGGGAGTAACTGTTTGACAAGAAATATACTAATTACGTATGTAACTGTAACACCTTTGTACATCATCTTTACAATTAAAAAAAAAAAAACCTTGGTAAGTGTGGGGTTTTTTTTGTTTGTTTTTGCTTTCTTGTTGTAGCTAAAAATCCCCATTTACAATGTAAGTAAGTTAGACTAATAATTTGATGTGAATTAGCGTGATCTTCTGAGGATGTGGAATATCTTCTGCGAAGGAATTATTCCCCAGGTAATAAAGTTCACCCAGAGAAACTGGACACTGTGCACAATCTCCTCCAGCTCAATTTGAAGGACTTCAATGATTCACTACCTTCTGAGATCCCATAAAAAGCCTCGGTAATAAAAATCTATGCTATGCTTTATATATTGCATTCATATCCAGTTGGTAGTCATGAACTCATACACTAGAAAAAGTAATTCTTTTTGTATATTTTCCAGTAGCCTTTCAATTTTAGCTTTCTTTTCCCATAAGGGAAATAATTTGATTCTGAGTCATTTTAGATCACAGAAGTTTCTTCTCCCATCAAGATCAGCTCCTACTTGTAGTCTTCCAAGAGATTTGCTACTGGAAATGTAAGGGACATCTGTCCTTCACTTTTGCAAGCACAGTGGATTGTACATTGGATCTTGAACTCATTTTCTCCCTATCACCACAGCCAACCACAAAAGACAAGCAACCTTTCAACAGATCTCAAGTTTTTACCTTATCCCTTCAATTAAGCAAATGAACTTGCTTGAGGGTACTATCTAGTTTTTGGAAAGCAGATTTTTCAAAAAATGAAGGGAAGAACTCAACACATCAAAAACAAGTGAAAATAAGAGAACTACAGGATGTGCATTAGAGAAGTGAAAATAAAATCGGTAGTAGTGGAGTATTTTTTTTTTTTTTGAAATTTCTTTGTATTTGTGAGCTTTGAACCCAAAGGCCTGAACCAAGACACATTTTGGTCCAACTTTTGAATAGCAAAGACTGAAAGAGAATCTTGAAATCAGAACGAGTAGTACTTCATCTTATACAAAGGATTATAAATAAGATTGTCAGTAGCCTTCTTACAGAAAATTCTAGAGGACCAACAGCAGTGGGCTAATAATTTCAAGCTGTTAAACAGTAATAGCAAACCAATAGCTTAAATTTCAGACCTAAAACTGCTCTTATAAAAAACAAATAGAGCAGAGGATTATACTTCAATAGCATATTTCAGATTATACTTCAATAGCATACTTCAGACCTAAAACCTGCTCTTATAAAAACAAATAGAGCAGAGGAGTATACCTCAAAGGCATATAAACTGCTCAGCAGTCAACCCTCACACATCATCTCTGAGGCTGTAAAAATTTTAATTTCCTTTGTCACCTCTTTCTTATCATCTTTAAGAGCTTAGCTATGGGGAAGACCTTTGATTTTCCAAAGAGATAGATCACAAAGAAAATGTTTCAAAGAAAGTACACTAGAATATATAAATACCTTACAGACCTATCTATCTATCTATCTATCTATCTATCTATCTATCTATCTATCTATCTATCTATCTGTATTTTAACTTTGCATAGTCATTTCAAATTTAGACAACATTATTAGCAAATGTAAAACAAAAGGCAGCAGGGAGAACTTTATAAATAATAATACTTCTGATGTTTATTAAAACCCCAGTATGAGCTTTTCATTGAGGGATATATGATCACTTTCCACGCATTTTTATCTATTGGCTAAGCAAATATGATATACGTATCTATGTATCTATACTTTATATATATACATAAATGTGTATGTATGTATATATAGATATATATGTATGTATGTGTATATCAAGTCCACCTGTGTATTTAATTAGAACTCCCTAAAAAGAACTCCCAATATGAAAACCTCTTCTACCTGGCTTGTGAGGAATTTGAATCCAGAAAAAATGTGAAGATACCTCTAAGCTGAGAAGAAGAAACTTCTTTTCTAGAAAAGTTTTAAAGTTCTTTGACTCAATTCAATGGCAATCATAACTACTACCATCACAGGAACACAAGCAGCACTGGGATAGATGTAGAAAACAGATGGTGATGATAGTTTTTCAGGAAACTGGAAAATAAATCCATTTCCTCAATGCAAAGGAAGCTGAAGGCCATAGTTTGAAAACACATAAGACAAAAGATCTGTAAGACATCATCTCTGGCTAGTGTGGGGAGCTGTGTATTTTGTGTATATATTTTCAGGGAAATGACTCGGGATTATTGAGTTGAGAATATTGAAAGAGAAACTGTCTACAAATAAAAAGGCATCTGGATGGTAGAAGGAAACTAAAGGTACAAGCAAAGAAGAAACAAACCACTTTCTCTGTGAATTCGTTTGACCATAAATTGGCTTTTCTAGGGAAATGAATATTTTCTAGCGATCAGTAAAGAATACTTTAGTTGGAAATGTAGTATCTGTAGAAATGAAGAATATGATGCTACACATATGTAGCGTCTGTTTTTGCAAATGAAGAGCTGAGGGTTTCTGCACTTAACCCAAAGTGTTTTAAAGTATCCAATTAGCAGCTTCCGTTGACTTCCATTTCCACCTGGATGCAGTAGCATTTTTTGGCCTTGAATGCACATTCCTTCACTCCCACATTTCTGGAATGAATGAGCCGCATCAGTTCAAACCTCATCAACTCTAAATCTTTCACCTTTAAAAATAAAGTAGGACATAACTCTGAGTTCCTCATCATAAATCCAAAACTTCATTATTTCTGGCAGTCACAAATATTAGTTTTAATTGCTATGCCAGGAGCAATAGTCTCCAGTACTATGGATGAGCCAGAAAATTTTGTTGCTCCTATAAGTTTAAAAGCCTTTATTTTCCTTATATCAAAAAGATTAGGCTGGGAAGATGGCTCAGTGGTAGAGTGCTTGCCTCGCATGCGTGAGGCCCTGGGTTCAATTCCTCAGTACCATATAAGCAGAAAAAAAGTGGATGTGGCACTCAAGTGGTAGAGCACTAGCCTTGAGCTGAAGAGCTGAGGGACAGCGCCCAGGCCCACAGTTCAGGCCCCATGACCGACCAAAAAAAAAAAAAAAAAAAAAAGATTAGACAAGCAGGGTACGAGAGGCTCATATCTGTAATCCTGCTATTCAGGAGGCTGAGATCTGAGGACCCTGGTTCAAAGCCAGCCTGGTCAGAGACTCTTGTCTCCAATTAACAAACAAATGTCAGGAGTGGAGCTGTTACTCAAGTTGTACAGCACCAGCCTAGAGTGAAAAAGCTAAAGGAGAGTACCCAGCAGGCCCTAAGATTAAGCCCCAGACCCAGCTCCCTCCAAAAGTAATTAGACAAACTGAACAGTTATATGTTAACTCATACTATTTACATTTACATCATTCTATATTCACCAAAAGATGAAAGATATTAAATATATAAGGACAACTGTTATACAAAAACATATTTGTAAAGAAATGAAATAGTTTGTATCATACATATAAATAAGTAAGGTTAAACTTTAAGAATCTCTAACCTTTGGGAATTCATGTATACTTTGAGAGAAAGAGCACAGTATTTAAACTTGGCAATAATAGATATAAAATAAGCACATTGAAAACATACTAGAATCCATTTCCTTTTAAGTTTCTTCAAATTTCAGGCTATTTGTGCTGTCTGCCATAATTCTTTGCTAACTTGCAAATTATAGTAGATAGATAGATTAACATTAATGTAATATAGTTGAAGCAGGGTTGGGAAGGTGGCTCAGTGGTAGAGTGCTTGCCTTGCATGTCTAAGGCCCTGGGTTAGATTCTTCAGTACCACATAAGCAGAAAAAGCTGGAAGTGACACTATAGCTCAAGTGGTAGAGTGCTACCTTGAGCTGAAGAGCTGAGGGACAGTGCCCAGACCCAGAGTTCAGGCCGCATGACAGGACAAAAAAAAATAGATAGATAGATAGATAGATAGATAGATAGATAGATATTTGAAGCAACTGTAAGCATTTAAGTACTATTTTCTAGGTTTTCCATTTCATGTTTTGCATTCAGAGATAAAACAGATTTCTAATGATAATTTAGCTTACATTGCCACAAAAACTTCCTCTCCAGTTAGAGATTTTATTTTGAGGTATGTAGCATTTTTTTTCTTACAAATTATTTTCATTACAATTTTAGAATAATTTTTATTTCTACTTAAAAATATCTGCCAGCCAGTTTTAAAATAGAAATACAAATGCTTCGAAAATACCTGTTCTTACAGAAGAAATGCAATCAGAATAAATTCATGGAGGATGAGGTAAGGGAATATGGCGTCCATGACTACAGGCTGGATATCTAAACTGACTCAGCTCATCTTTCCTTAGGGCCTTACAGTGTGACCTGCTAGCATGTGTGGGTGGGATCACTTCAGTTATAAATAAGACAGACTCTAGGGTGGGGAATAAAAGTGATCAATGAACTCTACTGCCATGACTCAAAGAGAATCAGTCTTATGATTGTAATTTGTTAGAAGTCTAATTTTATTGCATTAACAGATTTGACATATTTTTAGAAGATATGGGATTGATTAACTAAATGGAAGCTTTATTCAGAATTTACAAGCTGAATGGAAGCCAGATTCTGGTGACTCATACCTGTAATCCTAACTATTCAGGAGGCTAAGATCTGAGGATCCCAGTGTAGATTAACTGTACAGATACACCCTCAATGTACAGGGTTTTTGTTTGTTTGTTTGTTTTGTTGGTGGTGGGACCTGAATGGGCCTGGGCACTGTCCCTCAGTTCTTCAGCTCAAGGCTTGAACCACAGCACCACTTCTGGCTTTTTCTGCTTATGTGGTGCTGAGGAATCAAACCCAGGGCCTCAAGCATGCAAGGCAAGCACTCTACCACTGAGCCACCTTCCCAGCCCAATATACAGTTTTATATGTATTTTAATTAGAGTTGACTGCTGTGACTGATGGTGAGCTCAAGGTGGGCACTCTAACATTTTAGCCAGTCCGCCACTTCCGGTTTTCTGAGTGATTTATTGGAGATAAGAGTCTCATGGAGTTTCCTGTCGAGGCTGGCTTTGAACCTCGATTCTTAAATCTCAGACTCCTGACTAGCTAGGATTACAGGCGTGAGCCACCATCGTTGGTGATGTCTAATACATATTTAAAGTTACAACATTTTGTTTTTCTTTCTTCTAAGGGGAGGCTAGAGAAAAAGCTAGTTAACAGGCTTAGACTGCCAAGAGCAATGGACTAATGATAAGTCATTAGTTTTAATGATTTAGAACTAAAAATAGTCAAAGAAAGTGCTCAGGCAACTATAGAGTCTTAGAGAAATCAGTTTTCTTTAACACACTATAATTTTAACAGGGTCAATTCATTTTATATGTATAACATCTAACATATATTAGATGTTAAATTCAATGTGTAGAATAAATGAGTTATTATGGCTTGTAAGAAAACAGAGGCAGAGATGATTTTCATCAAATTGAAGTAGATTTACAGTTAAAATGGAAGTGCAGACATGGATAAAATTTCAACTAAACATGAGACCCCAAAAAGAAAAGGAGATCAAGAATACCAGAAAAAAGAGCCAGTACTGATGCTCATGCCTGTAATACTAACTATTCAGGAGGCTAAGATCTGAGGATCCAGGTCCAAAGCCAGACTGACCAGAAAAGCCTCTGAGATTCTTATCTCTAACTAACCAGCAAAAGTGAAGCTGTAACTCAAACGACAGAGCACTAGCCTTGAGTCAAAAAGTTAAGGGACAGCACCCAGGCCCTGAGTTCAAGCCCCAGTATCAGCATGCATGCATACATGCACATACACGCACTTGCACACACACACACACACACACACACACACACACACACACACACGCGACTTGTCTGTATAGATCTGATTTTATTGTAATATATTTTGAGGGGATAAGTAGTTTGAATCAGAGTCTTGGTATCTAGTTCAACCTTCCCTGTTTCCTAAACTTTCACAGTTCTGGGAATACAGGAGTGAGCCATGATACTCAGCTATGGTGAGTCAAATACATTTGTCTTCTTATTGTAGACACACTAATGTGCAATATTACTCTTGATACATGTATGAAATATACAAAATTATGTTAAGTGATTAATTTACAGTTAAGATGAGAGATGTTAATAGGTATTTAAAAATGTCAAAAATAGCATCTATAAATTTTAGGTTATAAAAGTCATTATATATACATACTATATAGTTACATCCTAAAAATATAGTTTTATATGCATTTTAATTACAGTTGAATGCTGTAACTGACGGACTGACGTCTAATATAGTTTTTGACTACTTTTATTATTTTTATTATCTTGC
Source organism: Dipodomys spectabilis (assembly GCF_019054845.1). Taxonomy (NCBI): domain Eukaryota; kingdom Metazoa; phylum Chordata; class Mammalia; order Rodentia; family Heteromyidae; genus Dipodomys; species Dipodomys spectabilis. The sequence goes on from NW_024870779.1 coordinate 3,775,617, forward strand.
ACCTTTTCTTATTTTGGGGGTTATATATTGATTTCTTTTTTACCATTTAACAAAGCAGTCTATACATTCAATAGATCTTATGTGTCATCACTTTAGCATCTTCAAGACCTGTCCACCCACCTCTTCCCTTATACTCTCAGTCCTGAGGTAGCATTATACTTAATGGTGAAAATCTAGTCATTTCTTCTAACATCAGGAATGGAGTGAGGATATCTACTCTCTCCACTCCTCTTCTAATGTATTTTTAAGTAAGATGTGTGTGTGTGTGTGTGTGTGTGTGTGTGTGTGTGTGTGTGTGTGTGTGTGTGTGTGTGTGTGTGCCGGTCCTGGGGCTTGAACGCCGGGCCTAGGCACTGTCTCTGAGCTTTTTCGTTAGTGCACTGTCACTTGAGTCACAACTACACTTCTGGCTTCTTTTGGTGCTTAATTGGAGATAAGAGTCCAACAGACCTTCCTGCCCAGACTGGCTTTGAACCACCATTCTTAGGTCTCAGCCTCCTGAGTAGCTGGCTTAAGTAACTAAATTTTGTTTTTCTTTATTTACTAAGGAGAATCTAGAGAAAAATTGAAACATATGGGAAATCAATCAGTTTATTCTTACAAGCATGGAATGTCTCAACTGAAACTGACATTATAAGTAGAGAATCTTACATTTTGCCACGATTTTCCTAAATTTAGAACATCCAGTTTTAAAAACTATTTAAAATTTTTTATAATTTTGAAACAATGTAATGATAATGTGACTCTCTTAGACAGCAATATATTTAAAATTTGGAAAAAAAACAAACAGGACTTTCTGCTTATGTGTAGATTATAAAGTTTTGGGTCACCTCAAAATCAAATTAATGAAATAACATTAATATTTTATTAATCATAAGTATGCTATAGCTATATGCTGGCTAAGGTATGTAGCTCTTAGGATGCTGACTTTTTTTTTAATTCTTAAAATTTAGGATTTTCCAGATTTCACATAAATATATAGTAGCAGATACAACATTTGACCAAATATCCCTAGTGGAGTGAGGGTCAGTATCCTAGAATTAAATTCATAATTATTATTAGTACATGAATTATCTAAATATTCATAAGGAAAGAAACATATTGGGGCTTCATGGAAAGTCAATTTAGGTGTTTTGCTGATGATGAATTTAGGCCATTACCAGTTTTGCCAGCATATTTGTTATAGGAATATTTTTCTGTTTTTAGAACCTTTTGGATTTTGGCATTGTTAATAAGGAACTTTGGATCTGGTATGTGAAGAACTGGAAATAAAATATTTGTCATCAAAAAGTACGGAAAAAATTTAAGTTACAGAAAATAATTCTTAAAGTGCTGTGTTTGTTCTTCATGAATTGTGTGATTTGTCTAGTTGCCCTGATGTTATGTTGGCTTTAGGACCTAGTCTTTGGACCATAATGCTGTTATCAATGTTATTGCTGAAAATATGGATGTGTATATATAAATAAGACATTATTAACCCACATTTCATGTATGCTGCTTTTTATAGAGGGACATGCCAGAATTCCCAGGCTGGATGTATGTGGCAAAAAGAAGATTTAACAAGATGTTTTACTTGATATGCTCTGGATATATCCTTCTGATTTTTAAAATTTAAAGTAAATAACTTCAGTTACAAAAATTCATGTCTTTACATTTTGAAATAACGTGGGGTTGTAGGTCAGTTGTAGATCATTTGCCTGTTGGACACTGAAACACTGGGTTCAGTCCCCAGAAACGCAACAAACATATAACTACATCCTGAGATAGATACATTCAATTAGATAATAAAGAAAAATATGGGTATATGTCTCTTAATGACCTTCAATGAAGAAAAAGTCAAATGATTATTGGTTTGACAGAAACAACATCAATAATCAAAGCCATGGTTGAAAAGCTCTTATTCAGAGTTTGATAGACCGTCTGTTCTTACAAACTTATGAGGTAGGTATATTTCTCACTCAATGAACTAAATAAAAATTTAGACATATTGTATCATGCATGCAAAATTTTACTTGATATTGTTAACCAAAGTATGGAATCCACATCACTGTATTAGAAATAATACACTTAGGAAGAAACCCTTGTAGGAAGTGAATCTTTTTCTAGTAGTACCTGGTTATAAATAAATTAATGAAATTTTGCAACGCTCAGTTTGACAGCCAACTTCATTCATTCATTCATTCATTCACTCAGTCAGTGAGTCATGCATTACTGGAGATGACACAGACTAGACAGGCAGTCTCCCACACCAGCCATACCCCAGTTTCTGTCACAGATGATTTGAACATATCCTGGTTTATTGGAGGATGGCGCAGCAGCCTTTTGCTTTCTACCCCTTTTACAGAGTGATAGTCAGAAAATACTCAGTAGCTACTAAAGTTGAATGGGTGCCCACTCCTCAAGTTTTATTTCTTAGAAATATGCCATGAACATGGTGGGAAGACTTAATTTCAACTTTACAGAAAGAACAGCTTTTCCATTGGAGCCTTCCCGCATGCTGCGAACTCTGTGTACTTTCTTAACTAGGAAATAATGACAATTTATATTTCCAGATTCGTAAATTATGATTTACAGTCTAACAGAATGCTACTCAAGGCAATTAGAAACTATGTACATCTGGTATGTGTTTGGTAATTGTGCCACAAAACTAATCAAAGTCCTATCAACGGTGAATGCCAAAATATTTTTTCACTCTACTTCTTTACATTTTATATTTTTCTGTAACAATGATGTGATAATGTCAGCATAGAAATCCTATCACAAGCTGTGTTTAAGATGTAACAATTCCAAACTAAATGAAAACAGTCCATGATCCTAGTGACTCAAAGTTCAAATGTAACTTAAATTGAGATTTTGTAAAAAATAAAAGAATGTGAGAAAAGGTCATACTTATTTTCCTAAATTAATTTAAATGCCATTTGAAAACACTAATTTCAATAGCCAAAATGCATGCGTTAGTCATATAATGAAATCCTTAACTATAATATAGTAGCTGAGGGCTAGACCATTAAAAAAGCTCAGAGGAAAGGCTGTTTCTATGGGAACGTGGCCTGGAAACATAGTATTCTGAGTCTGCAGCCACTGTTATTTCAGTGTCTGGATAGAAATAAAAATCAAATATGACTGTTTTCCAATAACATCGGGAATATGTTCCTCATATTTAAAAAGAGAACTAGAACCAAATATATTTATATTATCAGAGAATATTTCATTAATTAGCTGTATAGTTTTGGAACACATTTGATAAAAATTGGTTAAAAACTCATAGTCAAACACTAACTTACATGCAAAAGAATTAAAATAGTACAATTTCATAACAAATTTTTAAAGCACAGACTACGCTCTTAAAAATATTCTTTCAGACAAACTGAATCCCTTACTTAAAACTAGCTTACTTGGTTAATTTTTAAATATGATCACTTTATAAAATAAATTCTTGTGATGAGAATAGGATCATTTTATTCTCGGTTTCACTGCCAATAAAGTATAGAAGTGTTTGCACCATGGACCCAAAAATAATTATGAAACCAATATTATTTTAATTACATTTGTTTCTCACTTTGTGGACCAGACTGGTCTAGAATTGTTAAGACTGTTGTTACACTCTTTTGAGTACAGTGATTTCAGTAGTTACCACCACATCAGATCCGTATTATTATTATGGTTTCTTTTAAGAAAATGTAAGTAATCCCAAATGATACTTTGTTTTGCTTTTTGCTGGTCCTGGGGCTTGAACTCAGGGCATGGGTGCTCTCTCTGGGCTTCTTTTGCTCAAAGCTAGTGCTCTACCACTTGGGTCACAGCACCACTTTTGGCTTTTTCTGAGTAGTTTACTGGAGATAAGAGTTTCATGAGATTTTTTTCATCTAGTCTGGTTTCAAACTGTGATCCTCATATCTCAGCCTCTCGGGTAGCTAGGATGACAGGTATGAGCCACTGGCGCTCAGCTAGTGATACATTTTTATAGATTCAAAATTATGGAATCATAAATTAGTACTCATAAATTCAGAGGAGACCTTGAGGCTCCCTTATTTTTTATCAGTGGATATCAATAGTGCAAATTATTTGGCTTTATGATGACACCCTTGCATATACATATGATGTACTTTTATCATATTTACCTCCTTTATTACTTGTCCCTTTTGATATTTTTAAGGTGTTATGAATTTGGTTTGCAAGGACTTTATGGAGGATTTGAGGGTCTACATTCATACAACGGCATTGGTCTGTAGTTTTATATCTAAATATTATTGGCTTCATAGTTTGAATTTGGTTCCATCCTTTTCCAAATGTGGTAGAACTTAGCTATGGATCCATCTGGTCCTAATTGGCTTTTTTTTTTTCTGGGAGTGCAGAAGGGAGCAAAGGAGACATTCTTTATTACTGTTCAATCTTGTAATACAATATGGATCTGTTAACATTTTTATATCCTCTTGGTATGTCTTCTAGATTCTTACTAATTGGAGTAAACGTTTTTAAGGTATTACCTAATGGTTCTATGGATTTCAGTAGCACTTACAGTAATAGCACCTTTTTATCCCCAATTATTGACCTATGTCTCATCTCTCTTTGTGTTGGTTAGGTTGACTTAAGATTTGTCCATGGTGTTTATTGTTTCAAAAGCTTCATTGATAGTTTATCTCATTCATTTAGTTTTCACTTCACTAATTTCAGCTTTGATCTTTATTATTTCTTTATTCTTGTTTTCTTAAGACCTTGTGATGTTTAACTGAGTACTTTTAGATCTTACTAATTTCCTAATGGAGGCACTGGTAGACATCAACTTCCCTTTCAGAATTCTTTCCAGTACGTTTTGATATGTTGTGTTTTCATTTTCACTAGAACTTAGGAGTTTTCTTTTGAATTCCCTCTGAGTTGTGTCAAAATCTTTCAAAAGTGTGTCATACAGTCTCCATGTGATTCGCTGTTTAATGACTTCAGCTTTTGTAGACTGTGGCGTACAAAGTGCAAGGAGTTACACTGACAGTTTCTATTTGCAAATACTTGCTCTCTGGTCTAAAATATGACTTAAAGTGGGCTAGTGAGAAGACTGTGTATTTCACAGCGGTTGAATGGAATGTTTCATAAGTCCCTTTTAAATTTATTTGATTTATATTTCAGTTTAGTTCTTAACTTTCTTTAGTTTTTGGTCTGAATGGTCTGTTAATCAGCATAATATATTTAAATCATTACTATTGTATCTAGTTATACTTATCCTTTTATATAAAATACTGTTTGTTTTATAAGATTGAGTGCACTAATATTCAGTGAATATTCATATTGACAACTGTTGCTCTGAATTCCATAGAATTGGATTCCTGCCAGTGCTCCTTGTACTTGTGTAGAAGTACACACCCCCATGCCCACCCCGGCTCAACCCAGGGACCACCAGGCTTCAGGCTTTAACTGTCCTCGTCCCAGGAGTTCTATGGCACAGGCATAAACATGAGAAATGCACAGATAGGGCCTGTGCTTCCCCCGAGTACATGTAGAGTCCTAAGAAATAGAAAGCAATCAAGCCAATACCATGTGAAGGTAAGAAAAATCCTACCTCTGCCTCTTTCCATTCACACACAGCTGATGTCCGTCCCCTTCCCAGAGATGAGGCTGCCCTTTCCCAGGGGATACACCCTCCATGCCCTCTGCATTGGGACCCTCACGTAGATCTGGGTTAAACAAAAAAGGCATCAAGTCACAGCCAGTCTATTGAGCCCACAGTGACTCGAATGGGAAGATACTAACTAATCCAGGAGAGAAAGGGGAGGTTTTCAAGGTTTGGAGATATAAAAATGCAGGATTTCTCCTGGCCAAAGGTATTCACTGTAAAAAAATCTCTGAAAGCTACTCAGGAGGCTGAGATTGGAGGATCGCAGTTTGAAGCCAGCCTGGACAAGAAAGTCTGTGAGACTCTTATTTCCAATAAACTACCAAAAAAGCTGGAAGTGGAGCTGTGGCTCAAGTGGTAGAACACTAACCTTGAGCCAGAAAATGGTCAGGGACAGCGCCCAGGCACTGAGTTCAAACACAGGGACTGGGGAATAAATATATGTATTAAGTCTCTTAAGCTGCTTCTCCATTATGGCAACACTGAGCAGGCTAGGAAGTCCAGAGGGACCTTTTCTTCCAGTGTCATTCAATTATCTACCCAACTATACAGAGCACAGGTAGTGGGCGCATGAGATACTCATGCAGGCAATAATTGTAATAAGTTGAACAATACACAAGTAATATTATATTTGGTAGAATTTAGAAACAGTAGAGCAGAGAGGAGAAAAATATTTTTGAAGTGAGCATTGATAAATATGATTTAACATCAGTGAATCCAGAAATAGAGATTTAAGCATATCCATAATCTAAGTCAAACTCTTTATATGCAACTTTATTTATCACAGCTGCTGTTAACAGGTAATACAGTTATAGAAAAATTAAAGCATTTTCCAGATTGCATGGTGTTGAAGGTTCAGGTGTACTTATTCATTTGGGGATGTGTCCAAATCATCCAAGTAATTGAAGCATAGAAGAACACTTGGGGGAACCTGGTATGAGCAATGAACACGTGTTAAGCTTCTGTAGCAGAAAGACTATTGGATTGTCTTTCAAAGAGTCAAATGTCTTTCAAAGAGTCAAAGAATATTTATCTAATCTTACTTGTGTTTTACTCAACACCAGGTTTCTATCTTGAAGCAAGAAATGGTGCCTTTTATTTCTTACTACTATGCCATCTTTCTGAGGGGGAAATAAGTCATAATTCTACTTCCCCACACACACACACCCAGCTAATGAAATAACTTGAGAATTTCATGTGATTTTTTTCTATTCCTCTAGCCAAATCTCAGTCCAAAAGCTATATTAGGGTACAAGGAGCTTGAAATTTGTAGTCCATTCTGGGAACCATGTGTTTCACAAAAAAAAAAAAAAAATTGGAAATTCCCTTATGAAAGAAAACAAAATGCTCATGGGAGGAAAGAATCAGGACATTTCCCATCCAACCCATAATATTGCCCCATTATTAAACATTATTTTTTTATTGTGAAAATACTGTACAGAGGAGTTACAATTACATGGGCAAGATAATGAGTACATTTCTTATCAAGCATTGTAGCCTCCTCCTTCCCATCCCTTTCCATCCTCCCCCCGCCACCCAACCCTCCTCGCCCCCCCCACCTCCCCCCCCCCCCCCCCCCCCGCACGAAAGTTGTAAAGTTCGTTTTCAACATAATGACTTGTACATCTCATTGTTGCAATGGGTCCACCTGTATCCCTATTTAAACGATTTGTTTTTCTCCTTCCCCTCCACAAATTATACCGACATCAAATATAGTGAAAGCAGGGGTTATACTGTGGGGGAGGGACATACAAAGTAACAAAGAAATAATCTTATAAATGTGTTAGAAACAATCGCATGAAAGAAAAAAAAATTTGAATACATATCTTAGGGTTCACCACTATTAAACATTATTGCAGAAGATTTATATTAAGTTTAGGGCTATCTATTTAAAATGACATTTTAATATTTATTGCCTATCTCATTATCTAAAATGCAAGTCTATACCTTTGTTCCAAGTCACTTAACACTTATAATAATGAAGTGATTATAATTTTCCTAGGAAGATAAGTTTCAGTATTATTAACACAATAAATTACTATGACAGTCAAAGAATAGCGGATGAATTTTTTTTTTTAACTTCTCAAGTGTTTTCAGTTTTACTCAGTAGCATTTCACTCTGTGAAGAGAAACATACCATCACTTCCATTTGTACTTGCTGAATACTGTGCCATCCTACCCTCAAGGTCATGGGCTTTCTTCTCAGCTTTGGTTGCATCACAACCTGGCGATCTGGTAAGGATTTGATACTCTTTGGACCTCACAGCTGTCAAGGAAAATTCAAATGGCGTCACAGAGCTTTCTGTAAGAGGCCATCTGTGGGATATTTGCTTGTGTGAGAAACCTCAGAATACTTAGGGCTTTTAAGGAGGTACTGTATCTACATACTCCTTTTCTTTTATGATCCTCATATCCAAATGCTTTCCTTTGAGAAACTATAGATCATGGTTCAGTAAGCATCATTATCATCTTCTTATCACATGAACATTCTTCTTAATTGGGAAAAAATAACAGATCTGAACAAACTACATAATACCTAACAACCTCCTCATGGTTGTAGAGACTTGGCATTAAATATAAAGTCATAGCTTTTTAAAGAAATTGACATAACCACAGGAATATGTTTTTATGTGTTTATATGGTAACAGCACAATAAACACTTAATAAGTTTTCTGGGAGGAAGAACTGGGTGTGTTTGTGTGTGCACATGCATACAGACACATGGATATGTATGTGACCATCCATATTTTAATCTAATTTCTATGTAATGTTCTGGCCTCAGCATTCTGTGACTTCATGTTTTGGAATCTGTTGTGTAGTTGCTGGTGTTCTGTGTTCACTACACAGAAAATGTTGAATCAATTAACATCAAATATACAATCAAATATAAACTTGTGGCTCAGGTTTGTTCTGTTGTATCTGACCTAGAATTATAATTTTCTAATTTGCAAATTACTTTTGAGTAGATAGAAGTTTAGTATGTATAATTTGGATAAATTTGACCTTGTTTTTTAAATCTTTTTTTTTTGAAATTTCCTGAAATTTGGGGAAAAGAAGAAGGGAAATCTCATGAAACATCATAACGCTCAATTTTCACAAATTTCAAAAACTGAACAGAAGAAGGTAAGAGCAAATTGGGTGCTAGTGGCCATCCTAGCTACTCAGGAGGCTGAGATCTGAGGATCACAGTTTGAAGCCAGTTGGGGCAGGAAAGTCCGTGAGACTTATCTTCAATTGAAGCCAGTAGAAACAAAAATTAAAAAATAAAAGTGACACTATAACACAAGTGGTAGAGTGCTAATCTTGAGCAAAAAAAAAAGCTCAGGGACAGTTCCCAGGACCACATTTAAGCCCCACAACCAATAACAACAACAACAAAATAGAAGTAGAGTAGTGCTATTCTCCACTAGCTGCCATGGTTATGAGAAGTTTATTAAAATGGTTAGACCTCTTCTTTTAAATTATTTGTATTTATGCATTTGGTAATAGTATTTAGTTCCACCAGAATCTGTAGGACAAATATTGTGGAGGGCTTTATTATGCATTGCTAGGCTGAGCATTATGCACAGCCACACGCAGCTGTGGTTTCCATTTCATTGAAATACTGTGGCACCAATCTATGAAAATGGAATTCATGGTCCTTGGGAGAAAGTGCTGTTACACTTTCATCATATCAGGGTCCCATGTCCAGGTTTGATTTCCACTAAACAAAGAACCTAGCTTGGTGAACATTAGAGCCCTTGCAATGTTTGAAAATACACACAGAACCAAGCACTGCAATGTGACATTTAAATTTAAGTTGTCCATCACTTCTATCATGGAATAGAATAGACAAATTCCAGCTCCTGATAGCTTTAAAAATAGATAACAAAATGCTACTGCTCATTTTATATAGAGACTTGAGGTACATTTATATGATAATCTTCTCAAAATTAAATAACTTAAAGCTATTATTGAAGAAGCCATTGTTTGGTAGAATTTCATTGTTCTTATTTCTCTCTCTCTCTCTCTCTCTCCTCCCTCCTCCCTCCCGTGTGTTCCAGTACTAAGGTGAGCTTTTCCTTAGCTCTATTGCTCAAGGGTGGTGCTCTGCAACATAAACCATAGTTTGTTATTCACTCCATCCAGTCCCTTTGTTTTCAAATTTATTAATAATAAATAACATTCTTGAGAAAATGCTAATGCCCAGGGCCCTTCTCTAGGTACTGTGATTCAAGAGTCTGAAGGTGCCATCAAGGATTGAGCAAGCAATCTCCAACAATGATCTATGAACCATAGACAAATCCAAAGCAGTAGACAAACAACACCAATCCACCAATCAACAGAATCTATCTAATTGTCTGTCTTCGAAAAGCCTCCTAGCAATGCCCTTCATGTTTCTAATGAAGAAATAGAGAACCAAGTAAATGAAAAGAATTAATCCCAAATGCTTGTGTCTATGATTTCTCTGAAATGAGAGTTTATTGAGCTATGATGGATGCAAACAAGGAAAGGGCTGGATCTCCACCACTACCACCAACAAAATGAGATAGCATTTGGGAATTTGTCCATTAGACCTAAGAGCAAAAAGCATTTTTATGGGGAAGGAAAGCATAAACTGCTTATTTTGACCTTGCATTGGCTAGAGATAAGAGGGGTGGGGCAATACGAACCAAGAAAAGTGCTGGGATAGAAGGAAGGTCCAGGGTTGCTTCTCAACTAGCTGACCTCAGTAGTTTATAAATAAATAAGAGGAAGGTGAGCCTAGAGATAAGTGGGTGAGAAGTCAGGCTTTTCACACACATTCAGGCATCTGGAAGGCAATGGTTGCTGTTATTCTTGTTGTTGTTAGTATTGTTGTTTTCAGCCTGTATGTATGAATGCATTTATCTCCACTACTACTTCTAAGTTTCTATCCTCTAGCTTTTACAATTCAATTTAGAATAATTCCAAAGAGAGAAAGATGTGTGTTAGGAGGAGTTTTATATTTTCTTGTAAGTGAAATGATACTTGAAGCTTGCATTCTGCATGTATAGATACATGTCCAGAAAATAAATGAATGGTATGTCATTACTCTAAGACATACAGATTTATGATAAAGTGGTTAATACATAAGAAACAATAATAAATTTTATTGCAAATTATATGGGATATATTTTCACATTTTGTGTTCACACCTAATCTTGAGGGAATGTAATATTCAGAATGAGTGAGTGCTAGGTTAGTACTAACATAAAATTGCAGTTAATTTAAGATTTGTGTTTAAAGCTCTTAAGATTATTTCCTAGGAAAGTATATGCATTTGTAAGTCTGAAAGACATTGATTGCCTTACTTAAGGTTCTGATATTAAAATTTATTCTTTAAGAAGTAATCTTATCTTTGATCTTGTGGGGTTGTCTAATAGCATTGACAACTAGCTGAAGTATAAAAGGAACTTTAAAGAGATGAACAATTTTTAGTTTTAGAAAGTTAACATTTTCTATGGCAAACGTAATGTATTATGATGACTTAACCATAAAGGCAAATGTGAGAATTCAGAGAACAATTCATGCCGTCTGACCTTAAGTCCATGCATTAATTCCATTAGACACAGACTTTAAGCTTTCAATGGAAAATCCATTTAAAAATAAACTGAATGGCACAGTAATGAGGCCTCTAAAGACCATATGGTAAACTGCAGCCCTTGTCCTTTTTAAAAGTAAATTTCGTTTTGCCAAAAAAAGAATATAAATAATACATAATGTAAAACTTACATACTTCTACACATTTCTAACTAGACACATTCCAAGAGATTTTTTAACTATCACATCATATCTGGCTGGACTTGAACTTAATCTATCTGAACAGAAAACTTGTGGAACTAAAACTATGGTGGTTTAGGTTAGGAAAATGCAGTGTTTCCTCATTCTAGAAGTTTCTCAGATGGCAAATTATTAATGAATGTCATAGCACATAGATGGTTACTTTTTTTCTAGAGAAGTTTGTGACTATATGATGATAACTTTCATATCATAGAACCTCAAATTTTTAGGGCTTGATGGATGATTGCTGGAAGAATGGATTCATTTTCTCTGGGTACAAAAATATCAAAATAAATATTACTAATGAGAAAGTATGGGTAAAGGGTCGATAATGTTGAGACATGCCAGTGCAGGGATGATATTAATGCCTTTTTTGTGACATTTTTCTCAGTGCTACAGATAAACCTGAACCTAGTTTTCCAAAACAAGTAGAAATTTTTACTTTGTGGTTTTGTACATCCATAAAATCCTAAGCAAAGGAAGCTGCATTAACCTAAAATGACCTTTCAGGTACTGAGACATTTGGGTTAGCTCTTATTATAGTGCTCCTTAATTCTTTTTCTTCCCTAGTCCATTAAAAAAAATTTTCAGAGTAATGTGTGTGTGTGTGTGTGTGTGTGTGTGTGTGTGTGTGTGTGTGTGTGTCTGTACCAGTTCCTTGGTTGGCTTTTTGGCTTATGGCTGGCTCTCTACCACTTGAATTATAACTCTAGTATTGGGTTTTTGCTGGTTAACAAAAGATAGAGTCTGAATTTTTCTGCCTGACCATAATTCTCTAGGTCTCCTGAGTATCTAGGGTTACAGGTATGAACCACCAGCACCCAAAGTAGAGCAAAGATTTCTTTTAATAAGGACAATGCATGTTTATTATAAAAACTTCAGCCAATGCAGATAAAAGAGAACACATTACAAATATACCATTTTGAAAGGCTTTAGTAGCACTAGATGAACATAAGTACAAATAGTTATACATCTATATACATATTGACAGAAAGATGAATATATTTGTAAAAATTGTGTTTTACCATTCATGTCAATTGAAAAATATGAGGTGCTATATTTGTGTTTATAAATATTATATGAAAGAATCAAAGTAACAGTAGACATTTAGGAAGATGTTTCTGAATAAGACATATTGATCTCTAAAAGACCTTCAAAATATAAGTAAACTATAAAAGACATAAAAATTAGAGCCATATTTTATATGCATATGCTAATATTAGGACTTTTAGCCTCATACTCTCACTTGGCTGTTTTGCTCAAGGCTAGCATTCTACCACTTGAGCCACAGCTTAAGTGGCTTTTTTTTTTTTTTTTTGGCTAATTGGAGATAAGTTTCCTGGATTTGTGTTCTTGGGCTAGCTTTGAACCATGAACCTCATGTCTTAGTCTCCTGAGTAGCTGATTGCTGGCATGAGCCACCAGTGCTCAGCTAGAGCTGTATTTTTAAATTTCACCTTTTCCTCTGTGTGTGTGTGTGTGTGTGTGTGTGTGTGTGTATGTGTGTGTGTGTGTTTCACCTTTTCCTCTGTGTGTGTGTGTGTGTGTGTGTGTGTGTGTGTGTGCATGTGGTGTGCCAGTCCTGAGGCTTATACTCAGGGCCTGGGCCCTGCCCTGAACATTTTTTCTCAAGGTTAGTACTCTCTCATTTGAGCACAGCTCCACGTATGCTTTTTTGGTGGTTAATTGGAGGTAAGAGTCTCACAGACATTTCTGCCCTGGTTGCCTTTGAATGGGATCCTCAGATCTTAGCATTTTAAGTAACTAGGATTACAGGTGTGAGCCACCAGCACCCAACTGTTTTTTTTTTTTTTCTGGGCCTCAGTTTGAACTCAATTCCTGGGTGCTGTACCTGAGTTCATTTTGCTCAGACTGGCTCTAGCATTTGACCCACAGCTCCACTTCTGGTTTTCTGATGGTTAAGTGGAGGTAAGAGTCTCATGGACTTTCCTGCCTGGGCTGGCTTCAAGCTCTACGTCCTGAGTAGCTAAGATTATAGTGTGAGCCTTTGGCGCCTGGCAACTCACTTTTTTTTTCTTTTTATAGTAACAACTGACAACTAGGTGCCAATATGAGGAAGTTAGTTCTTTCCCACTGTGATCTTCCCTTATATTCTATTATAGTCTAAATCTCAATTATGTTGTTTGAATATTTTTTAATTTGACAAAGATCATAGTTAAGCTTATATTCTGTCATGAATTGATGATTTCCATTGCAGGCAGTCTTTCTTTGGCTTTTCCATTTTTGATAATAGGCTGAAGGGTCTCTGTGTGTGTGTGTGTGTGTGTGTGTGTGTGTGTGTGTGTGTGTGATCTTCAAACTGTGATCAAACTGTGGTCTTCCTATCTTAGCTTCTTGAGTAGCTAAGATTATAGATGTGAATAAGCAGAATCCAGCTTAAATGACACACTAAATTTTACTACCTTCTGCTGAGAGTTTCAGTATTTCATAAGTATGAGAAAATTCACCTGTAACCAGAGTTTTTAGACAGCCCCCCCCATCCCTACAATTCTCAATATCAGGTCTGGTTACTCGCCTTACACACCAAATAAAGAGACATGATGAAGAGCGGATAATGGAGATATTACACAGCAACCATGAGCACAGAGCACTTCAGCCATCTTCAGCTCTCTACAGTGGTCATATACAGACACCTTAGATTAAATAGAGATAACTGGGGTAGATAGTGAGAAAGGTCTGTGTAGCTGAAACAGCCCCAAGGCACAGATGCATTCAAAGGTGACTCAAGTGTTTTGAGGACTCATTGTCTCAGGATTGGTCAGGTAGAGACCTGCTACAGCAAGTGGCATTGATACCTCATAGGTGGTCTTCTGCTTCCTGAAATAAATCTTTAGGGACAAAAAGCTTACTCTCTAAGTTTCTTCCCTCATTTAGAAGCCTCTCTTCGCCCGCCCCCCCCGCCCCCTCTTTTTCACAAACCTACCCCCAAAACCTTCCTGTATAGTTCTGGCTTGCTTCTTTTTGTTCATTCTTTTCTATTTCATTTTGAAATAATTTTTACAAAATGATGTTTCTTTTCCTAATAAAATAAAATACTCAGTTACCTCATATATATTTTTGATAGTAATGAGGTTCGAGGTCAGGGCCTTATGCTTTCTGGACAGAGACTCTATTACTCGAAAAGAACTAAGCCTCTAACCTACTTTCTTCTGATTCTTCCTCCGTCCCTTTCTTCCTTCCTCCTTTTCTCCCTCCCCCTCTCCCGCTTCTCTCTTTCTTCCTTTCTCCCTCTCTTTCTTTCTTTCTCCGTCTCTTCCTTATTTCTTTCTCTTTTTTGGCTGATACTGGAGCTTGAACTCAGAGACTCTCACCCTTGCTTAGCTTTTTTGCTCAAAGCTAGCAGTCTGCCACTTGAGCCACACCTCCACTTCTGGATTTTTGGTGGTTAGTTGAAGATTGGAGTCTCATGGATTTGTCTGCTTGGGCTGTCTTCAAATCATGATCCTCAGATCTCAGCCTCCAGAGTAGATAAGATCACAGGTTGAGCCATCAGCTTCTGGCTATCTTCTGATTATTTTTTAAACAGAGCCTTGCTTTGTTTCCTGTTATAGCTGGGTGACAGATGTTGACCTTTCCATGCTTTATATTTTAATAAAGACCTGAGAGAAGGCAACCTTAACCTATTTCCAAAAACAGCTTCCAAAAACACATCTGTTAATGGACTCATATACTATAAAATAAAGTTAGATCCAAATGTTATTTACAACTGAGTGAAACAGATCAAGATTGCTTGTCTAAACAGACAAATTTTAATGTTCTTTTTTCAAGTCCAAATGAGGCAATGACACTGCTCTTTGGTTTCCATCCTCAAGTTTAAGATGACCTTTCATTTTCCACTCAGAGCCTGAGAGTTAGACTTGGTTGAGATAACAACTTGGAAAGCCATTTTATTTAGAAGTTGAGAGAGAATGAGGTAGCAGTACAGAGAGAATGAAATCATAAACATAAGACATAATAGCTCCTTTACATTAATTTCACAATTAAGAACCACGTACTCTCACACACACTCACATACACACACAAGAGTGTATAGTTGGCATTAGATTGAAGTATGCATGAGCTCAAGACAATGCAAATTTTCAGCCTAGTGGCCACAAATCCATTGGTCAGTTCTTTAAGGGAGTTGGGAGTTAGATTGAGTTGAGCCCAATGTTCTTTGCTTAGGTCTCATTTACTGAGGCTTTATCTTGGTAGTTGACTTAAGAATTGATCACTAAACAGGACTGTTACTGCCATCATAGTCTTTCAGCCTCCATCAAACAAATCATCATACAGAATGGTAGATATACATGAGTGTGGAAAACAAAAATAATTGTATATGTTCAGAGTGTATTCTTAAGCAGATCATCCTGCAACAAGTTAGTAGGGAATGGTAGCCCATATAGCTTGCAAATGGCAGGATAAGCCGATAAACCCCAAACTGGCCCGACAACCAAATGGAGGCAGTGAGCTACCAAAAAATGAGGAAGTAGGTAGGATAAAAGAATCA
Organism: Dipodomys spectabilis; assembly: GCF_019054845.1. NCBI lineage: Eukaryota > Metazoa > Chordata > Mammalia > Rodentia > Heteromyidae > Dipodomys > Dipodomys spectabilis. Next base: position 3,791,513 of record NW_024870779.1, read on the forward strand.
GGAAATAGAGTGATAACTAAATCTTTGGCATCATGACCTTCCAGAAACAGGAAAGAGACCTGTCAATGACAAATGCATCCATTTCTCCTCCTTTAATCCAAGGCCAACCTCAGTCACAAGGAAGATGGCTGAAGACAGCCAACACAGAAGATCTGGCTTCCTCCCCATGCCATGTCTGTGCCACCGCTGTCTTTCTGTGCCAGAGTTCTTTTCTAGTAAGCTTTCCTATCGCCTTTACTTATGTGTATGTCTCACCTAAATTCTTCTATGGCCCGATGTAAAGCAGAGTTTTTGTTTGGCTGCCCCAAACTTTCTGCTAGTATTTGGTGTATGGTCCACAAAGACACTTGAATGTGTAGGTGAATGAAATGAATTGGGGGACTAAATGAATAATTCAAGGAGGTGAAAAGTAAACAAGTGGAATTGACCATCTTTGCTACCCCATTTAACAGGGAACCAGGGGATGTGTTTAATAACCTACAACACAAAATCATCCAGGACAAAGTGCTGATGAGCTAAAGGTTCAGAGCAAATACCCTTAATGAGGTGTGAGGCAGTTCAATAAATGTTACATAGGCATTGATGACTTTCTTACTTCGAGTAACTTTCTGCTGTGAATAGTCTTTCCAAAACTTACCACTGCAAACTCAATTGCGATGCAAGTGCACACCTGGAAAGGCAGGCGAGAGAAGAGCCGCAGCCACACCAGCTAACCTCGCAGGCCTCGCCAAAGTGGGGCACGGCCAACCTTCTCCTAAGGGAGAGTTAACAAAATGTTTCCCCAAGTATGGTGGGCTAACTTTTTACTTAAATATGACCCATGAATAATGCTTTAAATATCGAAGTAGCCTTCGGCAGAAAAGGGTTCCTCATCCCTTTCATCATGCAAGATGAAATTATGTCACAAAGCTTTACAAAGAAATAGAGTTTTCCAAATTAATATGCACGAATGGTATTTAATTGAGTAGGGGGTATTTTTATTAGTGTAGGAAGCTAGAAGCAAAGCTACACATAGTTTTTGGTCACCAGTGGAATAGGAAAAATTTGAAAAAAAATTTAAAAAGAGTAATATAAGAGATTCTAATACAGTATATAATTTACTTACAGATATACACCCAACTATACATATAACAATATAAATATACATATAAACTAACAGGATAAAATATCTTTATCTGATATGTGACCTATTATTATGGATGCTGGTGGCTCATGGCTGGGCGCTGGTGGCTCATGCTTGGAATCTAGCTACTCAGGAGGCTGAGATGTGAGGATCATGGTTGAAAGCCAGCCTGGGCAGGGAAATTTGTGATACTCTCATCTTCAATTAATCACCACAAAACTGGAATTGGTGCTGTGGCTCAAAGTTGTAGAGTGTCAGCCTTGAGCAAAAAGAGCTCAGAGATAGCATCTAGGCCCTGAGTTCAAGCCCTATGACTGAAAAATGAAAATAAAAGTAAAGAAAGTACCTAGATGGAGCTACAATTTTAATAATGATAAATGGGTAAAGTTAAGATTTTCTGTGTTCATGGAGTGAAAATGGCAGCATTATATCTTCTATTAAAAGGGAAATAAAAAGAATAGTTCCTCTAGTTTTTAGTAATCATAAACTAATACATTTAGTATGCACCATTCATAATTTATCTGAGCAAACTCTACACAGGCAGAGTTAAGAGGACAAATAGTTCTATAAAAACTTCATATAAAGGCTTTAAAAAAAGCCAGACTTTTCAATTACTTCAGATGTTTTAAACTTTTGCTATCCATTCAAATAATATGCAAACAGTTCTAGTTTTTCAATGACTAGGTTTGGAGTCTTCATCAAGTTTTCTCTTTGGGCAGAAAAGATTTATAAAAAGTAACTCCACTACCATTTTTTTCCCCTTTGCACTATAGAGATACTACATTTAAACATTAATTATGTAGACTACATAAATATTACTTACTAATTACTATAATAGGTACTTCAAAGCTGTTTTTACTCCATCCATGAATTAAGTAGTACTTACTAATTAATAGGTACTTCAAAGCTGCTTTTACCAGGCCCATGAATGAACTAAAAACAAAAGAAAAACTTGGCATCCTTTGCCTGTTTTCGATGTGTCTCTGTTCCAAGCAATTCTCTCTGCCTGCCCTTTGTAATCACCTTGGAATCTGAGAAGCACAAGACCTATCACTAGCCACTGACATCTTTATGAGTTCCAAAATGACCCCAAGGAGCAGCAAGGGCTCCTCAAGACCGACCACCCAGCAGGCACCGATGACGTGTTTATCCTGACCAGTGAGGACAGCAATAACAACTTTTCTAGAACCTTTCCCCAAGCAAGGATTGAGAAAATGGCTAGGCTAAACAGCCCCCACCTATATCTGGAACTCTTTTAACTATGCACACTCCTGTCTTCTTCTTTCCCTGTCCACACCTACTTAAAGCCAAAGCAAATGTCTCCATCAGAGGAAGATGGCTGAAGATGTATTTTCATACTATTTGCCTGTGGCTGCCATGTACCTAACATCTCTTTCTCTACCCTTCACTATTTTTAGTATGAATGATGAGATTTGACACGTGAGTTAGGACTGGGGGTCTAAACATCCTGGCTTGACTACTATTTTGTCCCAAGGGTATACAGTATTTATAATCCCTTCATGTCTCTGGCATAGAAATGACTCGCTTGCTGCTGGGAAATTTGATATCATGGACTCTTTTATCCTTACTACTATACTACCTATTGTTAGATTTGGGATCACCTAGATTGGTCATGAAGCTATACCCATTTTTTGTCCTTCAATCCCTTTTGGGGATTGTGTACAGTGCCAATGGCACATGCCTATAATCCTAGCTGCTCATGGGACTGACATCTGAGGATCTCCATTGAAAGCCAGCCCAGGCAGGAAAGTCTGAGAGACTCTTCTCTCTAATAAACACCCAAAAATGTTGGAAGTGGAACTGTGACTCAAGTGGTAGCCTTGAGCAAAGAAGCTCAGGCCCAGCACTGAGTTCAAGCCCTAGGACGCTATCTCTCGCGTGCTCCCGAGCACGCACACACTCACACACACGCACACACACACACACACACACACACACACACACACACACACACACAAGTAATTTTACTTTTGGTGTCAAATTTTTCTTTCAACTTTCTTCCCTTTTTTAGGCTGTAAACTTGTTTTTGGTTTTGGGATAGCAAGCCAAATATTCTGATGGTCTTCTAATCCCAGCTGAGTTCAAATATCAAAGTAACACCCACGAGCTAAGAGAATTTAATATTGTTCCAGACACTCACCAAATCTCCATAACTAGATGAAAGCAAGTAGGATGAACATAAAATGGATATGAAAATAATTTTTTGCTTATAATGAAATGTGTTTTCATTACAATGTTTGAGCTCTGCAATGCTGGCTGCATGAATATTACAACTTTAAAATGTAGAAACTATGTTCAAAACCTTAAGGGCAAATAAATTGCAAGTAATGTATGCAAAGATTTAGTCTATACAGAAATTTCTTCCATCTTCTATTGATAGTACAACTGTCAAATTTATACTGACTTATTGTGGATATATACAAAAAAACATTTGCTTTAATAAGTCTACAGTCATATAAAGCAAATAGATGGTCCCAGGAAGAAATACTAGAGTAAAAATGTATACTGTGTTAGTTCCACCTTTTTTTTTCTTTTTTTTTTTTTTTTTGGTGCCAGTCTTCAGGCTTGAGTTTAGGACCTTGGACACTGTCCCAGAGCCACTTTTGCTTCCGCTCCACCACTGGAGCCACAGTGCCATTTCCAGATTTTTTGGTGGTTTAGTAGAGATAAGACTTCCCTGCCCAGACTGACTTTGAACAATGATCCTCAGATCTCAGTCTCCTGAGTAGCTAGGATTCCAGATGTGAGTCATCAGTACCAGGCTAGTCCCATATTTTAAATCTTGATTTTTTTTTTCTTATTCCTTTTCTCTGAATTTTTTTTTCTAAATAACATTGCTTTTCTGGAAAGTTCAAGGATGCAACATTGTCTTTTTTTCTTTATGGATTTCCCCCCCCCCCCCCTGGTCCTGATTATTGTATCTTGTTGATCACATTTGCTTTTTGTTTTTTTCTTTCTCCTGGAGTTGTTTTAGCTTCGTTCTTCCCTGTTGGAGACATTCCATAAATGCCTGGTGGTCTTTGGCTTTCTAAATGCTAAGATGAGCAATAAAGATTGGATGTTATGTTCTCTTCTTCTTTTGTCTCTCCATGTTCATAAAGTATAGTTTAGATTTACAAACCCTATTAAATCTCAATGAAAATAGATTGCACACCTGTTTCTAATCCCTAATCTTATAAAGTGATTTATATCAACATAATAGGCTAAGAAGTCTCTTACTATTTCAAAATAAAAATTGTATTATATTCAGACAACTTAAGTTTACAAATTTCTACTTTTCCATTTGTTCCCCAAAAGGCCTAGAATTTCTTTTGCTTTCTTCCTTGGTTGCTTGCTTGCTTTTTTTTTTTTCCTTCTTTTTTTTGATGTGCCAGTATTGAGGCTTGATCCTGGGTGCTGTCCCTTAGCTTTTCCACTCAACGCTGGGACTCTACCATTTGAGCAACACCTCTACTTTGGGCTTTTTGCTGGTTAATTGGAGAGAAGAATCTATGGACTTTTCTAACCTAGTTGGCTTTGAACCGTCATCCTCAGATCTCAGGCACCTGAATGGCAAGGATTGCAGCAGTGGTTACCACCACCCAGATTTTCCTTGCTTTTATTTAGTTGATTTAGAATAAAATGCAGACTTACACATTTTTATTGGCAGAGTTGGGAATTGAACCAAGGGCCTTATATATGCTAGACAGGTGCTCTGTAACCCCCACCCTATGAATTCAGTTATTTATTTTATCAAAAACTTTCTGAACTTGATACTCCTAATTAATTTTTCTTCTGGGCATGGAAATATTCCAGGATTTTGTATGGATTTCTGGGGTTATCTTATTTATCTTACAGTTACTATCAGGCCACCTAATTTATTTACTTATTTTTATTTTTTTTGGGTCCGGTCATGGGGCCTGAACTCTGGGCCTGGGCGCTGTCCCTCAGCTCTTCAGCTCAAGGCTACCACTCTACTACTTGAGCCACAGCGCCACTTCCAGCTTTTTTTCTTTTTGCTGTGTGGTGCTGAGGAATTGAACCCAGGGCTTCAGGCATGCAAGGCAAGTGCTCTACCACTGAGCCACCTTCCCAGCCCAGTAATTTATTTTATTTTATTGTCAGTTGTGGGGCTTGAACTCAGGGCCTGGGCAGTGTGCCTGAGCTTCTTTGTGCTCAAGGCTGGCTATCTACCAGTTGAGCCACTTCTGTGTTTTGAGTGGTTAATTGGAGATGAAAGTCTCATGAGGACTTTTCTGCCCTGAAGGGCTTGAAACTGGGATCCCCAGTTCTCAGCCTCCTGAGTAGTTAAGTTACAGGCATGAGCCACAGGTACCTAGGTTCCAATTTTTTTTTCCATTACTCTTAATATTCATGTGTCAAACTAGGTTGGTAGAACCTTTTCAAATGATAGATATTATCTAGATCTGCATCACTTAATATAGTGGCTTCTGACTTCATATGGCCGCTGAACATTCAAAATGTGGCCAGTGTGAAGAACCTACTGATTTGTGGAATTATTTTAATTTAAATTTAATTAGTCATATGCAGTGAATGGCTACCAAGTAAGTGTCTGTGCCCTGCCCTTCAATAACTACCTAGTACCAGCTATGTGCCAGGCACTCTTTTCTACATTAGGGGACATTACCACAAATGATAAGAGCTCTGTGTGTGTTTGTGTGTGTGTGTGTGTCTGTGAATGTGTCTGTGTCTGTGTGTCTGTGTATCTGTGTGTGTGTGTGTGTGTGTATGTGTGTGTGTATATGTGCATGTGTACACATATGCTAGTACCAGGGCTTTAACTCAAGTCCTTGTGCCCTTGCTCAAGGCTAATGATCTATTACCAGATCCATGCCCTCAATTCCGGCTTTTTTGCTGGTTAGTTGGAAATTAGTATCTCAAGAATTTGTCTGCCCAAGCTGGCTTTGAACCTCAGTCTTCAAGATCTTAGCTAGGTTTTCACACAGGAGCCATGGGTGTCTGGCAGAACTCTGCCTTTTTAAAGTTTATCCCTGATTAGGAAAAACAGTAACCAAACCATAAAAATAGCAAATATTATTTGTTTTTGTTTTGTGCTGGTCCTGGAGCTTGAACTCCATAATCCTCAGATCTCAGTCTCTTGAGTAGCCAGGATTACAGGCATGAGCAACCACCACCTGGCTTGTAAACATTACATAATATGCTAAGAAGTGCATTATAAAAAAGGGAAAGGAACAGTTCAGCAAGAAAGTCCAGAGTACAGAATTAAGTAATGAGTGAAATGTGGCAAGTATTCAGCAGAACTATTCTAGTCTATCAGGAGAAGCAAAAATACTTAGTTAATGTCCCTACCCTTTCACTTCCTATAGAGGTAGTTCAGAAATATTGTTCCTCTTTATTATGAATCCCAATGAAATATGTACCCTTTTGTTTTTAGTCATTCATTGCTATTAAAGTGTTTTATTCCTTCTTAAATATATAACCAATCTGAAGAATATTTTATAACAAGTTTTTGTTGTTGTTGTTTTGTTTTGAATTTGGGGTCTGGGCACTGTCTCTGAGCTCTTTTGCTCAAGGCTACTGCTCTTCCAAGTTGAGCCACAGCTCCACTTCTGGTTTCCTGGGGGTTAATTGGCGGTATGAATCTCACAGATAGATGTTCCTGTCTGGGCTGGCTTTGAACCACAATCCTTAAATTTCAGCCTCCTGAGTAGCTAGGATGACAGGCATGAGCCACCTGCACCTGGCTTATAACAAGTTTTCATATGCTTTCATTATGTGGTAGAGACTTCTGTTTTCTTCTTTAAAGATCACTGGACACTTAGACACTATAATGGTGTTTTTTGCATCTGTGTAAAGGGCATAAATTGTCTTGATATCTAACTCTCTTGCTGAAAGCTTCACCAATGTCTTGGTTGTGACTTTTGAGGGGCTCTGGATGCAGGCAGGAAATCCAAACTTTTCTTCAATTGGTATTTTTGTCAATTTTGCATTGATGATTTTTCAGAGATGTACATTTAACCATTCCAATCAGGTAAAATAAGATCAAAGATTTTAGTTTGAAATTATCTGGAGAAAGAAAGGTTTATACTATGATCTAGTATTTGTCCAAATGAACACCTAGTTGAAGTCATGTTGAGAGTTAATCCCTCAAAGCAGAAGGAGGTGAGGCTTTTAGTAGAGCATTGGGATTAATGCTCTAAGAGTGGGGCCCTCTTGGCTTTATTAGTGACCTTATAAGAAATGAAAGAGAGATGGATGCAAGAAAGTTTACTCTGCTTCTCAATGTGGTGCTCTGAGCTCTGGGGGACAAGGAAAGACTCCACCAACAAGAAGCCTCCCCCAGATGCAGAGTGGCTGTCAGAGTTCTCTCCTTGTACTTCCCAGCCATCAGAATGCTGAGCTGGACCCTCAATTCCTTATAAATTGTCCAATCTGTTGTATTAGGAAGGCTCTCTTCTTTGTCTACACTTGAACTTAAGAGGATGCTGAAGCCAGAGTCGTGGTGTCCCTCTTACCACATTGGGAAAACTGAGAGTATGTCAGTATAAGAGAAATATTGGTGAAAGATGGAGAGAAAAGTCTATTCTTGTTGTTACTCTGTTTTTTTTCTTGTGGTAATACTGGGGCTTGAACTCAGGGCTTTTTTGCTCAAGGCTAGTGCTCTACCACTTGAGCCACAGCTCTACTTCCAGCCTTTTTGATGTTAATTGGAAAAAAGAGTCTCAAGGTCTTTCTGCCTGAGCTGGCTTTGAAATGTGATTTTCAGATCTCAGCCTCTTGGACAGCTAGGATTACAGGTGGGAGCTACCAGAGCTTGGCTGTTGTTACTATTATGGTTGGTACAGTTACATGAATCCAAAATACAACCCTTTAAGTTCAAGTTCCTTTGAATTACCCACATTTATCACACTTGCAATGAAAAGAATACTTCTCAGTTGATATTAGAGGGATAAAATCACTGTATTTGAGTCAAGACATCTCACTCTGCCTTCTGTCTTTGATTTCCTACATGGCTTGAAGTCAGTCACCTGAAGCTCCAATTGGGAACAACAAATGTAGGTGTTAGATGAGGTATTTCTGTGGTCCCTTCACTTTCTGTCATTCTGTGAATTGGTTCATCTATGCACATGTGACTAAAGACACTATGACCTGGCCTGTAGTTCTACCAGCCTAGAGCACATGAAATCTTTCTTCTCTCATAGAGGAGCCAGGGTTCATTTCCACAAGTTCGTGGCTTAATGCTACTTAAATATTGGTACCTCCTGTTCAAACAATCAAGTGGCTCAAGGATGTGAGCTAGGGCCTGCCGGCTCCACACTAAGCCAAAAATGCATCTTCTCCAGGGGAAACATGGCCATATGAATGGATTCATTTCTATTGATTGAAAAGGTCTGTTTTTTCCCTATGTTAGGCAGTCACATTTCAAAATTCCTAATGGGAGCCAGGTGCTGGTGACTAGCTACTCAGGAGGCTGAGATCTGAAGATCGTGCTTTGAAGCTAGTCCTGGAAGAGAAGTCCATGACCTAATCCACAGTTAACCACAAAAGTCAAAAGAGAGTTAAGTGACTGTGAGAGCCTGCATTCAATACCCAGTACTGATGCACGCACGTGTACACACAAACACACGTACATCCTAATATGGAATTAAATACTTACTTGGAGAAATGTCGACTATGGTTTTCTGTTTTTAAGTAAAGTTCAGTGTATCAACTTTAGGTTTGAAAAATAGTATTATGGGATGCATGTAGGTAAAAAGATGGTTACTTCTCACATAGCTACTTTTTATGATAAGAAGAAACATAATATGCCTTTTTAACAAAAGTCCATAATTTTACTAATCTTAGTTCTCCTATGCAGCAGTTAAGACCTGAACTTCTCTAATCCACATAGCTGGCATTTCTTAACTTTGCTATCTAACTCTTTATTTCCCTTTCCTCCTCTCTCCACATGTGATTACCAGTCTTTTGTCTCTATCTCTCCATATTGTAGCTCCAATATTAATATATATACACACACATAGTTGAAATAATCTAATATTTTCACTTTTGTGTCTGGCTTATTTCACTGTGCATAATGTCTTTTTTTTTTTTTTTTTTTGGGTCCGGTCATGGGGCCTGAACTCTGGGTCTGGGCGCTGTCCCTCAGCTCTTCAGCTCAAGGCTAGCGCTCTACCACTTGAGCCACAGCGCCACTTCCGGCTTTTTTTCTTTTTGCTTATGTGGTGCTGAGGAATCGAACCCAGGGCCTCAGGCATGCAAGGCAAGCACTCTACCACTGAGCCACTTTCCCAGCCCATGCATAATGTCTTTTTAATATACATTTTTATCGTAAAGATACTATACAGAGGAGTTACAGTTTCATGAGCAAGGTAATGACTCTTTCCTATAGAACATTGTTACCCCTTCCTTTGTTTTTCCCCTACCATTCCTTTCCTTCCCACCATAATGTCTTCTAAATTAAGTTCAAAAGCCAGGTGCCAGTGGCTCATGCCTGTAGTCCTAGCAACTCAGGAAGCTGAGATCTGAGGATCCTGGACAGGAAAATCCATAAGACTCTTATCTCAAATAAACTACTTAGAATAAGCTGGAAGTGGTTCAAGTAGTAGAGTGCTAGCTGTGAGCACAAAGGCTCAGGGATAGCACCCAGGCCCTGAGGTCAAGCCCCAGGAGAGGCAAAAAAAAGTCAAAGTTTTATATCTATATCTATACATATATATACATATGGAGAGACAGAGGTAGAAATGCATGTATGAACATATAAATATGCATATATACATATATAGGTATATATACATACCTATATATATATATATATATACACACCTATATATATATATCTATATATAGAGAGATATATAGATATATAGATATATGTCCAGGCCCGCCGGGTGGGTCAACAAGGGCTCGAAGAGGAACTGACCTGAATGAGAGACAAACCAGACACGAGGAAGGAGACCAAGACAGGGTTCTGATCAAGGGCTCAAACTTTATTTTTCACATGGCAGTATATATAGCACGCTGAGCAGGGTAATTAACATCAGCAGGTCCATAGGGTTGCTAGGCACTAAAACTGCAAAATATATCTTGCAAAAGATCATAGGTGGGGAATCTCCAGAAGGCGCCATCAATGTAGTCAAACGGTATCCGTAGGCCCCAAGGCTTAATGGCTCTTATCGGAAGTAGTGGCGCCAAGCAATGTTTTCAAACAGGATATCGATAGGTTCCAAGGCTTAACAGCTCTTATTGAAGGTAGTAGCTGTATTTTCTTAGCAAACAGCACTTGGTTCCCAGCATATATACATTGTGCATGTTTGTAGCTATGCATGCATACAACATACACATTTTCCCCATAATTTTCTAGACTTACATAGCATTAACTTCAATAAAGGAACCCAGTGTCTAATACATGGGCTCTTAAGACAAATTCATCTTCTTTTTTCTTCTTTTTAAAAATTTGTGGCTTTAGCTGGCAAAATTGGTTAAACACCTGTAGAAAACTAAAGCTAGATACCCACATATCACCCTGCATCAGAATCAACTCCAAATGGATCTAAGACCTTGAAGTCAAAGCAGACACTCTGAAAACATTACAGGAAGAAATAGGAGAAACTCTAGGGCTCCTTGGCACAGGCCGAAATTTTCTTAATAAAGACCCAGAAATAAAACAAATCAAAGAAAGTTTGGACAAATGGGATTGCATGAAACTGCAGAGCTTCTGCATGGCAAAGGACAAATATAGCAAGATCAATAGAAAACCAATGAATTGGGAGAAGAGCTTCACTAGCCATACATGTGTGTTTTCTTTAACTGGTGAACACTTATTATTCAAAAACCCAACTTTGAGAAGTAGATTGCTTCATGGATGTCAATGTAAATTATCTGGAGAGTAATAATTACTGGGTACTTTCTACTTAAATAAGTAATGGTCTACTGTGGAGAAAAGACGTATAAATCAAAATCTAAACATTGACTTGTCTGCCTACCACTTGACTGAATTTCTAAGGGTCAGGACAAATGAAAAGTGAAAAATACTTCATAAGGACTGCTGCTCTCCAACACCAGCTGTACTTGCCTTGCTCTCATGTTTTTAAATGACAAGAAGAATTCGAATTCATTATCTTGGTATGTATATCAGTAGTAGAGCGGTGATATAGCATGTGTAAGAAAGCTGGGTTTGATATCTAATACTGAAAAAGAAAAAGAATTATTTCTTGCTAAATATATCACTCTTACAAGGAAAAAAATCTTAGCTGAGTTCCCGTAGCTCATGCCTGTAATCTTAACTACTCAGGAGGCTGAGAACTGAAGATCATAGCTCCAAACTAGCTCATCAAGAAACTCTGAAGCTTTTATCTCCAATTAATCACCTCAAACCTGGAAGTGGAGCTGTCACTCAAGTGGTAGAGTGCTAGTCTTGAGCAAAAAAGCTCAGGGACAGGGCCCTATCCTTGAGTGCAAATCCAGAACCAGCACAAAAATGAAATAATAAATCCTCTGGGACACTGTTACTTGTTGAAAGTCAAGAGGGCTTTATTAACCTATTTAATTCATTTAGCCTGGGGAGATACAGAGATCCTATTTAACTGTCTGATGTCTGCTGTGCTTCTTAAAAACAACTGAAGAATAGCTTGATTTTTAAGTTTTAGATCACATACAATAATAAACAGCTTATAATCGCCATCTTAATAATTCAACTGTGACAAATACATAATTATCATTATACAAACTTTAAGATATTGCCTAAAGAATGTAAGATATATTTTTATTATCTTAGGTTAATTATAAAATTCCATACTGAAAGCTCAAAAGCTAAGTTCTGTTCTATTTTTATGTTAATATTTTTAGAGTTAGACACAGAAAGTGATATAAAACTATATGGCTTACAATTCCAACTATGACTAGAATTATTCAATTATAAAACTTGTAGACCAGAAAAGTGACTTTCCTTCTGGGTCATTGCATATACAGTTCGTACATCTTCATTGTCCCTTTGAACTGTTGGATTTGGCTGTGAAGGAAAACAGAAATGAACTAAGTGTACAGAGAGTTAGAAGAAAACTCATACAAAAATGCAATAAGAATTTGGAATAATAACGAGGATTGCAATTTGTGGTTGAATAGAGTAGGAAGTTGTTTAGAGCAAAACTGAGGGTGAAAAATTTAAGTTTAGAACATACCTTTATGTTACAGAATAATATTCAACAATGTCATATTCAATTGCAGTCAAAACATTTTTGTTAATTTGAAAGACTAAAAGTGAAGTATTGGACATGCCTTGAAAATCTGACTTGCAAATGCTGATTTACATTAAAACATGTTTCCTGAATCCATACCACTCTAGGCTACATTTCTAAAAATGGAAATATAATAACTCTAGACGTATGATGGGTCAGAAGACATTAGAGCAATATGAAATTTATAAGCATCTCCCGAAAGCCTTCATGTTTGTGTGAAAATGGGAAGATGCATAGTCTAGTTTGGGTTGTTTCTACCTGATCACGACTATAAATTGTCATAATATTTGATAAAGCTCTACTGAGAGAGGAAAAATAAAACATTAGCCTTTCCTGCCTCATGTGTGTAGAGTCTCTCTTATTTGTCCCTACAGTTCAGCTGCTTAGTTTCCTGAAAAGTAGCCATAGGTTCTAGCTGTCGCCCATACTGGGTGAGCACTCCCCCACGGAGCTACATCCCCAGCCCTTTGCCCAGTTCTTGTGTTTTAGCCCTTAGCTGGGATATTCCTTCAATTAGCATTTTCATGGGGATCCCCAGGTCAGCCTTCATAGTGCTCCAAATCCATTAAAGCCTTTCTCATTTAAGTTAGAGTGATCTTTTCTTAATCAAATAACCAGCATGACAAGTGGCACTTAAATGTTAATTTAGAAATTTTTGAAATTTTCTATCCTGGGACTCTAAGTCCCATTTAAGAATTTCTGGCTTCTCTAGATCTAAAATACACCAGCACATGATAAATTAAACAGGACTCTAGGCATTCACACACAATGAGACCAAAGGAGGACACTCTTAGGAGAGGATCACAAAGGCACCATGCCTATGTACCTCTGACCATATAAAAAAATATTTTTTGAAATGAACTCCAGGAAATGGTAGCGAGTTTTTTTTCTTTGTTGCTGTTTTTCTTTTCTTTTCTTTTTGTCTTATTTGTTCATTTATCTGTCTTTGAGCAGGTAAGGAGGAGTTACAGAAATGGAGGGACAAAGGGTGAACGAATGCAGCAGTGGTACTCACTAGACATTATGTTGAAAATGGACTATTCAACTTGGATGGTAGGGAAAAACTGGGGGAAAGCGAGGGAAGGGGTGGCATGGTCCAAAAAAAAGTACTCTTTACCTGACTTCTATAACTGTAGCCCTTATGTGTATCACCTGTATAGTTACAATTTAAAAATATTAAATAATTTCTGGCTTCCTTTGGAACTGCATCGAGAGGAACATGGGCACTGCCTTCCTGCTAGCAGAAGAATATGGAAATTTGTTGTTCTGGCTTCTGTTGATTGCCCTGGGGTTGGAGGCAGGGTGCTACTTCTTACTGCTAGTCAGGGATCTCAGATCCAGTGCCTCTCCAGGCTGTCCTCAGTGCAGATAGGCTTGGGGAGTAAGGTACCACATGGCCCACAGGGAAAACCGTGGGAGCAATGGCGGGCGAAACCCTGACTTTCACTCAAACAGTGAGGGGAAAAGACATCAAACTTTATTGTTTTGAGAACAGGAGCACTACTTACTCAGACTCCTCTGACATCAACCTGGTGGGGCACTGTTGACTGACTTGGAAGGAAGTTTTAGCTCCCTACCTATCTAGTGCTGGCTGAAAGAAGGTGCCCTGCATGTTTTTCTTCAGTAGAGTTTAGCTGGAAAAAAGAAACTTTTTCCCAAAGCATTCTATCTTGAGGATCACAGTTCAAAGACAGCCCAGACGAGAAACTCTGAGACTTTTATCTCCAATTAACCAGAAAATGCATAGACAGCGCTGTGGCTGTCTATGGATAAGTGGTAGAGACCTACCCTTGAACGAAAATTGCTAAAGAACCGTATCCAGGCACTGATTTCAAGCCCCAGTACAGACAGACAGACACACACACACACAAACACACACACACACACAAACACACACACACACAAACACACACACACACACACACACACACGATCTTAATGTTTTTAAATCTTATTGTAAAATTATCGACATGTGAACATTTTAAAGTTGAGATATGTTTCTACTATTTTAAAAGCAGTAACTGAAAAGAGAAGTTCTGAATATTGAGAAAACATATGCCATTATTATATGACTGATCTTTACGACATTTCTAATGTATTAATCCATGCCATTTCAGCTAGTAAAGCCATTACTTTTCCAATTTCCATTTTAGCAAAATTATTTGAAAGAAAACTCCCAACTATACACCCAAGCTTCTTCTTCCCTCAAAGTTAGTGCTCTACCATATAAATCATAGCTCCACTTTTAGATTTGTTTTTTGATGGCTAAATGAAGCTAAGATTCTCACAGATTTGCTTGTCAAAGCTGGCTTCAAACCATAATCCTCAGATCTCAGCCTTCTGAGTAGCTAGGATGTCAGGCATGAACCACCAGGACCTGGAAACCCATGTAATTTTTTAATTAAACAAATACATAAAATCCCTCTAATTGTTTGTGATAATTGAATTCATGTGCTTTCAAGTAATTCCGTGTGCTTGTCTTATTGACAGTGCCAAGTTATTTGATCAAGCAGTCCACATGATGATCAGAAGATATTTTGCAAATGAAGTTAACATCTAATTCTGATTAAGAAAAGATCACCCTCAGTAATAATGGTGACCTCCATTTAATCAATTGAGGGAATTCAGAAAAAAAAGACAGAGGGTTCCTAAAGAAGAATGAATTCTGCCTCAATTGAACCATAGAATCTTGCCTAAATTTATAATCTATGTGTTTGTTCTAGTGATTTCAGAACTGTTATCATTCTAGTCATGTGAATTAATTCCTTAAAATAAATCTGTCACTTTGTCTTTTATTTTCTCTCCCACATGTAATCAGTGTTGTATGTGTGTGTGTGTGTGTGTGTGTGTACGTGTGTATATGTGTGTGTGTGTGTGTGTGTATAGGTACAAATCTGAATTATGTACTATCGATTAGAAAATTTTAAACTATAAAAATGAAAACCGTGAGCTCTGTGGCACAATATTATTTGTGAAAATTCAACTCATGGGTACACACAAAATAACCTATGGAGTTTATAAAGATGACTATAGTCAGTCACTGATGGCTCACACCTGTACCCTAGCTACTCAGGAGGCTGAGATCTGTGAGATCAGAGGATGGCAGTTCTAAGCAAGCCTGAGCAGGAAAGTTCCTGAGACTCTTATTTTCAATTAATCATGAAAAGACAGAAATGGAGCCGTGGCTTAAGTGGTAGATAACCTTGAGCTAAAAAAAGCTCAGAGACAGGACTCAGGCCCTGAGTTCAAGCCACAGAACTGGAACACACAAAGAAATAAGCAGTTCAAGAAGGGACTTAACAAGAGGCTAACACCTAGCAAGAAAAATGCTGGGTTGTGAGTTTGAACTACAGTACTTTCTCCACAACAAAATATTTGCTATTTACTGGAATCATGACTATGCCTTGAAATAAATAGGAAGATTATCTCCTGTCTTGCCTAATCTGGGCAGAAAAATATCACTACCATGTTTCTTTAATTTCCCAATTAAATTTTGTATTTACTTTCTGCAAAAGAAAGAAATGTAATCTAAAGGTGTACAATCACCAAAAATGCAAACTCTAGAAAGCAGCTGTAGAGGAGGAGTCTGGAGTTGATTTTGTCTGCTTCTCCCCAGACAGAGTTGACAATATCTAGTTGATACTTCAGTTGTCAAGGCAGATGAAGGAAGCTGCTATCAGCGTCTACTGGTCCAATTCTCAGAGCATCGCTCACAACAAAGGATCGTCCCACCTAAATTGTCTTCTTTGTTACTGATGAGAACCCCTGATGGGTGATATTACTTAATTTTCTTATTTGTATCATGATTAACCTTAAATATCTTTCTAAAAATACCTAGGAAAGCCTTTTGAATTCATTTTGCTATAAGATTATAGTATCAAATATGTGTCGGTAACATCTGTTTTCTATGTAACATCTATCTGTCTGTCTATCTATGTATCTGTCTGTCTGTCTAACTCTGCCCATCCATTCATCTGTCTGCTTGTTTGACATTCACTCAACCAACATGCATTGGATACCAATAATCCTTGCAAAGGACTCCCAAAATAAAGATGAAGAAGATCCAGTTACTGACTTTGAAATAGTTTCAATTAGATAGATATACTATATATCTATCTAATTATAATGTTATAATTGACAATGGCTATAAAAGCCATAAAATTGATAGAAGTAATTATAAATTGATATTAAAAATTAATACTATATGGTAAGTCACCACATTTTGTTATGCTGGATAATTAAGATAGATAAATACACACATATGCAATTCTAAATACCTTCCAAATTTCCTTATTTTAAATAACTACATTGTGAAACCTTTTTGTCACTGCTAAGATTTGAACTCAGGCCTCCCTTATGAGTGCTGTGTGACTCGAGCCATGCTGTCAGTTCTAGTCAGGTATTTTTAAAACAACTCATAACTTGGTGTTAGTTTTCCAAATAGATTTTGAAAGTGTGTGAAACCCATCTATTCATGTTCTAAGGAATGATCAAGCCAATGAAAGATGTCATACGCTAGCAAAAATTCAAGAGACTTATTCTGAAAAAGAATCATGGGGGTTTTTTGGTAGTATTTTTTTTCTTATGTGCAGCTAGAGGACAATCCATACATTAAAAGGATTGAGACGCAAAGGATTGAGACTCAAAGGGATGGAAAGGATCCAATTTCATGTTGAAGAAGGAGCAAATGGTCCATAAGGTATTCAATCTGTGCATCTGAAGATTTGAGAAGCTTCTGCAAAGAAGACAGACTTTCCCACTTCCTTCTAGAACTACTCATGAGCTTTCCTACTGCATGTATCCTCCATTCTGATTCATGTCTTTTCCAGAGTTCTACAAATGGAGTGTGACGTTTTGTCACTCAAATTCATGGTAATGGTCTTATTCATCTTTTAAAAAAAAGAAGTTTGAGATCAAGTCACTAACTGAAAAAAGGATTTGGTGGTGGTGAGTTTTGTTCTTATGGAGGAGAAGAAATTTCACATAAGGCATGTCATGGGAGTTGAGTGGCCCTGGAAGACGACACGGTAGACAGTCTAGCCAGGAATCCCAGGAGATGTCCTGTGGTTTCCAGAACCCCAGGGAGGCGTTGGTGGAAAATCATTTGTGCAGAAATCCCACAGTGGTCCTTTCACATGTCAGAAAGAGGACAATTCCTAGAGGAGTTGTCTGAGTCTGAAAACTGTGCTCTTTTCTTTCTCCGTCTGAGCCATGGCAATGTCCACAGGGTTTTAGAAAATGTGCATTGTGTTTTCCCATCTGGGCTTAGTGAAGTTCTGTTATTTTTGTCCACCCTGCCCTCATGCCAAAATGCAAGTCACTTCCAATCTGTGGACTCAAGGATGGCTCCTGTGGGTCCTAAGCGGACATGTTTCCTGAGACGTCTGACCAGCCAGAGTCAATAAAATGCTAAAGATTCTGACATAACACAGACATAGGGGCAACTGCAGTAAGTGATTCCATTTTTAGTCCCCCCACCATGAGAGTCACAGATGTTCTGTCATCATTTCTTTTGTCTTTTTCTTTTTTGTCAGTCTGGGGGCCTGAACCCTGGGTTTGGGCACTGTCCTTCGGCTCTTCAGCTCAAGGTTAGCACTCTACCATTTGAGCTATAGCACTACTTCCAGCTTTTTCTGCTTATGTGGTGCTGAGGAATCAAACCCCAGGCCGCATGCATGCGAGGCAAGCGCTCTACCACTGAGCCACCTTCCCAGCCTGTGTCACCATTTCTTCAAATGAAGAAACAAGCATTTGCGGGGAGGTGGGGTGGGAAGAACTTTGAAGGACAAGAAAACACTGTCTAGGTACCAGAGAAATTGCCATTGTAAATCAATTTCTAGGGATTTATATTTGCAAATATTGTTTTTATGTGTTGTTTTTAGGAGACGTCTTCAGTGGCAATGTAAGTTTATTGTTTAAATCAAAGTATGCAAGTGAAAGGTGCCATGTGAGCAAGAGAATTGCATAACACACTGAAGGCTGCCATAGAAAACAAGATACAAGATACAGGTGAAAGCATAATAACATGTCAGAATATCATCTTCACTGTAAGTAAAAGTAGAAGTGACAATCCTAAGATTTGAACTCAGGGCTTGGGTGTTGTTACCTGAACTTTTGGGTTCAAGGCTAGCACTCTACCACTTCAGCCATAGCTCCACTTCTGTTTTTTTTTCTAGTTTATTGGAGAGAAAACTCTCACAGACTTTACTTCTTGGGCTGGCTTCAAACCATGATCCTGAGATCTCAGCCTCCTGAATAGCTAGGTTGCAGGCATGAGCCACTGGCACCTCATTACTTTCCATATTCTTTCATCAAAATAAGTTAGAAACACTTCAATAAGGAATATGTATATATATATATATATATATATATATATATATATATAAAATCTCATTAGTCATTAATGTACTCTATAAACCTACCCAAGGAAACCTGTCAGAACTGTCATGGCAAATGGCAAGCATGATATACTTCATGATCCAGATGTCCAAGCCATCACTTCTCATACATGCACAGTATATCTGAGAATTGTGGTAGAAGTCGAAAGGGAAAAATGATTCTTGCTCTAGATTAGCATCCTTGGAGTTGTACTCTCTTTTTCTCTCTTTTCCTCTCTTTTTTTCTATTCTTCTCTCTCTTCTTCCTTTTCTTGAAATTTTTTTTTACTGATTTTGATATAAAAGTATGTATATTTGCTTAAAACTTGTGAACAGTGCTATTAAAGTGTACAGCTCCAGAAAAATTTCATCTTACCATTATACTAAAGAGTAAGAGGGTAGCACTGATTTCACAGTCCTGTACCATGAACCTGGACCAGGGAAGATAGTTCCAGCAAGACTGTTGGCATCTACAGGCACTTTGAAAAGTTTACTCCTACATGCCAATCAGTTTTGTCTCTGGAGGGGACAAAGGGAAGGGAGAAAAGGTTAAGGTTAAGACATTTAATAAGATAATAGTATTTATACTATCAGTCGTCAGCAAGCAGCACAACTGTTAAGTTTACAGAAATCCTAATACCATATCATATAAATGGTTACTCACTTTACCTGCCCAGTATGTGCTGAATTGTATCTAAGAACAAAAATATTGTTGCTCCTTGAGCAATATACTAAAGAAGAACTGACATCCTGAACAGTACAAAATAGAAAAGAGGACAGTGTGTGTATGCATCTTTTGATTAATTTTAGGACAGTGGTAATAATAATAGCAGCAATGAATAACTTGGGTTAATCATTTCCTAAATGCCATGCACTATGCTGTTTTCCATTCATCTTTTTTAAAAATATTTTTACTGTAAAGATATTGTACAGAGGTGTTTACAGTGATGTGAGTACAGTAATAAGTACATTTCCTATTGAGCATTGTTAATCTCATTTGATTATCATTATTTTTCTGGTATTAAAGCTTGAAGGCAGGGCCTTGCTGTTTTGCTCAGCATTTTCAGTCATGGCTGGTGCTCTACCACTTAAGCCATGGCACCACTTCTGTGGTTTTTCTCTGCTGGTTATTTTAAGATAAGTGTTTTGTGGATTTGTCTGGCTAGCTCGAAATTGTGATTCTCAGATCTCAGCCACCTGAGTAGTTAGGATTAGAGGCCTCAATCAACATTCTTTCTTCTCATTTTACAGGTGAGGAAAGTGCAGAGAAAGGGAAAATTAGGGACAATAGTTACAAAATAGAACCAAGCCCAAGTGATCCAGTACCTGGGCTCCTACATTCTTCCATACTTTGCCCTCCCCACCTGTCCCCTCCCCCAACAACCATGTGGATCCAAGTATATTAAGAACCATCTGTCAAGACACAAAATTCCAAAAATCTTTGAACATGAATTGACTGTTAGGAAATTATTTGATTGTTATTGTGTTTCCATGCAGAAAACAACTGAAGACCAGAAAGATCCAGCTGATGTTGAGCGATGTTATCCTACAAAATGGAATAACTTTCAACTGTTCAGTTCCCTTTCTGGATTAAAATTATATACTACTTCATTACATCATCTTCAGATTGTACCTTATATAGCTATATGTTATGGAATCCAAATTATGACAACTCCTAATCCATTAGTCATTACAAACATTGCCAAGGTATAAACCAAAAACTACTGTGTTGACTTTTATTTTGGAAGCGTTCCATGGCTTCGAGGAATTTGAGCCATTAGTGAACAAAAGGCCTGCTATATGTACTGATTGGCATCTTACCCAATTTAAAAATATAGTTTTACTATTCTGTACTCATATGACTAATAATGTCTTATAGATTTTCAAGCAAACAGCTGGTTTAGTTAATGTGAAGGTTAGTTTCTCAGAATGAATACTGTCCTACAGATTGGCTGCAAATGATGTGAGTATAGTTAATAGTAGTCACCTGTACACTTAAAAGTAAAGTAAGGTAGACAGGTGCTAGCAGCTCATGTCTGTGATCCTAACTATGCAGGAGGGTAAGATCTGAGGATCACAGTTCAAAGCCAGCCTGAGCAGAAAAGTCTATGAGTCTCTTATCTCCAATTAACCAGCAAAATAAAGAAGTGGAGGTATGACTCAAGTGGTAAAGTGCCAGCCTTGAGTGAAAAAGCCAAGTGAAAGAGCAAAGCCCTGAGTTCAAGAACTAGTACTGGCACAACACACATACACACACACACAAAAGTGTGTGTGTGTGTGTGATAAATAAATAAAATATATTTTCCGTGTGTACCTTTTACCAAATAAAGTCAAATTTAAAATTAAAAGAAAAAAAGCACTGACAAAGGACAGAGCTTTCTCTTATAACCTTTCCTGCTCCACTCTTAGCTTTGAATTAATCTCAGCTTAATTATTACAACTGTTGGGAAATATCATTGACCCATCTGCTTCTTATCAAGTTGTAGGAGGTTCTGTAGTTGCTATAAATATCAAAGAATTATTTGCTTTCTGTGCCAATGAATTATATTTGGGGGGAGGAAGATGTCACTCCAATTTTTAATAGAATTTTTCTAGGACTTATCATGATGAATGTCAGGATTGACCATCAACCCTGCAGAGAATTCCTTCCGTTATCTTTTACCATAGTTTTTGGATGATGAGAAGCCTTCAAATTTAACGCCTACTGCTTGGCAAATCCCAAAGAAAGAGGCTTGAACAGATTCCCTTGGCTCATTAGGAAGGAAGAGTGAGAGCAGCTTTTTCTCCGTGGACATTCGGGCTGTTGGTTGATAAGTGGCAGATCTCTGGCTGGGCATCGTCTACACTTTCTGTTCGGAAGCCAGTTTTGGCAGGTCAAAGAAAGAGTCACTTGGCAAACCAAATTTCATACAATTGATTACACAGGACATGAAATCATCTAGTCTTGAGGGTTTGGGCTCACCCTCTTGAGCAGCGATTAAAACCAATGCAGAATCCAAGCATATGTACATAGAAAACATATTTTCCAGCTTAATCCAAACCCAGCTTCATTGTGGTTCCTCCTACTGGACCATATTTCTTTTGGCTTTAGTGTTTGACACAGTTGCCCAAAATAGGATCCCCATTCCTCTGTGAGTCAAATTCAATCGTCCTGTTGATCCTAGACTTTGACCAGCTTCAACAAAGCCAGAGCTGGAAAGACAGGATCAAGGAAAACCAACCTCTTACTAAAAAATACAGACTGGAGCCACACATGCTTCAGCAGGACCTTCGCTCACCCAGCTTCTCCTTGGAGCAGTTGGCTTGACTTGGAGAGGTCCGTTTTCAATGAGGTGAATGAAGAGTTGGCAATCTGGCTCTCACTTACTGTAATTGAGTCAGACAATTCAATTGCCTCCCAGTTACTGAAAATGTAAACCACATACACCGTATGTAGGTCAGAGCATTCCAGTGGTGCGTGGCCAGTAGGGTGACTTCATGCCTGGAGATGGAGGATATGTTGGAGTCAAAGCAGCAGTGTCTTGCTGGCTCAGCAGATGCATGAGCATGCATGGGCAGACTCTCAGGTCTTGTCTGGAGTCCTGGAAGATGTTCTAGAACTGGGGCTTTTGCACATGGATCTAATTAGACAAAATGATGTGTCAGCTTATCATTGGGCTCCAAGTTTTGGAAGGTTTTCCTTAATCATCTTAAAATGAATAGCATTAAAAAGAATTCCTTTCTTTATATACACCCCCTAGAAATCCCCCCAAAACCATCTACTTATGTCTTCTCCTAAACCATTTGTACTGAAAGATGTAAAATAAAGATTTTTTTTTTGGCCAACAAAGTATAAGTGCTAGAAGCATTAGATTGCCTATGGAGAAAGAAGACTCGTGGGCATTAGTGGTGCTGGGAGAAAGGGGTGGACTCTGTCCTTAAAGTGACTGAGTATGACTACCAGGGAAATCAATCAGTTGTTTGAAAAAGGAGGTGATGAGAATAAAAGGAGATCAAGGCCAATCTTAATTTTAGATAAATGCCCTTTTTCTTACTTATATTTATAAAGGCCTAAACTAGGGCCTCTATACTGTCTCTGAACTTTTTGTGCTCAAGGCTAGTGCTCTACCACTTGAGCCACAGTTCCACTTCTGGATTTTGTGGTGTTTAATAGGAGATCAGAGTGTCACAGACTTTCCCACCCAGGCTGGCTTTGCATTGAGATCCTTCGATCTCAGCCTTTTGAGTATCTAGAATTGCATGTGTCACTGACACCCAGCTCAAGGCATTTTTAAAAATACCTAGTCTCTCAAATGGAGTACAAATGCTAGACTATACCTCTTAGCTATTTAGGAGGCTGAGATAGATCTGAGGAACCCTGTTTAAAGACAATCCAGGTAAGAGTAGACCATGAGACTCCAGTTAAGCAGCCAAGAGCCAGAAGTGGAGGTATGGCTCAAGTGGTAGCATGCCAGCCTAGAGTGAAGAAGTCAAGTCAGAGTTAGAGATTTTGAGTTCAAGCCCCAGTAAAGGCATGCATGTGCGCACACACAAACACACATACACATACAAAGCTTATTTACTTGAATCAAAGCCTTTGTACTTTGCTTGCCAAATCTTTCATCTCAGAGCTGTAACTTTCTCTAGGTATATGAGCTTTTGACATCTGGCTCAAGTGTTGCATTATTTAAGAAATGCAAGTTTCCAGTTGATCACAAGCTGAATTAGCAAGATTCATTCCTTCATTTTTTACTATGTGTGTACTCTAGCCAGAGATGTTTTCTGTAAAAGCATCCTATTGCTCCTCATTAAGGGACCCAGGCTCGGCCTAACACATTCATGGAAGTCTGTGAAGTTTTCAGTAAGAAATCTGGTATATTCCTTGTGAGTTTGCTGTTGTTGCAACCCTAGTTCTAGTCTGGATGTTTGACTTGCGAGTTTATCTTCACCAGCATCAATTCTTCAATAATCTTTGGTGAAGAAAATATTTTTCAGTCTGGTTATTTTTCTGAATCTGACATTTTGTTGCTTTCATATTGAGAGTCACACAGAGTTGGGGAATTTTGCAACTAAAGAGCAGTGCATTCAGGTTACTGTGTCTCTTCTGACCTATCTCAAAGCTACCATCTTCTTGCTCTTGCTTGAGAGCATAGAGCAAGTGCTTTATGAAATGATACACAAGGGACTATACACATGGGAAATAGTGAGGAAGTTTTAAGCTTAATGGAAAAAAGAGTCACTGTACCTAGTCTTGTCTATTCCAAGCCATTTATTTCTCAAATTTCCAATTTAAAAATGCATTGTATCTAGGGATATTGTGTGGTGTTTAGAAGAAATAATAGGATTCTATGGGTACTGTGTGTGTGTCCTTCACATCAGGCTGAGAAACTTACATGGAAAAACATGAAAATCTTAGAACCTGCATTATTAAAACACTAAATGTGTCTATTTTGTTCCTATTTAGATGATTCTTGTTATGCAGAAAAACCTCTGTAGCCAACATAATGTATATTTGGGGAGAGATAAAATTGTTACATATATTACAGTCCTGAACATGACTCAAATCCTGAAACAATGACTCAAAATGCAGTCTTCTAGGTAAACATGTATGCATATATGCACAGTCAAGTTGACTAAAGTATAAAACAAAGTAGGAAAACTGTGGGGTAAAACTTTAGACAATTAACAAACAGTTTGAGAAAGTGGATATCAGAAAACAGAAACATAGTTTGAATGAAGTAGAGGCTTATGGTAGGGGATGGATGAATGGAAAAGGATAATCACAATACTCATTGGACATGCATAAAAAACAAATCGTTTAAATAGGGATACAGGTGGACCCATTGCAACAATGAGATGTACAAGTCATTATGTCGAAAGCAAACTTTACAACTTTGGTGGGGGGGGAGCGGAGAGGATTGGGCGGGGGTTGGGGGGGAGGATGAGAAGAGATGGGAAGGGGAAACAAAGGAGAAGGCTACAATGCTTGATAAGAAATGTACTCATTACCTTGCCCATGTAATTGTAACCCCTCTGTACAGTATTTTCACAATAAAAAAAAAAGGATGTAGGAAATGTAATATGACTCCAGGGATAAGAGGAAGCTGAGCGTGGGAAAGAATGGAGGAAAAGGTGACTCTGGTCAAGATATATTGGGCACATAAATGAGCATGTTTAACTGTCACCCCAGGGTACAACCATTTCAAGATTAAAAAATGAAATAAACAAAAATACTTATTTTAGAGGAAAATTTATAAATATGCTAAGATACCAAATAAACACCTCTTGCAAAACACAAAATATACTATCCCAAACGTCACATATAAATGCAATAAAAATAATTCTAATTTAAGATAGCAATGAATATGCAAATTCCTAAGCTCATTGCTAATGAGAAACAGATTATGATATTAAAGAAAATAGAACTTTAATCGTTTTTACAAGAAAATTTAAATGGCAAGTGATAAAAATATTCTAAAACATGCCAATGTTTTCTCCAAGTCTGATGATATAATGCTAACAATATTCTAATAAATCATGTTAAGAAAAAAAATCTTTAAAATTCATCTGGAAACTCCAACATTCTCCAGTTTCTAGAGACTGAACCACAGACTGACACTGTTGCTCTGGTGTTGGCTATGTGAGAAGGGGTGGTCTCAGAGAATGGCAAGGCCAAAAGCACATAAAGGAAGAGAATTAGAAAGTATATGGAAAGCAAAGTTCAATGGGAGGAAAGCAGGTGGAAGTGCTAGTGAAATACAGAGGAGATCTCTATTGAGTGTATCAAAGCCATGAGTGTTAACACACGGACTCTGGGAAACACATCCGAGAGATGCTGTTTCTTGTTCCTGATCAGGGCAGGATGTCACATGTGAGTTGACATGGATGTTCAAAAACAAACTGAGCAGAATGAGAAAGTTGAACATTCAAGAAGGAGGACACAGCTACAAGAATTTTTTAAAAGTGTAATTGTGCAAAGGATAGTTTTAATATAAAGTCTGACTCACAATTCAGATTCACCCAAAGTTCTTGCTCAAAGAAATAACTTGTAACTTGTGAAACGAATATATGTGAGTTTCTCATATCGTCATAAAATGAAATACAGTTCCAAGGAATGCAGACGTAACTGTGTTTAAAACAACAGAAGCAAAGAAAGAACATGGGGATTTTTGAATTCAATACCTGTTTTTACAGTCCTTGGTGTGTGTGCTATTTAGATTACAGATGCATTTTAAGGGAAGCAAAAAAGTGGGATTTAAGGACAAACTCAGTGAAGATTTTGAGACAGAGAGCCTAAGATAACTCCACATTTGTTTTTGGCCTGAACAACTGGAAAGATGGAGATGTCATTTTGCTGGGATGGGAAATCTGTGGGTGGACCACTTAGGGTAAGATTAACAGTGCACTTTTGGACATGTTGGTTTGGAATTGTGGTCTGGTATCCAAGTAGAGATATCAAATGGGCCATCAGATATAGCCTGAAGTTTAGGAAAAAGGTCTGCAGTAGAGACACAAGTATTAGAGTTTTCAGAACAGAGACAGCATTTAGTGTCCTGACATGTGAATGTAAATAAAGATGAGACTAGGACAACAGCCTGAGTCCTAGAGCAGAGATTGAGGAAATTAGAAGAAATCAACAAAGATGAGTGGGAAGGAGAAGCCAGTGCTGTGAGAGGGAACACAGGAAAAGTGCACTCTCATGGAAACCCAGAGTTAAGAAGTGTTTCAAGTAGGGAATCATTGTGCCACCTGCTCCTGACTGATCTGAGCTGACCACAGAGACTTGTATTATGCATTGAAGAATGAGACACAGAGTGAGAGTGAGTGATGTTTCGTTGGAATGATTGGAACAAAAACTTCATTAGAGAGGGTTCGAGAGAGGATGGATTGAAGGAACTTGAAGATAGCACACATGAATAGGTTTCAAGAAGATACTATAAAGTGGAACTGAGAAATGGAAAGCATCTAGAGGAACGTATGAGTTCTGGACAGGGGTTTTCGTCGTTTGGCTGTTTCTTAAGTGGAGAGAAATGACATCTTGTTTGCCAATTGGAATATCATAGGGAAGAGGGGGGAAAATCTTTATGCATAGGAAGAAGAAAAATGAAAGTGTGATGATGGCAGGTGGGTATATTCTCACATGAAGATTGGTTGATCTTGGCTGGGCATGGACTCTTCAATAGTCACACGAGGGAGTATGGTCATGCAGGCAACTGGCCCTGGTAGGCTAGAGGTAAAGCATGGTGACTAGTAACTAACTCCTTAACTCACTAAGTTATTCCAGTAAGTGATTTTGTTACATCTACCAATATACTTTCCACTCATGCCTTTTCATTGATCAATGGTTTTCCCTTCTTCCTTTGATGAAGAGAATAGGGTGAAATACTGTAATGTTTTGTGATGTCTAACACCAGGCCTCAAAAAATCAGCAACTGCTGCTATTCCTTCTTACAATGCCCTTCCTCTAATGCTAGACAAACACTTAGGAGTCACCTGCAAAAGCTCGCCAGCACTGCTGCCTCCTAGCCAAGGATCCTGCTGCTACAGCCAGTGTTGAAGAAACATCCTCAGCTGAACTCAAATTACTGACCCAACCAAAATGGAAACAAAAATCTTCTTGTTATGGTCCTAAGCCATTAATTAGGCTTGAGGATCATTGTTCTGCAGAAATCAACTGATGTATCTGTGAACTTTTGTTGTGGGGTTTTTTTTTTTATTGTAAAAATAGTGTACAGAAGGGTTACAGTAACACGAGCAAAGTAATGAGTACATTTCCTATTGAGCATTGTTACCTCCTCCTTTGTTTATTCCCTACCATTCCCTTCTCTCAAGGGGGGGGGGCGGGAAGGGAAGGGGAGGTGTTGGTAATTTCAAGACAAAGTCTCACTAGGTTTCACAGGCTTCTGAAATTCCTGGCTCAAGTGTTACTCTTCCATCAGCCTCAGTAGCTGGGACTATAGGTCCTGGTTCAGCAGTTTCAAACAACCAAAATTAACAAATCATAAAACAAAACAAAACCCCAAATAAACCAGAAAACCTACAACAAGAACATTTGACTGGAAAACAGGGATAGTGAAGGTATGGTGAGAGAAAGATATGAGACCCCCTGTTTTCTTTTTCTGTTTGCCAGTACTAGGCTTTAGCTCTGGGCCTTGAGCTCTGGTCTCTCTCCAGTGCTTGGCTTTTTAAGTCACAGCTGGCGCTCTACCACTTAAGCCACACCTCCACTTCCAGCTTTGTGTTGGTTAATTAGAGATAAGATTAGAAATGGATTTGTCTGCTGGTGCTGTGATGGGTATCATTCTTTCTTCAGAAACTAAAAACCAAAAATCAAATAAAGTCCTTGATAAAGCATAGAGTTTTGCAAGATATAGGACAATATTTAACCAAATACTGACTATACATTTAGTTCTGGTTAAAGCTTGTAAATGATTGTTTAGTGAGAAGGAATGACTGAACCAAATGAGAACTACTCCCATTGTATGTTCAGGTAAAACAGGAGAGTTGGTTCATAGAAAATATCTATATTTGATGTCGGCATAATTTGTGGAGGAGAAGGGGAAAAACAAGTCGTTTAAGGTTACAGGTGGACCTGTTGCAACAATGAGGAGTACAAGTTGTCATGTCGAAAACTAACTTTACAACTTTGGTGGGGGGCGGTGAGGATTGGGTAGGGGGGTGGGGGAGGCTGGGAAGGGATGGGAAGGGTAAACAAAGGAGGAGGCTGCAATGCTTGATAAGAAATGTACTCATTATCTTGCCCATGTAATTGTAACCCCTCTGTACAGTATGTTCACAATAAAAAAATAAAAGAAAATAAAAAAAGAAAATATCCAAGCATAGATTTGTTGAAGAAATGACTGATTTGTCTAGTAAAGTGCACATCCATAAATTGAGGCAAAGCTCATCCTGCTAACATCTGTTTCCCCAGTTACTTTTGTGTACATTTGTAAATTTTCAAGTCCATCAGTGTTTTTCTGATCTAGCTTACTAGCATTCCTCCACATTCCTCTCTTCTTTTCTTCCTTTTTCCTTTGTATTTTTGAGACAGCGTATACGTTAGCCTCAAACACACTCAGGAGATTCTTCTCAGAAAATAGCAGTATGTGCCATCATACCCAGCTCCTGGTTAGGTTTTGCTCCAAATTCTATAGGGTACATACCTCACCTTTAAATTCACAACTGTGATATTCACTGTGATTTATTCTCACTTTATTACTAAAGACCAGTACTTAGTTGAACCTTCAACAATGTGTGAGCTGCTGTAAGTCCTACAGCTTCCCTTAGAGTGTTTTATGTTGTACAGTCAGTCATAAAGCCTGGCATATTTTAAAGTGTTAAAATGGGCTGACTTAAAGAGAACTTTTTTTTTTTCCTGGTGTGAATGGATATAGACTTCTCAATTTCATTCCATATAATGAAGAAAAGTCTATTAATGCTTTACCACTTCAGGAAGAGTCCAGTTTCATGAACCAGCCAAGAAGGACATTAAGATTCCAGAGATGAAAAAAAAAAAAAACAAACCCAGCCTCTTAAAGTGTCCAGGGCTTAGACTTTAGAGAGGCCCCAGTTCTCATACCGTGAAGCCCTGTTTATCAAAGCTTACTTTCTTCTCAGAATATCCATTATCAGACTTTCCTGCTACATGCTCAGAAAAGGGTAATACAGTATCTCTATACAGTATAATAGTAGGGAGATGGTTTGTTATAAATATACAAATCTGTGAAATATTACCTCATTCAAGCATTCTAAGATCCAGTTCTATGAATTACTACCAAGCATATTTTTAAGTAGCATATCCCCACAGCAAAGATTCTACTTTAGGAGCCCTGAAGGGAGATTAAGTTTGCTTTATTTATAAGCAATGCAGACGATCGTTTTCCTGCCAGTCTAGCTAGCCAGTTTACTGATAGACTTTCAAATGTCACTGATTTATTCGCCTAAAATATAGAGCAGGTGGTGGCTAGGCAGGTATAAAGCAGTCAAATATGTTCTTTGCTATGCACCAATGCAGCTGAGCTGATGCCTGATATTGTTGCATGCAAAGCAATTGGTACCATCCCTAGCATTCACTGCACAATTACGTACGGCCACCAGCCTTACCAGTGTGTCTTTGGGCACTCACAGGGATGGATTGCTCAGTGACTCAAGAAGTTTTACTCATCAACAGTTCTTGTTCTGCTGTATTTCCAGTCTCCATTTTCATTTTCTATAGTGGGTGCTGCTTTTTCAACAACCAACTAATCAATGAGTCTTTTTAATTTCATTTTTATTGTAAAGATGATGTGCAGAGGGGTTACAGTTACATAGGTCAAGTACTGAGTACATCTCTTTTTGGACAGTGTCACTCTTCACTCTTATTCCCCAAAATTGTTCCCTCCTGAACACCCTTCCTACTAACTTGTATAAATTCATTTTCAAACTAGCGTCTAGTGAGTATCAATGCTTAATTAGTTCATTCTTTGACCCACTATGTGCTTCCTTTTACCCTCCTCAAAACAGATTAAATATGCAAGACAAAAGTACTGAAATAAAAAACTGTGAGAAAAGGGGAAACGGCAGAAAAACACAGAGAAAGAGTAAAATGAAAAACCTCTTGTTTCCATTTCTTGGAGTTCATTTACATGTTCATATGCAAATACTTATTGCACCTTTGTGATCCTCTCCTATGAATATCCTCCTTTGGTCTCGCTGTGTGAATGTTTAGTCCTGTTTAATTTATCATGTGCAAGTGGATTTTTTTTTTTTACCATTCATTGTGTTCACTTGTAAATTTATAAGCACATTCTAATACTACAAATGAGGGAAACATGAAGCCTATGTTTCTTTGGGTGAAGCTTACTTCACTTAATATGATATTTTTCCAAGTATTTCCATTTCCTTATGAATGGGGCAATATCATTCTTTCTGCTGAAAGCATAGAATTTCATTGTGTGTGCATGTGCATATTATATATGTATATGTATATAATTTTCCTGATCCATTCATCCACTGAGGGGCATTTGGATTGATTCCATATCTTGGCTATGGTAAAGAATGCTGCAATGAACATGTGCTGGTAGCTTTAGAGTGGCCTGATTTGTGTTTAATTGGGTAAATACCCAGAAGTGGGATTGCTGGGTCAAAGGGAACCTCTACGTTTAGTCTTTTGAAGAACCTCCATATTACTTTCCAGAGTGGTTGAACAAGTTTACATTTCCACCAACAGTGCAGTAGTGTTCCCTTTTGGCCACAACCCTGCCAACATCTGAAGTTGTTAGAGTTCTTGATACTGGCCAGTCTAACTTGGGTGAGGTGGAATTACAATGTTGTTTTGATTTGTATTTCTTTTGTGTCCAGGAATGTTGAACATCTCTTCATGTGTCTACAGGCCATTCTTACTTCTTCTTCTGAGAAGTGTCTAAGTCTTTCGCCCATTTATTAATTGGGTTGTCGTTCCTTTGAGGATTTGTTTTTTGGGGGGAAGGGGAGTTAAGTTTTTGAGCTCTAAGTATATTTTAGACATGAGGCCCTTGCCTGAAATATAGCTAGTAAAGACATTCTCCCATTCTCTGGGCTTTCTATTCATCTTGCTAGCTATTTCCTGCATTATGCTGTTCAGTTTGATACAAGCCCATTTGTCCATTCTTCCTTTGATTTGTTGTGATTCTGTATCTTAGGAAGTTTAGACCTGGTCCTAGGAGCCCTAGTATTACTCCTACCTTTCTGTAATATTTTCAAGATATCTGGCCTTACATTAAGGTCTTTGATACATTTACAATTAATTCTAGTACATGGTGGTATATAGGATCTAGCTTCAGTTTTATGTACATGTATAACAATTCTGCCAGCACCACTTATTGAACAGACTGTCTTTCTTCCATCCGTCTTTTGGGCTCCCTTATCAAATATTAGGTGGCTATATGTCTGTGGGTTCATTTCTGGGTCTTCTATTCCATTCCATTGGTCCTCAGGCCTATTCTTGTGCCATTACCAAGCTGTTTTTTATCTCTACAGCTTTATGATAGAGTTTAAAGTTTGGTGCTATTCTTCCTGCTAAGCGTTGGTTTTGCTATTCAAGGTCTTCTATTATTCCATATGAATTTTTGGGTTGCTTCTTCTATGTGATTGAAGAATGTGGTTGGGATATTGATGGTTATTGCATTGAATTTGTAGATAGCTTTGGGCAATAGTGCCATTTTCACAATGTTAATCCTTCCAATCCAGGAGCTTGGGAGTTTTTTCCATTTTCTTAAATCTGCTTTAATTCTTTTTTTTTTTTTTTCAAATTTTTAAAGTTCTCATCATAGAAGTCCTTCACATCTTTGGTTAAGTTAATTCCTAGGTATTCTTTTAAGGTTATTACAAATAGAGTTGCTTTCCTGATTTCAGTCTAGCTCTTCTCATTGATTGCATACAGAAAATCTACTGAGTTCTGTGGGTTAATTTTATATCCTTCTACTTTGCCAAAGTTTCAGATCAGCTCAAGTAGCTTTGGAAAGGAATTTATAGGTTTATTTATAGGAATCATACAGGATCATGTTATCTGCAAAGAGGAAGTGTTTTGCTTCTTCTTTCCCTATCTGGATCTCATTTATATTTGTCTCTTGCCTTATTGCCCTAGCTAAGAATTCCAGTAATATATTGAAGAGGAATAGAGATGGTGTACATCTTATCTCATTCCTGATTTTAGAGGAGATGGTTTTAACTTTTCACCATTAAGTATAATGCTGGCTGTAGGCATGTCATAGATAGCCTATATTATATTGAGGAACATTCAATGGATTCCTAGCTTCTCCAGAGCTTTTATCTTAAAGGGGCATTGAATCTTCCCAAATGTTTTCTGCATCTATTGAGATGATCATGTGGTTCTTATCCTTGCTTCTGTTAATATGTTGAATTTCATTAATTGACTTGTGTATGTTGAACCGGCTTTGCAACCCTGGAATAAATCCTGTTTGATATAAAAAAAATTTTAGTTCAATTTTTTGAGTTCAATTGGACAGAATTTTATTGAGAAGTTTTGCATTGGTGTTCATCAAAGAAATGGGTCTGCAGTTCTTTTCTTTAAATGAGTCCCTATATGGCTTTGGGCTGAGGATTATTCTGGCTTCATAGAATGAGTTTAGTAGTGATTTCTCCCTTTCAATTTCATTGAAGATTTTTAAGAGTGAGTTCTCCTCTGAAGGCCTTATAGAATTTGGTTGTGAATCCATCTGGTCCTGAGCTTTTTTTGATGGGAGGGCTTTTATTTCCATTTCTATTTTATGTCTTGTTGCCTATTTGTTGGTTTAAATCTTCTTGGTTTAGTTTGAGTATATCAATATTCTCCAGAAGTTCTCCCATTTTTTCCAGATTCTTTCATTTGTTAGCATAAAGGTTTGCCAAGTATTCTCTTATAATATTCTGAATCGGGCTTGCTTCTGTCATGATGTTCCTATTTTCATTTCTAATTGTAGTTATTTAGACATGCTATCTTCTTGTTTTGATCAGGTTTCCTATGGCTCTGTCAATTTTGTTGACTTTTTCAAAGAACAAATTCTTTGTTTTGTTGATTCTTCCTATTTTTTATTTATAATTCATTCATTTGGATCAATTTTGATTATTTGTGTCCATCGACTGTTTGGGGGTCTGACTCAGTCTTTTTTTTCAAGGAGCTTGACGTACATCATTAAAGTATTGATTTGAGATTCTTGTTTTTTTTTTTTTTTCTGTAGGGACTCAGAGCTATACATTTTCTTCTAAGTACTGTCTTTGCTGTGTCCCAGAGGAGCTGATATTTTGTGTGTTCATTTTTGTTAAATTCCATAAAAATTTGAATTTCTGTTCTGATCTCTTCTATGACCCATTGGTCATTCAACAGGGTGTTTTTCAGTCTCTATGAGTTAGCAAATTCTCTGCAGTGACCTTTGGTGTTGAGCTCTAAATTTATTCCATTGTGGTCTGACAGGATGCAGGGAATAATTTCAATCTTTCTGATTTTTTACAAATTTGCTTTGTGACTGAAAATAT
The DNA here is from genome assembly GCF_019054845.1 of Dipodomys spectabilis. Classification (NCBI taxonomy): domain Eukaryota; kingdom Metazoa; phylum Chordata; class Mammalia; order Rodentia; family Heteromyidae; genus Dipodomys; species Dipodomys spectabilis. The sequence continues at coordinate 3,825,199 of NW_024870779.1, forward strand.
GATCTATTTTAGAGAATGTCTCATGAGTTGCTGAGAAGAAAGCATATGCTGATGCTGCTGGGTGAAATATTCTATAAGTGTCTGTTAAGACTAGTTGGTCAATGCAGTTATTTAGGTTTGAGGTTTCTCTGTTGAGTTTTTGCTAGGATGATCTATCCAGAAGCAACAGTGTTGTTGAGTGGAGATAAATTGTTTCAACTTTTTCTTGTTAGGTAAAGTTTTATTCATCCCTCAGTTATGGAGGAGAGCTTTGCTGAATACAATATTCTTGGTTGGTAGTTGTTTGTCCTTAATGGGTAGTATACATAAGTGTACTTACATTATTCTAGTCTTTCCTTGCTTTCATAGTCTTGCCTGTGGAATCTGTAGTAATTCTGACTGGTTTTCCTTTATAAGTAATTAATCTTTTCTCTCTGATAGGTCTAAGGAGTCTTTCCTTGGACTGTATTGATCCTATGCAGACTATATTGTGTCTGTGGGATGTTCTTTTCTGATCTCATCCATTTGAAGTTCTAAAGGCTTCTTGTATCTTAATAGGCCTTTCCTTCTCTGCTAAATTCTGTTTAATGTTTCTTATCTCTTTATTTGCCTTCTCTCCTTCATCAATACTTACTGGTTTTAAATTAGGTCTTCTGATTGAGTCCTGAAGTTCTTGCAAGCACTTTTCTGGTTTCTTGGATTTTTTTTTTTTTCAGGATAATTGTCTCCTTTTTCTCTATAATATCTAATCTATCTTTTTTTCCTAAAAATTTGTCTTCAATGTCATCCACTTCAATTTTCTACTTCAAGATTTTCTACTTCAATGCTCTTATCTGGGGGGACCCAGAATGCCTTTTGTGGGGCACTCACAGTTCCAGATATTGTATGGTGAATTGTCTCCACATCTGACTGGGGGAAGCCCTGCTGTGGGCTCCTGTTCTGGCCTATTTCCATGTGGTCTTTTGCAATCATCCCCGGAAGGTTCCTGCACTGCCTGGGTTTTGGCCCCACCACCCCAGCCCTGCTGTTCAATGCCCTGGCATATGTCTTTTTATGCAGCCATTCATAATGTTTTTTCGTATATAAGTCTGCATAATTATTGCTTGCGTGGTGTGACTCTCTAGATGTGGAGTTCCTGATGGGACCCTAAAACTCTGCTTCCCTCGAAGAGAGATTAGGTTGTGCCCTGTTCTCCTTCAACCAACTTCCAATGATTTCTCCATGATTCTTTACAAGGATCCACACACCCCAAGGATTGGAGGATAATACCTTCATCTCAGCAATGTGAGTAACTAATAGGTATGCTTTGAGAAGTCATACTTGACGTCATACTGAAGATTGATATTTGGGGAAATATTTTTTTCAATAATATAGCCTATGCTGAAAAAGAACCTCAAAAATTTGAAATCACAGCTATGTGCAGAATATAATCTATTTCTCCTCAAAACACACTCCAGAATGATGGAGCCTACAAAACTCCTATCTCCAATATAAACCAGTTAAAAGCTGGAAGTAGAGGTATGATTCTCTCTAGTAGTGGAATGTCAGCCTTGAGTAAAATAACATTAAAAAATCAAGGGAAAGCGCAAGACCTTAAGTTCAAGTCCCAGTACCTGCACCAAATAAATAAATGTTAGTTGGGATTGTAAATGTTTTCATGCCCTATCTATATCAAAAGAGATTCAATATTGGATTCAACATTGGATCACTGCTTAGTCTGTTTCATGCTACCCTCTTCCGCTTCTAGAAGTTCAGAGGACAGTTCATTCTTTTTAAGTCAAGACTGAACAATGAAAGTCGTGCACTGGTGCTCAGAAGATGCTCTGTCAGGTAAAGGCAGACTGGGCAGAGGAATTCAATTTAATCAGATATCCATACAAGTAGAGTTGTTTGAAGATGTTCCTTCCCTTCCTTCCTTCCTTCCTTCCTTCCTTCCTTCCTTCCTTCCTTCCTTCCTTCCTTCCTTCCTTCCTTCCTTCCTTCCTTCCTTTCTTCCTTCCTTCCTGCCTGCCTGCCTGCCTGCCTGCCTTCCTACCTTCCTGCCTGACCTTTTTCCTATTGCCTGAAAAATACAGGTGGAATAATATTGAAAGATTCTAGTGATTTTATGGTTCTTTTCAAAAAGGGCCTAGGATGTAGCAAGGTGGTATGGTGCAATGGTTAAGAGCGCAGATCCAAGAGTTCTCCGCCTGGTTTGCCAGGTCATATCCCCTGAGCAGGTGTTATACTGGCTAAGAGTCCCACTCTCCTCTATGTTTTGTATTTATGAGAATTACACAGATTCATGCCTGTAAAATCCCTAAAACAATGACTGGCATAAAATAAGTGTAATGTAAACAGTAGTGGTTTTATTTGGAGGGGGCTGGGCACTGGCTCTCAACTTTCTCAAGGAAGGCTGGTCCTCTACCACTTGAGTCACAACTCTAATTTTGAGGGTTTTTGTGGTCAATTGGAGATAAAGGTCTCATAGACTTTTCTACATGGCTGACTTTGTACCATGACCTTCAGATCTCAGACTCCTGGGTAGCTAGGATTATAGGTATGAGTCATCATTGCCTGATTTTTCAATTTGTTTTTAATAAATAATTGTCCAGTAAAATTCTTGTGATCTCAAAAGTAAAATAAATATGCCTTTTTAATGGTCTACATAGCAAACATTAGATTTCTAATACTAGAAAGTACTTAACAGTGAACTTTAAAACAAATTAGAAGAAACTATAATTTCCCATTGATAGTCAATATCTCTGAAAAATACCATTCTTAGATTTCAAATATTTTCATTTTGAAATGCCCTTCAGATTTGCAATAAAATACTTCAAGAAAGTTTATTTCAAAATTCTTTCTGTCCAGGTAGGAAAAGGATGGGATTTTTTTTTTGGTAGCTCAGTTGTAATGGTTCTACATCTTTTTGATTGCAAGTGAATATAAAGTCAAAGATGAAAAGTCAAATTGAGCTAAAGTAGAATTTATTGTGCCACCTAACCATAGAAGTTTAGGAGTAAATCTAGATTTGGTCAAAATTTGACCTGGTTCAAATGGCATCATCTAGACATGGTTTTTATCTTGTAACTTGTGGATCTCTGCCTCTACTTAATGGTGACAATTATTCTTCATCATAGACAACTTTGATTCCATGATTCTAACTTGCCACACATTCAATTCTTTCTACTTCTACATTCTCTTCACATAAAGAAGAGTCTGTTTTTCTGAGGACTGAAATTGAAGGCCCGGAACGGAGTCTCAGCAGCTATAGTTGGCCCATGGATCCTACAGTTTTGTTCAACAAAACATCTCGGCAGATGGAGAAGTATACTGTAATGGTGTCCTTTTTCAAAGGTGCAGGGGAGAGGCAGATTTACACAAAGTATGGTGGTCTAACAATGGTAATTGGGAAACTTTTTCAGAGCAGAATGAAAAGATCATCATTGTGTTAGATGTCTTCCCTGGGTGTCAGCTACATAAAAATCAGGTTTTACTCACCAGATCATCTACAGTATATAGCACATTTTCTGGCATATAACAGGACTCTAATATAAATAAAGATAACACTGGCAAGCTCTTTTTCTAGTTGAATGAATAAAGATGGATCATCCAAGGCAACATAAAGTGATTATGTATTTATTAGCCTTGGGTGAAGTTTGAGCAACAGGATTCAAGTAAGATCCCTACACATGATATATCATTTTCTCCTATTATTTTTAAAGCTCTTATAAATATCTAAGTGGTAAAGATCATGTTTAATTCCTTGTTTCAATTTATTGGATTTGATTTGTATCTCTAGCTCCTATATTAGTGGTTTTGTATATAACAGGTACATGTAACTGCAAGATAACAAAGAAATAAAAATAAACAGTATAGGCCTCAATTAATGTACAGTGGTATTATAGGAATTTCATTATCTTCAGATAATAAAGAACAAACATGTTTTCAATGAATAAAAAAATCTCTTTTAAATTAATTTTATCTGTTTTGGGACTTGAGCTCTTGCTTCATTTTGCTCAAGACTAGCTATCACTCTACCACTTAAGCCACCTGCCCTACTTTCTGGCTTTTTAGTGCTTAATTAGTGATAAAAGTCCTACAGAGTTTTCTACCTCGACTTGCTTAACCTGAATAAGTTAGAGAAATTCAAACTAAGTGAACAAAAATTAAAATTGATTTTACCAGATTAATAAGATGAAATAGTTGTTACTGGCATTCTTGATACTTAAAACAACTTTAGCTCATCAATGTTCACTCAAAAACACAAGAAATTCTGCTTTAAGGTTTAATTTCCATCTTAAATATCCCCTATGTTCACATGGCTACCTGTCAAAATATGTCTACTCAAATATATTAAAAGCATGTTCATTCAATTTGCCACTTCTGGGTTTGTGCCTCAGTCATGTGACTTGCTTTTAGTTTGAATGAATGGCACTTGGGTTTTTCTTCTTGAAATGGAGAAGAATTGAAAACATATTTTTTAAGTCCTATAATTGTACTAGCAGCCAGAGGAAGGAGAGCAGCTTTGTGCCCTGTGGTGGTTCTTGAAGACATTAATGTGTCTTTTTGTCTACCTGATCAAAAATTGCACAGCAACAATTTTCTGTCACCTGGAGACAAGCTGAAGTGAAGTCTCGCCTTCACAGCAGACTTATCTCTGAGTCACACTTTACTATTCCTGCAGCATAAAGTTGAATACGTCATTATGGTGCCTCGCCACCCATCTTACTACTCATCAGAGGAATGTGATTAGTTTTGATTACAATAGAAATGGTATTAGATATTCCAAACCTACTTTAAAAAACTGATTCATTTTCTTTGATTAAAAACAGCTGGAAAGTATACCTTATTCCTGAAAAGATCACTGCATTATATAGTGCCCTCTTTTCTTTTCTTTTTTTTCTTTTTCTTGGTCAGTCGTGGGGCTTGAACTCTGGGCCTGGGCACTATCCCTCAGCTCTTCAGCTTAAGGTGAGTGCACTACTGCTTGAGCCACTGCGCCACTTCCGGTTTTCTAGTGGTTTATTGGAGATAAGAGTCTCAGGGACTTTCCTGCCTGGGCTGGCTTTGAACCATGACCTTCAAATCTCAGCCTCTTGAGTAGCTAGGATTACAGGCATGAGCCACCGGCGCCCAGCACTCTTTTCTTGGGTTCACTTCCTACCATTTCAGCTAGACCTGAAAATATATAAAGAAAATTCCAGAAATAAACAATTAATTAGTTTATAATTGTTGTACAGCATCCTGAAGAGCATGGTAGAATCTTATTCTAGCTTTGAATGCTAACTTTCTTTGGCAGTATCCATAAACTGTGTTATGTGTGCCTTAGTTTATTGAAGCCATCTTGGCCCTCCATTTAATACATAGTCATGTTATCACAGTTTTACAATAGCCCCAAAAGGTATATCTATAGTCCTAGCTACTAAAGAGGCTGAGATGTGAGGATCACAGTTGGAAGCCAGCCCAGAAAGGAAAGTCCATGAGACACTTATCTCCAAATTAACTAACCCCCCAAAAAACCCAGACCTGTCCCTGTGGCTCAAAGGGGAAGAGTGCTAGCCCTCAGCAAAAAAAGCTTAGGAACAGCACTCAGGCCCTGAGTTCAAGCCCCACAACCTAACAAAAAAATGATAAAAATAATGAAGGAACGAATGGGCACCAAATTGGTGCTATACCCAAAGAATGATATTCATAAACATCAACACAATGTTGTAAGTTCTGGGAATTTTAATACAATCTTATCATGGCAAGAGAGGCTTATGTAAAAACAGACAATATTTATATTTTAGATGTTAATTTTGCTAAGCAATAAGAAAGCACAAGATTACCTTATGTTAAATGTTCAACCAAAGGATAACTTCCCATAATTCCCCCAGTTCTTGATTTTAAGACTGTTTGTGAGATGTAGTGTTTCTTCTCCAGGCCTGTGGATTCCTAAAGGTCATCTTGGATTTGAAAGGCCAGCCAGCCACGTATTTCCAGAGTTTGTGATCTGGCAAGATACAACAATCTGTTTATGCAAAACCCATATACTGTAATGTAGTAATGTGCTGCATTTTCTTATGATATTTCATTCCCAGGTATTAAAGAAAAATAACTTGTACCTACTTCTTTTGACACATATTTTTTAGTGAAAATAAATGCTTTTTGAAAATTTTCAACTTGTTTTCAGTTTTGCAAAGAAAACAAACCTTAACGTGCACATTATAGGAAACACAAAAGAAACAAGAACAGTTATCCACAGCCACAAATATTTCCATGGACACGCTTTTTAAACCCTCCATGAACATACACCAGTACCTTTTAAGTAACTGAGATCATAAGATATGTGTCATGTTTTTCTAAATGTTATGAATTTGCCAATTTAAAATTCTAAAGCTATATGAATAGTTTGATAACCAAAAATATGATAAACCAATGCAATCCATTTGGAAAAAATAATATTTGTGCCTTATTCTTTTTTTCTTGATGCTAGTCCCAAGACTTGAATTAATGGTCTAGGTGATACCAAAGAGCAGTTTTGCTCAAGGCTATTGTTCTCCCACTTGAGCCACAGCCCCACTACCTTTTCCTTTGGTGTTTTGTTTGTTTGTTTGGTGGGGGGGGGGGGCGGGATTTGAGTAGATTATTACAGGGAAGAATCTATCTCTGCCTCCTGAGTAGCAAGGATTACAGGCCTGAGCCACCAGCACCTAACCTATTTCCTGCTCTTTGAAGGTTAATTACAGATAAGAGTCCCTAGGGTCCATAGACAAAAGCACTAATTCAAAGGTAGACATAGCTACATGAACTAAACCACTCACAAAGGCTTGTTCATAATATATTCATCTTGGAGATGAGGTACCAACAGATGAATTTGTTGACCATGCACACTGCTGTATGTCTATGTCTGTGTGAGTATGTACATGTGTGAACACATGATATTCTATACATGTGTTTCTATTTCTCTATGTGTCTATGTAGATGAGATTTTTTACAATTGCTTCCTCTGATCACTTTACCTCTAATTTTTTTTGCATCAGTAACAACAACAAGCCTTGGGGATCTCATACACACATGACAACATTCAAAGATGAGGGTAATCAATATTCTGAATTCCCCTACATTTTCTGGAAACTGAGGCACTGACTGCACATAGGCTTTTTCAGGGATGGTGGTATGTATTGGTAAAACTGTGTCCAGTGTGCACATAGTGAGTGTCTTATGAGGAACAGTCAGAGCCCAGGGGACTATGTAGGGGTCCTGTTGGACAAGGCTTAGGTAAGAGGACCCCAGGAAGTGACCTCAGCCTTGACAGAACAAAGAGAACTTGGAACCCAGGTTTCCAGGCAGCCACATTCCAGAACCACAACAGAAAAACTCATTTGAGATACCAAGAAAAGCAACATGTTTTCCTGTTGCTGCCCACTTTTCACTAGCTCAGACTCCAGGAGATCCTGCAGAGAGCTCCTGGCTGACACCTGCAGACACTGGATCAACCCCCGACCCAGACCCCAGCCCCCACCCAGACCCAGAAGAACCTTCTGGCAGTTCCTAAGGAGAGACCGGCAGGTAGGACCTGGCAGTCCAGCCCAGGACAGCAGGGATGGGGACACTGCTGTGACTCCTACAAGCCAACCCCAGGTGCCAAGTGTGGTGGACCCCAAGTGGGCTGTGCCCACTGCACTGAAGACAAAGCTGTGTGGGGCTGAGGCAGCAGCTGAAGAATCAGCATGTGCTCCAGCTGTCCAGGAGGCCAGGATGGCCGAGTCCTCTTCACGGCAGATCCTTGCATCTCCAGCTGTGCCTGCAGAAGAACCAGCACTGCCATGTACCCACGTGGATCTCCCAGTGGATGTGTGCACAGCCACAGAGACAGCCCCAGCCCCACCAGAAGCAGCAGCAGAGGAGCCACAGCCCGGGAGAGCAGTTCTGCATCTTGTGCATCTGTGCAGGCCACATGGTGAAGACACCTCTCCATCGGAGGCAGATAATGAAGAACAAGCACAGGACACAGTCCATGTGGTTCTTCATGTGCCTCTGCCTGCACCAAGCGAGGAAGAACCACCTGCATCTGTGGTGGCAGCTGAAGACCCACCACCCAGGGCAGCTGATCCGTACCTGGAGTATTTCTTGGGCACAGGATCCGAGCCAGACTCTCCTGCTCCCAAGTCGGAAGATGATGAGTCACAATATGGTACAGTCAACCTGGATCAGTTCATAGTGCCTGACACAGACTCCATTCCATCAGAAGAAGAAGATGAAGAGCCACCAAGAGGAATAACACTTTGGAATCAGGAGGTGTCTCTGACTGAAGCCTGTGAGGAAAATCCCCTTCCACCAGTGGCTGACGTCTGAAGAGGAAGTCCACCTCATAGCTGGCCTCCATCTCAAAGTTACCCATGTCACTCAGGACAAATGGACTTCAATCTGTGACTGTCTTCACTGCTTTAGAGATCCCTTAGATCTCTAGGTGGAGACTCAGAAACTCCTGAGCTGCACTGTGCACAGCAAGCACTTAGACAAGTCCTTTCCTTCCCCTTGCAAGTTATTGTTAAATAAATTTAATAATTTATTTTAATGAAAGTTTACTCTTGATTCATTTCAGTCACATAATTCAATGGAGGAAGCCCCTGTCCTGTTCTAGAACCATGAGCTCCACCTGCTGATTGAAGCTCCATAGAGCGTGGAACTGAGGGAGGATGCCCATAGCTACCTGGAGGAAGTGGGAGGGAAGGCCCTGGTGTGCAGGGACAGGCAAAGGTCACAGGAGTGGCTGTGGATCCAACCTTGTGTGGGTTAGGACTCAGTCTGAGACAGAGCCCCCATGGTTAGACTGTTATGCCTAGGTCGCAGGACCCCCACCAAGAAGACCACCGAGAACCAGAGCTGTTTTAAGTTTTTATTTAAACGGGCTGCAGCTAGGGCCTCATCCTACACTCCGACACAGCGGAGCCTAGGAGGAGAGCCCCAAGCTAAAGATTTGCAGAGGTTATAAAGGCACATAACCAACCAGGTGTTTGGATTACTACCACGTGTTGCTCTGCTAGAAACAAACAACAAGTGGTCACTGCCTCAAAACATTAACCCTTCATTCCCTGCCTTGACTTGTGGTCCTGAGACACAATCTTGTGGCTCCGGCCCAAAACTAAACTCCAACAGCTCTTGATCTTGAACGAGTATAGTCCCTCTCTGACCTTAGCCATACTTTTAAACAACAATACCAATAACAATCAGTTCATTTTTCTTTTCTTGAGGCATATGTGGAGTGGTTGGGTAGGATGCTTGGAGACTTCCCATGTTTCCCCACGGGTCATCCATGGCAAAGGGGTCAGCCAGTCTGGCGTGGGAGCAGTGGATCCAAGCACAATGCCATCCACCTTAAGGGCAGTAGGTGTAGCCAGTAGCACCATGTAAGGTCCCTTCCACCATGGTTCCAGAGATCTCAAGTTGTGTGTTCGAACAAACATCCAGTCCCCTGATTTAAACAAATGGGGGGGGTTAGGAATAGAAGCAGAATCATATAATGTTCTAAGCTGGGGCCACATACTCTTATGCACCAGTTGTAAATAGTCAAGCTTACACAGAAATTCAGTATCATCCAAATCAGCAAGCAATTCAGTCTGAAAGCTAGGGATAATGGGTAGAGGGTGTCCATACATTATTTCAGAAGGAGTAAAGCCAAGCCGATACGGTGAATTTCTTATTCTAAACAGGGCAAAAGGAAGGAGCAATACCCAGTTTGTGCCAGTCTCCAAGGCCAATTTAGTTAAGGTCTCTTTTAGAGTCCGATTCATTCTTTCTACCTGCCCTGAACTCTGGGGTCTATAAGCACAGTGCAATTTCCAATCCTTCCCCAGTGCTGCGGCTATTCCTTGACTTACTTTTGAGATGAAGGCTGGTTCATTGTCCGACCCGATGGTGGATGGAAAGCCATACCTGGGTAGGATTTCTTCCAGGATCTTTTTAGCCATGACATTCGCGGTCTCATGCTGAAAAGGTGTCTACAAAAACTAGCAAACATTTATATCCAAAATTTCCAGTTTTAATTTCTGTGAAGTCTACTTCCCAATACACACCTGGCCTATCTCCACGGAGGCGAGCTCCTTTTGTAACCGGTTGATTGGGGACATTGGTGAGCTGACAGGCTTTACAATTTTTAACAATGTCCTCAATGAGTTGATTTCCTTGCCTAATTTTTACTTCTGAGTGTCGGAGCAAGTCCTGCATTCTTCATGTTCCCATGTGAGAGACCCGATGGATTCTCTTAAGAATCCCCTTGCCCAATCTTTGTGGCAAGAGAAGTTTCCCCACACCAGTTTTCCACCAGTCTTTGTTTCCTTCTCTGTCCGGGGGTTTATAGGCCATGGGGATTTTCTTTATCCACTCCATGTCTTCTTGGGAGTACTGAGGCTCAGGAGGCAAAGCTTGTGGCCCTGGGTCTACTAGAGTCAGTACTTCAGCTCTGGGCTGGAGGGCCGCCTCCTTAGCTGCCTGATCGGCCAAGTTATTTCCTTTGGTTATTGAATCAGTTCCCTTTTGATGGCCAGGGCAGTGCATAATGGCAATATTTGCTAGTTCCAATATGGCCTGGATGAGGCTTAAAATTTTTTGTTTGTTTTTAATAGTCTTTCCCTCAGCTGTCAGCAGCCCCCTCTTTTGGTAAATGGCTCCATGGACATGCACAGTGGCAAAAGCATACGGACTGTCCATGTAAATGTTTAGTCTCTTCCCTTTTCCCATTTGTAGGGCTTTTGTTAGTGCCACTAGTTCTGCTCTTTGTGCAGACGTTCCCTGGGGGAGTGCTTCTGCCCTCACTATTTCAGTGTCCCTGGTGACTGCTGCGCCCGTGTACCTTTTTCCATCTCGAATGAAACTGCTGCTGTCTGTGAACCAGGTATGCTCAGCATGCGATAGTGGCGAGTCCAACAAATTTGGCCTCTTTTCCTTGGCCCAGTCTCTCTTTTCACACTCAATTTCACATTCTCTGTCCTTCCTTTCCTGTCTTTGCTCCTCCGTCTCTCTCTTATAAACCTTTTTCTGCCACGGCTATTAGATCCCTAATAGACTTTTCACCAAGTTTGTCTAGAGCCTGCAACTTTCTCCTTATGTCTGGTGCAGCTTGATTTACTTAGGCAAACATAATCATCTGAGCCGACTCCTGGATCTCAAGATCATACGGGGTATATTGACTAAAAGCTTCCATGAGCCGCTCAAGATATGCTGCCAGACTTTCACTTCCTCCCTTCTTAACATCATAAACTTTGGACATATTAGTAGGTCGTCGAGCCGCCGCCTTGAGACCTGCCAACAGAGACTGGCGGTAGAGGAGGAGTTGCTCCTCACCTTCAAACGTATTGTAGTCCCATGTTGGTTGGATCTCAGGAAAATAGGCAGCGATCAGGGCAGGATCCATGATGGGCGCTCCTGTGGGGCCAGGGATATGTTTCCAGGCTGCTTCTCGGATACAGTCTCTCTCTTCAGTGGTAAAAAGGACCTGTAAAAGCTGACTGCAATCATCCCAAGTGGGCTGATGAGTAAAGAGAATAGTAACGAATTAAATCCTGGGGTTTCTCAGAAAAGGGGGCATTTTGGGTGCACCAATTGTATAGATCACTGGTAGAAAATGGCCAATATAGGAGTTGCTGTTGACCATCTGCATCCACAGGACCTATGGCATGTAAGGGAAAAACAGCTGCACTAGAAGGGGGGGTGATCCCACGGTGTCATTGAGTGACTGGCCCCTCAGAAACTTTAAGGGCAGGTGCCAAGGGTTCAGCTGCTGGTTCTATAGCTCCTTCTTCCTCTTGGTCATTGGTTCTGCAAAAGGAACTGGGAAGGGGAGTATGGGGAAGGAAACATTTCTTCTTCCAAGTTATCTCCCTGAAAAACTGGGGGTACCTTTTCTTTTCCTTTTTCTTGGTTTCTTTTTGTAAGTCTAGGGGGCTAGATGGAGTGGTGTCCATGGTTTCCAGTCCCATCAGTTGTACTGTCCAAAAAACGATAAACAGTACTTACAAAACACACGCAGGCCTGACAGTTACGGGAAAAAAGCTTACGAAGTGGAGATCTCCCAAATTGGTCTGCTGACTCCTGTCATGGCAGGGTTCCACACCCACGCCCCATAGCAGAAGGAGTGGACCCACAGTGGGCGAGTTGGGCCTCGGTTAGGAGGCCCTCTTGGTCAGTTCCAGCCCAACACCGAACCAATCCCCACCCCACAATTCACATGGCAGGGTTCCAAAGGACCCCCCCCCACACACACACAGCAGGGTTCCAAGGACTCCCACCTCACAAGAGGACCTGGGATGTCTCCCAGTTCCTCCAGGGTTGTTGTGCAAGTGCGTCTGCTTCAATAACCCTTTACAAATTGGAGCAGCCTTCCTCATAAAGGAAAATGAAAGTAAAACAGACAAATGACAGGACAAGACAAATTAACAAAAACAGCGCTGCTTTACCTTTGGAGTCTGAGGTCTTGGGGGGCCTTTCGGGGGATCCCGGACAAGCCCCCACTAATATGTTATGCCTAGGTCGCAGGACCCCCCACCAAGAAGACCACTGAGAGTCAGACTCTACAGCTGTTTTAAGGTTTTATTTAAATGGGCTGCAGCTCGGGCCTCGACTTACACTCCGACACAGCGGAGCCTAGGAGGAGAGCCCCGAGCTAAAGATTTGCAGGGGTTATAAAGGCACACAACCAACCAGGTGTTTGGATTACCACCACATGTTGCTCTGCTAGAAACAAGCAACAAGTGGTCACTGCCTCAAAACTTTAATCCTTCAAGACCCTTGGGACCTAGAGTCAGACTGATGTTTTTTGTTTATTTTTTTTAAGTAATAATAAAATGTGATACCCCCTTGAGCATATGGCCTGTAATTTTAGCTACTCAAAGGCAGAAATCAGAGATTATGGTTGAAAGCCAGCCCAGGCAAAAAATGTAGTCAATGAAATGCAGTGGTGTGTGATTTGATCCTAGCTGTATGCTAAATGTAAATGGGAGGCTTGCAGTCCATACTAACTCAGAACACAATGCAGCATCTTATCCAAAAACTAACAAAAACCAAAAGGTACTCAAGTGGTGAAGTGGCTGCCAGGCAATCTCAAGCTTCTAGCTCAGTATGGAAAAATAGAATATTTTAAGGAATTAATATGCTACTTCTCAATTTAATTTCTCTGTAAGGCAAGGAGTTAATGTAGGGTTTCTGAGAGTTTATAACCTTATCTGTTCCATTTACACATTGCAAATTAGAACAATAACACCACAATAGTTTACTGATAAACTGCTTCAACTATATGAGGTATGGAGTCTAGTTTTATTCATATCAGCTCCTCCAGTTCTCGCCACTTTTTCTCTAGTTGCTCTGAATCCCAGAAATTATTATTTTTCTCTAGTCCAGAGTTCAGTAAGCAATCCCCTCAGGACATTTCCCTTTATTTTACACTATTTGGTGATATGGTCACAGGTTGATAATGTTCACACAGTTACACAATTCCTTCTGTCCATCTTCTAGTTTATGAAAGCTGTAGCCAGCCCATGGTTGACTGAGGCCCAGATGAGGATGGTGGCCGAAGCTCTATCTATCTCAGCCAGGACCCAGGTGCCAGGAACAGGGGCTCATTGTTTTGCAGGTTGGGCAGGTTGTCGAAGTGTCTATTCATGTAGTTTCATTGCAATGAGTTCTGACTCCTGATGGAAGCCCTTTCATCATCTCTGTGGCCTTGCCTCGTTTTTTCATTATCCATTTTTGTGTGGAAGTTCACTGTTATACCTTACACATCTCTCTTGTATATCAATACTTATGGTAAATCAACAACTTCATTCTTTTCAAGGATTATGGTACTTAACTAATCACTATATATTTAATATTTAATGTAATGTATATGTGTTCCATAGTACTGATTATTCCATATTATTTATTACTTGGATAGCACTTGTAATACTGTGTCACATCATACATTTACTTTCTTATAATGAGAATTTGTTTTTGTTAATTTTAACTTATCTATATAGGCATGGATTGGCTTAAACTAAGGACCTCCAGGACTTGCTCTACCTTTCTTTCATTCATGGCTGACATTATATCAGTTGAGCCACAATTCTACTTCTGGCTTTTTGCTAGTTAATTGGAGATCAGAGTTATATGGACCTCTATGCCTGGGCTGTCTTAGAACTATGACTCTGAGAGATCGGAGGATTGTGGTTCGAAGCCAGCTTGGGCAGGAAAGTCCATGAGACTCTTCTCTTGAATTAAATACCCAAAAGATGAAAATGGGGTTGTGGCTCAAATGGTAGAGCAAAAGTCTTGAGCAACAAACTTAAAAAAAAAAAAAGAACTATGACGCTGGAAGCTAGTGAGAGCCATCATCACATAATACGTTTATTTTATTTTTTTAAGTCTGAAACCATGACTGGAACTTGGTACCTGCAATTTTTGCTCTTTGTCTAGGGCTTTACAAACTGAGCCATGTCTCCAACCTGTTTTTTTTTTAACTACTAAACTTTTCTTCAATACCACCACAACTAGAACATAAATTTTATGGTGGTGAAAATCTTTGTTTATATCATAGAGGAATTCTATGTGTCAGCATATATTTAGCTCACTTTTTATGTCCAATAGTTATGATGAATGAAAGTCATTCAATTTACTGTCAATTAGAAGGTATTCTCAACTCAGAATATATACACTGAAAATGTGATTGGCTGTGCATTATGGAATGTCCATTTGTACTACCTTTTTAGGACTTTGAATGCTCTCCCCAATATCTTTGCAGTTTTACTTTTCCCAGGTTAAGTTTGTCACTGTAACCTCAGTTTGCAATAACTAAACAGCGATTTATTTTTTAAAAAAATGCTACATAAAAAATTGAGACTCTCTTTGGGCCACCAGTATTACTCAAATAATAATTTCATACTTTTTTTGGTGGTTAATTGGAAGGAAGAGTCTCATGGATTTGCCTGCCTTTGTTGGCTCAAACTGCAATTCTCAGATTTCAGTCTCTTGAGTATCTGGGATTACAGGCATGAGCCATTGTCACCTGTCCATCATGTCTTTTTGGGGGAACAAAAATCTCATGGAACACCAAAATGGGAACAGGATTGTAAACCTAAATATTGGCAGGGTTACTATTAAAATACTGCATTCCTTTATGCAAAACATAAAATGTGATATAAAGCAAGATAGATACACTAAGCAGCTTCTAAGCTCATTATTAGCTCTATAGTATACTATTAAAATATTAGCAGGAAAACATGGTTCCACCGAATCTATGTGTTCCTATGGTACAGCCAGAGCCACATACCAAAAGCTCCAATCAAAATGGAAATCTGAACACACCTGCATGCTTCTCTTGCAGAGTCTCCCATAGACCCTTCTGCGGCCAGCCTCTGAAGAAGCCCTAACTCCATTGGCCATGATGTGTTTTCTGTCAATTATCTTACAACTTAGCTAATTTAACAGCTCTGCTTTTTACCATATACTCCCATCTCAGGATCGTTATAAAGATTACATGTAATTGTAACCCCTCTGTACAGTATTTTCACAATAAAATAAAATAATAAAAAATAAAAAAAGAAATAATGAACTTTGTACACAAATACAAATCTTTTACCAAAAATGCACACATACACTTAAGGTTCTAATTGAGATCTGTGTTCTAGATGTGGACATATTAGCAAAGAGTGCTTCCTTCACCTTGCCCTCTCCATTACTCCAGACACCAGCTCCAAGATATGGACTAAGTAATGTTCACTCCCAGAAGACAGTTCTTCCTAAAAACAGGCAAAGAGCATTTCTGTAGGAATCATTTTCTACTTTGGGCATTAGGACTCATCCTTTACTACTTTGCAATATTAACTAAAATACACATGGAGAGCAAAGTCTCTACAACCTGAACTACTTGAGTAGGCACAGACAGCCTGTCCCTTAGCTAGGTTCTCCCCCTGCCCAGCCACACCAGCACCCAGGAAACAGTCAGCTTAGTCTGCAGAGCATTAACTATTTACTCCCCAAAGTCAACCACAGAAAACACCTCACAACCGTCTACTGTTACAAGGATATAAACATTTAGCCATCTAAAAAGACTGCATGATTCCAATAAGGACTTAAGTTTCCCAACAGATAAACCACACACACCTAACCTCTAATTAGAAAAGGAAATTCTGGCCCAGAATTTCCATCTCCATCGACACAGTGGTTTATGTATGCATCTGTAATGTTTCAAGGGGATTTTAAAAAATAATTTCACTTCTTCAATGTTTAAATAATTTCACTTCTGATAAATTTTAACACAGAATGCACTTAGTGTGCTATTTTACTAACTCTACTTTGGCCACTGGCAACCTCTTTTACATCTAGCAAGACTAAACATTGTAAATTAGGAGCTATCTGTCTTTTATATACATTATATACAGAACTAAATGAAACAAAATGCATAGATGCAAGGGATGGTAGTCAATCTCACCAACAACTCACTGGTACAAATTCCTCATCTTTCTTCCTCCTTCCCAACCAGAGCCAGTACAAACAGCAGGTAGACTGCTCAAAGTAGGGGTTTCATCATTCCATTTCCCCAAAACCATAACTTCATTACGAATTTTAACAAAACAATATCTACAAAATGAATTATTTTCTACCTCTGCTTTTAACATACTTTGTGCACTTCTAAGCATCGAGAGAGACCAGAAGTTTCCAGTAAGAACTTAATGGTCCACTACATACACGGTAGTGCTGAATAAATCACACATGTGTAACAATGGTTCTATCTGAACATGACTTCTGAGTGGGGGCATTCTAGTCCAGAACCTTCCATTTCTTTGACTCCCCCTCTCCAGCGTTATACTTAAATCAGCTACATAGTCATTTCCAGATGTTACAATATTGTTTCTAAAGTCCTTCTCAGAAGATAGACTTTCTATGAATTTTAACAGAAAGTTAAATCATGTTCATTGATTAACTCTCATCATATGTTGGCCACCTCTTTATTATCAAGAGACTATATATTATAAAATTAGGAATCAGTTGTCCGTTCTATACACAATATAAGCAGTGCAGCAAAGTTAAATGAAATGTACACTACCATATATAGGGTAATTGGAGAAGCTGAAATTTTCTTGCACACACTAACAAAATACCTCTTCAGCTGTTTCTTTTCTGCCACCTTCCTTGCCCCAATGAACAAATACAGACAGTGTTCCCAGAAATGATTTAACAACTGCATTTCTAGACAGTATTCCCCAAGTTTTGTAAGGTTATTCACACAGTATTCCACTGCTACTACTTTTTCTTTAAACGTATTTTTTATTGTGAAAATACTGTACAGAGGGGTTACAATTACATGGGCAAGATAATGAGTACATTTCTTATCAAGCATTGTAGCCTCCTCCTTTGTTTCCCCTTCCCATCCCTTCTCATCCTTCCCCCGTCCACTCCACCAAAGTTGTAAAGTTCGTTTTTCGACATAACAACTTGTACATCTCATTGTTGCAATGGGTCCTCCTGTATCCCTGTTTTAACGATTTGTTTTTTTCCCTTCCCCTCCACATATACCAACATCAAATATGGTAAAAGCAGGGGTTATACCATGGGGAAGGGACATACAAAGAAACAAAGACATAATCTTATAAATATGTTAGAAACAATTGCATAAAAGATCTCTCTTTTTTTTTTTTTGTCAGTCGTGGGGCTTGAGCTCTAGGCCTGGGAGCTGTCCCTGAGCAATTCAGCTCAAGGCTCATGCTCTACCACTTGAGCCATAGCACCACTTCTAGTTTTCTGGTGTTTTTTTTTTTTTTATTGTGATTAAGTTATTACATAATTTCCCAAGTTTCACAGTATTGTGGGATAATGATGCTCATGTAAAGCCACAAACTCATTCTAACTTTCCTGGAGCAAATTGTCTATCACAGTCTATAACATATAACGGTGTACACATATACACCATACATGTGATCAGCAGCATGGGGTTATTTAGTAGTGGTTCAACCAGATAAGTGGAAGTTCTTTGTTTCTTAAGTCCTTTTGTTGTATCACCTAACATTTTGGATTTAACATCCACTTAAAGACCATGTATCGTTTGTCTCTTTACTCTTGGCTTACCTCGCTCAACATGATTTCTTCTAGCTCCATCCATTTCCCTGCAAATGCCATTATTTTGACATTTCTAATGGCTGCATAATATTCCATTATGTATAGATACCACAATTTTTGGATCCATTCATCTGTGGTGGGGCATCTGGGTTGTTTCCATATCCTAGCTATTGTGAACAGTGCTGCAATAAACATGGAGGTGCATGTGTCCTTGTATTTTGGTTCTTGTTGTTCAGGGTAGATGCCTAGAAGTGGTATGACTGGGTCATAAGGGAGGTCAATATTTAGCTTTCTGAGAACCCTCCAGTCTGCTTTCCAAAGTGGTTGTATAAGTATACATTCCCACCAGCAGTGTAATAGGGTTCCTTTTTCTCCACATTCCCTCCAGCATTTGTCGTTGGCTGACTTGTGGATGTGGGAAATTCTGACTGGGGTAAGGTGGTATCTCAGGGTTGTCTTCACTACTACTACTTTTAAATACTTCTAAACACCTAAGACTGGTTATTTCATATGTGAACTTGCCAGCTGCGCTCATGGCATTGGTAAATAAAATTGCACATGCAGCAGTGGTTCTGACCTGAGGTATCTTCTATATATAATCAGTTAGGCCCCTTGGGCAATTCCTTCCTCAATTCCTTCTTCCTGCCTTCACACCAGTGGACAAACAAAGGCCTATGGAATGCTTAGAGGTTGTTGAACACATTCATAATCTAAGTGTCATTTACAGAGGACAAGCTTCCTATGAATTTCAACACAAAGTACATAAAATGTGCTCATTTTACTACTTTGTCATATACTGGCAACCCTCTAACGTCTAGAGACAAGATGTTGTTGGACTTTATTTTTCCATTTTATATATATATACACACACACACACACACACACACTACACACACACACATACACAGTAAAACAAAATGAACACTACAGAAAGATGGCATCTGAGGATGCCCAAGTATGAACACACTAGCTTATTACCTTTTGCAATTGCTCCCCTCAAACCACTGAAGGAGGACAGGAAGCACACAGAGGTGCTCACAGAGGTGGTTTCCCTACTGCATTTCCTGAAGACAGTGTTTCATAGGAATGTTAGCAAAAAGATCTAACACGTGCTATTTCACTACCTCTACATTTAACATGGATTGGGCACATCTAAACATCGAGATAGATGAGATGTTTTCAAGTAAGGACTCAAATTAGTCCATATTCACACAGCAGCCTTCACTGACTGCACACATGTAGCACATTATAATCTGAAAATTGTCTTCAAAACCTTTGTCCATCTACCCACCTCTGTATATCACCTCTACACTGACAATAAAATACATGAAAAGACAAAAATACAGTTAAAATACAAGAACACAAAATAAATTATTATAAATTTAATGATGATGACTGCTCAATGGGAGAAGTATGACAAATGAATGGAGAGCTATCTATGAAAAGGTTTTGTATGTCATTGAAGTTCTATCGGTACGCATTCAAACAAGATTGTTAAAAAGTAACATCGTGATTCTCACAGGAAAATAAATAAAATTATCTATCTATCCTCTCTCCCCCTCAAAAAAAGTCACTCCCAGAAGATATTTCCATGGTTTTTTACAAACGAATGGGCATTGAGTAGTGTGATTTTCCACTCTACTTCATCCTATATCACAACCTCTTCACATCTGGAATGTTCAGATGGACCAAAAGTTGTTTTTTAAAAGGCTGGGGGAAGTTGAGACCAGTTTCTCATACTATATACTTACTGTAAGTATACAGTAACTATACATGCATACACACATACAAGCATACATACACACATACACATACATACACATTCACACATGCATACACACTTACAAATGTACACACATGTATATACACACACACACACACACACACACACACACACACACACACATATCACTAGCCTATGAGCAGCCAGTAGCCCAAGGGCCTAGGCCTTGCTGTAGGCACATATGGCTATCACTCTACCTTTGTTGGTTTTTTTGTTTTGTTTTTCTGTTTTCTGGGTTGTTCTGTTTTTTGTGTGTTTCTGTTGGTCATGGGGCTTGAACTATGGGCCTGGGCTCTGGCCCTCAGCTCTTCAGCTCAAGGCTGGCGCTCTACCACTTAAACCACAGCTCTACTTCTGATTTTTTTGGTGGTTTATCGGAGATAAGAGTCTGGAGGACTTTCCTGCTCAAGCTTGTTTTGAACCGCGATCCTCAGAGCTCAGGCTCCTGAGTAGCTGGGATTACAGGCGTGAGCCACCAGCACCTGGCTCACTCTACCATTTTTCAAGCTCAACCATCCCAGCTGCCCCTCTGGGCCAGGGTGGCGACCCCAGGCCCTGCATCGGTGGGCTCTGCAGCCTAAGATGCTGGCAGGCTCACAAGGCCGCCAGCCTTCTCCATCTCATCCCACCAAGGCCTCCCCCATTCTTCTCGCTGATCACACCAGGCCCGCCTAGGCTCTGAGAGGCCAGCGTGGCGGTGGGCTCGAGGTGCTGGCCCTGAGGGGCTCTGTGGATGGCCCCTGGGCCGGGCAGAGGTTGTGGTCAGGCCACTGAGGCCTCGTGAACGTGAGTGGAGGTGCGGGGTGGGGGATGCCATTCTCACGCTAGGACCAAACTCGGAGATTGAATTTCTATCACAGGGCAAGGTACGTAGTAGATTCCCCCCGACACACACACAGCATTCAGTGTGTGTTCGGGAGTCTGCTGTATCTGGTTATTGTGTAGTGTCAGAGATAGATTTGTGACAAAACAGTATGCAAGTATGGAAACGTGACAATGAACTCCCCTCATGCTACAAATATATGCTAACTGGAAAAAAAAAAGCTCACTTGAATAAACAGCTCCCCCTTTAAAAATTCTGTGTTTTATATGTTACCCTTGCCACATGTTGTTATAGGAGCAGCTGTTTTAGGAAAGAAAAAAAAAAGATTTTATTTAGGAATTCATTCATCCTTTCTTATACTATAAAACACTAAGTTGTAAGTATTTCAACACCTTGTGGCTGCTTCCCTCTGAAGGTGTGTAATTAGTTAAAAGTGGTGTCACAAACATTTGCCTGTCACAGCAAGAGTAAGAACTTTGAAAGAGAATAAATACAAGGCTGCCAAAGCATATAGCCATGGGAACCAAGTCCCATGTACTTACTCGTTCCTGCTGTTTCCTGGAGTATCAAACTGATGGAAAACAGAATGAGGGACTTTCAAGATGGTTTAAAGGGACTTTAGAGGTAATTTACTATTCTCTTCTTTTGAGATCCTGATGTCTTTTTCACAAACTGTACATCTGTTGTGACACAGATCCTGTGGCAGAAAAAGGGGTGTGGAGTCTCTCTTGCAGTCCAGATGAGTATGTGACCTGACCTGATGTGTGTGTGCATACACGTGTGGGTGTGTATATATATGTATACATGTATTCATATACATTATATGTGTATATATGTATATAGTATATATACATATAAATATATATTTATATGTATATATACTTACATATGTGTATGTATACATTGATATACATGTGCTGTCATTATAGCAGCAAAGCTTCCTTAAAGGGCTACATACAAATAATCCCATTCCTCTGCTTGCTTGAGGAGCTCTTTCTTTCTCTTTCAGTGGAGACAAGCCTTGCTTCCTCTGGCTAATTCTCTTTCCTGATATAAACAAATAATAAGCAGCCCAGATTTCTAGCTCTTCAGCAGGTGCCCCTATTTAATCTCTAAACTATCTTATCTCAAATATTACATTATTTGATAACATTTTAGAATGGCACGCAAAAATAAATTCTACGTCCCACATGTGTTATAATCTGCATTCAGAAGTTAGAAGTTCCTTTCATACAGATATTATAATGAAATTTATGTGCTTACACAATAACATCACACTATTGATCCTTCCAAGACTTTGTCATCTAAAACCTTCCTGGCCTTCATTAAACGTGTGTTTTCAGCACTGTGTTCTGTTGATGTCACCGAAGATCTAGGTCTCAGCAACCATATGTGGAATCAGACTTACTTTAATAAAAATGTTTGAAAATTTCATTTAATCCCAGAGATCTTATATTCTATCTTGGTTTACTTTCTATTAATATTTATAAAAGCTCTAGAAAAAGGATGCAAAATCTCAAAACATATTCCTGCTTTTCAGAAATTAGAACCTTCTAAAAGGAGACAAATTGAGTCAGCAAGTACACAACAACACAAGTAATTGGAGATTTCTCTTTAAAGGATTGCTTCAGTAGTAATTACTCTAGCAAATCTTCTCTTCTGGATTTCTCCATATATGCATATACTATAGCAACTAAACTATAAAGTACTTTTTCCTGACTTGGGGATAGGGGCTAAGTAAATGAACTGTCTGAGGTCAATGTCAATTTGTGTAAATCACCGGGGAATTTTAACATTCTATATTAAAGGATCTAGCTTAGGTAAGGCAGAAGGTAGAATCTTATGTGTGGCTGTTACATCCAATCCCTTACAGCAATTTTATTTCTTCTCATCTATTTTTACATTTATCTCCTTATTAATTGAGAAGAAATGAGCCAAATTACCTTGAGACTGGCCTTCTATGTTTCATTAAACCTACAAAGTTTATTATTTCACCAGTAGAAGAAACATATCCAGTTCCATAAACCACTCTTTGAGCACCTCATTTGCTGAAATCTTTTGTTTTTACTTATGACACTAAAATTGGTCTACTCTAACAATGACAAATAATCTGATTGAAATGGTATTAATGAGATCTGACAAATGCTCAAAAGTGGAGTACTTGCCTTGTTTAGGTAAATACACAATGTTTTTCTCTTTCAACAGCCACATTTAGTTATGTTATTTCCTAGAACCTAGTTCCTGAGATTTATTCATTTACCTCCCTTTTTAATCTTCCCATAATTTTCATCAAACACCATGAGGAAGGAGCTAGACACACATTCTTTCAATGTATATATTCCATGTGCTAAGATTATCTTTTAATTGACAGTAAATTGACTTACACATCTGTTTTAGTCTTTCATTTGTTTATCATAGCTGTTGAACACATAGAATTCATCCATGATATAAACAAAGATTTTCACCACTATGTGTGGAGCACATGGGCAGCAAAGATGGCGCTGGGAGGGGGTTGAGTGGGCAGAGCCTAATTTACTGGAGAGCACATGGCCAGCCAAGATGGCTCTGGGAGGGGTTGAGTGGGCAGACCCCAATTGATCTTCTGATCAGTGCCTAACCAGCCCGTGAGGGCTCAGGTGAATGATAGGGTGTGACCTTGACAGTGATTGGTTCCTCTTCCTCCCTTACCATACCACCCACCCTTGTTGTCCTTAAAAGGGGCTGCTCTCTGTTAATAAACGAGTTTTTCTACCTGCTGGATTTGGCTCCCCGCTGTGTCTGATTGTCTCCTGGGCTGAGGGAGGCTAGGGAACGGGCGAGCGCCGCACTTACCTTTCCTCGGACCCCGTCCGTCTTTCGTGGGACGGACGAAGACCCAACATCTGGCGCCCAACGTGGGGCACGAAAGGAAAAGATACCGGCCGAGGCTAAGCGGTCTCTCGGGGTAAGTGAAACCCTAAATATGGGTAATGCTATATCACAGAAGAAGGAGGAGGAGGCAACATTAGGCCTAGAAGGAGTACAGGAGGACTTGGGAAGTAAAAAGGAAAAGGAAAAGGTCAAATTCAACCGGGAACGCACTATCTGTGCATGCAGGGGCGGAGGCAGCTACTCAGGTGCCCCGGACGGTCCTAGGCCCCCTCCCTATTCCCCTGATTGGACGGGAGGTACGGCGCCCTACGAGACCTGCGAGAGGGACTTGCAAAGCCCAGACCCCTACCACATGGAGGGACCAAGGGCTGAGGAAGTAACCTACTCGGAGACCTCCTCTGGAAAGGAAGGGCCACCCAAGAGCCCAGACTCTCGGCCACAGGATTCGCTTCCCCAAGCGTATCCGGTCAATGTGGCATCAGGGGCTAACAGGCCCTTGGAATGGTATCCATGGGAAGCTAAGGATCTTAAAGAGCTCCACAAGGCGGTGGCGGAGGATGGCCCAAACTCTCCCTGGGCCCAGACCACTAGTTCTCAGTTTATTAAATGGTGTGCTTTCTTTAAGGAGGAATGCAGAGTGCAAGCGGAGAGTAACCGGCAGGCTCAACCAGCAAAACCTATTACTTATGCCATGCTAGCAGGGAAGGGGGAAGGGTACTCAACCGGCATCCAACAGGCCGCAATACCTGGCCCGTACTGTGACCAGGTGAGGCAGGCAGGACTTGCCGTGTGGTACAAACTAGATGATGGGCCTACTGAGTCCTCCATGGCAGAAGTGAGACAAAAACTGGGTGAGCCTCGACCTGATTTCATAGACCGAGTCCAACAGAGTGTTCACCTCAAGCTGCCGACAGGGAACCTCCGAGATCAGTTTGTAAAGCTGCTGGTCTGGGAAGGGAATGCAGACCACCGCATGGCCTGCACGGGATTGAGAGAGAGTTCCCTGAGCAGATGGGTGGTGGCTTCACAGGATGTGGGAACGCAACAGCACCAGTCCCAATCACTAGCTTTAGCTTTACAGGCTCAGGCATCTACAATGACTGAGGCCATTACTCAGGCGCTGGCAGCCCAGGGCCAAGGAACCCCAAGGCCATCGGGGAGAGGGACTTGTTTTAAATGGGGGCAGGAAGGGCACTTTAAGAAGGATTGTTTACAACAATCCCCTGCCAACTGGCCCGTGGGCAAACCGCCCCCTATACCCTACCCCAGGGGCAGGGAGGGATACAAATTTGATTTAGATGGGAAGTCTTTAAACTTGGGGAGGGGCATCCTCTAGCCCCTTTAACGCAAGGAGGAACCCCCCCTGCTGTGAGGCCCAGGAAGCCTCGTGGCAGGGTGACCCAGGCCCATTGGACCGTCCCCCTGGTGGACGGACTCCGCCCTAAGCCCAATCTGGGTGGAGCAGTGGCCATTGACCAAACCTAAACTTGAAGCCCTCCACCTTCTGGTGGAGGAACAGATAAGCCTCGGGCATATCCGCCCTTGTATAAGTCCTTGGATTTGTTATTCAAAAAGCCTCTGGGGCTTGGCAGATGCTCCAAGATCTACGGAAGGTAAATGAAAGCTAGTAGGAACGCCCCTAAGAGGCATGCCCTGGACTCCTGCTATACCTTCAGAATATACTTTGGTTGTGATTGATATTAAAGATTGTTTTTTTTTCTATCCCTCTGCATCCAGATGACTGCGAGAAGTTTGCTTTCTCTATACCTTCTCTTAATTTCTCCCAGCCTGACCGGAGGTTTGAATGGACGGTACTGCCACAGGGTATGGCCAATAGCCCTGCCTTCTGCCAACAATACTTGGCCACACTTTTAGGGCCCGTGCTGGGTTCAGA
This sequence comes from Dipodomys spectabilis, assembly GCF_019054845.1. NCBI lineage: Eukaryota > Metazoa > Chordata > Mammalia > Rodentia > Heteromyidae > Dipodomys > Dipodomys spectabilis. The sequence goes on from NW_024870779.1 coordinate 3,850,597, forward strand.
TACCTCCCTTGCCTATGCCTACATGGATGATATAATTCTGGGGCACCGAGACCCAAGCTGCCTGGAGGGCCTTCTGGCCCAGGTCCTCGACATACAAAAAAAAGGGGGGTTTTACCATAGCCCTTAATAAAATTCAAAAGGTAGCTCCTTTTAAGGTGCTCGGGACCCACCTTACCTTGACTCAGGCCAGCCCCCTTAAGCCTTTGCTGGATATTCCAGCCTCTCTAACCTTAACCCAACTTCAGAGTCTTTTAGGGGAAATCAATTGGCTGTTGCCATGGGTTTCTGTCCCTACAATTACAATATAAGGAAATGCTGGCCGTAATTATGGCTCTTCAGGACATTCAAAAACCCTTTAATTTGTATTCTGGTAGCCTATAAAACAAAAAAGGGGGAGTTAGCCCCCATATACAGTTACAGATAGCTTTGTTTTTAAATTTTTCAAAAGGGGCAACTGAATCCAGATTTCAGAAGCACTGGGGACAACTAAACCCTAAGCCCCAAGTGAAAGTCAGGTGGAAGGACCCCCTGACACAACAATGGAGAGGACCTGACCCCCTAGTTACTATGGGCAGGGGATTTGGATGCGTTTTCCCCATAGGGGAGTCTGCTCCCATTTGGATCCCTGCCAGGAACCTTAAGTTTTTACCCATTTCCTCTATACAGGAGGATGCCCAAGAATAAGCTAACCAAAGACAAAAGCCAGAAAGACAATTATTAACCATCCCCAAGGGCAACCAGCCCTTGAGAAGCTCTTGTGTTCTCTAACAATTGCAGATGGTGACACTCCAGCTGTTGGCTGTCCTGACTCTCCGAATCCTGTGAACGGCCCTACGGAACCTGCATCAACCTCAACGGGTGACCTGGGCGGTGATCAATGCTGGCAATGCAGAAATCGTCAGGAGCACCACAAGAGAAGCTGTCCCTTCGAGCTGGTGGCCTGACCTTCATTTTGATCACCACCCTATGGACTGTTTAATATTTTTGTAGGAGTTAATTATTTTAATGTTACCTGCTTTAATTGTTCTTTTATTGTTAAACAACCACCTTTTGTTATGCTTTCAGCTTAGATTTTGTCCAACCCCACAGGCAAATAGCTGGATTAGAACAATCCCCACCTCTGGACTCTGAAGTGGCAAAGACTGCTATCCCATCCTTCACTAAGGTTAAAGGACTAGTAGTGACATTTCCTGGCCTGGGAATGCTTTTGCTGATGGTTTTTCTATGCCTTCCTTGCATTATACGTGCACTGCAAAACTCTTATGAGCTTAGCCAGCCAGTTATCAAGCTCCAAATGAATGAATTTCCCCCACGAGAGGAATCGCAGCCAGAGACGGGTAAGAGGGGGTGTCAGTCTGACCAACCTAAGACAGGCGGGTTCACTTCTTTAAGCAAAGACGGGGGGAGATGATGTTGGGAGCAATTGGGAGCTGACAGTAAAGCTCAAAGGTCATCTTGACTCCTGTGCTAGCTTAAAGGCACATACAAGGAACTGGCGTACTTAAAAGACACCAGGTGCCCAGGAATTAGTTGAACTGCTTCGGACATTTCTAACTGTGGTGGGACTGATGTTTATTACTGTGCTAGGTGGGTCTGCCATTAAACAAAAATAAAAGGGGGAATCTGTGGAGCACATGGGCAGCAAAGATGGCGCTGGGAGGGGGTTGAGTGGGCAGAGCCTAATTTACTGGAGAGCACATGGCCAGCCAAGATGGCTCTGGGAGGGGTTGAGTGGGCAGACCCCAATTGATCTTCTGATCAGTGCCTAACCAGCCCGTGAGGGCTCAGGTGAATGATAGGGTGTGACCTTGACAGTGATTGGTTCCTCTTCCTCCCTTACCATACCACCCACCCTTGTTGTCCTTAAAAGGGGCTGCTCTCTGTTAATAAACGAGTTTTTCTACCTGCTGGATTTGGCTCCCCGCTGTGTCTGATTGTCTCCTGGGCTGAGGGAGGCTAGGGAACGGGCGAGCGCCGCACTTACCTTTCCTCGGACCCCGTCCGTCTTTCGTGGGACGGACGAAGACCCAACAACTATGAAACTTACAGCTAAGGCGGTGGTGGAGAAAATATATAGAATAACAGTGTACCTACGCAGGAAGCTAAGATCTGAGGATCGAAGCCAGCCCAGACAGAAAACTCCAATAAAACTCCTTATCTCCAATAAAACTACTCAAAAAAGCTAGAAGTGGTGCTGTGGCTCAAGTGGTAGGGCGCTTGCCTTGAGCAAAGGAAATTCAGGGACAGTGCCCAGGCTCAGAGTTCAAGCCCCAGGATCAGAAAAAAATATTAAAATAGTGGATGAAAGCATGGCTAGTGGGTAGAGCAAAAGCTGCAGGTACCAAGTTCCAATCCTAGGTCTCTCTCTAAAAAAATAAAATAAAATAAACAAATATTTCAGGTGCTGGTAGATCTCACTTGCTTCTAGTTTCATAGTAAGGCAGCCCAGACATAAAAATCCATGATGAAAAAAATGCCAGACTCTAATTTCCAAGTAACTGGCAAAAAGCCAGAAGCAGAGCTGTGGCTCCATGGTAGAATGTAACCCATGAGTGAACACATGAAGCAAGACCTGGAGGTCCTTAGTTTAAGCCAACATCCAGGCCTAGGTAGATAGATAGAAAAATAGCAAAAAAAAGTCCATTATAAAAAAGTAAGCACATGATATGACAAAAGATCACAAGTGTTATCTAAATAACAAATAATATGGAATATATAATATTGCATAACATATGAAATGAATAGTATTAGTTAAGCACCATAATCCTTGAAAAGAATGAAGATGTTGATTTACTATAAATAGCAAAGCCACAGAGATTATCAAAGATTTTCCATAAGGAATCAGAACTCATTGCAATGAAACTACGTGAATAGATACTTCCACAACCTGCTCGACCTACACACTGATGAGTCCCTGGTCCTGCAGCCTGGGTCCTGGCTGAGATAGACAGAGCTTTGTCCATCATCCTCTCAAGGCCTCAGTCAGCCATGTGCGACTTCAGCTTTCATAAACTAGGAGATGGAAAAAAAGGAATTTTGTAATTAATTGAACACTATCAACCTGTGACCCTATCACCAGGTAGTCTAAAATAAAGGGAAATGTCCTGAGGGGATTGCTTACTGAACTCTGGACTAGAGAAAAAAAATTTTCTGGGATTCAGAGCAACTAGAGAAAAAGTGCCGAGAACTGGAGGAGCTGGTACGAATAAAAATGGACTCCATACCTCGTATAGTTGAAGCAGTTGATCAGTAAACTATTGTGGTGTTATTGTTCTAATTTTCAATGTGTAAATGGAAAAGATAAGGTAACGAACTCTCAGAAACCCTGCATTAACTCCTTGCTTTGTAGAGAATTTAAATTGAGAAGTAGCATATTAATTCCTTAAAACATTCTATTTTTCCATACTGTGTCTTTGAGCTAATGGCTTGCCATTGCTAGGCAGCCACTTCCCCACTTGAGTACCTTTGGTTTTTGTTAGTTTTTGGATAGGATGCTGCACTGTGTTCTAAGTTAGTATGGACTGGAAGCCTCCCATTTACACTTAGCACACGGCTAGGATCAAATCACACACCATTGCATTTCATTGGCTACATTTTTTGCCTGGGCTGGCTTTCAACCATAATTTCTGATCTCTGCCTTTGAGTAGCTAAAATTACAGGCCATATGCTCAAGGGAGTATAACATTTATTATTATTTTTTTTTTTTTTAAACAACATCAGTCTGACTCCAGATCCCAAGGGTCTAACCATGAGGGCTCTATCTCAGATTCAGCCGCAGCCCGCACAAAGCTGGATCCATGGCCATTCCTATGACCTTTGCCTGTCCCTGCACACCAGGGCTTTCACTCCCACTTCCTCCAGGTGGCTGTGGGCTTCCTCCCCTCAGGACCACTCTCTATGGAGCTTCAGTCAGCAGGTGGAGCTCATGATTCTAGAACAGGACAGGGGCTTCATCCATTGAATGAATGAATCAACAGTAAACTTTCATTAAAATAAATTATTACGTTTATTTAACAATAACTTACAAGGAGAGGGAAAGGACCTGTCTAAGTGCTTGCCCTGTGCTCAGTGCAACTCAGGAGTTTCTGAGTCTCCACCTTTACACACCTAGAGTTGTACTCCAGGTGTTCATTTGGAAGCACACTGGGGTGCATCTGCTGGAGCTCAGTTGTCCTGTTCAGGTTAAGGTGCGTTCATAGCAGACAACATCTGTGAAGTCTGTGGGATCCCTAGAGCAGCGAGGACAGTCACAGATTGGAGTCCATTTGTCCTGAGTGACATGGGTAACTTTGAGATGGAGGTCAGCTATGAGGTGGACTTCCTCTTCAGACATCAGCCACTGGTGGAAGGGGATTTTCCTCACAGGCTTCAGTCAGAGACACCTCCTGATTCCAAAGTGTTATTCCTCTTGGTGGCTCTTCATCTTCTTCCTCTGATGGAATGGAGTCCGTGTCAGGCACTATGAACTGATCCAAGTTGACTGCACCATATTGTGACTTGTCATCTTCTGATTCAGGAGCAGGAGAGTCTGGCCCAGATCCCGTGCCCAAGAAATACTCCAGGTACGGATCAGCTGCCCTGGGTGGTGGGTCTTCAGCGGCCACCACAGATGCAGGTGGTTCTTCCTCGCTTGGTGCAGGCAGAGGCACATGAAGAACCACATGGACTGTGTCCTGTGCTTGTTCTTCATTATCTGCCTCCGATGGAGAGGTGTCTTCACCATGTGGCCTGCACAGATGCACAAGATGCAGAACTGCTCTCCCGGGCTGTGGCTCCTCTGCTGCTGCTTCTGGCAGGGCTGGGACTGTCTCCCCGGCTGTGCACACATCCACTGGGAGATCCACGTGGGTACACGGCTGTCCTGACTCTTCTGCAGTCACAGCTGGAGATTCATGAATCTGAGGTGAAGAGGACTCAGCCATCCTGGCCTCCAGGGCAGCTGGAGCACATGCTGATTCTTCAGCTGCTGCCTCAGCCCCACACAGCTTTGTCTTCAGTGCAGTGGGCACAGCCCACTTGGGGTCCACCACACTTGGCACCTGGGGTTGGCTTGTAGGAGTCACAGCAGTGTCCCCATCTCTGCTGTCCTGGGCTGGGCTGCCAGGTGCCACTTGCCTGTCTCTCCTTAGGAACTGCCAGAAGGTTCTTCTGGGTCTGGGTTGGGACTGGGGTCTGGGTCGGGGGTTGATCCAGTGTCTGCAGGTGTCAGCCAGGAGCTCTCTGCAGGATCTCCTGGAGTCTGAGCTAGTGAAAAGCGGGCAGCAACAGGAAAACATGTTGCTTTTCTTGCTAACTCGGATGAGTTTTCTGTTGTGGTTCTGGAATGTGGCTGCCTGGAGACTTAGGTTCCAAGTTCTCTTTGGTCTTCTGTCAAGGCTGAGGTCACTTCCTGGGATCCTTTTGCCTAATCCTCTTCCTCCAACAGGACCCTTACATAGTCCCCTGGGCTCTGACTGTTCCTCATAAGACACTCACTATGTGCACACTGGACACAGTTTTACCAATACATACCACCATCCCTGAAAAGGCCTGGACGCAGTCAGTGCTTCAGCTTCCAGGAGATGGGGGAACTCAGACTATTTAGTATCTAGGTCTTGAATGCTTACTTGTGTCCATGAGGTCCCCAGCGCTTGATTTTTCCAATGGAAAAAATTAGATCTAAAATCCCTATCAACCCCGGAATAGCCTGAGTATAGCCAGTCCCTCAGTTTTGAGAGGACAGATAAGAAATGAGTGTTCTGCTATCCATGTCCTCATATGTTGTCAGTATACATGGCCATAAGAGCTGTGTTGCCTGAGATTCCTCAACCTTGGTCTTACATATTGTTATTACAAAAAGTTAGACACCATCAAAGGAAGTAATGAGAGCCTATAGAGACTTGTAGGCAAATTCAAATTCACACATAGAGACCAACATGTGTATACATGTGTACACTACGCAGACACAGAGCTACACTCGTGTACATGAACAGGACTAGACTCATGATCTAAACCTTTGTGTCACCAGTTGGTTTTCTGGAGCCTCATCTCCACGGTAAGTGTGTTGGGAGCTGGGTTGGCAGTGGATCCGGTGATGAGGGTGGAGGGTCCACTCTAGAACTATTGTCCTTACCCAGAAGCCCACAGAACTCCCTGGCTCTGGAAGAAGTGCTGTTTGTGACCCAGAGAACAAGGCCCTGCCAGACTCCAGGTCTCAGTGCACCTTCCTCTTGGACTTCCAGACTCCGTAACTGTGAGCTGCCCATGCTTCTAGTTCATAAGCCACCCAGGGATGGAATTTGCTTGTAGCAGCCTGAGGGGACTAAGGCTGGCTGTGAGTACTGAGAACATGGCCAGCACCACATTAGAACCATAACTGAGGAGAAGAACATGTGGTATTAAAGATCATCTGTTACACCCTTTTATACAGCTGCCATCAGTCTCTAGCATGCTGTTCACTATTGTACCTCACAGCCTCAGAAACCCATGAACACTTGTGTTTTCTACTGTGCTGGTCAGGCTGGTCAAACAAACTCTATGCTCATGTGATTTGCCTGTCTCACTGAGTAGCTGATACCCCAGGCAGGTGCTGATGATTGGTAACTATTTTAAACATGGGTTTTCCATAGGGATTTAAAATTGGGGACAAAAAAATGCAGAACAGAGAGGTTACAAGGCTGGGACAGTCTTCTGTGAGGCATTACAGTGGTATGTATGGGGCTATCCATTTGACCAGAACTATAGCATGAACAGAGCCATGGACACACCCGAAAGCAACTTGTAGATGTAAAGACAGGCACTGCTGGACATTCATCCGCCATAGGGATGGGAGATGCTGACACCCAGGGGCAGGTGTGTGAGGTAGGGAGTGAAGCTAAGCACCTTAACTGATTTAAAAATCAGAATCTATGTCAGCCACATCCATGCCAGCATCTCTTATTAGTTTTGTTGATATTGGCCATTCTAACTGGGGTGAGGTGGAATTTCTGTGCTGTTTTGATTTGTATTTCCTTTATGGCCAGAGAGGTTGAACATTTATTTCTTCATGTGTCTATTGGCCATTCATACTTCTTCTGAAAAATCTCTCTTTAATCATTAGTCCATCTTTAATCATATTAGTCCATTTATTAATTGGGTTGTTTCTTTGAGGGTTTATTTTTGAGGGGTTAATTTTTTAATCTAAGTATATTTTAGATATTAAGCCCTTGTCTGATATAAAAATCTCTCATTCTGTGGGCTTTCTATTTATTTTGTTAGTTGTGCCCTTTGCCATGCAGAAACTTTTAAGTTTGATCCAATCCAATTTATCCAGTCTTTCTCCCTTTCAGTTGTTGTGACTCTGGATCTTTACTTAGAAAGTTTCAACATGCATCTTGGAGCCCTATTGTTTCCTCTACCTCTTTCTGTAAGATTTTCATAGTTTCTGACCTTACACTGAGGCCTTTGATCCATTTTGAATTGATTCTGACACAAGGTGATATATAAGGATCTAGCTTCAGTTTTCTCTATTTCACTGTTGATGGGAATGTAAGCTTGGTCAACCACTCTGGAAACCAAAAGACTAACCATAGAGCTTCCCTATTACCCAGCAATTCTACTCCTGGGCATTTATCCCATAGAACACAAACAAGGCCACAGTAAGCTACCAGCACAATGTTCATTCTAGCATTATTTACAATAGTTAAGATAGGAAATCAGCCAGATGCCCCTCAATGGATGAATGGATCAAGAAAATGTGATATATATACAATAGAATTCTATTCATCCATCAGAAAGAATGATAATGTGCCATTTATAAAAAAATGGAAATACTTGGAAAAAATTATATTATCCAAACTAAGCCAGACCCAGAGAAACATAGATTGCATGGTTTCCTTCACTTGTGGTAACTAGAATGTGTGTATAAATCTACAAGTAAACACACTACGTGGTAAACAAGGGGTTAGAAATAAATTGACTGCAGTGTAATAGACTATGTGGAGAGTGCAAATTGTATAATCCTTTTAAAAAGGCTGAGTCAAAGCCCAACAAAATAAGTACCAGGAAATGGGTACTTGCAAGAGAGGAGGGTAGGAGAGGGATAGAAGAAGGAAGGCAGAAGAGGGGAGAACACAGGCAAGAATTCATTGTATAGGGGCTGGGAAGGTGGCTCAGTGGTAGAGTGCTTGCCTTGCATGCCTGAGGCCCTGGGTTCGATTCCTCAGCACCACATAAGCAAAAAGAAAAAAGCCGGAAGTGGCGCTGTGGCTCAAGTGGTAGAGTGCTAGCCTTGAGCTGAAGAGCTGAGGGACAGCGCCCAGGCCCAGAGTTCAGGCCCCACGACTGGACCCAAAAAAAAAAAAAAAAATTCATTGTATACACCACAGAATTGAGAAACATAAGGGAAGGGCTTGTGGGTTGAGGGGGGCGGTGAAGATATTGAAGGGATAACACAGATCAAGATGTATTGTATACTAAACTGTTGTGTTAAATGGCAAATCAATTCAATACATAATCTAAAAATTAAGGAAAATGAGGGAGAGGCTGATTGGGAGGGAGGAGTGAGCAAGAATGTTGGAAAGGAAACTTATTCGACCACTTCGGAAAGTCGTATAGAGGTTCCTCAAAAGACTCCACATAGAACTCCTCTCTGACCCAGCAATCCCACTTTTGGGCATTTACCCAAATGATCACAAACAAGACCACACTAAAGCTACCAGCACAACTATGTTTATTGCAGCATTATTTACCATAGCTAAGATATGGAACCAACCCAGATGCCCCTCAGTAGATGAATGGATAGAAAATGTGGTATATATACGCAATGGAATTCTATGCCTCCATCAGAAAGAATGACATTGCCCCATTTGTTAGGAAATGGAAAGACTTTGAAAAAATTATATTAAGTGAAGTAAGCCAGACCCAAAGAAACATGGGTCCCATGATTTCCCTTATTTGCAATAACTAGTATATATCTGAGACAAGCAGAAATGGCCAGATAAGTTGATGTTAGGCAAAATGAACCCCAAGATAATGATTCAAATGTTTTTTTTCTTTCATGCGATTGTTTCTAACACATTTATAAGATGATTTCTTTGTTGCTTTGTATGTCCCTCCCACACAATATCCTGTTTTCACTGTATTTGATGTTGCTATAATTTGTGGAGGGGAAGGGAAAAAACAAATCGTTTAAATAGGGATACAGGTGGACCCATTGCAACAATGAGATGTATAAGTCATTATGTAGAAAAACAAACTTTACAACTTTGGCAGGAGGCGTGGGCGGGGAGGGAAGATGAGAAGGGACGGGAAGGGGAAACAAAGGAGGAGGCTACAATGCTTGATAAGAAATGTACTCATTACCTTGCCCATGTAATTGCAACCCATCTGTATGATATTTTCACAATTAAAAAAAAAAACAAAAGAATGTTGGAAGGGGTGTGTGACATTGATCAAGATAGACTGTATTCAAAATTTACTTTGGTAAACAGAAACTCCTTTGTTTTTTTGTTTTTCAAATTACAATCTGATCATATAATTGGCAGAAGGACATATAAAACGTAGTGGACCCTGATGTTTGAAGGTTTTTAAACTCTTATTTTTATAAGGGAAAGAACTGATTATAAATTACAAATGCATTGCATTTATTATTAGTTATGTATTATCATTTAGAGGTGTGTGGAAATAAGTGGCAATCAGGAAGCTTTTATAGGGAATCTCTTTTCCATAGAAATATAGATGAAGTAATTGTGCAGTTGAAACTGTGTTTCTTTTTTTTGGCAAATTCTTTTTTTTTTGCAGGGGGGGGGGGTCTGGTCGTGGGGCCTGAACTCTGGGTCTGGGCGCTGTCCCTCAGCTCTTCAGCTCAAGGCTAGCACTCTACCACTTGAGCCACAGCGCCCCACTTCCGGCTTTTTTCTTTTTGCTTATGTGATGCTGAGGAATTGAACCCAGGGCCTCATGCATGCAAGGCAAGCGCTCTACCACTGAGCCACCTTCCCAGCCCTTGGCAAATTCTATATTGTGGTTAAGTGATTACATAATTTTACAGTATTGTGGGATCGTGATACTTAGTTAAAGTCACAAACACATTCTTACCTTCCTTCATGGGGCAAATGGTCTATCATGGTCTATGAAGTTTGTGAGTTCTATGGACTTTGACAATACAGTTATTTCTTCCACATTGGGTAATATGTACATTCCTTTCCTTTTGCTTACTGTCAGCTGTTTCCTCTTTGTACTCCTTTGTACAATTACTTCAAGATAATAAAAAATATTTTTAAAACCTCAAAATCTATTATAAGTTATTCACCTTATAATTCTGTGTGTGTGCCTATCCTGGGACTTGAACTCAGGGCCTGGGCCCTCTCCTTGAGCTTTTTTGCTCCAAGCCAACATTGTAGCACTTAAGGCACAGCTAAACTACTGTTTTGTTGGTTGTTAATTGGAGATAGGGTCTCATAGGTTTTCCTGCCTGGGCTGCTTTTTAACTGTGATCCTCAGAGCTCAGTCTCTTGAGTAGCTAGGATTATAGGTGAGACCTATACACACCTGTTAACTTTTATATAGCAATTAGAAAATGAAACTATGAAGCTGGGTATAGGTGGCTTTTGCCTGGTATTTAGGCATTTAGGAGGCTGAGATGTGAGGTCTGAGGACTATTGTTTGAAGCAAATCTAGGAAAGAAAGTCCATGAGATTCTTATCTGTAATTACCAAAAAGGGAGAAAAAGCCAGAACTGGAGCTGTGGCTCAAATAGTAGGTAGAGTGCAAGCCTTGAGAAAAAAAATCAGGGCAGCACCCAGGCCCCAAAGGAAGTTATGAAGGATGGATGGAAGAAAGGATGGATGGAAGAAAGGATGGATGGAAGGAAGGTGGAAGGAAGGAAGGTGGAAGAAAGGAAGGAAGGAAGGAAGGAAGGAAGGAAGGAAGGAAGGAAGGAAGGAAGGAAAAGAGGGAGGGGAAAAGAAAAGAAAAAAATGAAAATAGGATTTGTTGTTTTCTACAGGGCTGTGGCCTATATGTGCTTAGTGTAGTCCTGAAACACAGTATGAACACAAATAACAAATGTGGTGGGCCAGGATGCAGGGACAAAGAGTCCTCATAACACTGCTGTTGAGAATGGAAATCAGTATGGAAATCAGTATGGAGGTTCCTCACAAAAACTAAAAATTAAAAAAAACTAAAAATATCCCTCACGTACAATACAGTGGACCACCATTGGGCATAAATACAAATGAATGTTAGTCAGCATGCAACAGAAGCAATTGGACACCCATGTGCATTATAGCACTATTTGCAAGAACCAAGTTATGGAAACTAGGGAAGGGGATGTTACTTCTACGATTCTGTGGTTCTATAGCTCGACACATCTCCTATATGAATAAATAACCTATACTTGATAAAGAAACAGAGCTTAATCATATAGGCCAGGATAGTTTACTATCTGCACAAACAAAACAGACTTTTTTCTTCTATCACCATATCATACTGATTGACTGTAGCAGAAGAATAATAAAGACAAGGACAAACTCATTATCAGAACAGTTTTCAGATGTTAGCAATTTTATTTTTTTTAATTTAAATGTTATTGTAAAGGTGATGTACAGAGGGGTTACAGTTACATAAGTCAGGTAAAGAGTACATTTCTTTATATACATATATATATACGTATATATATATATCTTTATTGTAAAGATGATGAATGGGGGGTGTTTACAGTTACTTAAGTAAGGTAAGGAGTACATTTCTTTTTATTTTTTATTTATTTATTTATTTTTTTTACATTTCTTTTTAAACACGGCTACCCCCTTCCTCATTTTCTCCCACTTACCCCTCCCTACTCCCCTCCCCCAAGTTGTAAAGTTCATTTCCAACATAATGCCAAGTGAGTATTGTTGCATTAATTCATCCTTTGTCTTGCTGTTTCTGTGATTACCTTTCCCTTCCACAGATCAGATAAACTCATATACAAGACCAAGGATACACAACACTAAAACAGAAAAAGGAGAAATAACTGCCTATAGGACATAATAAGAGCCTCTCGTTTCTAATTCTTGAAGTTCATGTGGTTACACTTCATCATATACGGTCCTATGCACTTACTAATTGGGCGAGTCACCTCACCCCAGTTAGAACTGCCGTTATCAAGAAATCTAACAACAACAGATGCTGGTGGGATGAAGCCAACCTACACTGTTGGTGGGACTGAAAACTTGCTCAGCCACTCTGGAAAGCAGTGTGGAGGTTCCTCAAAAGACTAAACATAGAGCTCCCCTATGACCCAGCCATCCTACTCCTAGGCATTTACCCAAATAACCACAAACAAGGCCATACTAATGCTACCATCCCGACCTTGTTCATTGCAGCATTTTTATCATATTTAAGATATAACCAACCCAGATGCCCTTCAGTAGATGAATGGATCAAGAAGATGTAGTATATAGATAGATAGATTATAGATTGTTATAAATTATATATCATATTTTATAGTATTATATTATACGTTATAATATTATGTATTATTATGTATTATATTTTACATATATATATATATATATATATATATGTAAATATTATGGAGTTCTATGCTTCCATCAAAAAGAGTGACATTGTCCCATTCATAACGAAATGAAAAGAGGGGCTGTGAAGGTGGCTCAGTGGTAGAGTGCTTGCCTTGTGTGCATGAGGACCTGGGTTTGATTCCTCAGCACCACATAAGAAAAAAGAAAAAAGCCGGAAGTGGTGCTGTGGCTCAAATGAACTGAAGAACTGAGGGGCAGTGCCCAGGCCCAGAGTTCAGGCCCCACAACCACACCCCCCCCAAAAAAAGAAATGAAAAGTCTTGGAAAAAATTATATTAGGCAATGTAAACCAGACCAAAAGAAAAGTAGGTTGCGTGGTTTCCTTAATTTATAATGGCAATTTTCCTTTTATCTTCTTCCTCATCAACAATGTCTTTTGTTGTTGTTGTTGGTTGTGGGGCTTGAATTCAGGGCGGGGTTTCTGTTCCTGTGCTTTTCAGCTAGTACTTGGCCACTTTCAACCACAGCTCCACTTCCAGTTTTCTGGTGTTAATTTGAGCTAAGAGTCTCACAGATTTTCCTACTCAGGCTAGCTCTGAACTAGAATCCTCAGATCTCAGCCTCCCAAGTATCTAGGATTACAGGTGTGAGCCATTGGAGCCTGGCTCACCAATGTCATTTTATAAAGTATTACTGCATTTTGTATTTGTACAAGTTCAGTGTGTCATCTGAGCTTTAGCTGAATCTGGCCAGAGATTGAAATCCTTAAAAAATAAAGAAAGAATATATTTGTAGCCAATTCTGTTCCTGCAGGGCCCTTATTTCATGCTGTGGATTATATTGTGGAATGCTTTCTTGTTCCTGTGCAAGGACTAGGTATGTCGTTCATGTGGCTACCTATGCTAAGCTTGGCTTTTCCTGGATATCTGAGAGACTCTTACCTCCAGTTAGCCAGCAAAAAGCTAGAAGTGAAACTGTGGCTCCAACAGTAGAGCACCAGCCTTGAGGGAAAAAAGCTAAGAAAGAGAAAGAGGTTCTGAGTTCCAGTACTATTGCAATTATCAATCTATCCCTTCCTACATGGATAAGTCTCCCGGAGGCCCTTACCTCATTCTGTCCAGTCCTCTGCTTCACAGCTAAGATAACTTTTGCCAAATAAATTGAGTTCATGTGGGTCTAAACAATTTCTTCCATGATTTCCTAGGGTCCCAATTGTCTATGAAAGGCAAATTTGGATCTATAAAAGAGTACTTATGGTTTTTTAGAGATTTTTTGAAAATGTAATAAAAGATACTTCATTTTTTAAAGTTCTTTAGGAAACCCAGATGGAAAATACCAATTTAGCAATGAGAACAAGACCCGTGGGCACAGGAAATGATTCTAACTTGCTACTTCGTGTGGACACTATGGCCTCTTCTCAGGCTCCACAGACCGAGGCCTGGTGTGGCAAAGCTCACTCTGATAACTGTCTCTCTGAAGTGCAGGACCCCTGTTCCTGTCTCTGGGGACATTCTTATCTAGTCCCTAACTGCCATATCAGTCTCCAGCTATATCCATTGCAAGGCATGATTCCTGCAACTTCTATGAAGTAAGTAATTTCTTCACTCTGGATAGTTCCTGTGTTTTTCTCTTTTATTACCATTCATTTACTTTTAGAGGTGTTTTGTTTATGCTATTCCTGATCCCCACTGCAGACAAGTTCCTTAAAGATAATGTCCTGTCACGTGATGTTTAATTGTTGTTGTTGTTGTTTTGACCAACCTTTATTTAACATGTGCATTAGAAGAGAGGGTAAGAAGTAAAGAATGAAATCACTGCAGCCTCAAGCAGCTCAGTGGGACACAGCTGTCTCCATCCACCATGTGCACTCACCAGACCCTTGTGGGTAACTGAGATCGTGGGGTGTGTGGCATGCTTTTCCAAATGCTACAAACGCACCAATTCAAAAGCCCACAGCTACACAAATATTTTGATAACCCAAAAAAGAAACTATACCAGCTCAATGTGTCTGGAAAATAAAATATCGCAAGCCTAGCTTTCTTGGGGACACCAATCTCACTGAAGACCAAAATGGTTGAGAGGCTTCTTGATAGCAGTATCCTTAGACTTACAATTAAACTCCCGCATTTCCTTTATGCTCAATTTAAAATGAGATGTAAAGCAAGACATACTAAGCAGTTTCTAAGCTCATTCTATAGTCTACCATTAAACTACTGAATGTTTGTATGGTGCACAGCCAGAACCACATCTATTAAGGGCTCGAATCAAAGTGTAAAGCAAACTCTAATAAAATCAAAATCAAATCGAATTAAATGGAATTTAAGTCTAAGCACACCCACACACATATTTCTCTCACAGGCTTCCTCTTCCTCCCCTCGGCTGCCAGCCTCTAAACAAGTCTTGACTCCCAGAGGCGGCACAATTCTGCATCCAAGATGCATCTTTTGCTGATTAGAACAGATATTTCCAGGTTAGCTAATTCACTAGTTGTACTTTTTACCATGCAGTGTCACCTCAGGACATCTATAGAGATTAGATGTTGTGAAATAATGAACTTTGTACACAAATACAAGCGCTTTACCAAAAATGCACAGATAGACTTACAAATCTAGTTGAAATCTGTCTTCTAGATGTGCAGAAACTAGCAAAGAGCACTCCCTTCGTCTCCCTCTTTTCCCTCTCCATCATTCCAGGCAGTAGTTCCAAGATATGAACATCATAAAGTTCACTCCCAGAAGATAGTTCTTTCCAAAAATGAGCAAAAGAACGTTTAGGTAAGGGCTATTTTCTATTTTTTATGTTTGGCATTAGGACTTATACCTTACTACTTAGCAATAATAACTAAAATACACACATAGAACAAAGTCTAGACAATTTGAACCAACAGAGCAGTACACCAGATGTTTCTACTGGCTCGGGGAGAGAGGAGGAGGAGTGCGGAGGGCATTTTACAAATGTGTTTTTGCATTTTGCATTTCTGTTTGTAGGCTAGATGTTACAGAGGTTGCTAGAGACACAAATAGAGTTAGTAAACTAACACATTGAGTGCACTTAGTGCTAAGATTTATAGGAAAGCCTTAAATATTTATGAAATGAAATAATTAAAAATCTTCTGGAAATATTACAGATGCATAAATAACCATGACCAGTGGGTTGATAGAGATGAGAAAGAAAGATTGTAGGCCCAAACCTTTCTTTCAAATTATAACCTTTGTTAGGTATGTGTGATTAATCCGGTACTACTTGTATGTATGGGGAAATGTAAGTCCATCTGGAAGCATCTGGTCTTTCCATATGTTTAAATGTGAATGTCCTTATAAAAGCAGAGGGCTAACACCATCTCCTTGAAGCATTTTTGTGGTTGAATTTGGGGGATGAATGGTTAATCTTTTGGAAACTATGATGTTTACTAACTGATGGCAGGGGTGGGGGTTGGGAGAGGGGGAGAAAGAGTTTCAATATCGTATATTAGCATATATGGATTATGAAAAGGAGTTTCATTGTGACATTTCCATAGGCACACATAATATACTTTGATCAAATTTGGCCCCCTATCACTAATCCTTAGCTCCTATCTTCTCCCTTTTAAAATGTGTGTGTGTGTGTGTGTGTGTGTGTGTGCACGCGCGCATGAATACATACCGGTCGCCGGTCATAGGGTTTGAACTCAGATCTTACACATTGTCCATGAATTGTCCATGAACTTTTGTGCTCAAGGCCTGTCCTCTCCTAATTGGGTCACAGCTCCACTTCTGGCTTTTGTGGTGACTAATTGGATCTAAATTCTCACCAATTTTCCTGCCCTGGTTGGCGTTGAACTCTGATCTTCAGATCTCAGCCTTCTGAGCAGGTAGAATTACAGGCATGAGCCTCTGGCACCCACCTTAAAATAATTTTTTTGGTTGGTTGTGGAGCTTGAACCCTGGGTTTGGGTGCTGTCCCTCAGCTCTTCAACTCAAGGTAAGTGCTCTACCACTTGAGCTACAGTATGACTTCCAGTTTTCTGGTGGTTTATTGAAGATAAGCGTCTCACGAACTTTCCTTGCTGGGCTGGCATTGAACCACAATCCTCAGCTCTCAAATTTTGTTATTCTACTTCCGTAGATGAGTTCAAATCTATGATATTCTCTGATACTTCAGGAGGGTTTGTATCAAAATATTTTACATTTCAAGTACGTCAGCCTGCTCTTCCCATCACTATATTTGTATTTGTTATTTATTATCCTGTTCTTTATTGTAAAAATAGTATACAGAGGGGTTACAGTTACATGAGTAAGGTAATGAGTACATTTCCTATTGTGTATTTGTTATTTTTATGTATAAGTTTTCACAACAAAAATATTGTTCAACAACAAAAAATAATGGATTGAGTCTGTTAGCTTCTTGTTCTTTTCACCCCCAAGGGAAAAATAATTTATTGGTCATAAAACTTGTGGTAATTGAGGAAAACCTAGAGAAATACCACGTCTCGTGACCACTGGTGTTCCTCCGCCTTCCAGTAGCTAGGAATTCCCTTTCTTTCTCTCTTACCACCTAACTTTGCCTTAAAATCACCTGAAGCTTTAAATTGTAACAGCTGTTTTTCCCCCCATAAAAACCCAAGCTCCTAACTGCAACCTTACACTTAACCAAGGTTTCACACAGGAAGACTGTTCTTTGAATTGCGGCTCTGTCAGTCAGCAAAAGAACATAGGGTGATAAATATATCCCAGAATTTCCCTTGAATGGTTAGGATTTCAACTCGAGGAAAACAGGACTTACACGTGAAATATATTTAAATAAAACATCCACAGTGACACGAAGAAAAAATAATTGAGAATAAAGTTATATTCATTCCTGTAGAGGTAGTTTGCTCCTTCGGCTGTGAAGTATGTTGTTTTAAATAAAAATATCCAAGCATACGAAGAAATAATTTTACTGATGCCAAATATTACAGGATATATAAATACTTGACTAAATCCTTAGGAGAAGAGACAGTTTCAAGTCCTCAGCTTTGAAGAACAGAAAAAGTGTTGATTCTGGCATTGAGAGTAAACCACCAGCCATGTATCCATTTTCATGAGCTCCCAAAGATGAAGCCAGAGGGCAAAAATGTATACTGACATTCCCTGTTGAGCAGATGGGAAAAAAATGGATCTCAACAATAATAGGAATATTAAGTCTGCATATTTAATGATTCTTGACTATGCCAACCAAGGAGTGAGAATTATAAATACTCAGTCATAGTCACGTCTTGTATTTCATTTATTGCCTATTTTTATAAATGCTAGGCAGCTTGGATTTTTTTCCCATGTGATTGACAATGTGGATTTGCTTAAGGCAAGCACTAAGGGAATTATTTCTTTTTTTAATCTGTGGACTTTGTTCTTCTGAACTATATTACTAGAGGGAGAAAGAGAAAGATTGTGTGAAGTACTTTGTATTACTGTTTGAAAACAGAACAATGTAATTTTTTGGAATTGTTTTAAGACCAGGGGAGAGGACGATGGAGGTATCTGGTAGAGGAGTGATTTTGACAGGCTACCTTGTTTGTATGGAAATATCCCAATGAAACAATGTAAAAAAGGAATAAGGTAAAAATTAGGAAGGAAGAAAGAGACAAGGAAGGAAGGAAGGAAGGAAGGAAGGGAGGGAGGGAGGGAGGGAGGAAAGGAGGGAGGGAGAGAAGGAGAAAGGAGACTGAGGAATACTCTCTGGTTTTATTCACAAATCTATTTCATTTTTAACTCCAAGACCATATGCTACCCAATAAATTAAATATTAACTTTTTGAAGAAAATAGTGTAAAGACTTTTTAATGTTTTTATCTCAAGAGCACATATTTGATTGAAGCGTATGTGTGTGAAAGAGAGAGAGAGAGAGAGAGAGAGAGAGAGAGAGTATGCCAGTATTGGGGCTTGAACTCGGGATCTGGGCACTGTACAATTGTCAAGGCGAGTGTTGTACTCCATGATAAAATCTACAATAGACAGAAGGCTTAAGAAACTAAATCCTCAAAGAATCAACAACTCAATTAATAAATGGGTGAAAAAGCTAAATAGCGACTTCTCAGAAGGAGTAAAAATGGCCAACAGACATAAGGAGAAACGCTTAATTTAACATCTCTGGCTAAAAGGAAATGCAAACCAAAACAACACGGAGATTCCAACTCACCCATCTACCCATCACCACTCCACACCATCAAGAATAAAACAACAACAGATGTTGCCAAGAATGTGGACAAAAAGGAACCCTATGGACACTGTTGTTGGGAAAGTAAACTTGTTCAGCCATTATGGAAAGCAGTATGGAGGTTCCTCAAAAAACAACTAAGCAAAAGCCAGGCACTGGTGGCTCACGCCTGTAATCCTAGCTACTCAGGAGGCTGAGATCTGAGGATCACAGTTCAAAGCCAGCCTGGGCAGAAATGACCATGAAACTCTTATCTCTAATTAACTACTAGAAAACTGGAAGTGGCACTGTGACTCAAGTGGTAGAACACTCACCTTGAGCTGAAGAGCTCAGGGACAGCGCCCAGGCCCAGAGTTTAAGCCCTACAACGAACAAAACTAAAAACAAAAACCAACAAGAGCAACTAAACATAGTACTACCCTATGATCCAGCAATTTCACCCTTTGGCATTTACAGAAAAGATTATAAACTAAGATATAGAATTGCCACTTGCATAATGATGGTCATTTTAGCACTATTCACCATAGCCAAGATATGGACAAATGGACACATGCATCAAGAAAATGGGGTAAACAATAGACTGTTACTCATTCATTAGAAAGAATGATATTGCATAATTTGCAAAGAAATGGAAGGATCCAGAGTGGGGAAAACATGTTAAATAAAGTCAGGCCCCAGAGAGACAAAGAATACATGCTTTCTTTCCTATGTGGAGCCTGGAATTAACTTATAAATATATAAGTAAACACCAATTTAGTATCCAAGTGCACATAAGTGTATTGACCTAAATATAGATTTAGGAGAGAACTCAAATGGAGTAATTCCTTAAAAAGGCTAATTCACAGTCTATCAAAATAAACACCAGGAAATAAGTACTCAGAAGGGGAGGGAGGAGAGAGGGAAGAGAGAACAGGGGAGAGAATGAAGTAAAACATTCAATGCATATCCTACAAAACTAAGGAAATAGAGGGGAAAGGTGAGGTTGGGAGATATGAGGAAGGATGAGGAAGGATGTAACAATGATCAAGATGCATTGTATTGGGCTGGGAAGGTGGCACAGTGGTAGAGTGCTTGCCTTGCATGCATGAGGCCCTGGGTTCGATTCCTCAGCAGCTCATAAGCAGAAAAAGCTGGGAGTGGAGCTGTGGCTCAAGTGGTAGAATGCTAGCCTTGAGCTGAAGAGTGGAGGGACAGTGCCCAGGCTCAGAGTTCAGGCCCCACAATTGACAAAAAACAAAACAAACAGAGATGCATTGTATTCAGATACTTCTTTCTTGACTGGCAACTCCTTTGTACAACTACTTAAAGATACTTTTATAAAGTGTTGTATTATTCCTTACTGTAACATACAAAAATCTCTCCATGGGGCTGGGATGAAGCTCGGGGTTAGCAAGCGCAACCTCCTGGGTTCGATCCCCAGTACCAAAAAAGAAAGGACAAATAATAATACTAATCTCTCCATGATGCAACCTTAACTTTCCTCTTCAGAGTTGTTGTCCTTACTATCTTTACTGCATAGTATAAAATGCCATGTCACACTTTATTGGTTTTCTGAGACTATTTTTCTTTCCAATGCGCCCTGAATAAAACTTCTTCCTATTACAGCTCACAAGTGGGATACTTTTTCCCAGAGCCTATTCCTCATTGTGGCCAAGGGGAAATCACATCTTCTACAATAGCACTGGGATTGCTCACATAAGGATGTGAAGTAATAATACTCAAGCTTATCATCTTGGAAATTGTTTCCTCTATTATTCATGTGTTTTGTAGAGAAGAGACAGTGAATGATGCATAATTCATTCATCTCAGTACTTAAGACGTATGTAGAATATAGCAGGCACAGAATTTATTAATCTGTTGGACCAAATGTAACTAACAGTTCTTCACAAAATTAAAAATAGACTTAATAACCAATTCTGGGAAGTAAATGCTGAAGTGCATTCCAGTTAAATAGATTGGACAGTATTATCACTTATTTGATATGCTAAAAAAAATCCCCCAAAACTCTTTTATCTTTTGGTGTTTCTTTTATTCGATTCTAGAGAAATGGTATATTGAAATTCCTTAGACAAAACAAGACCAAGAAAATGTACTCTTCTCCAAAGCTTCAGAATTAAAACACACACACACACACACACACACACACACACACACACACACACACACACACACACACACACACAAAACCAGGCAATCATATTCTATGTTGTTTCCGAGGCTTGGAACTTCATTTAAGGCATCGTATTTTTCCTAACACTTACCTAACAGGACATACCTAAGGTTTGGAAACCAGTAGAGAACATCCATTTCTGAGAAATTTCCTGTGTTTTGTGGTTCTGGTCGAGATGGCCAGAAGCACTGGGCTGTGTGTCCTCTTGGTTTGGTCCCAGGCTGAGCCTAGGAAGATCGCTGAGGTCCAGGTTGAGATGCTGATAAACCACAGAGTCTGGGAAAATGAAGAGGCGCTCAGGTTTCAATTTCCTTCTCTGGAACATGCCAGCTTTGCCCCTGCTTCCGAGAGGGGGTGGCTGTCCCGGAACAGGGGTGGACTATTAAGCTTTCCTTTGTCCACTACAAACTCAGACAGGAGCAACCACTGCACAACTTGTCAGAAATTAGACCTTTTATGGCAGTTTTTTCAAGTATAATAAGGCCACAGAGTCAAAATTTACTACTGATTAATAACCTGTGGTTCTCAGCCACTGCTTTAATCATTTCATCTTTATTATGAGTACAAGTCATGTAAACCTATACATACACTGTCTTAACTGTGTCTTTTTCTGGATTGGACAAAGTTTTCAGATAAAATATTTTCATAAGGGGGTTATATGTAGTATTTCCTGCTGCTTCCAATATTTCAAATGTAACTCCTCATTCTAATCTAAGACATAGAAACTCCTGCCTCTTTTTGTACAGAAAATTACATGGCCACTATGATTTTTTTGAAAAAAAAAAAAAAAAAAAAAACAAACAGAAGAAACATTTGCTTTCAGAGTCCCAGGATTCCTTCATTTTTAAGGAGGGACACAGCAAAGTCACTTAGGAGAAAGGATTAAGAGACCTAAACAAAGCTTGGCTTACTCATTTTTTTATTGTGCTTTATATACTGATTCTTTCTAGTGAAGTTAATAGTACCTTATGGCCTCCAGAAAGACCAAGGAACAATAAAGTATGAAAAGGGAATAGTAAACGATAAAGAAAAATAAATAGAAGAGAGGACAGGGATAGAGGAAGAGACGGAATAAATTGGGTTGATTACTTACTCTCTGTCAGACATAGGATCAAGAGCTGTCATTACTGAAGAACATTTAATCCATACTTTATGTAGTTACCCCGAGTACAGTCTTATTAGCTCCTTGGAACACTTAAAGAAATCAGTGTCACCTGGATGTCAGTGGCTCACACCTATAATCTTAGCTACTCAGGAGTCAGTTCTGAAGATTGTGGTTCCAAGTCAGCCCAGGCAGGAAAGGCTTACTTCCAATTAAACACCCAAAATGCCTGAAGTGGATTGGTAGCTCAAGTGGTAGAATGCCAGCCTTGAGCTCAAAAGCTCAAACACAGAGCCAGGACCTGAGTTCAAGCCCTAGGACCTACACACCAAAAGAAAAAAGAAACAAAACGAAATGAGTGTCCGAAATATTAGACAACTTCCTCAAGGTTAAACAGCTACTGCTGCAAAACTCCTACTTCCGCCCAGCTGCGCCCTGGGCAAGATAGCAAGACCCTTCACGCTTTAATCTTTTGGAAAGCAATTTTATATCTCTTTTATTTCTTTCCACATCTGCCAAATATTAGATGTCTATTATTCAGATGTATTATTTAAAATAGGACTGCATTCAAGATGAATAATTGGAGAAGTGTTTATGAAAAGTAGTGAAAGCATTTAGAAATTATTTGAAAGATTTAGGTTCAATATAATCATCTTCTCCCAAACGCAAACATTATTACTCTCATGATGAAACATTATTTTTCACAAGTAAAATATCTAATAAAATGGCTTAAAATATTTGTCTTGCTGTAATATTATCTGGAATTAAGAATTAATTGAAGTTTCATGATATTTTTGTACATTTTTTATTATAAAAATGCTGTACAGAGGGGTTACAGTTACATGACCAAGGTAATGAGTACACTTCCTATTAAGCATTGTTGCCTCCTCCTTTGTTTTCCCCCTATCCTCTCTTCCTGCCTACCTCCACAACTAACACCCCCCCACGCTTGCCAAAGTTGTAAAGTTCATGTTCAACAAAGTGTTTTGTACATCTCATCGTGACAATGGGTCAATTTGTATCCTTATTTAAGCATTTTGTTTTTCCCTTCCCCTCCCCGATTCAGAGAAGTGTATACAAGATTCAGGGCACTGACATCAAATATAGTGAAAACAGGGGTTATACCATGGGGGAGGAACAAACAAAGAAACAAAAAATCACATGGTACATTATAAATACATTAGAAACAATAGCAAGAAAGAAAAAAGATATTTGTGTCCCTATCCTGGGGTTCATTTTGCTTAACATCATCTTATATGGTCATATGTACATAGCTTTTGGCCATTTCTGCTTGTCCTACACATATGCTAGTTATTGCATATAAGGGAAACCATGGAACCTTTGTTTCTTTGGGCCTGGCTTACTTCACTTAATATAATTTTTTCCAAGTCTTTCCATGTCCTAACAAATGGGGGGATATCATTCTTTCTGATGTAGGCATAGAATTCCATTGTGTGTGTGTATATATATGTATATAATTATACATATATCTACTTATATATATATATATATCACATTTTCTCGATCCATTCATCTACTGAAAGCCATCTGGGTTGGTTCTATATCTTAGCTATGGTAAATAACGCTGTGATAAACATAGTCAGCTATCTAGGAATGCTTATTTGGCAAAAATTTTCAGAGGGTTCCAAGGATGGTGGCATATGCTTGGGCAGGCAGGCAGGCAGGCAGGCAGGCAGGAAGGAAGGAAGGAAGGAAGGAAAGAAGGAAGGAAGGAAAAAAGAGGAAAAGAATGAAGAGACAGAGAAAAAGGAAATAAAAAGATATTATAAAGTAGACATAGCCAAGTTCATTTAAAATACATAATGCAATGTATTTA
The DNA here is from genome assembly GCF_019054845.1 of Dipodomys spectabilis. Lineage (NCBI taxonomy): Eukaryota > Metazoa > Chordata > Mammalia > Rodentia > Heteromyidae > Dipodomys > Dipodomys spectabilis. Next base: position 3,874,358 of record NW_024870779.1, read on the forward strand.
CAATCATTTTTAAATCTTTTACAAAATTTACTAAATATTTGAATTTGCCTGCTCAAAACAGTGGCATGAAAAAACACATAGAGGAAATGTAGTTTTTGTTCTTAGAATGGCAAAACCTTAGATATAACTGGATAGTTTTTGTCAGGAAGCTCAGGTCAGATTTATAGGGCTGATATATTCTGGCTTGCTAGAAGCCTAACTCCTACCTAGTCTGCATAATGAATTAGGAATTATGAGGTGAGTCTGTCATACATTTATTGGAAAGAAAAGATTTTGGAACTGAAAAAAAAGAAGAAAATGCTATCTTGATGGTTTCCATTATAACAGTGAATGGATAAAGAAAAAACATAGAAAAAAGATGATATCGGCAAACCTTTCAGATTGTAAATATTTTGGACTTTGCCACAGCAGTCTGTATTACCATGGCTCTGTCCTGTCACTGCGTGTGGAAGAAGTAGACATAGACTTTCAGAGGTTCAAATATGGCTATGTCCTAAGAAATTTATAAACACAGACACCCTAATGCCCTACAAAATTTTCTCTTTTCTATTTGTTTTGGGCCATTAAAAAATGTAGACTCAGTAATTGTTAGCTTACAGACTATGTAAAATGTGGTAGCAGGCCACATGTGAGCCACAGGCCAAGGGTTCACCAGCCCTTGAATTTGGATGGATGGCTCTTTGTGTAGACTGAGAAGCAAAGCTAGGAACCAGGCTGTTCGCTTGAGAAGCGCCCGCAGCCACGTAGCCCTGTCTGTGGAGACTGCAGCCAGGGTGGTTCACACCCAGTTCTGTTTTGACTAGCACCCAAGGACACTGTGGGAACAGGGTAGCAGCACACATGTAATAAGACAAAACAACTATTTGAACTCTGAAGACTCTGTTGGCTCATTAATGCCTGTCTTCTCTAAAAGCCTGAAATTCCAAGGAAGACCAAGACGGTCAATCATGTGCACTGTGTTTTGTCAGTGGCTGCCATACCACCAGCCGGGTAGTTGCAATTTTTCCATATTGAATCAACAAAATTAGATAGACCGGCAAATCATGGTGTTCAAAGAGCTCTAGCAAAAACATCCCCAAGTCTATTTGAAATGAATAAAATCATTTGTTTTATGATAATATTTATAAAATTGAAAAATATGATAAAATAATATAGAAATAAGAGGTATAGCAGAAACTTTCTTCCTCTCATTTCCCTCTTTCCTTCCATCTTTTCTTCCTTCCTTTCTTTTTCCTTCTTGCCCTCCTTTTTTCTCCTCTCTCTTTCTTCCTTCTTTCTTTCTCTCTCCCTCCTTTCCTCACTCTCTCCCTCCCCTTCCTTCCTTCCCTCCATCCTCCTTCCTTCCTTTCTTCCTTCCTTCCTTCCTTCCTTTCCTTCCCCTCTCTCTCTCAATCTTTCTTCCTCTCTCTGTCTCTGTCTGTCTCTCTCTCTCCTCTCTCTCTCTCTCTCTCTTTCTCTTTAATAGGGCCCCACTGTGTAACCCATGTTATCCTCAAACACAGAATTTTCTACGCTTCCTAAGTACTAGGATTTCAGTCTTGTTTCTTTAGCTAGCTAAGCACCAAATCAAATCTGTCAAGGGAACTTAACAGCTATGGTTAACAAAGCAATGCATCCTTTAAATTTAGCTTTATGCATTTGAGATGGAACCTCAGGAAGTTCTTGAATCTGTGAGAAGTCTCCTGTAAGTACGGCTACCAGCAACACAGAACTTAGGCCCCAGTGAAGTCAGCTTGCTCCAGCTCGAGCACAGAAGCCCAACTTGTTCTCTGCCACTGAATCAAATTAAGAGCAGATGGTAATTGGGACCAGATGATGTTTCAAGGGAGGAGATGCAGGACATTCCAAAGTGCAGACTGAACTTTTTTCCACAAAGACTAATGTCAATTAGCAAGATGCTATAGTCACTGAGTTACACATGACAACTGGATGGCCTTGGAAGAGAAACAGCTCATTTTTATAGATTGACATCATCCTGAATGTGGGGAAAATTACATTTGAGTGAAGTGATTTTGTAGGTATTTAGTGATGTTTTCACATCCTTTGTTCTAATAGGATTGCTTCTTCACACACACAAAATGATAGCCTTTTAGTATTTTGATCTTCTTTATTCATGTGACTCCTTTAGTTTTTAAAGAAAATAAATATTTTTTAAGTGAGCAAAATGAACAAACTTTCTGAAAGGCTGAGTAATTAAACTCAATTAAAATTATTCTCTATCTCCTCCCTCCTCCCCCCTCTCCTGCCCCCATTCTGTGCCAGCTTTGGGGTTTGAACTCAGGGCCTGGGCAGAGTTTGTTTTGCTCAAGGCTAGCCCCCTACCACTTGAGCTCCACTTCTGGCTGATTTTGTTGTTGTTTATTTGTTGTTTTATTTTGTTTTGCTTGGTGGTTAATTGGAGATAAGCTTCTCAAGAAGTTTGAAACCCAATCTTCAGATCTCAGCCTCCTGAGTAGCTGCAATTACAGGTGTGAGCCACTGGTGCCTAGACTCTCTTAAATATTCTACTCTCCATTTCCACTCCCCAATACACTCTTAAACAAAGCAAAAAGTTTAAGTTACGCTGCTCATGACTTTAGAGTAATCCAGAAACTCACTTTCAATGTTAGAATGGCAAAGTATGCTGCATATTTATTAAAAAAGGGTTCGAAGGACTGGGCATAGGAAAATGCACAGTAATTTTACAGGTACCCTGTGGGAGGGAGCCTGAACACAGTAGCCACTTACAGGATGGAACGAATGGCCGAATGGCCTGGCAAAGGGCGCCATGGGGGATGGGGGGGGAAGGGGGCAGGGGTGCTGTGCAGGGCAGAGGCTCTGGGCAGGGCAGGGCAGGGCAGGGGCGGGTGGGGTGGGCTCGGGTGCTGGGGAGACAGAGGCTCTGGGCAGGGCAGGGCAGGAGCTGGGCCAGGAGGGGCTGGCACAAGCAGGCAGGTCACTCTGCATAGGAGCCCACCAGGACCTCCACTTCCTTTAGAAGTAGAAGAAGATCAGCAAACTCTGGCTGTGAGGCACCGAAAGGGTGGCCAGAGGGCCAGCTGGACTAGAGGAGGACATGAGCCCCTGTCCCTGGACTCTGCTCTCCTCCAGCTTCGAGATCCTTCCTGAGCACCGAGGGCCAGCGAACGAGCTCCTAAGAAGGGCTCCCTCAGAGAAGGGCCAAGTCCACGCCTCACAAAATAAGGGCCAGAAATTGGGTACTTGCAGGGGGCAGGGGGACTGGGGGCGGGAGGGGCAGGATGGGGGGAAATGGGCAGAATGCAAGGGAGAATGTGCTGTCTGTGCCGCAGCACTGAGGAAAGTAAGTGGGGGGGAGCGAGGGGGAAGATAGAGAGGTCCTCACAAGGGGTGGGGGAAGATAGGGAGGACCAGAGATCAAGATGCGTTGCCTACATCCATTGCTTTGTTAAATGGCAACAATTTCAATGCATAACCTAAAACATGAAGAAAAGGGAGGGAGTGGGAGGGGCTGGGTGGGGAGAAGGTGGAAAGCTTTGATCAAGACGCCCTGCATTCAGAAACCGCTCTGTGGAATGGCAACTCCTCCGAACACACACACACACACACACACACACACACACAATCTCCTGCTTTCTTGTACAGAGGCTTTTGCTTGTGCCTGGCTGTGGCCTGTTCTTGAGGACCACAGCTTCCTCATTGCTGTTCTCCCTTGGGGACCTCAGAACCTGAGTCTGTGGCATCACTTCCAAATGTCCACAGCACTTTCTCGCTTATCCAAGGGGGCGCAAACATAGTTGCATCTGGAGGCCACGATCTGAAGGAATGATCTGGGCAGGTTGTAAAACAATAGCTCCTTACCGAGTCTCAGTGCTGGACACACCTCCCCTCGCCTGAGTGAACTGACTTGTCCTCTGCAAGTCACACTGCAGTGAGCGGATGGCTGGAATGGAAAGGCATTTTGCAATCTGAACATTTCAAAACTGTTAGCAGATAATTTAAGCATCAAAGATGTGCATTGCTGATTTGCAATCTAGATAGTTCCAATTTGTGTTAGCAACTAATCTAAACTATCAAATATGTGCATTGCTGATTTTCAGAAGAATTGTACAATGTAGATATAGTTCAACCTTGAAAGTGTCAGCTACTGATTTAAACTTTTAAATACATGCATTACATATCTTCTGCCTGAGGAGAATTAGACTGGTGCCCTTTCTTTAATAAAGTTCATGTATTATAAAGCTTTGAGTGTTTTTGACCCTCACAATATGAACATTCTAAACGTAATTACCTTTTAGTTTTTCATCTTTATCCAAGTCGACTACAACTAAAACTCTTTTAGGTAAAAATATATCATGTTCATATTTTTATTCAAAACTAAGAAGGTGACTTACCTATAAAAATTATCTAAGATATAATAATATGATGAGTAGACTAATTTGCAAAAACAAGCTGAAAATTAAGCTGTGAAAACAAAATGTCAAAAATAAAATTGAAATAGAATATAAATAAATCTTTCCAATTAAAGATTTTGACATCTCAAACAAGATACAGAATGTGAAAACTCTGTAAACTGCAAAAGAATATGAAATAATTATGTGTTAGTATAGAAAAGAATCACAATCTAAACAATATCTAATAACTTCATTTGCTTTCCTATTAGTGATTGGTCATTATCTATTTATTTCTGGCCTATAGTTTGTAGTTTGATACAAAAAATAAAATCCCTGGGTAAAATATGTTCACTCCTTTAGGTTTTCTCCCTTTTGTATTAATTTTCCAAGGAAGAAAGGAAAGAAGGAAGGAAGGAAGGAAGGAAGGGAGGGAGGGAGGGAGGGAAGGAAGGAGGGAGGGAGGGAGGGAGGGAGGAAGGAAGGAAGGAAGGGAAGGAAAAACACCTGTTTTTAGATTTGAGGAAGTCCATGAATTTGAAGAAGGCAAAGAAACATAATCTGATAATCCTTAGGAAGGTTTAAAGTAGAGTACATTTATTTTCTTTTTCATACTCTAGTAACATACTTTCTCAAGGTAGTTTTTTTTTTTTTTTTTTTTTTAATGGGGAAGGTTGTTTAACACAAACAACTTCCTGAAGTAACATAAGTTGATCAGATTAAAATTAAATGCTTGTGCTATACTTATTATAAAGAAAACATGGTTTCCCTTTATGGTCTCAATAAATAATTTAATATGCATTTGAAAAAAAGAAAAGTGAAATTTTCTTCAGGAAGCAAGCATTCTTTCTGACCCTTTTTCAGTGTTAAGAATTCTGAAATGAGAGAGATCCTTTCTAAGATTAACTTCTGATACATATTAGGTTTGTGGGAAGAAAATATGTGGGTATTTTGTTTTATGGTTGTTGGGGTTTGAACTTTAGGCCTGAGCATTGTCTCTAAGTTCTTTTACTCAAGGTAGCACTCTACCACTAGAGTAGCAGCTCTACTTGGAGCTTTGTGGTAGTTGATTGTAGATCAGAGTCTTACAGACCTTCCTGACTTGAAAAGTGATCCTCAGATCTCAGCTTCCTGAGCCACTGATGCCTGGAAAAATTTGTGTTTTTATTTTTAATTTTTTTAATTTTCACTTTTTGGTTTCCTTCTCTCTTCCCAACAAGGAACCTTCTAATATTTGAAAAAGTAAGCTTGTACTTGGAGTAATACAAAATTGACTCCGAACTCTCTTTTCACATTGCTACTGGGGTGCCAAATGATGAACTTGCCTTTGACCTTGGCATCTAGGCAACATAAAGCTTGCTAAATATGTCTGGGAGCCGGGACCTGGTTGGGAGGGTAGGTAGTACAGACCCAGAGCCTTATTGATATGTGATTAGTTGGAAGGCTTCAACTGTGAGTCTCCCGGTGTGTGTGTGTGTGTGTGTGTGTGTGTGTGTGTGTGTGTGTGTGTGTGTGTGAGAGAGAGAGAGAGAGAGAGAGAGAGAGAGAGAGAGAGAGAGAATGAGATTGTGTATTCAGTAGATGTAAGACCTGAAAAAGTTATTTATACAAACCAAGTAGTGTTTGGTGAGATCTTGTTGAACAAAGTTAACTATTTTGAATACTTGGCATTTTATAACAGGAAATAAAAAAGTTAAGAGAAGAATATTTTTAACTCCAGCATAAATTTAGGCAGGGAGAGGATATTTGGGGTTAAGGATTTTCCCAAAGAAACGGTGTTTCCCTTAAACAGTGTTGATGCTTATTAGCTGATTGATGATATTGATGAGCTGCCAGTATCTGAAAACTGAGTTTTTGTAACTCAGCATGTAAGGAATTGATCTTACTCTGACATTGCCATTCTGACTGCTTGATTCACATCTCAGCTACCATCTCCATCTTCCCATGGGAGCCAATGCAGCTTCTGTAGGGACTGGGGGTGGGGGAGGGGTTGAGCAAGAGCAGGGGCCATACAGAATATTTTGGGCAGAGGAGGGTAAGAGAAGATAGGCATTCAGTATCTACAAAAGGCTGCTGTTGGCCATTGCTTAGGGAGAAGAGACAGTCAGACCGGGACAGGCTTCACAGCTTTTTTTTTTTAAGGATTTGGATGTTATTCCTAAGGAAGAGTTTTAACCAGTGAATGATTGGATTTTTCCTAGCTCCGTGTTTGGCCTTCTAGAAAGACAGTGCATTTAAATTAGTTTTAATTGCAAAGGGGGTTACAAATAATTTTATATCCAATTAGTATCACATAACAGGACACATGAATGTGGAAGAGGAAGGGCCATTCCCTCCTGATGTGGCCTCCCCCCCATGAATCCACACTCTGCATCCCTGTGCAGTGATTGTCTGTGAAAGCAGTGACTCCAAATTCCAATTTCATCTTCCTGCCACATATCAGCTGAGAGCCATCAAGGTCTGGCCAGTGGACCAAAGAGCAGCATCTGTCACACTCCTCAGAATCTGGAGAAAGTGTAAAGGAGCAAAAAAAAAAGTCCATTGTATCTGGGGACCAGCAGCTTATTCCTGTAATCCTGGCTACTCAAGAAGTTGAGATCTGAGGACAGCAGTTCAAAGCCAGCCCAGGAAGGAAAGTCCATGAGATGTTTATCTCCAATTAACCCCCCCCCCCAAGACATGGATGTGTGGTTCAAGTGGTAAAATGCCAGCTTTGAGCAAAAAAGTTCAGGTACAGCACCCAAGACCTAAGTTCAAATCATAGAAGTGCACGCATATGCACATGTATACTCACATACACACAGAACTCATTTAATTTGACTCAATATAATTTTAAACATCTTCTAAAAACCTATTTTGCCCTGATACAGTGAAGATGCTGAGCTTAAAAACAAATAAAACAATTCGATTCTGACAAGATATATTCCTTGATCAATGTGACATCATAATCATCTACAAAGGGCTATCATGTCTAAAATAATACTTAAACCGTTTCCCCCAAATAAAGGAGTATAGATAAATTTTCCTGAACAGTGACCAAGAATGGTGGAAGAAAATGTTTCTTTTTTTGGCAGAAGAAGAAAGAAATGTTCCTCTATTAATTAAATGTCTTTTTCACCAGTGGCTCATGGCTGTACTTCTAACTACTCAGAGGTCTGAGATATGAGGAGTGGAACTGGAAGCCAGGCTGAACAAGAATGTCTCTGAGACTCATACCTTCAATTAACCAGCAAAACCGTGAAAATGGAGCTCAAGTGGTAGAGCTCTAGCTTTGAGCAAAAATGCTCAAGGTTCTGAGTTCAAACCCCAGTACTCCCCACACTCAAATAAACCTCATGCATTGCTTCAATGTTTTAACTAGTTATCAATCAATCAATATACAAACCAATGGGAGAGGAGAACCTGATTGAATATCAAGTATATCTTAATATAAAAATATAAATAATTTTGTAAGAACCTTACCCACATAAATGCATAAATGAGTAAGCGCAACCCTTGAATGTAAAAGTTTTAAGATGTCAGTGACAATAGTTATTTGTATGTATAGAAGTTCTGGTTCTACCAAGCACTTTAATGCACATCACCTTATTCAGCATCGGCTGCCACGTTTTTAACATTCATCACACTCGTGAGATTTACAGATCTTAGAATTGTGTCTTTGTACCTTAATCTTTATCCTATATTCTGTACACCAAAAATGCCTTGCATTATACATATCCTCTTCAGCACTACTTTTGTACTGAAGACAAACATAAAGGGGGATCATTTTCAAATCCATCCTTAGAACTGGTAAAGGAGCTGTCAGGATGAATGAGCTGAGGGTTGCCTGAGAGGATAACAGGGATACTGGTTGCCTTGTTCTATGAAGTGTGAGAAAGGAAATGGTTCAGCCTATGCAGGCCATGGTGTCCCCAGCATAGCTACCCAGCCCTGACCTTGTGATGGGAACGACATCACAGACTGCAAGGAAAAATGCGTGCGAGTGTCTCTGGTCCCAGAAAATTTTATTTACAAAAACAAGAGATGAGTTGGGGATATAGCTCAGTGGTAGAAAACTCATATGGCATGTGCAAGAGCTTCCCAGTACTGGAGAACAATGCAGGCATTGAGTTGTATATGGCCCTTAGCACATCAGTATCCATCCTTCACTATACAGGAGGGGCCCAAGACAACAGGTGCTTAGAAATACATGGGAAACTCTGTGTGTGTGTGTTTGTGTGTGTGTGTGTGTGTGTGTGTGTGTGTGTGTCTGCGTGCGCATGCACGTGCATGCGCACGCAGACACACACACATGCATGCATACATGAGTGTTTGTATACTGCCAGTACTGGGGCTTGAACTCAGGGCCCTATGCTCTCACTTGGCTTTTTCTCTCAAGGCTGATTCTCTATCACTTGAGTCACACCTCTCCTTTCAGGTTTTTGCTGGTGAATTGGAGATAGCAGTCTCATGGACTTTTGTGCCTAGTTCTCAGCCTCCTAAGTAGCCAGAATTATAGGCAGGAGTCACCAGCACTAGGCTCTGTCTGGGAAACTTAAAAAACAAAACAATAACAACAACAACCAACTCTCTCCATCCCTCCAGACATTCAAATGCAGATGGGGTAGAAGGTGTTGAGCTATGTACTTAGAGAAACCTCATGGTGGATTACTTGAATGTTGTAAAGCAACATTAAAACCAAATTAATTGCGTAGACTCAAACCTTGGCAATCAGAGGGCAGCAATTGTTCAGTGTTCAGTCACCAGGGAACATATTTTAATTTATTCCAGAGGTCAAGTTGCAGAAAGACGTCATGTAATTCTTCAAGAATTAGCCATCTCTTTTATCAAACCTGGGTCATGAAGTGCCACTTGAAAGTTCATTTTAATTCCATGGTCTCAGTCTCAAATACTTCTATTTTTAGTTTGTTATGCAACTTTCTTTCTTTCCTTTCTTTCTTTCTTCCTTTTGTTATTTCGTTATTTCGTTCTTCCTTCCTTCCTTTCTTTTTCTTTCTATCTGTTTTCTTTTATGGAGACTTTTAAACACACAAACATTTTTTATAAATAAATTTTCAATGCTTGAAGTTTTAATAATGATCATAAATTTTAAAATCTTACAAGATATGACATTTATATGCTTTTGGGGGGGGGGTCTATGACTTTTTTGTATCTGAAAAGTTTTAATTGATCTTTCAAACTTGCAGATTTTGTAGACATATTCCAAAGAATATAGTTAGATTGCTCTAATCTGTAACTTTTCTATATAACAGACAAGAGTAACTTAAAAGGTGAATAAATTTAAGCTTTCTTTCTTTTTATTTTACCTTTCTTTCCTTCTGTACTTACTTTCTTTTCTTTCTCTTTCTTTTGCTCTACAGTGTCTCATCATTTCAACCCTGTCTGGCCTCACCCTTAGGACCCTCCTGCCTATTCAGTGCTGGAATTATAGGTGTAAAGCATAAAGTAAGGCTAAATTTCTAGTGTTCTGATATCAGGAATTAATAGAATAAATGGAAAACATTTTCTCAAAAGTCTAGATTTTTACACTAAACATACAGCCCTACAGCCCAGCCATTCCACTCCTGGGCATCTCTACTCAGAACATCACAAGGCAGGATCTTATAAAGACACTTGCACATCCATGTTCATTGCTGCAGTGTTCACAACAGTCAAGCCTGGATGCGCTACAATAGATGACTGGATCCAAAAAAATGTGGCATTTTATACAGCCATTAGAAAGAATATCATTATGTCATTTGCAGAGAAATGGATGGACCTAGGACAAATCATGTTAAGTGGGGTAAGCCAAGCTCAGAGAGAAACATGGAACATGTTTTCTCTCATATGTGGAAGCTAGATCTAAAATAAACTTGGACATAATAAACTATACAGTTCTCTGGGCATTCACACACAGTGAGACCAAAGGAGGATACTCTTAGGAGAGGAATAGAAAGGCACAATGCCTATGTGCATCTGATGATACAAAATAATATTTATCAAAATGAACTCCAGGAAGTGGAAACAAGAGGGTTTTTTTTTCTTTTTTGCTTTTTTCTTTCCTTTTTGTTCTGTTTGTTCACTTATGTGTTTTTGAGAGTATAAGGAGAGGCATAGAAATGGAGGGACAAAAGGTGAACAAACGTAGCAGTGGTACCCATTGAATACTATGTTGAAAATGAGCTATACAACTTATGGATAGGTATGGGAGGAAAAAACTTGGAGGGAGTGAGGAAAGGTGTGACATTGTCCAAAAGAAATGTACTCTTTACCTGACTTGTATAACTATAACTTCTCTGTACATAACCTTTCTAATAGCAATAAAAATACATCTAGATTTTTTTAATTGAAGGGAAATAAACCATCTTTAAACACTATTCAATTGTGAACTTGTGGATTTTGTTGGTGGGCAATTTCAGATAATTAAAATTTTCAGATAATTAAAAGTTAAGGTTTGTAAGCCAGGCTTTGTATAATCTTGGTGGCCCACAGGCTTTCCAATGGAAAAAACTATGGAAAGGACCTTCCTTATAATTTTCCTTTCATTTGCTCCTGTGTTCTCCATGCTGAAGTCTAAAATCAGGCTCAGATTCCTGCCAATATGTTTTGTAAAGTAGCATAAGTTGAATGCTCTCTATCACTACCTTGAGCCATTTAACCATTTTTAAACAAAGGAATCTGTATTACCATTTTGAATTCTGGTGTACTAAAGAATCACTGGGATGCTGCTTATCCTACAATTTTTTTTTTTTTTGGGGTCCGGTCATGGGGCCTGAACTCTGGGCCTGGGCGCTGTCCCTCAGCTCTTCAGCTCAAGGCTAGCGCTCTACCACTTGAGCCACAGCGCCACTTCCGGTTTTTTTTTCTTTTTGCTTATGTGGTGCTGAGGAATCGAACCCAGGGCCTCATGCATGCAAGGCAAGCGCTCTACCACTGAGCCACCTTCCCAGCCCCCTACAAATTTTTTTCCCAACAGTTCAGTGCCTCTTTTGAATGAAAAACTGAGTTGGAAATCTGTGGTTCACACCTGTAATCCTAGCTACTCAGGAGACTGAGCTCTAAGCATCACAATTCAAAGCCAGCCAGAACAGGAGAGTCTATGAGACTTTTTTTGTGTATGTGTGTGGGCCTGGGCACTGTCTCTGAGCTCTTTCACTCAAGTCTAGAGCTCTACTCCTTTGAGCTACAGTGCCACTTTCTGTGAGACTCTTATGTCCAATTAGTCAACAAAAGGTTGGAAGTGGAGCTGTGGCTCAAAGTGACTTGAAGAGAAAAGCTGAGGGACAAAACAAATAACACAGAAAGCATCAGTATCCAGCTCTGTCTAGATTACCAGTTCTGAGCCAAGACACTAAGCCTAATCCCCTATCTACTCTCATATCTGCCTTCTTACTGAGCTATTGTAGAGTGGTGATTCAGATTGAAGATGCTGGCCTTGAGGTTGAGAACAGAGTTATTTGCAAAGGAAAGATGAAATTAGATATTGTTAGAAATTACTTAAATCAGATTTAGCTGAGGTTGAATTGATGCTGCTTGGACAATTTGATTTTCATGGAGCTATTACCCATAACTTGATGAAGTACAACTGAAGTTCCAATGCTTTTCATTTTAAAATTATAGAATAAATATTGTAGGACAGGCATTATCCTAGGAGTTTTGAATATACTAGCTAAAAGATGACAGACATTATTGTTCTCACATGGAACTTATATAGATATAGATATAGAGATAGAGATAGAGATATATAGAGAGAGAGTTAGATGTGTGTATGTATGGATACATATAGAGAGGCTTCTTGTGGTGTGTGTGTGTGTGTGTGTGTGTGTGTGTGTGCGCGCGCGCGCACGTGTGACTGTGTTAAGCTGTCCTGGGACTTGAAATCAAGGCCTGAGTGCTGTCTTTGAGCTTCTTTTGTTCAAGCCTAACACTCTATAACTTGAGACATAGCTTCACTTGTAGTTTCTTTTTTCATTGTTTATTGGATAAATGAGTCTCATGACTTTCCTATTTGTGTTGACTGCAAACTGTGATCCTCAGATCTCAGTCTCCTGAATAGCTAGGATTTCAGGTGTGAGCCACCTGAGCCTGGTTTAGAACTTATATTTTAGAAATGAGTATAGATTTCCTCAAAACCCATGAACACACTAACAATCTGTTATACATTAAAAAGTGGTACATGTTAGGAAAACAGTAAAGACATCAGAGTAAGACAAAGACGGATTGGTTATACATGTTGAGGGGGAGAGTAAATATTAAATAAAATAATCAGAACTCATTCAAATGTTTGATATATAAAAATGCCAAAAACTGTTCTAAAATTATTAAATTGATATTATCCCAACCATTTCTGTCTTTAAGTAGAGAGGGATCATAATTGATAAGTCATTTGCACAGTTGTATTAATGCCTTTGTTCATACAATGCTGAGAGGATAAATGTCTCTACCATGTGCCAAAACCTTTTGAACGTCACAGTTTCTACATTTTTTCCAATTTTTATAAATTTTTCATGAATTCATGTGGTTCGGTGACATTTATTTCTCTACACAAAGTCAATCTACACTTACCTACAGAGAAGGAATTAGTAACACAAACATAATAACCACAATGTCCATAACTTACATTGAAGACTGTTCATCACTTGATCGATAGTTCTAATTGCTGCTATCGTATTAGCGTCTACATACATTCTTAAAATTCTGTGAAGGTACCAGTGGCTCATTCCTGTTATATCCTAAGTATGAGGCTGAGTTGGGGAGGATTTCAATATGAAATCCTGGCAGAAAAGTCCACAAGATCTCTCATCAAAATAGAGCTGGGTGCAGTGTCTAGTGTCACATGCCTGCTATCCTAGCCACAGTGGGAAGCCTAGCATTGACTGAACCATACCTACCTGAGCAGGGAACAGGGCCCTTTCTCAAAACTAACCCACAGAAAACCTGGAGACATGTCTTTGAGGTAGAGTGCCTGAATTTCAGCCCTAATACACTCTCCCCTTAGAAAGAATCTGGCTTCAGCTATGTCAGTGAGTGTTTCAAACAGCTTCTCTCTCTCTGGGTCATTGCTGGGTAGTGTGTGGCTACCTTAGCTGTCCAACCCAGCCCATTCTTTGCTTCTGTTCCTCTCGTTCTTGGCCTCCTTCCTTTGTTGGCCCTTTCTGTGAGGGACCTGCAAGTCTTTCTCAAAGATAATGAGACAATTTGGAAAACTCTAAAAAGAAACATCATATCTGACTGTGGTTTTCCGAGTTTAGGTCATCTCAGAGAAGGAGTTGCTCTGTCTGGGAGCATAGATTAGGTCACATGGTGTTTTCTGCTTGAGCCAAAGTCTAGGGAGAAAACTGCAGGAAAGGAAATGGGGTCATGAACACAGAAGAAATGGGTTTGACATGGAAAGTAGAGTCTCCTGGAGATTTCTCTAAGAGGCTATAGGTACAGGTACATTCCACAGGGAACTTTCAGTATGCTTACAGAATGGATGGGGGCAGAGCAGAGCTGGTAAGTGGTCTGATCATACCTGACTACCTGCTTTAGGCAAAAGAAACTTGCGAAATTTTACTGACATTGAACTACAGGCACTAATCGCCTATCATTTTTCTGTTGAGTTGTTATATTTCTATCAATATAAATTTAATCCTAAGCATTTCAACAAAAAGGACCTCCAGTAGGGTGTGGTGTGTGTGTGTGTGTGTGTGTGTGTGTGTGTGTGTGTACCTTTGCCCTATGTCACAAAGCTCGTGGTCTTTGACCAGTGAGTTCAGATTCATTTCAGAAGAATTTAAAAAGGTTTTTTAAAAAGATCATTATCAATGAACCAAAACCAGGGTGGAGGAACTATTCAAAGTATGTTTAAATTCCATGGTTTTAGATAATATGAACTTAATTTCAACCCTTTGGGATTAGTGAGCTTTTATTTGGAAACTCTAAGTAAAAGAACCTTGAATTCTATCATTTTTCTGGTCTTTGACATAGCTAGGGCACATTTACAAATTCTTTATTCTTTTCTAGTCAGCAGTTTTCTTGTCTGAAAAGTAGGGTATTTTTATGAAACTCTCACCCCTCAACCTTGCATTCTACTCTACAAAGAAAGTAAATTTTATTAAACATTGATTTATCCAACAAGTATTTATTATTATTATTACCTGTCACAATCTGTGCTAGTTGGTAGGATGCAATGGTAACCAGACACTTAGAATAAATATTAATTAGTCCTCACTAATTAGACATAAAAAGACTTCTAGGAGAGGTGTTTTCCCTTGACCAGTGGCAAGCACATTGCAAGGAAAGAGCTCTTGGGATTCCTCCCCTTCTGTCCCTGTGTTAGGTTCTGCCATTTGAGGTAGATCCTGTGAGGCCAAGATGGTAGCCATTTTACTTGCAGTAGTGGAAGCCAGGAGGGCAACATTAATTGTGGTGAAGCAGAAGGAAAGTGTCTAGATCCTCGTGAAAAATCTCCTATATTCTCAACTAACAACACCGGACATCCCATAGACAAGCATTTCATGCTCCCGTGGTTTCAGCAACTAAGTCATTTGCTGGCCTTCTGCTGCTGTGAGAGAAATAACATGTCTGTCTTGAATCACTGATACAGTCATGATAGCTACATGTATGTTGTTTTACTGTTTGATTCCCTAATTTTACAGCCCTTATCAGAGGTAAATAAGAATATTTTTCACTGCATGAGTAAATCAATAAAAAAATGCTGAGTCATCAAGATGTTAGAGTGCCTTAGAAAATGTACACTGTATTTCCAAATTTAACTTTATCTTCTCTTTTCTTCCCTCTATCAGATTTGTAGGTGTTTGTGCAGCCATCAGTATTTCATAGGTTACCTAGTTAGCATGAAATATTGGTGGCTATACACATTTTGTCAGGTTTCAAGTCAGGCACAGGTAATACTGTAATACAGGTAATGTTGTAATACTACCTACTCAGGACACTGAGATCCAAGGATCATGGTTCAAAGCCAGTCCAGGTAGACAAATCCAAGGGACTCTTAGTGTAATTATGCAGCAAAAATCTAAAAGTAGAGGTATAGTTCAAGCGGTAGATTGCCATCCTTGAGCAAGAAGCTAAGCAAGAACATAAGACTGTCAGTTCAAGGCCCATTACCAGCACAAACACACCACACACACACACACACACACACACACACACACACACATACACCAAGTATATGTTTAGGGTCAAGACAGTGAGTTACCAACTCAAATTTATCCAAAGGAAAAAACCCAACTCCAAACTTTCCCTTCAATGTAGAAAATCAATTTAGAGCATGTAGAAAAGACCCTGAGGAGGCTAGTTCAAGAGTCCAAATGACAAATTATTAGGATGTTAACTGAACAAACAGGTGACAAAGACTAAGTAGGGAGTGCTATTTAGAATTTATGCAGGATATATACTGAAATGGTCCTATTGCATTAGATGATCCCCAGAGCCACAGTGACTTCTGACTAAGCCATTCCAATAAACTGACAAGGAGAGCAGTCAAATTCTTCTTGGGTGACAAATTGCCACAGGATTATTGATTTTGATATTTACAGAGAACCTGGGTATTTTCTGCATGCATGCCTCTTGAATGTGAGTGCCCTGGCCCTCACCACTGCTCATGGGGCCAGGGCCACTATTGTTATCATTGCCATTACATATTTATGATAATAGAAATGAAGCACAGGGAAGACAGCAATTTATGTGTGCGTGCACACGTGCGCATGCGCCAATCCTGTGGCTTGAACTCAGGTCCTGAGCATTGTCCCTGAACATTTTTGCTTAAGGCTAGCTCTCTACCATTTGGGCTCCACTTCTGGATTTTCCTTCCTTTTGATAGTTTATTGGGAATTCTCATAGACTTTTCTGACTGGGCTGGCTGTGAACCATGATCTTAGATCTCAGCCTCCTGAAGAGCTAGGATTACAGCCATGAACCACTGGTACCTGGCTTAGCAATTTAAGGGAGAGTAGAAGAATCAGGATTTTTATCAGCTCATTTGTTCCCAGAACACTCAGCTACTCTCTGATGAGTGAGATATTAGGCTAGTGGAAGTAATATAAGCTCATATTTCTTTCAAATATTTAAAATGAACCAAGTGAGACATGTGACAGAAAAAAAAATTTTTTTGGCCAGTCGTGAGGCTTGAGCTCTGGGCTTAGGCGTTGTCCCTGTGCTCTTCAGGTAGGGGCGAGTGCTCTACCGCTTGAGCCACAGCACCATTTCTGGTTTTCTAGTGGTTTTTATTGGAGATAAGAGTCTCACGGACTTTCCTGTCTGGGTTGGCTTTGAACTGTAATCCTCAGATCTCAGCCTCCTGACTAGCTAGGATTACAGGCATGAGCCATCGGCACCCGGCCCCTACAGAAAATTATAGCTAAGGCAAGATCAAAAGAAACACTTTTAGGTTAAGTAACTCTTGAACACATGGGAAGATAAAGAAAAGGAAGTCAGGGGTAGAAAAGATCAAAGATGTAAATGAGATAAAGGAGAGAACAGAGTGTATGAAATCCCAGACATTACTATAAAGATGAGATGAAAGAGAATTACTCATGAGAAAAATTTGGGAGAACCAGCTTATAAATTCTGGATACTCTGCTGCACACACACAGAAATATTAGTTACTTCAGTCTCTGTTGTGTAAACTTTCTAGAGTATGTTTAATATTTCACATTTTACTAATAAAGGGTAATGAATGAGAGTAAGTTAATGTAGCTAAAGAATCTCAGGACCCAGATACCTGGCCCCAAATTCCATGCTTGTGTTCTACTGAAGTTTTGGGCATCACTACAAAACAAAACAAAATAAACACCCAAAATTAATATTGCATAAAATATTCTTGCTTTGACCTTTGGCTACCAAATAGCATCATTACCTTTCAGAAACCAAAAGCATGTATCCAATTCCTTTCAATGTTGAGGTGATTCTTGAAACTATGTGGCTTTCTTTTTAAGCAGAGAATCGCTTTTTCTAAATAACCTTAAATTTTGGACAAAATGCACACAAATGAAACTATGTAAGAATATAAGGCTGTCTCTCCCTTTAACTATAAACTCTTTACAGAAAAGGCACCTTATCTCTTCTGTTTTTACTTGAAATCTTTTTATTGAAATCAATAGGTCTATTGCATACAATAAGAGTATCTGTAGTTGAATGAGTGATGTCAGAGAGAAAGGCTGCTCTAAAGCTACTCAGTATAGAAATCTAATTTATATGACATTCATATATATATATATATATTTCCTCTAATAAAAGGGCTCTAAGTAGAGCAGACATTTCATGTGTTTTATGATTATATTTAGCTATTCTTCATTATTGTCATAAACTAATAGCTAAGTGTTTCTGGCTTATCAACATTTAAATGGCATATACAACTAGACAACTACCTCTATACAATGTGTGAGCACCAGTGTTTTTTTTTTAATCATGTTAAGTGAAAACAATTTTTCTCTTGTTTTCTACTTTGTAGCAAAAATAGTTAATTTTCTACTATTTAAAACTTATGCAATCTAAACTCTTCCTAAAATAGCCTATCTTGTCTTCCTTTAAATACTTTTTCCATGCTCCAAGAGTTGTACAAGTCTTTGTAAAAATAGGTTGTACAACCTCTTTACCTGTGTCCATAGGCAAATAGTCAGCATCAATTCAACCACTCAGTGTAAAGAGATGCGAATGGCTATTTCGAGCCAGGTAGCTAGTCTGAATGGCATAGGGAGAGAATCCCAGCCAGTTATCCATCATCTAATGATGATCATAAGCCAATGTGAGTGAATCACGTTGATTTGTTCTACCTTAAGATAAATTCTGATTCACCCGATATCCTGGCTCCTGTGCTCAGAGCTGGACTTGGGCATATGCTCTTTATGTCCTCTGAAGGAAACCATTTATGGCAGCCTGTGGAGGAAGAGCATTTGTTTTTACTTCAGGCCAGACTTTTTTGGGTTTTAATATATTTTTTTTCCTGGTGAGAGATTATTTTCATAACTGATGGCTCCTTGGGGAATTCTTTAGAAGAAAACTTCACAAGAGATGAGTCATACTTGAAGAAGCCAGTATGGGTATAAAGTGCAGTGGTGCAGAGTGCAAGCCCAGGAATCAGAAAAGGCACATCTAATATTGGATTGAATTACTGGTTCAAGAAATTAACATTTACTTACAGACATTAATCTACAAAAACTAATAATATTAGGATGTGGCTATAAAATAGAGATTGATTTGGGGGGGGGAAGTGGATAAGGGAAGAGGAAACGCAAGGGGAATAGGGATTAATATTTAGGGGTTTATTATATATGGATGAAAAGGCAGCATGATGAAGCTCAAAATTGTTAAAAAGAAAGGGAAAGGAGAAATGGGGGTGAAGAAAGAATAATCTAAGGTTGCTGAATTTGATCAAAATGTGTTACATGCATGCTGAAAAGACCACAATGAAGTCCTTTTGTACACTTAAATAATGCTATTTCTAAAACTTACCCAACATTGAATATGTTGGATAAAACTTATCCAACATTTTCACTAATGAAATGGAAATAATTTCACCTAATCAGTAAAGGTGTGGCAGGCATTAACTGATATGTCCAATACTAACAGCCTCACCAGGCTCTAGAGACATAGTAGATGCTAAGAGAAACCGCAAAGCTAAAGTAAGACCACTCCATGTTACTTTCCTTCTGTGAACTGCTAGCCATAGATTCTGGTATCATGTGAAATCCACATTCTAGGTGATTTCACACAGATTTTTCTAACTTGGCCAAGATCTGCTTGGCCAAGATCTCCCCAAACTCTACTAGAAGATTTCCTTTCATTGGCAATATTTTCTCCCTCTTCCTGCTTTCTTCTGTGTTCCCATCCCATTATCCTGGGAAAGCTGAGAGACCACAGCCTGCCTGTCTGAATACCTAAAGGACTTTCTCTCAAATAGAATGCAGCTGTGATTCCTCATCCACTCTAATCTATGCTCTTCTCATGATGAGTATTTTATCAACTACCAGAGGGTCCTTCAGACATTTTTGTTGCCTCTTTCTGAGAGAATTGTCACTCACTCTTCCAATATAAATGGCTAGCTTTGGTCTGGAATAAAATAGGATATGAAGAAAACTGAGGCATGGTTTGGGGGATTTTAGCAATAATTGGGTTTTTCAGGCTAATTGGGTTCCCCGGTACTACAACTTTCCTTTGAGGGCTGAGCAGGAGAATCAATTCAGCCTAATGATTGATTGTGGACTGTATATTGCTTCCTCTCCTCAATTCTACATAGGTTGGATATTAGACTAAAAAGTAGAGTGCTTTGCTAACTCTCTGTAAGGTAGATTGACAGAGTAGGGCAAGAATCCTTCTCTTGAAAATTCATCAATGAACCTCTCCTTAATTCCACCCTCTGGGAGGCAGTCATATGACACGTAGTAATGAGGAGATGAATCAGTAGATGATTTTGTTGTGTGAACAGCACAGAATATACACAAAGCTAAATATATAGCTAAATGACTACAAACCTACATAGACACACATGAATACATGCACACATGAGCACAGTGGCTCCTAAGGATGTCATGAACAAAATAACACAAGATAAATCAAGCCCCGGAGAAGATGATGCTATAAAATTATAAGTTTATGGCAGTAATCCTAGCTACTCAGGAGGCTGAGAACTGAGGGGTGAGGTTGGAAGCCAGGGTGGGCAAGAAAGCCTGTGAAACTCTTATCTCCAATTAACCACCCCAAAAAAGGAAATGGAGCTGTGGCTCAATGGTAGAGTGCTAGCCTTGAGCTAAAAAACATAGGAACAGGACCCAAGCCTCAGTTCAAGCCCCAGGACCAGAGTGAGTGCATAAGCACACGCTTGCACACGTGAGTGTGCGTGCACATACACACATACACACACACACAGAAAGATGAGATAAACACGTGTAAGACTGATGCCAGTGTAATATAGCATATTGTTCTATGGTAAACTTTTTAAATAACCAAAATAACAATAGATGCCCGTACAGCAAACATGTGCAGTAATCAGGTATTATATGTAGGACACAATTCCATATGTTCTATTCCTAGGTGACTGGCAGTACCGTAGGATATTTTGCACACCACACACAGACATGGGACTGATGTATTGCACTGTGGCTCTTGTGGCAGAGACAACAAGGAGTCTTCTCTCCACTGCACTGTTATGACATCACTGTCCTATGTGCCATCTGTCATGGATGGAAACATCAGTGCGAAGCACCTGTTGTATGGAGAAGAATCATTTCATACCTGGCCACCGCATCCATGTCATACTGGGATCTGTGTGTTTTCCCTTGGCTTCTTAGCTCTGGGAAAAGAACTAAATTCTTTTCCTATGACTGAGGGTGGGTAGCCGCCAGCACTGAATGCTCCGTGTTAGGCAATGAAGGGGGTGAATTAATTTCCTCTCCATCCATCCTTGACCCCAATACCAGGCAATGTAATCGGCTAAGGAGGTGAACATGGAGCTGCTGCCAAGCTTTTGTCTTGATTATTGCAAGGTCAAATTATGTTTAAATTATTTTAAGTAGTTGTACAAAGGGGTTTCAGTTCTACACATCAACACAGAGCATAATGAATCTTGATCAGTGTCGCCCCTTTCATAATTCTACCCCATCTGTCCCAACCATTCCCATCCCTTCAAGTTACCTGGCTCCATTTGCACACATGCACATTGAATAGTATGACTGTATTCACTCACCCTCCTCTCTAGCTCCTCCTCTTGAATTCACCCTCCCCACCAACACATGTTCCAGTTTCTTGATATTCATTTTGTTAAACTGTAAGTTGTTCAAAGGAAGTATCTCCTTGGAGCCCTTCCTTGCATATACCATAACTTAGTTAATATGACTCTTTTTTATAGAAAATATATAAATTTTGTGCAATTCTCATGTACTGTTTTATGAAACACACAAGATAACAAAATGTTAGAATGGTAATTTTAACAACCTTTGGTCAATATGCACATTTTTCATGCATTTTTCTGGAAGATATTTCTGTTTAATGCTATCCACATCATCCTTTTCTAAAATTCCTGCCTGTGATTTCATATATTCACTCACTATTAAAACAATTAGACTAAGAGTATTTGTGAACTGTATACCTTTGTTTCTGTTATAATAGACCTCTTTGTTAGACTTTGTTCTAAGTATTAGTGTTAGGGAGAGATGACGTCTTAAAAACTAGGTTAATCTTCAGACCATTATCTGAAACTCTGAGGCCATTATCTACATTTAGATGCTGTGTTTAAAGGAAAATGGTATTTCAGTTCCTTGAATACAATAGGAAACTCCTCAGAACAAATATTCTCAAATTATATGTAATATATTATATCATTATATATAATATTATATAATTTAGTATATTAATATAGAAAATATAATCCATTATATACTTATATATTTATTATATTATTGTATACTAATATGTTATATAATAATTATATATTTATATAATATAATAATAATATATAACAAATATTTTCACCATATCAAAGGCTAAAACTTAAACTTTGGAAACTCACACACACTCTCTTAATAGATAACCCTGACAAATGTCCTGAATCTGACCTGCTCCAAAACAGAACCCCTTATAATAAGGGAGGACAGAACCAAGATAAAGACCTAAGGTTTTGTCTCTTTTTCCTTTTCTTCCTGTCTCTTGCTGCTGATGCCCTCGGTTTTCATTACTGACGTGTCAGAATAGGCCCACGACAACTGCAGGACCAAAACCATGAGGAGAACACGTTTTTCCTTCATCCCTCTACTCACTTTTTTCAAACCCCTCTTCACCTCCTTTTCCCTCTTCTCTTTCTCTCCACTTCCCCCAAACCAAGGCGTCGCCTCGAAAACATTCTGTCTGCTACTGTTGCCGTTAATCTCTCCTTCTTGCTTTCTGGAATGCAAGGAGAGATGCCAGACAAGATGACTCAGGGAGAGCAGGGGAAAAGTCGACGAGTCTCTCGGTCTCACATAGTGTATGTAACACAATGCTATTAAGGAGAGTTCGTTTTGCCAAAGTAACCGTAATAATGTGCTGATAATATTTTCCACTATCAAACACAATACCACGAGGACACGTCAGGGATGAATATGAGCATGAAAATGTCCTTAATGTGTGGAAGGAACATGGAAGTGGGGTGTCATAGACTGGCTGGAGGTTCTGTGCACATTTCAACACTGAAAAAAAATGCGGACTTGGTCTGAGGAATGAAAGCGAGTGAAGAACTGTGTGTTTCAGAGACCTGTGCTTTTCATTAGTGAAAATATGTCCTTGAGTTCTGTCGTCGTTGATGTTGTCCCTTGAAACGTGTCGTGGAATATTTGTACTTGTACCACAGTGGTGGACAATACCCCAGCCTGAAAATCCACAATTCCAGAATTCCCTTCGATCTGTCTCATCCCTTCTTATGCTTCAGGGACAGGGCGCCGAGACCAGGGAGAAATGGTGAATATAAGGTGGAAGGAGAAGTAGGAAGAGGAAGAAAATTAAACTTTCCACAAGCATAAACCTGTTTATACTAGTTTATCACAAGAAAGATAAGAAATTGCTTGCTATACACTGGGATTCGCTTCACATTTAGGAAAACCCTCCATAATGTAATGCTTCATTTTATGTGCTATTATAAACTCATATTTGAATGTGTGTGTGTGTGTGTGTGTGTGTGTGTGTGTGTGTGTGTGTGTGTGCCTGTGCTGGTTCTGGGGCTTGAACTCAGAGCCTGAGCAATATCCCTTAGCTTTTTCATTCAAAGCTGGCATTCGACCACTTGTGCCGCAGCTCCACTTCCAGCTTTCTTGCGATTGAAAAGAGGTAAGAGTCTCACAGACTTTCCTGCCTGAATTGGTTTTGATCTATGATCCTCAGATCCCGGCCTCCTGAGCAGCTAGGACTTACAAGCAGGAGCACTGATGTCTGGGCTTTAATTAATATTTTGATTGAATGTTTCATAACAAATTACATGTCAAAATTCCACAATTTAATTTTCTTTTGTTACAATTACTAAGGTTATGCTTTGGGGGAAATTAGTTATATTATTACTAATGATATTGCTTTAGATATATAATTATAACATTTTCAAAATCATTATTATTGACCACTGTATTTATCCTTGGTAAACAAGAAATATTTCCTTAATTTGCAGAATATCAAAAGATATAGAAAGAACCCTAGGATGCTACAGGATCCCTGGGCCTTCCAAGGACCACCGGGAAGCTGGGTAATGGGTCTGGAAGGATCACTCTTTCTACAGCCAGGTGCACACAGGGACAGAGCTCTTTCTCTGTCCCACCTATAAATGACACCCTCAGCTGACTCCTTCACCAAGCCAGGAGTGAATGACATGTCTTTTCCTGTTTAGTTTTCCTTTGAAATTCCAGTTTGGTGATGCTTTAAGTGATCTGTCTTTCCTCCTCCATAAGAGGAAATGAAGGGAAATAAGGACTTTGTCTTCATTGTTGCTTTTGTTTCCTTTTTATCTTGTTTGTTCATTTCTGTCTTGGGGAGAGTAAGTGTGGTATAGAATTGGAGGGATAAAGGGTGAACAAACACAGCAGTGGTACTCAGGGAGGAAAAAGTTGAAGAGAGCAAGGGAAGGGATGACATTGTCCAAGAAGAAATACTCATTGCCTGACTTAGTATAACTGTAACTAATCTGTATATCACCCTTATAATAAAGATTAAAAAAATAAGAGGAAATGAGTCCTTCTGTGGAGAAATACCCAGTGGTTCAGAGTTTCCAGAACAGGATCAAGTTGCTTTTCTACAGTAGGACAGCCTGTTAATTTGATGTACATATTCTTGGAACAGTCTCAAATACTTCCTGGGTAGATACTGGGTATAGAAATATAAGCAAACAAGTCACTGACTTTACCAGTTCCCCATAAGTATAAATATTCTGTATTAAACCTGTAATCCTTGAGTGGAAGAGAAAGATGATGCCTGAAAACTTGGCTGATCATGCCCAGAACATGTGTGAAATGACTTGAAGAAATAAAGAGCCACGTCTATTTCAAGAGATAAATGACCCAAAAGCACTCAGAGAGGTCACTTTGTCAGGTAACACCATGAGTGGGCCATTTGCTCTCTGTCTTTCTGAATCTTTTTTTTTTTTAACAGATCTGTAAGAAAACAAAATTCCTCTACTAAAAGCTTCAACCCTGCCTTTCCTATCTGCCTTTGGTCAAAAGGAAAACTCTCTTTTTGCAGAACAGTTAGAAGCAAGGCAATGCTGGCCAGACAGGAGTGAGCACACATATGTTCTAGCTATAGCCTTGTGTCCCCTGGCTTTCATTCCTGAGTAAAAGGTGAAGAGTGGAAGTTCATTCATGCATGTGGTTTTCCAAAAACCCCACTAATTAATGACCAAATTGTAACTCCTCGCTGAGTTTTAAAAACAAACT
Organism: Dipodomys spectabilis; assembly: GCF_019054845.1. NCBI lineage: Eukaryota > Metazoa > Chordata > Mammalia > Rodentia > Heteromyidae > Dipodomys > Dipodomys spectabilis. The sequence continues at coordinate 3,899,070 of NW_024870779.1, forward strand.
GTGTCAAGAGTAATCTGAATACTCAGACTGAACTCTGTACACTTTGACAGAAGTTTAAAAATAATTTTCCCCTCTGTTCTATACTAGCTTTCTCTCTAGGGATTTAAGACACATACTGAATCCATTGGCATGCTTTCCTGTAGGTTCAAATTATGAAAAATGGCTTAGAAGAGGACTTCCAGGAAGACATGAATTAAAGAATTGTATGGGTTTGGAGTTAGAATTGTATGGGTCACGTCTTTTCCAGGGACTTCTTGGAATTGTATGGGTTTGGAGTCAGATCTGAAGCTGCATTCTGGCCCCATTGTTACATGGGCAAGACACTTTAACTCCTTCAGCCTCTCCTTTCTCGTATGGTTAAAGGGACTAACAATGCTGAAAAAAAAAAGAAACTATTGGAAGGGTTGACTACGGAGCCTGGAAGATCGTTTTTTGCTTGCATCATGATACTGACAAGTCTGTTTATAGGAAAAGCAAGATAACCCAGATTTGCAATTTCTCCCATAAGGGCCAAACTGTAACTAAGTTAGCCTTTTCTTTTGGATTTTTAAATTTTTGGGTTTTTTTGTATTACTTTTAAGTAATTCAAAGGAATTTTAAGACAATGTGTCATTTTATGAGTGAAATATAGCTTTATTGATGTCAACCCTTCCATGGTGCTCCTTCATCTCTCCCAAAATTTGTTAAGTTTTCAAAGCTCAACATTGTCTGAAATAGCTATTCAGCTTTGTTGCTGTAGCACAAAAGTAGCCACAGACAATAAAGAAGTAAAGGTGTATATGCATGCGTTCAAATAAAATTTTATTACAAAAACAGGAGATATACCAGATGTGGCCCATGGAGTATAAGTTGTCCAAACCTGAGTTAAAATGATAGATTAAAGAAAATAAAAATTATGGTATACTTACATATATAACAGTCTTTAAATAAATTCTTTCTGTAAAAGCACAGACTAAATCTATCTCCACGGGTAATTTTGAAATATTTAGTTTGATAGTCAACTTCATGAATTCTAAGTCACTTTCAGTCAAGTTATCCTTTGATGAATGACAACCGACATTTTACTCATTAGTTTTCTAATCACTTTAGATGGTTTGCAAGTATCACTTGAACAGTAGTTCAAACCACATGCTAGAGAATATCAGGGCAATCTGAGATTCACACTATCTGGTTATAGAGCATTGCACAACACACTGAACCCCACTGCTAAAGGCCACACAAAATCTCCAGTCCAGGAAGTATTCTAGCAATATATAAAACTTGTCACAGTCTGACTCAGTTGAATACACGAGAGCTCAGATATGCCAGTGATGCAATACACTAAAATATTATACTCATTTTTCTGAGATTTGTGCAGCAGTTTATTCTATTATTGGATATTCTGATATTTTAATTGGGGGGGGAACTTTTTATTATCAAATAAAATTTCATGTGACCAGACTGTAGAAACAAAATTGAGTCAATTATTTTACATATAAATTATACATTTATATAAACTATACAGAGATTAAAGCAGAATTTGAAAATAAGATAACTGATAAATTATTGAATACTAGGGTGACTATGGATAATAATCATGTACTATGTATTTCAAAATCTAAAATAAAAGTATATTGAAAGTTCTTAATCATAAACAATCAGGCTAAGCATGGTGGCACATGCCTGTAATCTTAACACTCAGGAGGCTGAGGCAAGATGATTCTTAGTTTGAAGCCAGCTTGGGATATAAATCAAAACTCTGTTTGGAGGAGAAGGAAGAGGAGGAAGAAATAGAGGAGGAGGAGAAAAAGGAGGAAGAGGAAGAGGAGAAGGAGAAGGAGAAGGAACGCACAAGAGGAGAGTAGGAGATGGTTAAGGAGAAGGAGAGAGGAGAAGAGAAGAGGAGAGAAAGGAGGAAAAACAGGAGTAAAGATGGAACAGGAGAACAAAGAAGAAGAGGAGGAAGAGCAGGAGAGAAGAAGGAGGAGAGGAGGAGGAGGGGGAAGAGGAGGAAAAAGGAAGGAGAAGAGGAAGAAGAGGAAAGAGAAGAAGGAGAAGAGGAAAGAGAAGAAGGAGAAGAGGAAAGAGAAGAAGGAGAAGAAGAAGGAGGAGACGAAGAAGAAGAAGGAGGAGGAGGAGGAGGTGGAGGAAGAGGAGGAGGAAGAGGAGGAGGAGGAAAGGGAAGAAGGAAAGAAAGGAAGGAAGGAAGGAAAGAAAGAAAGAAAGAAGAAAGAAGGAGAAGAAAAAGGAGGAGAAGAAAGAGAAGGGGAAGAAGAGGAAGAGAAAAGAAGATTAAGAAGAAGGGAAGAGAAGGAGGAGAACAAAGAAGAAGAGGAAGAGGAAGAAAAAGGAGAAAAAAAAAAGGAGAGGGTAACAATGTTTGATGAGAAATGTACTCATTACCTTATTCATATAACTGTTGAACACCCCCACACACACCCTACACAGCATCTTTGCAATAAAATAAATTTTTTAAAAGGAGAAGGAGGAAGAGCAGGAGGAAAAGAGAGAGGAGAAAGGAAGGAAGGGGACGAGAAAGAGGAGGAATAAAAGCAGGAGAAAGTAAAAAGAAAACAGAGCCTCTGTTCCAAAATGAATTCTCTCTGAGCCCAATATGGCTGAGCTTTCTTGCAAAAAGAAAAAAAAAGACTATTCTCATAACAACAAAGGTAAAATATTCCCTGTGATTCCATCATACTCAGTCTCTAATATACTTCCTTTAGATTATCATCTAAAATTGTCACTGTTTTCAATTGCCACTGTCTTTATGTCTCAGCAAAACCCCGCAGAGTGGAGAGCTGCTTTCCTGTCTACCGCTGCAGCCACCGTGAGCTAAGAGAATGCTTTCGTTGTAGGCTCCAGGTTAACGTGAAGGCAGCCACACTCCCCACTTGGGCTGCCCTCCCTCTAGTTCTACTTGCTATTATTTCATGAGGTGGGGATTTTAGGGGAAGTATTTTGTTCCATTTGGAAAAGTTGAATAGATTTGTCTCAGGGCTCCATTTGCACAGCAAACACACTATTTATTTTTCTTTAGTATACCTCTCTGATGGAGATCATGAGGTCCTGTGCTCCCCGAGGTGCCTTGTCTTCAACATGACTCCTTTCTATCCTTCCAAGTCCTTTTGTCCTCTGCCGTCCAGTGGGTGGGCTGCGTGGAAGTGTCACATGCTACCTTGCACTGAACACGATGCTCATTTCTGTATCTTATACAGTTGGCATTGTTTCTGTAAGAACAGGACAAAATTCCATCCCACCGAAGAGTTTTCCTGGAAGGCTTCCTCTATTAAAGACACACACACCAATAGTCAGTGAAGAACCTGACCCATGACAATATTCAGGAATATCTACTAACAATAGAGGAGAGGTAACTCAGCCAGGGCACTCATTAACCAGTGTTGTCAATTTTGTCTGACTTTATTGTAGCTTTTTCCTGGATTCCTTCAAACTGTTAAATAATATTCTAGAGCTAAATAGTTTTAAAATGTTTTCTTCTTCTTTTTTTTTTTCTCCATAGATAGCTTAACTCCTCTTTTTCTACCTGGATTGCAGAGAAATAAAGGAAGGTTTTATATGCCATTCACTATGTTTTACTTTGCTGTCTAGATGGAAAAATCAGTATATTGTACATAAACATTCTTATTTATGATTTTCTTAGAAAACAATGGCATCTAACATTGTGATGGCCTACTTCATGAATTTTAAGGGCAAAAAAAAAAAAATTGTCAAGCTAATGAGTTGCCAGATGCAGTTGGGTGGAGAATGGCTTGATTTTTTGCCCTCAATTTGTGTGGCCAAAATTAAAAACAAAACGCCAGATAAAAGTTGACAGCCTTTGAATAAAATGTTATAATTTGATAGCTCATATTGTAAACCGCCTCGATGTCAGCAGTTTTCTTTGGCGATTGGGGACTGGAATTTTTCACTTTCCCTGCAGACATGAGTTTGATGGCTGGTTTGCTGTATGAGCGCCATTGATGACAGAAGATTTCACCACAACAAGCAGGGATCAGATTGTGAGCAGGCGGGGGCTAACTAGTGGCCAAAAGACACCATGGGTACACTGTAGATTCCCCAGATGAATGCTAGGCTTAGTTTCTAAAGAGAGAAGGAATTTAAAATTTGCACACCACTGTGAGTTTAGAGATATTATTTGCGTTTATTTTAACATGCCTCGTATGTGTGATAGAGGATTTTTTTAAGTTTCCAGAAAATTTTTCTATGCAACAGGGTACTTAAATAGGTTATCATTATCATTAGTATTTCAGTATTTCTCAGTATTCTAAGTGTCTCAAGCTTCAATTTTTCACCTAATTATGTGCTCAGTATATCAGCAAAATACTACATATTATAGCACAACGTAGATAAAATTTTATGGTAAAGGATTTTAGCTGGGTATGGTTGGGAGAGATGGTGAGAATAACGAAAGGGGTAACATGGACCAAAATATATTGCAGTCATAAACTGACACGTTGAACTGTAACCCCTTTGTATGATGGCTTAAAGATAACAGAAGTAGACTAAGGTTTTTCTAAGCATTTTGTGGATAATGTCAAGTCTATCTTATCTTTCAAATCTTACAAGCAATATTGCCTGTGATCATTTAACACATACTTTTTTGATATATGCAAGTTCAGAAATGCCAGCACTATGCTTATTAAGATATAATTAGTGTCATCATTGATGAACAGTTTTCATAGCTAAAGAAGTTGGTATTATTTATGCAAATAGTTTCTGCTCTTAGCACTCTGACACATTAAGCACACTTGGATCTCAGCGGTGAGAGCTGTCAAATAGAATTTCCCCTCCAACCCACAGTCCTACTCAGCTAAATAATACGAAAGCTATTTGTCAAGCCACATAGACCAAACATGAATTATTTGCAAAATAAATTACCTGTGAGGTTATTTACAGGCCAAATGAGATCCTGGAAAAAGTATGTATATGGAAAGACAATGTAACTCAAGCGAAAAGAATAGTTGCTGATATGCAGAGGAAAGAGCAAGTATTCAAATTGTTTCCAAGCTGGAAAAAAAATGAATACTTGAAAAGTCCCTTGCTTTTTCTCTACCATTAACTCTCTTGAAGTCAAGAATGATGTAGAGAAAACATTAAATGAAGCAATTGTTTCCTAGAATAGCATTTAATGTTCGTTTGGACAAATAAGAAAATAGAATTTCCTGCTGAACTTTGATGGTTTTGTGGTTGTATCTCACCCTGAAATGTAAACATCCAGAAAAAGGGAAAAAATGTCAAGTTCCCACACATTTAAACGTTGCTAGAAAGTATGATTGCAAGCCAGGGCACTGGTGGCTCATGCCTGTAATCCTAGCTATTGAAGAGGCGGAGATCTGAGGATCACAGTTCAAACCAAGTCCAGGCAGGAAAGTCCATGAGACCCTTATCTCCTCTAATAAACCTCCAGAAAACCGGAAGTGGTGCTGTGGCTCAAGTGGTAGAGTACTTACCTTGAGTTGAATAGCTGAGGGACAGCACCCAGGCCCAGAGTTCAAGCCCATGACTGGCCAAAAAAATTAAAATCAAAATTAAAAAAATAAAATAAAAAGAAAGAATGATTGCATATAAATGTAGAAATTCATTCTGTAAATATAAAATTTAAAATTGAAGTGTGAGACATTTACTAAGTCATTCATGATTTTCCAATAAAATACTTTTTTTCACTTTTGTAAATGTGTCTCCTTGAGTAAAACAGAGTCCCTTGAATATAAAAAACAGTGTTTTGTTTTTTCATACCTGAACATGAAAAGGGCTAGCTCATAATGGATACTCAATAGATACTCCTGATAAATTGATCCTGTGGCCCCAAATAGGAACTGTATTACAAACTAATGGCTTCTAAAAATCTTTTTCTTGTATAACAAGAAAATATAAGTTAAGTAAAAGAATGCAAATATCTAGGTTCTAGTCCTAGTTCCAAAAGTTAATGCTAGATGGCCTAGAGGCTAATAGTTGAGTCTTTAACATCAAAAAAGAGGGGGAGAAGAAGTAAGGTTAAAAAAAAATTTCATAAGAGGAGACACAAGCGGATCACTGATTTTTAAGGGAAGTGTCTGCATCATACAAAACAAATCTAAAATTCTTAGTATATGCCAAGTATTATTTATAGACAATAGAACTACAAGGAAACATCCTGTGGTCAGAATTTAGTATGTATGTTACATTGCAGGATACATTATGTATGGAATTTTCACTATAACTCATATACTATATAGTGTATTGACAGATGCTTTAGAGAATATATTAACACATACTAAATAGTGATATCCCTATGTGTAACAAGTGGTATGAAAATGTATGCAGCACTGTAAGACAACGGCATGTCATTGTAGATGAGATCTGAGAGATGACATAGCAGCAGGACCCTAAATGAAGTATGTAATCAGGCAGGAAATAGGAGTCAAGTATTCCATGTGGGAGAAACTGAACATGATAGGTCCTAAGGGAATCTCAGCTCTCATAGAACAATGAGAAGTCATATGCAACTGAATAGGGCAACCCAAGGGAAGAATAGCAGGAGAGCTAGAAGATTCTAAAAGGAGTTTTGATGCTTTGCTAAGGGCTTGGGACTCAGAGAACAAATCAGTCTGGAGATAAGTACTTAGGAATCATCATTACATACATACTTCTGTCTGTACATAGAGAAGGAAATCTTCAAAGACTGAACCAAGGGAAGTCCCCCTGTGTTTGGGATTGAGAGGAATGTAAGCTATAAAGACTCAAAAGTGTGGGTGACAAATTGGGAGGACAATGACATGGATGGGCCTCCCACAACTAAGTATTAGAAGAGAGATGCATTTCTGTGACAATCTGTGTCAAATGTCACCACAAGACCGGTAAAGATAAGTACAGATAACCAGCTTTAACATTTAGGGTACTGACTGGGAACACTTTAGTGGAAATGGAGACAGAAGCCTGCCTTTTGTAGGTGTGAAAGAGGATGATGTAAAGACTTTGGAGCAGGAAAAAATAATCTTCTGAGGACTGGGGAATGAAGAAATAGAACTATTGAAGACACTGAGTATAATGGAAAGAAAAATTGTTCTTCTAAGATGGGAGGTATGATATCATAATGTCAGCTGACAAGCTGGGAAAAAGGAAAACTCCACTTTCTGTATTATGCTTTATAAACACTAATTCAGCATACTCAAGTGAGTGGGGTTTGCAAAATCTTATGGTAATGTGGCATTTTTTCCAAACCATTTATCTAGGAGAAGACCTAGGTAAAACCTTTATGTATGGATGAAACCACCATGTTTCCTAACTTACCTTTCAAAACTAAATGCATTTGTGTTATCATGCACCCTGGATATAAATTGTTCACTGCTGTACTTCAGTAACACAGTAAAGATTCAATTTGCTGGATGATTAGAATTTTCTTGACAATTATGCAAATTAACAATTGGCATACCTCAGGTATAAGATAATAGTTACTTGTAGGACTATATCATATACCTTGCATCACCTTGTAGACTATATGAATTGTCATCAAGTCAGCTTACCAACTCATTCAGCAAGAATTACACATTGTGAAATTGATGTTTATAGCAGATATATGAGGTAGTATTAAAATAATACTAGACAAAGGAGGAGGCTACAATGCTTGATAAGAAATGTACTCATTATCTTGCCCATGTAATTGTAACTCCTCTGTACAGTATTTTCACAATAAAAAATAAATAAAAATAAAAAAAAATACTAGAGAATGTTTGCAGCTGTAATCTAGGACATTTCCAAACAGGACTTTGAATACACCAAATAAATTTATTTTTCCAGCCACTCCTATTGACATAAGTTAGCACAGCAAATCTAAAATTGAAGGGAAAATGGGAGTGAACATACAAGACCAAAGGCGGTTGGGAAGGGCAGAAAGCCAGATTCATCCTCAGGATATCCTGAGTGGAGTGAAACTTTGCCTCTCAGCACTGGCAGCAGCCAGGTAGGCACTGATGAGGTATTGCCCCTTTCTTTGTTCGCTGATGGGGTCTCTCCTGGGCACTGGGAGACTATGTACTAGTTGGAGCAATGTGGGATTATTTTTTCCTTTTATTGTCAAGGTAATGTATAGAAGAGTTACAATTACATGAATAAGGTAATGAGTACGTTTCTTGTCAACCTTGTTACCCCTTCCCTCATTTTTCTCTTACTTTCCCTTCCCCTTCATCCCCCCAAGTTGTACAGATCATTTCCAACATATTGTCTTGTGCATATCGCAGTTGCATTGGTTCCCCCTTGTCCTTTGTCTCACCATTCTATTGTTCCCCTTCCCTTCCCTAATTCAAATAAACATATATACAATACCAGGGTACCAACATCAAATACGGTGACAACATGGGATATACCATAGGGAGAAGAACATACAAAAAAATCACATAGTATATTAAAAACCTCTTGTGTCCATGTCTTGTAGTTCAGTTCACTTAGCATCATCTTATATGGTCATATGTACATAGCTATTGAGCTATTCTGCTTATCTGCTAAGATTATTCCTAGACATATACTAATTATTGCAAATAAGGGAAACTATGGGACCTATGTTTATTTGGGTCTGACTTCACTTAATAGGACTTTTTTTCCAAGTTTTTCCATTTCCTTACAAATGGGGCAGTGTCATTCTTTCTGAGGGAAAGATAGAATTTGTATATATATGTATATATATATATATACATATATATATACATATATATACACATATATATACATATATCTACATATATAATATTATAATGTGGGATTTTTACAGGGAAATAATCATATGCAAATTAGTTTAGAAGTAGTTTTATATCTTGACAGCTAGAAAGGCTGAGGGATGTCGGGAATGGTAGGAGACAGTCATCCCTAAGGCATCTTATTGGCAGAAATTGCCCCATAATGTTGTTTAAGTATCAATAATAAAATTACTAGCAGAAATTATCCAAGAGTGTTGTTTAGGCATCAATAATGAAATGAACAAACTGCAATTGTTTCATTATCTTTGTAACCTACAAGTCTTTCAAAATTCCAGAAGATTCCATAGGCTTACCTTGGGTCCAACAATTATCCTTTGGATAAGATGTGTTTCATATTCTATCATAATCTATGCAGTAAATGGAAACATTTTAGAAGTAATTAACAAGAAATAACAAGACAGGGTGGAATGACACTATAATGTGTATGACACTATTATAATTTGTGTATGTATTCATTCCATATTTGGTTGAGCTTTAAGGTGTTTCTCATTGCTTTGATTTACAACACTATATACCAATACATGTACGTATAATATGTATTATCTATAATGCTATACATCTTTATCTCCCATCTCTGACTTTTTAAATTATTTTCCTAAAAATGATAGTACTGGATAAGCAGGTTTTCAAAAAACATTGAGTTTTTGAGACACAATGGGGAAACTGTTTACTGTAAGGATATTAGCGATTTATATTCTTATTAGCAGTGACTAAACATGCTCTCAAAACCCTTGATAATACATTTAACAATACTTCTTTATCCTTACAATGAAACAATGGTCCTTCTAGTCTCTGGAGATACAGTGGTAAGCAGGCATCCTTGTTACCATATATGTAAATCTTAAAAAGACAAAGAGTATCTTAGAACTTGGTGGTATCAAGATGGTAAGTCAGGAGAAGACAATGGATAGTGATGGCTACGTAGGGGGCTAGAGAGCAATGGAGTGTTTGGCACAGTCCACCCAGTAGGAGATATTGAACTGAGCACTGAATAATGAGAATTGGCCCTCTGAACACCAACGGGAAGAACTACAGTGGAGGAACATCATGTGCAAAAGACCTGAGGCAGGAAAGACCAGGAATAAAAAGAAAGCTGGTGTCGATAAGGTGTCAAAGAAGTTAAGGAGTAAGAGGATAATAGTCAGGCACTGGTGGCTCACACCTGTAATCCTAGTTACTCAGGAGGCTGAGATCTGAGGATCACTGTTCAAAGCTAACCTGGGCAGAAAAGTATTACTGTACTCTTGTCTCCAAAATATCTTTAAAAGGCTGGAAGTATAACACAGTACTACTGACTGGGTGGCTTGCCACTCAAGAATTCATTTCCTCACAATTCTAGAGATGGATGTGCAAGATCAAATGTTGGTTTTTTTCAGAGACTTCTTCTTGGTTTATGAATGGTTATCTACTGGTAGCCCAACAGTCTTCCTTTTGCATTTATCTGATCTGTTCTCCCAAGGGCAGTTATATTGGACGAGTGTCCAAATAAGAACTCATTTTACCTTATTTTTTTGAAAGCCATGCTTCTGATTCGAGTTACAAGCTGAGGTACTACGAGTCATGACTTCATATGAATTGGAGAGAGATAGAATTCAGTCATAATAGATATATTGTAAGTTCCGGGAAGATGGCAGAGGAGAAGCTGGAATCTGAACAAGCTCTTACATAGAAAGCAGTTTCAGAGTTCCAGTGAACAGTCCCAAGCCAGAGAATCACACAAAGTGTGCCATCACAGGACAGAGAGTTAGTCAAGAGAGGGGAAGCCAAGCAGACACATCTGAGTGCTTGCCAGCAGCTGCCACTGCGGTGGCAGGGTCACGGCGGGGACCACCACCGCGGGGGCATACCTGAGACACAGTCCGGGACGAAGGAGCCAGATGCAGCGGACGAGCGGATTCTACTCAACATCAGCAAGAACCGACAAGGAGCGGACAACTTCATCCTGCACTTTGCAGACCAGAGACGACCCAGGATCCAAGACTCGGCGTGAGTAGAAGCCCAACGTCTTCACTCCTTCTCAGGGAGCAGAGAAGGGAAGGCCACCCCTCCCCCCCCAGCACCGGTGATCTCCATCTTTTATACCGACAAAGCTCGGAGGAGCGGCTAGCTCCAGCTCAGGCCTTGGAATAAAACGAGTCATTTAGCAGGTCACAAGAACTTAACGGCAAAGTGACCTCACAGACTCAGTTCCATCCAGGGAAAAGTCACCCAGCTCAGGCGCCAGCCATTGGAGTGGCTCTCCTCACTGGGTAACCAGAGCCAGAGGCTGCCCCTCCCTCTAGCAGCCACCACAATCAATTGAAAAACAGAAACCCTGAGAATGGCTCCAGGCTGGGTGCTGTGAGTTTTTTCACAAAATAGCCCCAGGGAAAAGCTACTGTTTGTTGAAAGGCCTCAACTCTACCCAGAATCTAGCCTCATCACTGCATCCCCCTCTTTTGTGGTTCTCAAAGCAGATCACCCTCCCAGTAAACTAACCTGGGAGGGGGATCTCAAAATCTTGGGTAAAGCAGAGCATTTTTCTGCCTGTTCCAACAAACTGACTTAAGAAACCAATCAAGCCACAGGACCTCAAGCTGACCAGAGACTCCAACAAGACTCTGGTTACAGACAAAAGGGAGATACAGGATTCTTCCCACCCCTCCCAAAAAAAAAAAAAAAATCAAAGAACTTTTTTTTTTCTTTTTTGTTGTTGTTGTTTTTTTGTTTTTTGTTACCTTATATTTATAAAAAAAAATTTCCCTTTTCTAAAACTTTTATAAATCTTTAATTTTTGCCTCTTCTGAAAAAATAATTGTTTTCTAGTAACTTTTTTTTTTCTCCTCTTATAATTTTTATTTTAGGAATACGTGAATGTGTGTTTTCCTTTCTTTTCTTGTCTTCTTTCTCTTTTTCTTTCATTCTTAATTATCTTTTTGTTTTTTGTCTAGCTCTACTGAACTTCTGATCTTTTCTTCTCACTTTCCTATCCTTTCCACCTTTTCCTCTCTTTTGTTCTTCTTTATGTGACTTAACTCTTGTCCTGCACATCCTCAGATAAACCCGTAGTTAACTAGTAGACCCTATCCCCCATTGTGTACACACTTAATCCACAAACTTATTACTCAATTCAAAACCTCTGAAACTTAAATTCATTAATAGCAGTACTACCTCTTTATACCTATATAATATTTTAAGCATTTTTTTAAAGTTTTTCACATCTCCTCTATGTCCCTCCCTTTCTCTCAACATATTCACATTCCTCTCTAAATAGATGGTCTTTTAATCTCTATAATAACATTAATTTTTACGTTTCTATTTTTTTTCTGGTCTCTTTTCATTCCCCTTTCCCTTTTTTTTCTCTCTCTCTCTATTTGCATCCTACCCAACCTATTTCCTGCATTGTGATTAGGACATAGTTAACTCTCCCTGTGCCTCCCCACACCAATCTATTCCTATTTTTTACCCACATCTCTCCCTAAACCTAATAATTTCTGGTTTTCCAAATTCTTCTCTGCGGTTCGAAGCCTTTTGACATATAGTTGTTTGATGTCGAATAGATGTATCTGTTGAACTAGATTGTATCTGTAGACTATTGACTGTACAAATGCAAACTTTGGTTGATGGTTGCCTTAAGATAGTGTTCTAGCACAAAACTGGTGCTATCTTCATCTCAAATGGGCAGAGTAAGCCAGAAAAACACAAGAAAAATGGCAAATTCGGGTATCTCAAATCCCAATCTTGATAATCAGGGGTTAGAACAGATAATGAATAATCCAGAGGAGAGTTCCCAAATAGCTCTACAAACACTGCTGGCAAACATGATAAATGAGAAGTTTGACAACTTACAAAGGACTCTGTATGAGCGTGATAGGGAGAGAGAGGAGGCATCCCAGAAGTTTATACAGGAATATCATAAGCATGAGGAAGCTACTCAAAAACTGATACAGGATTTGCGTGAACAACTTGAGAATACTCAAAGAGAAAGGGAGGAATGGCGTGAGCAGGCTGAGAACACTCAAAGAGAACTGCAGGAATCCCACAAACGGGAGGAAGCTAATCAAAGAGTAATACAGGAATTGAGAGACCAGGTAGAGAACACACAAAGATCACTAAAGGTATTCATGGAATCCATTAACAAAGAGCTGAAGGAAGTTAGGGAGACCACAAAGGGAATATTGAATGGAACCCAACAGAAAGAATGGGAGTCCAAAGATACCATAACCAATCAACTAAGTGATTTGAGGACAAACACTGAACACCAAATTAAGGAAGTAAAGAAATTCATACAAGACCTAAAACAGAGCTTCAACAAAGAACTTGAAGCCATCAAAGCTGACCAATTAGAAGGAAAAGAGATAAAAAACAAAGTAGAGAGTCTTGACAGCAGGTTAGATCATGCAGAAGATCGAACCTCAGGGATTGAAGACAGCCTAGATATTATAGAGAAAGAACAAACAACCATCCAAGACAAGTCCAAGAAATATGATAGATCTATCCAACACCTGGAAGACACCATCAGAAGGCCTAATCTAAGGATAATGGGTGTAGAGGAGCACCTAGAAACAGAAGTTAATGGTCTAGGAAATTTGTTTAACAGGATCCTAGCAGAGAACTTCCCAAACATGCAAAAAGATAGGCCTGTTCAGATACAAGAAGCCTTTAGAACCCCAAATAGACCAGACCAGAATAGGACATCCCACCGTCACATTATAATCCACACAGGATCAACTCAGACCAAGGAAAAGATCCTTAAAGCTGTCAAGGAGAAAAGGGAAATCACCTATAAAGGGAAACCTATTAGAATCACCTCAGATTTCTCAGCAGAGACAATCAAAGCAAGAAGAGCCTGGAATGATGTATGCCATGCCCTAAAAACAAACAACTATCAACCAAGAATACTGTACCCAGCTAAACTCTCCTTCATAACTGAAGGCCAAATAAAAACCTTCCATAGCAAAGAAAAATTGAAACAATACATCTCCACCAAACCAGCCCTACAAAAGATTCTTAAAGATGTCCTACACATAAAAAACCAACAAGACTGCAATAAAGGCCAAGAAACTGCCCCCAAACTGAGAATCCAAGAATGATAGGAAGAACCCAGTTTTCGCAGCCCCAAAGAAGGTAGATAACATGGCAGGAACTCCCAAATACCTCTCAGTCCTATCTCTTAATGTTAACGGACTGAACTCTCCAATTAAGCGACATAGACTGTCTAGTTGGATTAAAAAACAAGACCCTTCTATCTGCTGCCTGCAGGAGTCACATCTTGACCGTAAAAACAAACACATTTTCAATGTTAAAGGCTGGAACAAAATCTACCAAGCAAACGGACCCCATAAACAGGCGGGTGTTGCAATCCTAATATCAGATAAAATAGACTTCAAATTAAAATTCGTGAGAAGAGATAAAGAAGGTCGCTACATACTAATTAAAGGATCTCTCCTTCAGGAGGATATTACAATTCTAAATATCTATTCGCCAAACAATGGAGCACCCAAATTTATCAAAGAAACACTACTTTCCCTCAAATCCCATATAGATCCAAAGACATTAATTGTTGGGGATTTTAACACACCACTCTCCCCACTAGATAGATCAATTCAGCAAAAACTCAACAGAGAAACCGCAGATCTAAACAGCTGCATAGATCAACTAGATTTAACAGACATCTACCGAACATTTCACCCAGCACCATCAGAATACACGTTTTTCTCAGCAGCACATGGAACGTTTTCTAAAATAGACCACATTTTAGGCCACAAAGCAAACTTGTCTAAATTCAGAAACATTGAAGTTATACCTTGCATTCTCTCTGACCACAAGGGAATAAAATTAGAACTCAACACCAAAAGCCACCAAAGAAAGTCCGGTATCACATGGAGGCTGAACAACACACTGCTGAATCATGAGTGGGTCATGGAAGAGATTAGAAAGGAAATTCAAATGTTCATGCTATTCAACAAAAATGAACACACAAATTACCAGTTCCTCTGGGACACAGCAAAGGCAGTACTCAGAGGCAAGTTTATAGCTCTAAGCTCCTACATCAACAAATTGGAGAGATCTGAAACTAACAATTTAATGACACATCTAAACCTCCTTGAAAAAGAACAGCAAGACAAACCCCAAACCAGTAGAAAGAAAGAAATAATCAAAATTAAATCAGAATTAAATGAATTAGAATCCAAAAAAACTATAGAAAGAATCAACAAAACAAAGAGTTGGTTCTTCGAAAAACTTAACAAAATTGACAGACCCTTAGCAAATCTTATCAGAAAAAGAAGAGAACACACCCAAATTAATAAACTCAGAGATGAGAATGGAAACATCACCACGGAAACAACCAAGATTCAGAACATTATAAGGGAATACTTCTCAAAACTTTATGCTAATAAGTTTGAGAACTTG
Organism: Dipodomys spectabilis; assembly: GCF_019054845.1. Lineage (NCBI taxonomy): Eukaryota > Metazoa > Chordata > Mammalia > Rodentia > Heteromyidae > Dipodomys > Dipodomys spectabilis. The sequence continues at coordinate 3,914,189 of NW_024870779.1, forward strand.
ACAGAAATGGACCTCTTCCTAGCAAATATTGACATGCCAAAACTAAACCAAGATGAGGTAAACTATCTTAACAGGCCCATATCAAGCATTGAAATAGAAACAGCAATAAGAGACCTCCCAGCTAAGAAAAGTCCAGGACCAGATGGTTTAACAGCGGAATTTTACAAGGCCTTCAAAGCAGAGCTCACACCAATTCTCCTCCAACTCTTCAATGAAATTGAAAGAGAAAGCTCACTACCGAACACATTCTATGAAGCCATCATAACCCTCATCCCAAAACCAGGCAGGGACTCATCAAAGAAAGAGAACTATAGACCCATTTCTTTGATGAACATTGATGCAAAACTTCTCAACAAAATTTTGGCCAATCGACTTCAACAATTCATCCAAAAAATCATACACCACAATCAAACAGGATTCATTTCAGGGATGCAAAGCTGGTTCAATATACACAGATCAATTAATATTATTCATCACATCAACAGGAGCAAGAATAAGAACCACATGGTTATCTCAATAGATGCAGAAAAAGCATTCGACAAGATCCAACACCCCTTCCTGATGAAGGTTTTGGAAAAATTAGGAATCCATGGAACATTCCTCAATACAATAAAGGCTGTATATGACAAACCTACAGCCAGCATTATACTCAATGGTGAAAAACTAAAGCCATTTCCTCTTAACTCAGGAACAAGACAAGGATGCCCATTCTCTCCACTTCTCTTCAATCTAGTATTAGAATGCCTAGCTACAGCAATAAGACAAGATGCAGACATAAAGGGGATCCAAATAGGGAAAGAAGAAATAAAACTCTCCTTCTTTGCAGATGACATGATCTTGTATTTAAAGAATCCCATAGACTCCACTCCCAAATTACTCAAGCTGATTCAAAACTTTGGCAAAGTAGCAGGTTATAAAATTAACCCCCCAAAATCAATGGCTTTTCTGTATGCCAACAATGAGAAAAGTGTGGCTGAAATTAGGAAAGCAACTCCATTTGTAATAGCCCCACAAAAAATAAAATACCTAGGAATTAACTTAACTAAAGAAGTGAAGGACCTCTATGATGAAAACTTTAAAATCTTGAAAAAGGAAATCAACACAGAACTTAAAAAATGGCAAAACCTCCCATGCTCCTGGATTGGAAAGATTAACATCGTGAAAATGGCAATACTTCCCAAGGCTATCTACAAATTCAACTCAATACCTATCAAAATTCCACCCTCATTCTTCAAGGAAATAGAAGAGGCAATCCAAAAATTCATATGGAACAATAAAAGACCCCGAATAGCAAAAACGCTCCTCAACGGAAAGAACACTGCTGGAGGAATATCAATACCAAATTTCAAACTCTACTATTAAGCCTTAGTAATCAAAACAGCTTGGTATTGGCATAAGAACAGACCTCAGGACCAATGGAATAGAATTGAAAACCCAGAAATGAACCTACAGACCTATAGCCATCTAATCTTCGATAAGGGAGCTAAAACAATAGAATGGAAGACATTCAGCCTCTTCAGTAAATGGTGCTGGCAAAACTGGTTAACTACATGTAGAAAACTAAAGCTAGATCCTTATATATCACCCTGCACCAGAATCAACTCCAAATGGATCAAAGACCTTGAAGTCAAAGCAGACACTCTGAAAACATTACAGGATGGAATAGGAGAAACCCTAGGTCTCCTTGGCACAGGCTGAAATTTTCTGAATAGAGACCCAGAAACACAACAAATCAAAGAAAGGTTGGACAAATGGGATTGCATAAGGTTGCAGAGCTTCTGCAGGGCAAATGACATAGCTAGCAAGATCAATAGAAAGCCCACGGATTGGGAGAAGATCTTTACTAGCCATACAACGGACAAAGGTCTCATATCTAAAATATACTTGGAACTCAAAAAATTAAACCACCCAACAATAAATCCTCAAAGAAACAACTGCCCAATAAGTAAGTGGGCGAAAGACTTAAAGAGAAACTTCTCTGAAGAAGAAAGAAGGATGGCCAATAGACACATGAAGAAATGTTCAACCTCCCTAGCCATAAAAGAAATGCAAATCAAAACAACATTGAGATATCACCTCACTCCAGTTAGAACAGCAAAAATCAAGAACTCTAACAACAACAGATGCTGGAGGGGATGTGGGCAGAAAGGAACCTTACTTCATTGTTGGTGGGAATGTAAACTTGTTCAACCACTTTGGAAAGCAGTATGGAGGTTCCTCAAAAGACTTCACATAGAACTCCCCTATGACCCAGCAATCCCACTTTTAGGCATTTACCCTAATGTTTACAAACAAGACCACACTAAAGCTACCAGCACAACTATGTTTATTGCAGCATTATTTACCATAGCTAAGATATGGAACCAACCCAGATGCCCCTCAGTAGATGAATGGATCAAGAAAATGTGGTATGGAATTCTATGCCTCCATCAGAAAGAATGACATTTCCCCATTTGTTAGGAAATGGAAAGGCTTGGAAAAATTATATTAAGTGAAGTAAGCCAGGCCCAAAGAAACATAGGTCCCATGGTTTCCTTTATTTGCAATATCTAGTATACGTATGAGTCAAGCGGAAAAAGTCAGAGAATGTGATGTTAGGAAAACGAACCCTCAAATATGTATTTTAATGTTTTTGTTTCTTTCATGCATGTGTTTCTAATGCATTTATAAGATTATTTCTTTGTTGCTTTGTGTGTCCCTCCCCCACAGTGTAACCCCCGCTTTCACTATATTTGATGTCAGTATAACCTGTGGAGGAGATGGAGACAAACAAGTCGTTTAAGTATTCAGGTGGACCTGTTGCAACAATGAGAAGTACAAAATGTCATGTCAAAACCAGCTTTACAATGTCGGTGGGGGTGGGGGAGGGGGGTATGATTGGGTGGGGGGGAGGAGGGAGGCTGGGAAGGGAGATGAAGTGTAAACAAAGGAGGAGGCTGCAATGCTTGGTACGAAATGTATGCATTATCCTGCCCATGTAATTGTAACCCCTCTGTACAGTATGTCCTCAAATAAAATAAAATAAAATTTAAAAAAATAAATAAATAAAAAATAATAGATATATTGTTATTTCCAATTAGAAAAACAAAAAACAATATTTCTCTGCTAGCTCTGTGGAAAATAGATTGTAAGGTCTCTGGTATGAAGCCTAACAGGATGTTACTAGCACATTGAAAAGTATATAAAGTAAGATGTGAGTTGGAGCTATGGACTGAAATATAGCACTGTCCCTTGAAGACAGGACACTCTACAGCTAACTAAGAGGTTCAGAGATACCAATGGAAACACCTTTGAACAATTAACATGCACTTCGACAAAATTAATGTTAGGAAGTTGAAGCATCTTGTCTAGGATTTAGGTAGCAGTGGGAGGGGAATGGAAAACCTAGGAGGAGAAAGATGATGTATATAGTCAACAAAATACTTTATGTACCTGCATGAAAATGAAACAAACAACAAGGTACCCATGGTCACTCCTGTAATCTTAGCTACTCAGGAGGATGAGGTCTGAAGATCGTGCTTCAAACCAGCAAGAGCAGCAGAGTCCACCAGACTCTTATCTCCAATTAATTACTCAGAAAAAGCTGCAAGTGACTTTGTGATTCAAGTGGTAGAGTGCTAGATTTGAGCACAAAGAGGCTCAGGGACAACACCCAGGCCCTAAGTCCAAGCCCTGGGACTGGCAAAAATAAAATTAATAATAATAATAAAGTGATCCCCAAATCTGAGCAGACACACAATTTTATGCAAGGACTGGGACTCTTAAAGTCATATTCAAAGAAGACAGAAGGCATGGAACCATCCATGCTCCCTCCAACCAGTGCAGTTTAGCTGACTCCACCCTCCAGGGTTTCATGAAGATATCACAGTGGACTCAATACTACATTAAAAAAAAAAAACAATTGAGCTCCAGGTGCCAGAGGCTCACAGTGCAATTTTACCTACACAGGAGGCTGAGATCTGAGATCTAAGGATCACAGTTCAAAGACAGTCAGGGCAGGAAAGTCTGTAAGACTCTTGTCACCAATTATTGAACAAAAGTGTTGGACATGGAGCTGTGGTTCAATTGATAAAGAGCACAAAAGTTTAGGTACGTGATCAGGCTCTGAGTTCAAGCCCTAGGACCAGCACATTCACACACACACACACACACACACACACACACAAGAGCTAAAAAAATCCAAACTTATTAATAAACAGTATTAATATTATTTAAAACTTGAGTTTTTTCTTTTTTTCCATTTTATTGTTATTTTAAAGATGATATATAGAGGGAGTTTTGCCATTTTAAAAGACATTTTATTAATTTTTTATTTACTTCCTTAAGCAGTTGTATCAAGTGGTTTAAATGTCACATATCAGTGAAATGTACATTGATCAGTGTATTTTGATCAATGACACCCCTCTCATCATTCTCTCCCAAACCCATCATCCTGCCCATTTATCTAGTTTCATTTTTATACATTTACACTCAATCCTATGTACCTTCTTGACAAACACCAGTTTCTTACCCCTGCAATCTCATCTATTTAGGAGGCTGAGCTCTAAGGATCAAGGTTCAAGTCAGCCCAGATAGATAAATTTGAAACTCTTATTTCCAATTAACCAGTAAACACCCAGAAGTTGTGGCTCAAGTGGTACAGCACCAGTCTTGAGCAAAAATGCCAAGCAAAGTCAAAGCTAAAGTTCAAGCCTTAGTATTGACACAAAAAGAAATACTTATTACTTCTTATGTATTATTATTATTATTTTAGTTAAATATATTGACATGGGAGAAAACTAATATTAAACTGACCTGGTGGTGTTTATATGTTTTTACAGCCTCCTCACCAAATGGTTTGTGGACTGGATGCTAGATTGAAACAGAGGAACATTCTTTCATCCCTTTTTTCATGCCATGTTTTTTTGTAAATAGCTAAACATCATAGAAGATATGTAAAAAAAATTTATGTGCCTCCAATATCATATTTTAAGTGTTCACAACCATCATTGAAGGAATACATTTCTGTTCCTATCACAGACAAAGAAAACAAGATAAAATCACTTCACACTGGGCAGTGATAAAGAGCTGAATGTAGATTCCTGAATAAACATAGCATCCTCCCTCCAATCCTAGATGGCATCTATAGACGGGTCTGCATCTTCCAGGCCTTAGGTACCCAATGGAATATGTGCTTAGCCAGAGTGATGCTACCTGCCACCTACCAGACATTGCCAACAATGCCTCATAGATCAATGGGAGATCAGAAAATCCTGATGGATTTCAAGTCAGTTAACCTGGCAGTCCCTGCTAGAAAGTCCTGAACCCTAGCAAAGTGACATTTTCATTACTACTTTTTCTACCAATTCAAAATATTACTTGGATTTATAGGAGTGTGGATGGAATTTTTGTGAATGTGTCAGAGAAAGTCCAAAGAATACAATAAAATACATGCTTATAAAAGGATCTATAGGCCTAGATCACTCAAAATTAATAGTTACTTAGTATAATGTATACTTAGCAGCCTCCAAATATATTCTACTTAAAAAACTCAGGTAGAAAAATATCCACCATTTAAATCATCCAGTGTCCATTTGTACTAATAAAAAATGTAACATGAATATGGGAAAATTATAGTTTTTCTATTTCTATGAAAAGTTTCACATGCTAACTAAGCAATTTTTTGTGTTATTCTATTTCCATTTTATCAAAGCCTTAAGATCTTTCTGCCTTTAGTACCTCATTTTATTAAGCAAGAGATTACTCCAAAAGAAAGAAAGAAAGAAGGAAAGAAAGAAAGAAAGAAAGAAAGAAAGAAAGAAAGAAAGAAAGAAAGAAAGAAAGAAGAAAAGAAAAGAATTCCATGTTTTTCACTGTAAAAGTGGCCCATAATCTGCCATAGCTGCTTTATAGGCTAACATCTGGAATTTCTAAATAAAACAGCAGAAAAACTCTGAATCATAGTCTGAAGAACTCTCTAATATATCTAGTGGTGTACAAATGTAAACTCAGAAGAAGACTCTCTTCCTGGTCAATGTAACTGCACTTGAGAGATCATATAGACAATGCCCACGTTTTACATCTGTGCAGAACAGATCCCTCATGCATTAAAGGCCTAACTGTTCTTCCATTAGTGGCCATGTGTAATTCCTTTTTAGAGAAACTCAAAATGAGCTCCTTAACAGGATTAATCACTCACGTACTCCATTGTGCAGACAGACAGCAAAATGGAACAGAGTTACGATTTGACCCAGTTACCACTGTCAGATGGTTCTGATCAATGTATATGAGCCTGTTAAAACCTTGCTATTAGGGGATTAAAGGAAATAACAGATTCTTCCTGGATTTCTAGAGCTTTTGCCTTTTTTTTTCCAACAAATGAGCAAGTTTTTAGTTTCTTCTCAAAACTTATGCCAAAAAAATTATATATTCCCATCCTAAAAGCCATAGTGGAACTTGAGACAAACACTAGTAACATAAAATCCACAGAATCCCTATATTGTTACCTAACATATTTTTGAGCTGAAATAGTACAAAGAAGTATTTTTTTGGCCCATGGAATATGTTTCCTTGCCTAATAAAATAAGGAGTCTCTGAAATCTCATGTGTCTCACCAGTCTATAATAAAGATCACAAAATCAACATTACATGGTTCAAACCCCTAGTTCTGCTAGCCACATTTCCATGCCCTAGTCTTCATTCAGGTGTTTCACCTGGTCCTCAGATGACTGTGCAGCTATTTTTCCTATTTCCCTTGGCCAACCACTGTGTCTCCCTCTCTGTTTCTAATAGGTAGATCATTTACACTGCCTCCCTGTGTGGTTGTCTGATGCTGGACCTGTGGTCTCTGGCTGGTGTGAAAGTCATCTTAGTGATCCTCCTTGGAAACCTAAACCAGAATCAGGACCCTACCCAACATACGGAATCCAGCCTCTCGTCCTCTTCCTGTAAACGAATATCCAGTGAGTGAGCAAAACTGTTCTTGAATATGGGGTAGTTCCACAAGGCTTTCCTACTGGAGAGCTTTGTATATAACACAAAATAAATTATTCATCCAAGTTATGTGTATGATTGATCATAGGACCAATCTCGGTGAGAACTAGTTTAAATTCTAATCATTAAAATTTTAGTTTCTGGCTTCCAGCCAGATACTGAACTTACGCACCTGGTTACAAAGATCTCCACATTTTCATTACTCCTTTTTTTTTTTTTTGCGGGTGTGGGGGGGGGTTTGGGGGGGGGGGGGTTGTGGGTAGGTCCTGAGGCTTGAACTCTGGACCTGGACACTATCCCTGAGCTTTTGTGCTCAAGCCTAGTGCTCTACCGCTTAAGTCACAGCTCCACCTCCAGTTTTTTGTGGTTAGTTGGAGATAAGAGTCTCATGGACTTTCCTGCCTGGGCTGGCTTCCAACCATAATCCACAAATCTCAGGCTTCTGAGTAGCTAGGCCAGCAGCACCAGGCCATTCTCTCAATTTTCATAATTCTTGGTCCACCCACACAGAGAGTTTATGTTTGTGTCTATTCAAAACTTAACAATAGCCTCTTTTACTGCACACTTCCTTTTTTTAAAAAAAATCTGTCCTTTTTCTGGACAATAAAATAACAAGGGCTGGTAATAGGGGTTCAGTGGGGTGTTTCTGTCTTCTCTAAATGCTTCCTTTTCTCTGGAACTCTTGTTCCCGGGCCCCCAATTCTGAGTAACCCCTGCCTATTTGTTTTGCTTTCCTGTTAGCACTATTCTTTTGACTAGAACTTGGGTGGTCTAAAAAATTCTGTGCTCTTTGTGTAACCAATTCCTCAAGAGAGTTTGCTAGCAATAGGATCTCAAGCACGGCTCGAAACAGTGGTGAGATATAGAGTAAATAGCAACCACAAGGAAAGACTCTGTGTGAGAAATTGGCATTTGTATATGAGGTCGCTGAAATCTGGCAATGCTGGCTGCTAAGCCATAAGCTTTTTAAGTTCAATATAGCATTTGTTCTGTTTCTCTATATATACACATATATAATATTAACTTTTGTCTGAAGTTTCTCTTTAAAACTTAGGGCCTCCTAAGTTTTAGGAGAATTTTAAGTGAAATATTTTACTACTAAAAATCTGTTTGGTTTTAATCTAGCTATATAAGCAGATGGAAGGATTATGGTGTTAATAGTTGTGCTCTCTTTACATTGAATTGTGTTTCCCAAAAGAATCTATTAATTCTATTCATAAGGTCTTAAATACATGAGCAAATAACAATCAGTAGTTTTCTTTTTCTCTCAGGAAAACAGAGCTTTCCTAGCAATTGGCCATGTTTGTGGATTCACAGAATTTCAACCCAAGAATTAATTGTAATGATTATGAGTTTTTCATTGTATTCCTTAATGATTATCTCTTTATCTATCTATGTTTTTCTGACAGATAATTTAGTTTTAATATGCTTTAAAATGCAAGAAGTAAGTAACAGTCATGTTAACATGTATATAGAATCAATATATTAGTGTGAGTGATTCAAATACAGATGTATCTGTCTTTTGCACATAATTAAATTTTGCATGCACATATAATGAAGCCACAGGCTAGGGTAGCTATTTGGCTTTGAATTTCAGTTTTATGACAGCCCACTTATACTACTCATTTATGCAACAAATAATCACACCATAGTCCTGCTGCTATTCTAAACAACTGAGATATGGACAAGATAGAACATATTTCTTAAATCTACATCTCCTAATTCTTATTTCAGTGCTACATCAATTAGACCATAGGGGCTCTTTCCCTTGGCAAAGTAGTTTTTAAAAAAGATGTAAGCTGGGGCTGGGAAGGTAGCTCAATGGTAGAGAGCTTGCCTTGCATGCATGAGGCCCTGGGTTCGATTCCTCAGCACCACATAAGCAGAAAAAGCCAGAAATGGCGCTGTGACTCAAGCGGTAGAGTGCTAGCTTTGAGCTGAAGAGCTGAGGGACAGCCCAGGTCCAGAGTTCAGGCCCCACGACCTACAAAAAAAAAAATATGAAGCATGAGTTCCAAAGTCTGTCGACCTTCTATGCGATTTTCACAAACAAATCTAGCTACTATCTAATATGATATCATAGGAGAAGATTCCAAGGTGCACACACACATGCACACACACACACACACACACACACACACACACACACACACACACACACACCCCTCTGGAAAAATGCTCAAACCCAGAGAACTGATGCTGTTTTGATAGAAGGATGATAAATTACTTCCCTTTCACTGAATTATTTCCTAGGCGTATTCCTTCTTCCTGAAGCGGCGGTGTTCCCCTGGGTAAATGATGTACTTTGTTGAGAACCAAGATAGCTCAGAAAGCCACAAACACTGCTCAAAGATTGGAGTTCTTTCCTTCGGAATAAAGTGGTTGCTCTTTTTTCCTCCCGATCATTGGACATAGAGAAATTTGTTGTTATGTTTTTGTAAGAAATTTGTGTCAAAGCTAAATGATTGTGACAGACCTCCATACTTTATTGGTATAATGACAATATGATTTATCAGCCAAACTAGGTCACTTGATCATAAAATGATTATAGCTTGATTGTCAGTGAAGCTACTGATAGTTAATGCCAGATATTTCAAGCATTATAAGCTGGCAACTCTCCTAGGCCAGCCAAGACTAGTGGGTATTTATTTGTGTGAGTAGTCAGGTGTTAAGTAGACCAGTACTATATACTATCATGAACAGGTACAACAACCTAGTGATTTCATTACCTGACCTCCATTATTCTAGGGAATGCTGAGTATAGTTCTTTCCTCTTCCATTAACCAAAACGTTCCTGCTTGAATTAATAGGTTGCTTTTGGCTATGTAAAACTTTTTAAAGTGTCATTATTTCAGTGGTCACAGGAAAAATTACACTAGAGTTCTAACTTTTGGAATGGCTAAGTCTGTATGACCTTTCGTGGCCCATTCTTTACATGGAGGCAGGTATAAGGTGCTTAATGACAGGATAGGCTATTTGATTTCTATTTAAAATTGTAGATTCTCTACAATGCAAATGAAAATTAAGTTACTGGGAAAAAATAAGCAGGGAGGAAAGGATGGTGAAGAGATAGGTATAGAAGCAAAGAAGGCAATAAAAAGATGCCCGGAACAAGAAATCTAAGTTCCTGACGATGAGAATTGTGAGGCAGAAACAGATAATAGAGATAGAAATGAACACTGAGTAAAATGGATTAACTCACAGGGTACATGAAAGATTGGAATCTGAGATATTTGTAGTTTAGATGACTGGCAGTGTGTATAACATGTTCTGGTATATCGTGTGTGTGTGTGTGTGTGTGTGTGTGTGTGTGTGTGTGTGGTCCTAGGTCTTGAACTTGGGCCTGGGCACTGTCCCTGAGCTTTTGTGCCCAAGGTTAATGCTCTTCAACTTAAACCACTCTGGCTTTTGAGTGACTAGAGATGAGTCATAGGTTTTCCTGCTTGGGCTGGCTTTGAACCATGATCCTCAGATCTCAGTTTCCTGAGTAGTTAGGATTACAGGCATGAGCCATTAGTGCCTACAGCCGAGTGTATCTTGATTGACAGGATGAGGTTGTTTACAGAGATGGAACACGGTCAAAGAAAGAAGAGGAAGAAGGGGAGAGGAAGCTGGATTTGGGACATGTTATCTTAGATTGACCTAGTATTATAATAGACATGTAAACTCCCTTGCATGAATTTGATTGTTTTGTTATGTTTCCTGTCACAATCTGCTGTTTGGCCTACAAAACCAATTGTCAATTCTATTTTATCAGGTCATCCAGGCATCTCTTACACATACAAATATCAAAACTTAGTCTAGAGTGAAGGAGAAAGGCAGAAGCATTAATCATTATTCAGTCTCCTCAAAAGGCAGACAATAATTCAGCTTCTCCAAAAAGCAAATTCTCACCATGTGGAACTTACAGCTGTTATAAACACCTGGATATTAAGTTTTTAGATATCTGTGATATAGATATGCTCTTTTGTTTGAAATTTAGTTTTTTTTAAAAAAAGAGTAAATATGTTTACTTTTGAATTAACCAGGTTTCTATCACTTATTTTCAACATCATCTGGGTACATTAGGTTTTCTATCATTTACACTCACAGAAATATCCTAGCTCTGAGCTAATGAATTCCATAGAATTAATTTCCTACTAGCATATTTTGATTGGTCAATATATTGGTTTCTTCATTAGTAAAATATGAAGCACTGTGTTTCTAATTACAGGTGCCTAATTAGTTTGTGTAACAGGCAACTTTGAGATCTAGATCCTCCTCTCAAACTATCTATATTTCTGTCTCCTGATCTCTCTCTGTCTCTGTCTCTGTCTCTGTCTCTCTTCACTAATGTGTATGTTTCATTATTAGGATATTGTGGAACATTTCTCATACCAAAAAGGATGAATAAAAAAAACTGAGACAGAAATGTAAATCTAGCATTAAATCAGATTTACATTTTGGCATTGTTAGAAGAGAAATTAAACCACAAAATTCCTACTAAGTTTATTCTTAAATCTTTAGCCATTTAACATTTGAACTAGATCATGCCAAACCAAAATATAAATTCCTTTGAAACTGAATAAGACAGTGACACTAAATCCCAGGGTGTTTTGTGGCTGCAGGGCCTGAACCAGGACTGAGACATATACTTTTCATCCCAGCCATTTAGATTCACTGCCATATTTTAATACAACTCCTGCATCGGTATAGAGAAAGGGAGCTACATAGATAAAAAGAAATATATATATATATATATACATATATACATATATTTGTTCATAAATGCACATATTTACATGCATATATGTTTATAGAGAGAAGTATTTTATTTTTAAATTTATATTTTTCATATACATCACAGATCATTTCAAGTGGTAGCATAAATTTAAGTCAATGGCTTTTTATCTCAATAAAAATAAAAATGTGTGTGTGTGTGTGTGTGTGTGTGTGCATGTCTTTAGGAGCTAGAAAGTAAAGATGGATTTTTATTTTATTATTAGATTAAATAGTACAAGAGATTAAAAGTTCAATTTCCAAATTAGAAGTACTTAAAACCGATGAATATTAAAATTCAAATTTACCCTTCAAGGATGTCAAGGATATCAAATGGTCATTTGATACTTCCTATAACTTTTTGCAGAAATGGTTACTTGATAAGAAAAATGTTTATAAAGGCCTATGGCAGTCACAGCATGGTATTTGTTAGTTGGTAAATATCCTGTATTGAGAAGATAGCTAATATTTGCTACCACTGTACTATGCAGTCTCGTCTTTGATTCTAATCGCCCTGTGTGATAGCTGTGGTAGAAAACAGATCTCTCTATAGAGACAGAGTTTAGAGAAGGTGTGTAAATATGCGGAGAATACACAGGTCATGTGCCAGTTTCTAAACCAGCCTCTACAGAACTCTGACAATGTCCGCAACATAAGAGTGATCTTTTACTGTTATAAATATGGTTTACTAGGAGTCAGACAACTATTGAAACAATGAAACAGATAAGTATTGACAACTTACAGGCAAACTGTCTAAGAGTTGATTTTTCAGGAGAAACAATTTTCTTATTTTTCCTAACCAAAATGCAGTTCAGAAGTGTCTCTGAGGCATCTTCTCTTTAAATCAATAACACAGCAGACCATCAACGTTCCCACAATACTGGATTGAAAGAGCAGATGGCATGCTGGGTATCTAAGACAGCTTGATTGATTTCTCTCAATCGGGAGCTCTCAAAATGTTTTATTACTAACCCAGTTATTGTCAGGGGCATAATTCAAATACACCAATTTATATAAGATAACTAGACTGACCTCTGGATTTCTTCCTTGGTATCTTTCTGCCACCCCAAAGTCCACAGGGAAAAATCTGGCTCTTCATGATTCAAGTACAGAGCCATAGCCAGACTACCCCGAATGACATGAGCCATGGTAGCCTGAGTAAAGAGAAAGAAATGGCAGAAAAACTATTCATGCCTCAAACTAAAGACCTTCCACCCTGCAATTTAGCCTTTACTCAAGGCCTTACAGAAAGCTGCAGGAGCTTGTGTGGTCCCATACTGGCAGGGACCAGAGGAAAAATAAAGCAATGCTTGAAGCACAGAGACACGCCTACAGCGCTGACACTAACTCATCAGTCAGTGGACATCCAGTGTTCTAATGCAAGCTCTTTTAAATTTAGTGATTTGTTCCTGGCCAAAATGCACGATAGTATGTTCTTTCATTTTTGAGTTTTCCTTTCAGAACTCAGAGTTCTAAGGGAGACGACTCTCCACCATGAAAAATAATCCAGATGGGCATACAAAAGAAAAGAAATAATTTAAATCTCGACAATTCTACTCTTAGACTAAGAAGGTTCAAACTCTTAGAGTGAAAAAAGTATGAGAACAAGGAATTGGTACAAGGAAGGAAGGAAGGAAGGAAGGAAAAGAAAACACAAAGAAACAAAAAGCAAAAACAGTGAAACAAAAAGCAAAAACAGTAAATCAAAAAGCCTGGACAGGGAACGTGAAAAAGTCTTCCACTTAACAAGATAACATCCTGTATCACCCCAAATAGGAGAATTTCAAAGATAAAAAAGTACTCATTTCACCAGTCCCTGCACATACCTGTATTTCTACCTGTACCCCAATATCCTGTTAACAATATACAGTAACATTTAGAGATAAGTCTCATAGACTTTCTTGCCTGACTGGTTTCAAATTGCAATCCTCAGATCTCAGCCTCCTGAGTAACTAGGATCATAGACATGAGCCCCCTGGTGCCTGACTCCACCTTTAATTCTTTGACAAGATGTAAAAAGTACTACATAAGAAAATGATAGATGATAAATTAGTTGCTGCCCAAATGAAACATAGAGATGGCCTGAAATATGAAAGAAAATGTGAAAATAAAAAATGATTAATATTTGGCTTTATGGCAAACCCCATTTTTAAAGGAGATTTGTGGTCAAAAGCCAGTGGTTCACATCTGTAATCCAGCTACTCAAGAGGCTGAGATCTGAGGACTGAGGTACAATGCCAATCAGAACAGGAAAGTCTATGGGACTGTTATCTTCAATTAACCACCAAAAAGCTGAAAGTACGGGCCTGGGAAGGTGGCTCAGTGGTAGAGCGCTTGCCTTGCATGCATGAGGCCCTGGGTTCGATTCCTCAGCACCACATAAGCAAAAAGAAAAAAGCCAGAAGTGGCGCTGTGGCTCAAGTGGTAGAGCGCTAGCGTTGAGCTGAAGAGCTGAGGGACAGTGCCCAGGCCCAGAGTTCAGGCCCCACGACCGGACCCAAAAAAAAAAAAAAAAAAAAAAAAAAAGCTGAAAGTAAAGCTATGGTTCAAGTGGTAGAGCACCAGCTTTGGGCAAAAATCCCCGAGGACAGAATTCAGGCCCTGAGTTCAAGCCTCAGGACCCCCTCACACAAAGATGATTTGTAGTGTTGATTATTTTGCCCTACAGCTCAAACAGCAGTCTGGTGCTCCTGAACCCATGTCCTCAAACATGGGAAGTGGAAGTCTAGTTCAGGACTGGGCTGAGAAAAAAAGAGAACAGGAAGATAAAATTAACTTCTGTTGACTGGCAGAACAAATATTGTGTATTGTGAATAGAAAGCACAATATTTTAATTATACACCTCCAGTCTTTCACTCAAATAGTAGATGCAATCCTGACACTTAGAAATCCAAATGTTCCATAGGTAGAAATAGACAGCTGACCACATGATGGTTTTAAAGCACAGTATCTACCCAGTGCCAACTACTAATTGAAAATTAACTCATAGCAAATTTGTATCAGATGTCTGAAATGTCTGCCTAAGTTTGCTTCAAAGCATCCTTGAGATCAAGCTTCTGGCATGAGAATAGAAAATAAGTTGGGGAATATTAATAAATACTAATAAAGCCTGAAGACAATATTGGAGTATAGAAAAATTACATGGGAAAATGTTGTGGTTGTTGTTTTGGAAACGGCTTGAAATGCTTGTTCCTTACAACTCCATAGATAATTCCCATATTCACATGGGCATTTGTCATGCCAGAAAAGGATGAAAGGGAGGAAGAAAAGAATGTTCAGAGAGTCTGAGAAAGAACAGGAAAGCCCATGTGCCTCAGGGATTTGGGTTTTACATCATACATATTCAGGAGGTTGACTCACACCAAAGATAGATCATCCAGTGTTCCCTTTAATTACATATATACCCTAGTATGGAAAAACTTGCAGTGAAATGCAAAGCTTTTTTTAAGTACTTCTTTAGTACTGCTGATGTAGGATTTCAACTGGAAATACTTCTACAAAAAAGGTCATTCTTTCTGAGTATCCACTGGTCTTCAATTTGTGTCTTAGGTTTGTACTAAGAACTCAAGAAAGAAAGTACTATTTTTCTGGTACAAATGATTATTTGAGAATTTAAAATTATTGAAGAGCAAAACTGACTTTCATATTTATTTAAGAAATTTCCCTGGAAAAATAGTTTTTGAATGAAGTTCTTATATCATCTGTTATAAACTTTTCATGGGAGAATTAAGAGTTGGAAAAGCAACTTGGCTAGATTTAAACTCAGCCCTTCATTGTAGGTAGCATGCTTATGAAATATCATCTGCAGATTTATCAGGAGGTAAATTACAAGATCGCCATCAGGGTCTGAGATTAAAGGCAGATGGACCAACTTTATTCATCTGATCAAAGTTCAGTGGGAAACAGGTATAGCGTCATAGTGAAAATCAAAACTTGCAGCAAAATACAAAGAGTTCTTTCATTGCTTCTTTAGTATTACTGATGTAGGATTTCAACTGGAAATGGTTTTACAAAAAGGGTCATATTTTATTAATGCCACCTTAAGATCTAGATTAGAACATTTCAGATGATACAAATTACAAAATTATCATTATAAATTGTAATCCTAATTATATAATTTCTAATTATTTTACCTTAAATTATTTTAGTTATATTTAATTGTATCATTACAAATAATTGCAATCATTTAATTCTATTTTATGTATAATTATATTAGTTGCATGCTTATATAATTAAAATATTTATAATTATTTAACTATATACTTATATAGTTAAATATAATTTAAAATAAAGTATGCAATTATTATAATTGTAATGCAATTATTATAAATATAAGTGTATATTTAATCTACAAATGATATAGTTTTTAAATTGTAAAATTTCAAGTAGTACAAATTATTCTCTCCAAAAATGCAATAGGAATGAGTTTTTTAAAATAATAAGCCATATTTCAAATATAGACTACTGTGATAAAGTCTATGTTCCAGAACAAAGTAAATTTATTTCTATTTTTCTAAATATTTTATATTTGATTTACATAGTCTAATGCAGATTGACCAAACTTTTCATTCTTAATTCAAATAACTTAATCATGTATGCATTGCATACATAGGCTTATTAATTTTCAGAACAAAGATGGAGTTTTGAAAAATTAAAAAAATCAGTTTGGCAATTGAAATGCTGCAAGTATTATTGAATTATTTTAAAGTACTTTGATTTTATTAGTTTCATATTCTTTTACTTACAGGTAAGCAGGTACATGGAATGTATAATCACAATGAGAAAGAAAACTGAATAGCAAATGATTGGAAATAAATTGCTATATATATTGTTTTATATATATTTGTTACTATTTTATTATGTATATGCTAAAGCTATACATGTACATTTAAATATTTATACTATATATGTAAATATTAGTATATATGCATACATAAGTATATATATTATATATATATTACTTATCATATGTACTAAACATGTATAAGTATTAACATATATAAGTATATACATATGTAACATAGCAAAAATATTAAGAAGTACTACTGTAGCATATGAAAAGACATCAAGCTTA
Source organism: Dipodomys spectabilis (assembly GCF_019054845.1). Lineage (NCBI taxonomy): Eukaryota > Metazoa > Chordata > Mammalia > Rodentia > Heteromyidae > Dipodomys > Dipodomys spectabilis. The sequence goes on from NW_024870779.1 coordinate 3,930,993, forward strand.
GCTCTCAGACTCAAGGAACTGAATCCAAAATCAACATCTGTTTCTATTTCCTCACTGTTCTTGCTGTGAGAGTGGTCATGTGACCAAGTCCTGATCAATAAAAAGAGAAGCAGAGATGCTGATCATGTGCCAGTCCTCATCTTCATAGCTTTCCACACATAATCCCTATCTTCCATATCTTCCTGTTGGAGGACCTTACTCTAGGACTTAATGAGGATAGACATGCAAGTTAGAAAGAATCTGGGTTTTCAAAAAGACTCCAGAGAAGGTGATTGACAACCAGAAACATCCACACAAATATTTTTGTGAATGTACAGTAACTAATTATGCTAAACTGCCTCAATTTTTGAGTCTACAGCAAGTAGCATTACTAACCATAACCAATGAGTAAGATAGAATTTTAAAATTAGGATTCCTTTGCACAGGGTAGAACTTTCTGAATAATGATCCAGAAGCATAGCAAATCAAAGAAAGACTTGATAAATGGAATTGCATTAAACTAAAAAGTTTCTGCACAGCCAAGGACATAGACAACTAGCTAAAAAGACAGTCTACAGAATGGGAGATTTTTGCCAGCTATATATCAGACAATGGCCTAATATCCAGAATATACAGATTAAAAAATAATAAATCACCAAAGAACCAATAGTCCAATTAATAAATGGCCTAAAGAGCTAAAGAGAGTCTTCTTGGAAGTAAAAATGGCCAGTAAACATGTTAAGAGATGTTCAACATCTCTGGCCATAAAGGAAATCAAAACAACACTGAGATTCCACCTCACTTCAGTTAGAATGGCCATTATCCGATGCTGACAAGAATTTGGCCAAAAAGGAAACCTCATACTCTGAGGGTGGGAATGTAAACTTCTTCAACCACTCTGGAAAATAGTGTGGGTTTTCCTCAAAACAATGAAACAGAGAATTTCCCTATGACCCAGAAATCCCATTCCTGGGCATTTATCCAAAAGATTACAAACCACAGTACAGTAAGGCCACTAGCACAACCATGTTCATTGCAGCACTATTCACTATAGCCAAGGTATGGAATCAATTCAGATGCCCTTCAATGGATGAAGAGATCAAGAAAATGTGGTATATATACACAATGGAATTTTACTCATCCATTAGAATGAATGTTATCATACCATTTGTAAAGAAATGGAAAGACCTAAAAAACTGTTATTAAATAAGTCAGGCCTAGAGACCCAAAAGTTGTATGTCTTTCCTCATATGTGGAAGTTAGAATTAGCTTATAAAGTATGAAGTAAATACTCAGCTGGTATGCAAGTGTATACAAACATATCGACTGAAATATGGTAATTCATTAGAAGGCCAAAGTCCAAGTTCAAAAACATGAACACCAAAAAGTGGGTACTTGAAAGGGGTGGAAGGGGGTTATAGGGAGAGGGATAGATGAATGATAAGGAGAAAGAAGGAGAATAAATTATTCAATTTATATTCTGCACAATTACCAAAAGTGAGGGAAAGAATAGTTTGAAAGGGATGAGCAAAAATATTGAAAGGGTCACATTGATCAAGCTTGCATTGTATTCATACACTCCTTTATTAAATGGCAACTCCATTATACAATTATTTAAAGATAATAAAATATTTTTAAAAGTTCCAGATTCCTTTGAGCAAAAGTAGAATATTTAATACCACACTCTAAAACATAAAATAATTTTTTTTAAATCCTGAGAAAAAAAGAACTTTAAAATTGGAAGAATTTTCTTTTAATACATTCACATATGTGTATATACAACTGGAGAAAAAGTCTATAAAAGCTCTGTGAATTCAATCAGTGTAAGTTTCCTGGTGTCCCTACCCTACCTCAATTATGTGAGAAGTTCACTTCTGGGAAGGCTAGAAGAATACGTGAAATTTTCCTATACATCCTCTTGCAAATTTTACATATCTATAATAATTTCATGGTTTAAAAACACCTTTAGCATTTTCTTTATTAGACATAAAAACGTACAGGAAAAGATCTGAGCAAAACTTGATTCCATATGTATTAGCGTTATCATGAAACTGTATGTAGACATAGACATAGATGTAGGATTTTCAGATTGCTGAGTGCAAATCTTATGTTGGATTCCTGTGGTAAGATTGTATAAAAGCTGAGGCATGGCATGGTACAATGACTTGATGATGATCGGCTGCAGTACAGTCTGGAAATATAAAGTTCTACTTACTTTGCTCCACTAAAAAACTAGAAGTTAAAAAAAGGATGAAACAGCACCTTTCCAACATGTTCTATTCCAATTCACACCAGATAAGGCTCAACTATATGGCAGACTGTCTTGTTGTATACATTGCAATGCATTGTTCTTTTATCAAGACAAATAATAGGATACAAAGGCATAAGATTAGCCTATGGATTAATTCACTTAAACTTAATTTTCCACTTCAGGATTTCCCTGTATTTAAAACATACATACTAACAGACTGTAAAGGAACCATAGCTTTGCAGTGGTTAGGAAAAAAAATCAGATAGTATTTTCTTCTCATCTATCAGAGAAAGTCAAGATGAGTATTCTGGGATTTTGGAGGATTCTTTTTTGGAGCTCAATGGTTTACTATCTGCTAATTCAATATAAGTAAAATATTTTGACTTAAAGGAGTTGTCATTAAGGAAGCAGTTTATGAATACAATGCTTCTTTTTTATTTTTTATTGTGAAAATACTGTACAGAGGGATATACATTGAATTCTTGAGGGGATTCTTATCATTGCTGTCTCAAAGCTATTCATTCACAGAGTGAATTTCACCAATGTCTGCTTCAGTGTCTGGAGCTGCCCCGGCTCGAAGACTGCAGCAGAAGTTCCTCAGTCTCATGGCAAAGTTAGGCAAGTGTCAGCCTTGTACCTCAGCAAGGCAAGAACTCCGAAGCTGAAAATTTTCTTATGGTAGGAAAAGCATTCATCCAGGCACCAATGGCTGCTCAAGAGGCTGAAATCTAAGGAACAAGGTTCAAAGCCAGCCTGGACAGCATAAGCTATGAGACTCTTACATCCAACTAACCACCAAAAAGCCAGAAGTGGAAATGTGGCTCAAGTGGTAGAGCACTAGCCTTCAACAAAAAAACCCAAGGACAGCACCAAGCACCATAGTTCAAGCCCAAGTACTGGCACAAAGTAAAAGAAAAGAAAAGAAAGAATAAGGAAAGAAAAGAGGAAAGGAAAGACAGAAGGAAACAAAGAAGAAAAAAGAAGGAAAGGACAAAGAAATGAAGTGGAAGGGAAGGAGAGAGGAAGGGATGGAGGGCGTTGGAAAGAGCATTCAAAGGACAGAGTAGCCCAAAAGAGTTACAAAAAGCATCTACACAGCTATTGATATATTTATATAGATTTAGCAGCAAAAGTATGACATTTCAACCTCACAGCAGAGAATCCTGGCAATAATGCAAGAGTCGCTAGTGATGTATTAATGATAGTGTGTACCTTGAGTCCTAATACCATGAGAATGCAATTTCATCTCTGTGGGCAGCTTTCTCCAAACTCACTATCCCAAGATAATTATGAGAAAGCTTACACTGAGACAAAATACCTGAAAAGCAGTCATCAAGACAGTCAACTCACCAAAAATAAGCCAAAATGGGGTTACCACATGCACTAGAGGTGGTAGGGGACCTGTGGTAAAGAAGTACAATATGGTCTCCTTTATAATACCTTAAAAGAAAAATAACAACACAGCATTAGTGGAAATTATGCTAGTACAAATAAAATAGGCTCACACTGATACTAGCTTCTTAGTTGTGAACAAAGTATCCTGTAATGCAATCTTTGGACAAGACAAAGGCTCATTGGAATTCTTGCCACCACGTTCACAAATTTTCTATAAATATACAAATGAAAACTATAACAAAAGGGTTATCTCAAAAAAAAATAAGGCTTAGTCCCAACTGGCAAGTTTTCTTGAGAACGTGACAATAATCTCCATTTTGTTCCCCAACTTGAAATTAAATGGTGACATCTAGGACTGTAACTTGAAAAAAGTCACACTCCTTTTTTTTGTTGTTGTTATTTTGGCAGTCATAGGGCCTGGGCGCTGTCCCTCAGCATTTCAGCTCAAGGCTAGCGCTCTACCACTTGAGCCACTTCTGGCTTTTTCTGCTTATGTGGTGCTGAGGAATCAAACCCAGGGCCTCATGCATGTGAGGCAAGCACTCTACCACTGAACCACCTTCCCAGCCCCAAGTCTCACTCCTTTTCAAGATTTTGTACTAAATACACTGTTGTCTGTAGCTTCTTTTTATTTTCAGAAACCAGTATTGATTCCAAGAACTTAGGGCTTATCATTTCCTACTTCTATAAACCTTCACAAACAATTACAATGAAGCCTCACTAATAAATTTTATTAGATTATCCAAGTGGAAAACATTTGTTTGCTGATGTTGTAATAAAATCTGGATAGCAAGAGTCTAAATTTAGATTTTCTGATAAGGACTGCAGCTGGGTCCCGGAAGTTCTAGTTCTCCTTAGAGGACAGGATTAAATGATCATTTATCAGGAAATTCCTAAGATAATGGAGCCAGGTGCTAGTGGCTCATGCCTGAAATCCTAGCTACTGCAGAGGCTGAGATCTGAGGATTGTGGTTTGAAGCCAGCCTGGGCAGAAAAGTCTATGAGACTCTTATCAATTAATCAACAAAAAAATCTGAATTGGAACTGTGGTTCAAATAGGAAAGTGTAAGCCTTGAACGAAAGATCTAAGTAACAGCTCCCAGACTGTGAATTCAATCTCCTATACCAACATACATACAAAATAAATAAATAAATAAATATTATGAAGTGTAATTAATTACTGCTATTGAAAGAAAGGAATCTCTTCTCCATATAGAGATAAGCTGAGAGAAAATCTGCCTCAAAGTGTTTTTTTATAAACTGTCATAATATTTGTTCTGAACATTTTCAATAAAATATTATTATTTATGTGTAACTAACATGGGGCCAAAATGTCAGGACCAAACCCTTTCATTAAAGTCAATTCATACTTGAGAACATACCTGTGTGTCTGGATTCCTAGCCACTGAGGAATAACCTTATTTAAAAGTGTTATTTCAATCTGGTTGGCTGCTGACTCCATCAGAATTTCAAAAGAGAGAGAATTATAACACTTTTGGCAGGATATTGGTTTTGGTGGGGAGGTTTTTAGCAACCCTGTATTCATAGGCATGCAGTAAATACTGTCTGCCCAGAAAGTTACAGAAGCTCTTTGCCAAAACCTAATGCCAAATGCTAATTCTGGTGTTTATAATAAATGAAAAGTATTTAGTTACAACTTTCTGGTGATACAAAGCTATGCTTTGATGAAATTCCACCAAAACATACTTTTTTCATGGAAAAAGTTAAAAGCAACAAAGTAAGTTTTATGGAATCATACCTGTATATGGAAGTTTAATATTATCATTTGATAATAGTGATAGAAGTCATATAATTTAAAAATTGAAAAATGTATTTTACTGATAAGATTATTTTATTGATCATGGTGACTTTAATTTTTCCAGCACAGGTCTATAATAATAATTAAAATTAGTTACTAAGCTGTTTTCAGAAGGTATCATGACATGTGCGGGGGGGGGGGGGGGGGGGCGATGCATGCGTGTGCATACAAGTACTGTGCTTAAACTCAGGGCCTGAATGCTGCCCCTTAGCTTTTTCACTTAAGGCTGATATTCTACCACTTGAACCAAAGCTCAACTTCTAGCTTTTTGGTAGTTAATTGGAAAAAAGATTTTATGGTCTTCCATGCTTGGACCAGCTTCAAATCATGATCTTCAGATCTTAGCCTTCTGTGTAGCTAAGTTACAGGCATGAGCCACAATGTCAGGCTCATCATGAGTCTTTAAAAACACACTTCTACTTTATAAATGTACCACTCCAGATCAGAATTCTATACCCAAATTTAAGAAAACAGCTTGTAATACAAAACATCCAATGTCAAGACCACTGGTGAACACAAATCAACATTGTCTAATAGCTAATTATATCCACTGTTTTGTGTCTTCTCATGGAACATATTTTCACTGTTGATGACAGTTGGATTATATCTTCAGTGTTTCTATTATCTTTTCCTTCCTTTGGGAGGATTTTTTCCTGTTCCTTTAGTAAGATTTCTCTACACTATTTACATTTCTTGCCATACTCATAGTTGAACTATAAAGGAAAACAGATAATCAGCCCAGAAAATTATTTAATAGCATGCAGAATTGATTAGCAGTTTGTGGAATTGTGGCTTGAACCATTTCCACAGCGTCTGGGGAGTGTCTAAACACATGCATACCATCACACGTGTTCTGGCTAGTTTGGCTGTTAAGGGAGCACAGTACAGATGAACATGGCCTATATGTCTGAAACATTTCCTTTGAGTCACTAAAAGTGTCCAGGGCAATGTTTATACTATTAAAAAGTAAATTATGAGCTGGGTGCCAGTGGCTTATGCCTGTAATCCTAGATACTCAGGAGGCTGAGAGTGATGATCACAGTAAAAAGCCAGCCCAAACATGTGACTCTTAATCTCCAATTAAGCAGAGAGAGAGAGAGAGAGAGGAAGATAAAAAGAAAGGAAGGAAGGAAGGAAGGAAGGAAGGAAGGAAGGAAGGAAGGAAGGAAGGAAGGAAGGAAGGAAGGAAGGAAGGAAGGACGGAAGGGAGGAAGGAAGGAAGGGAGGAAGGAGAAAAAAAGGCAATGTAGTAAGGTTCCCTTCTGGCCACATCCCCTCCAGCATCTGTTGTTATTACAGTTCTTGATTATAGCCATTCTAACTGGGGTGAGGTGGTATCTCAATGTTGTTTTGATTTGCATTTCTTTTATTGCTAGGGAGGTTGAGCAATTCTGCGTGTCTATTGGCCATCCTTCTTTCCTCTTCAGAGAAGTTTCTCTTTAAGTCTTTAGCCCACTTATTTATTGGGCAGTTGTTTCTTTGAGGATTTGATGTTGGGGGATTTATTTTTTTGAGTTCCAGGTATATTTGAGATATGAGATCTTTGTCCATTGTATGGCTAGTGAAGATCTTCTCCCAATCTGTGGGCTTTCTATTGATCTTGCTAGCTATGTCCTTTGCCATGCAAAAGTTCTGTAGCTTCATACAATCTCATTTTTCCAACCTTTTTTTGATTTGTTGTGTTTCTGGGTCTCTATTAAGAAAACTTTGGCCTGTGCCAATATTGTTTCTAACGTACCATGTGATTTTTTTGTTGCTTTGTATGTCCCTCCCCCACGGTGTAACCCCTATTTTCACTGTATTTGATGTTGGTATAATTTGGGGAGGGGAAGGGAAAAACATATTGTTTACATAGGGATACAGGACCCATTGCAACAATGAGATGTACAAGACACTGTGTCGAAAAACGAACTTTACAATTTGGGGGGAGGGAGGGGAGAGGGATGAGCCAGTAGAGGAAAAACAAAGAAGGAGGCAACAATGCTTGATAAGAAATGAACTCATTACCTTGCTCGTGTAATTGTAACCCCTCTGTACAGTATTTTCACAATAAAAAAGTATTTTAAAAAAACAGAAAAGAAAGAAAGAAAGAGCTAGCTAGCCTCGAGAAAAATAGTTCAAGGACATTTCATAGATCCTAAGTTCAAGCCCCAAAGTTTGGGGGTGATTTTAAATTATCTTTAAGTAGTTGTAAAAAAGACATGACATATAACAAAGTAGTTTGTGAATATAATACAATTTGATCAACATTCTCACTCTACCCCACTGCAATCCACACCTTCTTGTATTTTTCTTGATTTTTGTAGTATATACAATGAATTCTTGACATCATTCTCTTCTACTTCCCTCCTTCATTTGTCTACCCCTCTCTCCTTGGTTCCACCCCTTCTTGCATGTACCCATTTCCTGGTGTTGATTTCGTTGAGCTTTGACGTAATCTTTCTAAAAGATTATATTACTTAAGCTCTCCATAGAGTCTATTATACTCCCATTGATTCATTTGTAACCACTTACATATGGCTCATCTCAATGTGTTACCTACAGATTTATAGGTACATTCTATCTACCACAAATGAAGGAAACCATGCAGCCCTTGTTCTGGCTTACTCAACATCTCTGGCCATAAAGGACATGCACATTGAAACAACATTGTAATTTCACCTCTCTCCCTGGTTAGAATGGACATTATTGAGAAAACTAACAACAAATGCTGGTAAAGATTCAGCCAAAAAGGAATTCTAACATACTGCTTGCGAGAAAGTAAGCTCTCTTAACCCCTCTGGAAAGCAGTATGGAGGTTCCTCAAAAACCTAAACAAAGAACTACCTTATGACCCAACAATCTCACTCCTGGGCATTTGTCCAATAGACAGTGTCATTCTTTGTAATAAGCTATTTCCTTATGAGAAAATAGAAAGACTTGAAAAAAATATATTGTGAAGTAAGCCAGAACCAGAGAAATAATATTGTTTTATTTTTAATTTTTTTATTTTTTAATAATACTTTAAAAGTAAATATAAAACAGGAGCTAATGGCTCCACTTGTAATCCTAGCTACTCAAGAGGCTGAGATCTAAGGACTAGGGTTCCAACCAACCAAGGGAAGAAAGTCCATGAGATTCTTTGTTTCAATTAACCAACAAAAAGTTGGAAGTGGAGCTATGGCTCAAGTGGTAGAGCTCCAGTCTTTTTTTTTTTTGTCGGTCGTGGGGCTTGAACTCTGGGCTTGGGCACTGTCCCTGTGCTCTTCAGCTCAAGGCAAGTGCTCTACCACTTGAACCACAGCGCCACTTCCAGTTTTCTAGTGGTTTATTGGAGATAAGAGTCTCACGGACTTTTCTGCCCAGGCTGGCTTTGAACCACGATTCTCAGATCTCAGCCTCCTGAGTAGCTAGGATTAGAGGCATGAGCTACCGGCGCCTGGCTAGAGCTCCAGTCTTGAGTGAAAAAAACCAAGATCCTGAAATCAAGCACCAGTACCAGCACACAACAAAAAAGTGAACATGTTTTTGTTTATCTATATTCAGAAATACTTACTTTATATTTTATTTTTAAGCTGCTAATCTTATTTTTCTTAGTTAAGCAAATAATGGCCAACTATGAGGAACAATTTAGAATGTAAATGTTACTCTGAGAAAAGTTCAACACTCCAGCCTTTTTTCACTGATACAGCTACAAGTCATCTGCATCATCAACATCATCATCAGTATCCTCCTCCTCCTCCTCCTCCATCATCATCATCATCATCATCATCATCATCATCATCATCATCATCATCATCATCATCATCATCGTCATCATCATCATCATCATCATCATCATCATTACATCATCATCATTATCATCTATGTATCTCTCCATATGTGTTTATGCCTGCTAGAGTTTAACCTTCCTAAGAAGAAATAACTTCCTGTGAGAATATGACAGACATACAGTTAGTTTTTGACAGAGAAATGACGTTAATTGTCAAGAATATTTTCATTTTGGGGCTGGGAAGGTGGCTCAGTGGTAGAGCGCTTGCCTTGCAAGCATGAGGCCCTGGGTTCCATTCCTCAGCACCACATAAGCAAAAAGCCGGAAGTGGTGCTGTGGCTCAAGTGGTAGAGCGCTAGCCTTGAGCTGAAGAGCTGAGGGACAGCACACAGGCCCAGAGTTCAGACCCCACGACCGGAAACCCCCCCCCAAAAAAAGAATATTTTCATTTTGATCAGTTTGAATAGCAATGTCATGCAGGTTTGTTAGCAAGAGCTGAAATGTGGGAGACTTGCACATATGGAAATGAGAGATTACAAAGAGGATAAAGTGCATTATCATCAGCATGAGTCTTATGCATTGCTTTCTAAATTCATATCTATGCTCTAACTTGCAGAAGACGTCAAGCTTTCATATTTAGCTTCCACCTTACATTTTGAATCTCTCTTCAACAACTGTAAAAATGAAGATCCTGATCAACAGTTCAAATTTAGCCTAGGATGAAAAGATTCTGAGGCCTTTATTTCCAATCAACCAGACAAAATGCCAGATATGGAGGTGTGGTTCAAGGGGGTAGAATGTTAGTATTGAGCAAAAAGCCAAGTGAGAGCACAAAGTCCTGAAATCAAGGCCCCACTACTGGCCCACTACATTCATCCATGGAAACTTACATACTTGCTTTGGGTTTCAATGGCTTCTGACTGACTGCTGTCATTATTCCACATTTTTCCATTTCAGTTGTCAGGTTAAATGGGCAGTTCTTATAAAGAAATTGAAAAGTCAAAGAATTGCTGAGACGTTGCAATGTTTCTTTCTCAGATATTCATGTGCATCGTATCAGCTCCTGTTTGGGGGCAGAACAAGGGAACAGAGGAAGTCACCTGAGCTCTCAATTTCAATCCTCATTAGCCTCAACCTCCAACTCCATTTTCACCTCCACAAGCTCTTATTCCATGTGGGCTTTATAACTTTGGTCTTCAAATTGAGTCATGTAAGGAACGCTCTGATAGCGGATAAAGTCTTATTTTTGGCTGTGCTTGTTCATGAGCATATAGAGGACATTGTTGGCATTAGAATGAATCGTGTGATTAAGAAGGATCTGCCCAGTTGACCTAGAGAGGAAAATAAAGGCAAGAGGGAAGGGAGGGTAGGGGGAAAACAAAGGAGAGGGAAATGTACTCCATAGGAAATGTACTCTACCTTACTCATGTAACTGTAACCCCTCTGTAAAGTATCTTTACAAGAATATATATATATATACATATATATATATAATTTTCAAAAAAGAAAAGAAAGGCTAAGGAAAGATTATCTCTTTCTATAGGAGCTACAATGCTGTTCTTCTGTCCTTGAACATCAGAACTCCAGCTTCTCTAATCTTTGAACTGCAGGATTTATATCAACAACCTCTCCCCGGCTTCCTGTGTCTCAGACCTTAACCTTACATTGAGAATTGCACCATTAGCTGAGGCATTTAGACTTAGATTAAGCCAGGATGACAGTTTTACCAATTCTCTCCCTTACAGATGGCCTACTCTAAGACTTTTTCGGTCCATATCACAATTTTTCTAATGAATTTATTACCTATCTATCTATGTCTGTCTGCATGTCTGTATCTGTATCTGTCTCTCCCTCTTTCTCTCTCTCTCTTCCCTGTCTACCTATCTAGCCTATTAGTTCTGTTTCATTGGCAAAATCTGAATAGTACATTATGTTTCTCCCTAGTAATACACTACATAAGTTTTATTTTTAAAGAATCCACTGCTTTAAACAATTAGAAAAACCACAGTATTTTACACCATAGGATGTTTGCATGATTTCATAAGTAGGAAACTTGCTGATTGCATTCAATTTATCCATAAACCTAGTGTCTGGTTTCTAATGAAATCATACTCTGATTTACTAACGTTAAACTCTGGGCCAGAATGTAGTCAGGGATTTTCACTGCTGGCACGGCAGCCTGAGAAGGGTTTTATGGACTTCCATTCTCAAGTCAGACAAGCACAACTGGTAAGGACTACAAAAATACCAACCATATGAAGGCTCTGGAGTCATCCTAAAGATATGTAGGAAGTAAATAAGTATTTTTTCTAAATTCTGCTATTTGGCGGAAATACTGTATCACTATACTATATTTCTGCTATTTAGCAGAAATACTTATTCCTAGATAATACAGAAATTTCTGCTATGCACACAGCCAAAATAGTTATATGCAATACTTATATATAATATATAATACATATGTATATATTAAAGCTTGTTAAGAATGGTAAGATTCTCTAGGGCTTGAACCACAATGTGAACAACTCCTTTACTTTCTGTCACCTCAGCTTCATGCCCTCGAATCCTGGAAGGTATAAGCAAGTGGACAGAATCCTCTCTCCCTTAGCTCCTCACGATGAGAGTACATGATAACACTTTCTCATTCAGTTCAACAGAGTTTCAGAGAGCAAACTCCTAATGAGGGCAATGAAGAGGCCATTGCTCCCTACCTCCAATCAGCCCTTCCCATAAGTCAGAAGCTTTACACGAGGAAGAACAAGCTATGAACACTAGAGTCTTCATAGCTCTTGCCCCTTTTAGTATTAATCCAAGAGACGAAAACCAATAGAATCAGAGACTATTACCTGAAGACCACTCAGAATAATCACCCTGAGTTTTCGTCTAAAGGAAAAAGGCAGTTTATAACAGAGAATGCAAAAAATTCTTCTCAGTTTGTTTAAAACAGAAGGTACTAAAGTTCAATTCTAAGAAGAGCTTTCAAATGCATGACAAACTTTGCTGGTAAGCAAATGAAAGGTGGTAAACAAAGTTCTTCTAATTAAGAATGCTGCTCAAAGACACTTCCAAATAAAACTGGAAAAGATACCCAGTTTAACAGAATTACATACAGAAACACAAAATATGAAAACAAACATGACATCTTTAGCATTTTATAGCACTTCAATAAATGAAGGCAATGATATTAAAATATGTGAAATACAAAGAATTCAAGTCTAACTTAAAATATGATAAATGATCTTAATTAGGATTCAAATGTCTGGATAAGTAAGAATTCAATTCAGTAAGTAAGAAGTAAATAAGTAGTTAATTCTTGTAACAGGAAATTCAGCAAGATGCATAACAAATGTCAGCAAAAAAAAAAAGATTTTGAATAAACCTAAATTGGAAATCTTGGAAATGTAAAGCATAATAAATCTAAGTAATTTAGTGGAGGGCATTTCTAGTAGACTAGACCAAGTAGTAGAAAGAATGTCAAGGATTAACAAAAAGATTAAGAATTAAATACAATCTGATAGCAATTCAAATAAAAATTACAATCATGACCACAACATTCAAGATGTTTGAGGTACAATTTGAAGACCAAGCTTATAAATATGCAGCATAGAAAAGGGGACAGTATAACTCCATAGAAAACCTACTCAATAAAATTATAGAAAAAATGTGCCAAATCTAAAGAGATACATTAAAATATACAATCTAATTCAAATTAATAACCTAATTTTCCTTAAAATATTGCAACAGGGAGAACAAGTCAAACCCAAAGAGAAGAAAGGAAAAAAAACTAAATCCCAGAAAAGCTATAAGAAAGGAAGAACAGAAGTGGAAATCAATATAACTTCATAAATCAACACAATCAAAAATGAGTGTTCAGAAAAGATTTAAGAAATGCAAAAACCTCAGCTAGACAGACTTTTAAAAAAAATTTCACAAACTTAAATGTAAAAATATTCAACAAAATGATAATACACTCAAAGTACTAGTATATAGAAATATATATGACCATATATTAAAGCTTTCACTTTGAAATCAGAAAGAAGACAGGAATGTTAAGATTTTGTATTGAATATTGTAGTGAGTGTAGACAAGAAAATGAAATAAAAGATCCAATTTTGAACAAAGAATTAAAATTATACTGGCATATGTCATGATCTTTAATAGAGAAAGTCATGTAAAGTTATTGAAAATAATAAAGGATTTCTGCAAGGTACTATAATTTATGTTTAACATAAAAATCAATTGTGTTTGCAAACAATATTCATGAATAAACCACTTACAATAGTATCTAAAAGAATATTGCAAGAATAAGTTTAGTAAAAAGAAGTGGTAAACATAAACATTGTTGAGAAAAGTTAAGATAGATATAGAATTATGGCTGATGTTCATGATCAAAAAATAATATGGTTGTTTTGGTGCATGCATATATGATAGAATATTTACTAATATTTGTAATGTTTTGTTAGATTGAACATATATGTATCATCCAAATACTAATTTTGAAGACTAAATGACAGGCCTGGCGCCGTTGGCTCAGGCCTGTAATCCTATCTACTCAGGAGGCTGAGATCTGAGTATTGCAGTTTAAAGCCAGCCCAGGTAGGAAAAGTCTGTGAGACCCTTATCTCTAATAACCACCAGAAAACCAGAAATAGTGCTGTGGCTCAAGTGGTAGAATGCTAGCCTTGAGATAAAGAGCTTAGGGACAGTACCCAGGACCAGAGTTCAAGCCCCACAAGCAAAAAAAAAAAAGACAAAGCTCCTGAATTGAGCAATAGTCTCAATGAAATTCTTACCTGAGTTTCTGCTGGCTCTTTTGTAAAAGTTGACGAGCTAATCCTAAATTTTATTTGAAAACTGATGGAACCCAGAAGAGTCAAAATAATCCTGGAGTTAAAAAAAAAAAAGGAGAATTCTCATTGTTTCTGATTTTAAAACATACATGCATATATAGATATATATGCATATATGTAATTAATCAAGTCAGTTTTGTTAGGACCAGGGATGTAACTGAGTGTTAGAAGACATGCTTAACCTTCAACCCCAGAAGGAAGGAAGGAAAGATTGAAGGAGGGAAGGGAAGGGAAGAGAGGGAAAAGGAAGGGAAGGGAAGGGAGGGGAATGAAGGAAGGAAGGAAGGAAGGAAGGAAGGAAATAAAGAAAAGGAAGGAAGGAAGGAGAAAGAAAGAGGAAGGAAGGAAGGAAGGAAAGAAGGAAGAAAAAAAGAGAAAGATAAAGGAAATAAAGGAAAGAATGAGAGAAAGAGTGAAAGAAAGAAAAAGAAGGAAGGAAGGAAAGAAAGGAGAGAATGCTGTACGTGCATGAGGATACAAATTGAGATCAATAAATAAAATTGAGAGTACAGAAATAAACCCATACATTTATAGTTAATTAATTTATAATAAGAGCTACATGATAATGCAACAGATAAATAATAATCAAAATATTTTAAATGGTGCTAAGTAATGAGATATTCACATTTAAGCAAATAATCAATTACATACCTTTACACAAAATGAAACTGAAATCTCTTCATACACAAGAATTAATTCTAAAAGGACCATTTGTCTAGATGTAGGCCGTAAATTCTAAAAATATAAGCATGAAACTGCAATAATAAATGCTATGTGTTGGAGACATTTCTGTGAACTTTCATGTCTATCCATGATTAAAACCTTACTATTAACAAATCCAATTATTGCCAATACTTTATTTCTAGGGTTTTTTTTTATTATATCTTTCTTCCTCAAGTTCCCTTATTTTAGAAATCAAATTCCATTATGCTTTTGAAAATAGATCTATATTATAAAATATTAAATTATAATCTTTGAATATTTTGAAAACGAAGGAGACATGTATATGAGGGAACCATCCAAACTATTTTAAGTACCTTTTAATGAAAACTCACAGTATAACTTCAACATTAACATATTATCTGGCTAGAAGATGTAATTTCTGAAATATGTATCTCAGTAATGACTGTTGAAATGAACTTTGGTATACAATAATATTTGACATTGAGTGGGTCCTACAGAGTGGCAAAAGTCAGAACTCACTGTAAACAGACCTTTTCACTAAGGAAAAGTTACATTTAGAGCTTATTCTTAAGATCATGCTCAGGTTTCTCCTCCAGTTCCAAAAGGCAATTGAATATTCAATGATGTACACCCATGATTATTTGACCAGAAGAATAATTATGTTATAGACCTTTTACAGAAACTGTTTATGCAGTCTTGGCAGTTGATAGTTCTGATGAAACACTGTAATTTAAATTCTATGACATATTTTTATGGTGTGATAAACACATCCCGATCCCATTCCATCTTGGATTTATAACACTATCGATGATTGCAAGTCTTTGCTTGTGGTTTGAAAATCTTCAAGCACTATGAACTTCATCCGGGCTCTTTCTCCTCATTCATTGACCTAAGCAGAATGCTTTACCTTATTAGGTAAAATGGCTAAAAACTCATTCAACCTCAGCATTCCAAATGAATGAAGCTAGTCTAACTTGAACATAGAGCAATGTTTTGTGAAAAAGACCATAGGACATAGCCCCCCTAAATAATGAAACTTGAACTTTGAGTAATTTAACATCATCTAGTGTTATAATCTTACTGTTTCTCTGAACATACTTTTTTTCTCTTTTTAATAGAAAAGTTTGTTTTAAGCCAGTATCAATACAGCACACCTTTAATCCTAGCTACTCAGGAGACTGAGATCTGAGGATTCTGATTCAAGGCCAGCCCAGGGGGCCGAGAAGATCATGAGACATTTATCTCTAGTTAATGAGCAAAAATCCAGAAATAGATCTGTGGTTCAAGTAGTAGAACAGCCTTGAATGAAAAAGCTAAGGGACAGCATCAAGGTCCTAAGTTCAAGTCCCAATACCCCCTCCCCACCACACACACAGAAGAGTTTTTGCTTTTACTTAAACTACATGTCCTACTGAAAATGGTCTACTCTTTTTAAAAATTATTTTTAACTAATTATAAAAATGGTTTACTCTTTTAAAAAGGAGGTTTCAGGCCAACATGTCAATTTATGTTTACAATGCATCTTGGTAAGTGTCTTCCATCATTCTCCCCTCACCATCTAGCACAGCCCAGGCCTTCCTCTCATGTTTATTAGCTCCATGTTCACGTACGTACAACAACTACTACGACTGTGTTTGCAATACATGGTAAAGGAGGAAAGAGAACGTAAGCTAGGAAATGTCTGACACAGATTGTCCCCTGTGTTTATCAGCTTTGTGCACCTGTGCCAGAACACTGGAGAAAATCAGTTTTAGGGAGTAGAGATTTTTCTCGACTCTCACCTATATAGGTTTCAGTCCCTGGTTGGCTGGATCCGGTGCATTTGGTCCGGTGTGAGGTGGAACATCGTGTTGAGGAGCACGTGGTCCAGGCTGCTCACCATCTGGGAAAATGCTTAAAGAGTGTTTATTACATTCACCTCATTAAGATGAACCAATTAGAGTAATCAATGGCTACGCTTGAATCTCAGGTAATTGCTATAAGCACTAATATGAAATGTGACATAAGAAAAATTCTGATTATGGTATCCAGATATATAGGAAGAAGTTCCAGAAAGAATCACATGACAGGATAATATAGATTTTTAACAATTCAAATTTCATTCATTCTATTTTATACATTCTTCTGGCTCACTAGTTTAACATCAGTTAAATTCTTATCACTTTTTTTTTTACCCATCTGATTTCAAACCTTCATCCTCAGATCTTAGTCTCCTGAGTAGCTAGAATTGCAGGCACAAGCCATCTGTGCCTGGCTATGCTTAGTTTTTTGAGGACCTTCCACACTGACTTCCATAATGGAGACCAACAGTGTGTGAGAGGAAACCCTTGCCATGTCCTCACCGACATTTGTTCCTGTTTTGTTTATGTGATTATTTTGGTTGGTTTGGGGGATTTCTTTTTCTTTTTTTAATTTTTTTTCTTTTACTGTTGGCCTATCTGACTAGGGTAAGAAGAAATCTAAATATTGTTTTCTTTTGCATTTGCTTTATGGCTAAAGATGGTGAAGACTTTTCTATGTGTTTATTGGCCATTTACACTTCTTTTGATAGCTGTGTGTCCAATCTATTTGTTTATAGATTTTTCCATTATTGTTGTCAGGTATGCACACAGATGCTTTAATTAGACTGATCCAAGACAAAAAAATTTTAATCTTGTGATGTCAGAATAAAGAGAGCTTGAGTCCTTGTATCATTGAAGAACATTTATACCAGGCAAATATTGATTATCTCTGGTTTTATATATAAAAAATTAGGCATCTAAAGGTAACTATAATACAGCCAAGTATTTTCTAATTGACAAATCCATTTTACACCAAACCCTTTGTTAGAGTTTGAAAAATAAGCAGGACTCTATGCATCCTGCTCTTTCACTGTCCACCAGATGAATGCTCTGGTATACAAAAGCATATGCATTATGCACATTCAACAATTGCCCTCAGAACAGGCACTGATCGGAATGAAAGGAACAGCTGCGAAAACACATCCTTCTGTTATATAGCTTTCCACTTGTTTCTGCCTTTGCTTAAGATTTCTCTTGCACAGCTGAAGAGTTTACACCTGGAGTATTTCCTGTCCTTACCTTGCACCTTAGAGAGGATATGATCCCAACTCAGCAGTATAACATAATTGTGGAATCAAGCTATGCCTGACCTTAAACCACAGCTCTGATATAAAGTAATCTTAACATATGCAATCAAACCCTAGGTTTAGCTCAGAACTTGTGGCAATAAATGATTCCTTTCACTTCTCTAATTAAGCATTTAGGACTTATTGGAGTATGGGCTGCTACAAGACAGGTACAACTTTAAGCCCTGATAATCTCATTTTATTGCTGACCCATTCTGCCAATGCTTACATAGAATATCAATGACAGCCAATGTTTGACTTTGAGTAGGTTCCTTCAAATATCATCATCAATCAAGTGCGAGACAGAAGTTCTACTTTCCTAATTCCACTACTGGTGAAAAGTACTATATATAATGAGCTGTGAGAGCTATACCACATAAAATTTTTTATCTCCTATCTATATATAGTATGTATATATATATATATATGTATATATATATACATACAAGCATATATGTATATACTATATACATACACAGTTTTTGCATATGTTTTAGATTGTTCGCTCTTTGAAAATTTGAGTGTAAGGTGAAATTTGTTATAATAATGAAAATTGACCAAAAGAAATACTTAACTATGTACCAGGTGTTTGACACAAATCAAATGATAGCATTTTTAGTCCAGTTAATAAAAAATGTCACTGGGCGCTGGTGGCTCACACCTGTAACCCTAGCTACTGAGGAGGCTGAAATCTGAGGATCACAGTTCAAAGTTAGCCCGGGCAGAAAAGTCCGTGAGACTCTTATCCCCAATTAACCACCAGAAAACCGAAAGTGGTGCTGTGGCTCAAGCAGTAGAGCATTCACTTTGAGCTGAAGAGCACAGGGATAGCACCCAAGCCCAAAGTTCAAGCCCCATGACCGACAAAAATAAATAAATAAATAAATAAAATGCCATCACTGTGTATTTGAAGGAAAGCAAACAAAAATTAATCCAGTTAATAAAAAATGTATGTTCACATACATTGAATGTATTTGGTGTGCGTGTGTTCTTTCTAATTAGTGTTGAATGTATATTTTGCTTTATGACAGTGCTGGGGTTTGAACTCAGAACCTTCTGTTGCTAAGCAGGTACTCTATCATACTCTACCATTTGAGCAACTCTACCAGTCTCTAGTTAGTAATCTGGTTAGTTTGTAACAAAATAAAACTAATATGAATTGATTAGGTCTTGCCTGGTACCAATGTCTCATTCCTATAATCCTAGCTACTCAGGAGCCTGAGATCTGAGGATCTCAATTCGAAACCAGGCAGAGAAAGGAAAACTGTAAGACTTTTATCTCCAATTAACTGCCAAAAAGCCAGATATGAAGGTGTGACTCAAGTGGTACAGTGCTAGCTTTCAGAAAAATAAAACAACCCTCAGAGACAATGGCCAGACCCTGACTTCAAGACCCCACACAGTACCCTTAGGGGAAGAACATAAAGGTGTAACTTCCCTGAACACTTAAAATCCTATCAATTAAAACAAACACCAGGAAATGGAGACATGGTTTTTGTGGTTTTTTTTTTTCCTGTTGGTGGTGGTAGTGGTAGTGATGGTGTTTGGGCTTTTTTTTTTTCTATTCCAGGAGGGATAAAGGAGGGGGGGGGTACACAAAGGAAGGGAGGGAGGACAAACACATGCAATTATGCTATTCAATATACACTATGTGGAAAATGACCTATGTAACTTGTGGGGAGAGGAGACTAGGGGAAGACAAAGAAGGGGTGACATTCTCCAAAAATAGAAGCGTACTCATTGCCTGACTTATGAAATGGCAGCCCCTCTGTACAACAAATTAATAGTAGCAATAAAATTATTTTTAAAATAAAAAAAAATAACCAAGTATTTGTGGGGGAGGGGCTCCCACTACATCTTTTCTCACCTAGTAGAAATGCTTTTGTCATATCAAAACTCATCCTGAGCCGGGCACCAATGCCTCATGCCTGTAATCCTAGCTACTCAGGAAGCTGAGATCTAAGGATTATGGTTCAAAGCCAGCCTGGGCAGGAAAGGCCATGAGACTCTTATCTCCAATAAACCACTCAGAAAACCAGGAGTGGCGCTGTGGCTTAAATGGTAGAGCGCTCACCTTGAGCTGAAGAGCTGAGGGACAGTGCCCAGGCCCTGAGTTCAAGCCCCAAGACCGACCAAAACAAAAAATAACAAACCTGAACCTGAGAAAGATCAAGGATTCTATAAAAGGTTTTGTACAGGAAGCCCCATGATATTGGTAATTATCAAAACAGGAACATGAGGGCACCGGGTCTGAGGCAGAGGAGTGATGTGGGAAGGGTAACCTGGGTCACTGGGTTTGTGCTTGGGTTCTACTGATTCATAAAAAGAAGCCTACACCTTGTGCAGCTAAGGACAGCTCTGGGAATTTGATGGGAAATTCAAGCTGAAGTTCATGGCTTTCGAAAGAAGAGGCTTTAGCCATTTCATTTGCCAGCTGGAGAATTACAAGCTGGAAGCAGTAACAAAGTGAAAACAACTCAAATCTTCCCTTTGAAAACTAAGCCAGGGGTTCAAGGCTCATGCCTGTAATCCTAGCTACTCAGGAGGCTGAGATATGAGGATCACAGTTCAAAGTCAGTGTGAGTAGGAAAGACCATGAGACTGTTATCCTCAATAAACTACTCAGAAAAAGCCAAAAGTGACAAGGTGGCTCAAGTGGTAGAGCACTAGGCTCAGGGAAAGCACCTAGGCCTTGAGTTCAAGCCCCATGGCCAAAAAAAAACAAAGAAAGAGAAGAAATGAAAGGAAAGAAAGAAAGAAAGAGTAAAAGAAAAAGAAAAAAAACTAAAGCTGCTCTTAAATATCAGTCCAACAGAACCCCCCCAGATTATCTTTCTATACATAAGTGCCTGCCACAAGCAAAATAAATTACCCTAAAAGAGTTCCTTTAACCAATTTTATGTAATTTCACAATTTTTCAGCCCATTGTTTAACGTTCAATAAAAAGTTAGAGCATCAGGAAGTATGATCACAATAAATAAGTAAATAATCAGAAAAAATGTTATAGATTAATATATACTACAAATATTAACTACCATACAATATCACGAAATAATAATTAACATACTCAAGAAAGTAGATAAAACAGGACAACATAAGCAAAGAAGTAATATAAAAAGATAGATGATAAATGTACTTAAACTGTAAATCCTAGAAATAAAAATAAAGTAGGATTCAAAATACAGGGTTTTTTCTTTTCTTTTGTTTTGTTTCTGTGCCAATCCTGGGGCTTGAACTCAGGGCTTGGGTGTTATCCCTCAGCTTTTTTGTTCAAGGCTAATGCTCCGCCACTTCAGCCATACCTCCACTTCTGGCTTTTGTGTGTGTGTGTGTGTGCTTAATTGGATATGAGTCTCAAAGACTTTTCCTGGCTTAAAGCTGAGATCTTCGGATCTCAGCCTCCTGAGTAGCTAGGATTACAGGTGTGAGCCACCAATGCCAAAGATAAAGATAAGAATAGTAACCAAGATAGAATAATGATAATTTTTTTTAAAAAATCCAAATGAAAAAGTATGAAAAACAGAAAAATGCCATAATAATAAATGTAAATTAAGGGAAACACTAAACACTCCAAGAATGACTAAAATTAGAAAGAATAAGTATCAAACATTAGTGAGGATGTGGACCAGTGTCCAGTCAGTGGAAAACAAATTACTACAAGCATTTTTGGGAGAAAAAAAATCCCTCTTAGATTTTCAAAAAAAAAAATATATATATATATATATATATATATATATGACAAAGTACTGTTACTTCTATTTACAGAAACACATTCAAGTTATTCTAAAAATACATAAAGCAAAAGAATATTCAGGATCAGTGTTTTGAGTCATGGTAAAATTTTTGCTTTATGTGTTTGGGGTCCTAGGTTCCATCACCAATGCCACCCCCACACACTCCCACACACAGTACTTTATTAAAAAGAGAAGCAATAAGAAAGAATATAGTACTGTTTTGTTGTTGCTTTTGTTTTGTAATAGGGAGGAGGAGTATTTTGAAGAAGGAATGGATCAAGGGAATAAAATGTTGTAGACCCAACAAGGAATGGATCAAGGGAATAAAATGTTGTAGACCCAACAAGGAATGGATCAAGGGAATAAAATGTTGTAGACCCACCACAACTTCACCTGTACCATGGATTCATTTCTCAAAAGTAATGTTAACAAAAGCCAAGTGGAAGACTATGTATGCTTTGCCTTTATGTTAAGTTCTATAACAAGTTAAACTGAGTGTAGCTTTGTTAGTACTGGAAAGGAGAATCATGTTACCTTTGAGATAAATTGAGACCTACTTGCATCTGCAGCAGAAAGCAAGCACTTCTGAATGTCTCATCCCTCTGTATTGGTCTTACTGACCACCACCCATTTATGAGTTACAGTGAAAGTAATGGTGTTCCTGTTCATATAGGAATGCTTGCCATCATAGCCCTCTCCTCTTCTGCCAGTCCTCCATGTTTTACATGATTTCACTTACATACTTTCTCCATCTCAAAGTTTATACAAACTTCCTGTTTTTAGTTATATTAAGCCACATTCCCAATTGAAACCATAAATTCATAAATTCTACATCTTAAAACTATCAGTGAACAACAACCCCAAATCACACGCAGAAAGTATTCAGAGTTTTTATTTTTATCTCTACAGGAAACTCCCAGCATTAATCATGCTTATAAACATGCTGCTGAAAAAAGAACTGTGGCTGGAAGTTTCACTAATTTGTATGAGAAATATGTATGCTTATCATTTAAAGGAAAGGAAAAAAATCACTGATTTATTGATGAACAAAATCTTTTTTCCCGTAATGTGGCTATATAATCTTCCTGGAGCTCATGGATAGAGCTATTTGTCTGATACCATGGAAGAGACCCTTTTATGTTCTAGTGCTTATATGAGCTGTTTTCTAATTCTAATGGCAAATGGACTGACAGTAGCAGATAATAGTGGACAACATGATTTACTTGGCTAAAGCTACGAGGTTACCCATGGACAAAAATCTCTTTGCTGGACAAAAAGTTTACTTGTGAGTTGGTCATCCACAAATAAGTATGAGATTGGTCAACATAAGCCAGTTTAATACTAAAAGCACTTTCTGCTGAAAGAAATTAATGTAATATTTTGGTACAGAAAAAACTGACAATGATACAATTTCACTTACTAAGAAGTTATTAAGCAATCTGAGAAGTCTAAATATTGTCAGGAGGGGTCAAAAGAGACAATGTATTAGCTTTTCACGGAATAGGATACATATCCTTTTTTCTTTTAGTTTTTTTCTTTTTCTTTTCTAGATTCAACAACATCCAGATTGTTTTATTATTTTGTTTGGAATGTGAAGCCAAAACACTTGACAACCTTAATGTGTGCACCATGTCCTGTGGCTTGTTTTAGAAATGAAGCAGTAACAAGATTCATCTCTAACCTGGAAAATGTCCAGTGAAGTCCTCTCCTTTCTGGTTCCAGGAGTTTGGAAATTATTCTGACTTAACATTAAGCAAAGAACTCAATATATAGACATTTTAATGACTCATTAGGGACATGTAGGAGAGGTTAGAGGAAAAACAAGATTAGAAAAAGAAACAATGCAACAGAGTTACTCACAAGACAATATGCTGGAAATGATCTGTACAACTTGGGGAGCGGGGATGGGAAATAGGGAGAAAAATGAGGAAGGGGGTAACAAGTTGGACAAGAAATGTACTCACTACCTTACTTATGTAGCTAACTGTAACCCCTCTGAACATTACCTTGACAAATTAAA
This sequence comes from Dipodomys spectabilis, assembly GCF_019054845.1. Taxonomy (NCBI): domain Eukaryota; kingdom Metazoa; phylum Chordata; class Mammalia; order Rodentia; family Heteromyidae; genus Dipodomys; species Dipodomys spectabilis. Next base: position 3,954,603 of record NW_024870779.1, read on the forward strand.
ATTTAAGTAAAAACAAACGAACAAACAGGTAAAGCCAGGGGGTAATGGCTTGCTAGAGTAGATGACAACTGGGCAAGAAATCGGGCTGTGAAATCAATGGCCATAATGCTACAAGGTGCCAAGCATTAGTGGCTTACACTTGTAATCCTTGCTACTCAGGAGGCTGAGAACTGAGGATTGTGGTTTGAAGCCAGCTTGAAGTGGCTGGCTTGTGTAGCCGGAAGTGGAACTGTGGCTCAAGTGGTAGAGTACTAACCTTGAACACAAAAGCTCAGGGACAGTATCCAGGCCTTGAATTCAAGCCCCAGGATGCATACACACACACATACACACACACACACACACACACACACACACACACACACACACACACACACACAGAGTTTTAAAAAAATAAAGCTACAAGGTAAGGATGTAGGATACTATAGCTATATAAGGTACTTACTACCTGTGAAAGAGTAAGAAATTCTAGGTTCCACAAATAAGGGAAACCATGCAACTTCTGTTTCTTTGGGTCTGGCTTACTTCACTTAATGTAATGTTTTCCAGATAAATACACTGGGTAGTAAGCAAGCAGTTACAAATGAATGAACTGAAGCATAATAGACTGTATGCAATACTCACAGAGTATAATTCTTTAGAAAGCCTAAGTCAAAGACAGACAAAAGAAGTACCAGGAAATGGGGAGGGTGGGGCTAAGGGGAGGGGTAGAAGAATGAAGCAGAGAAGGGAGGAGAATGCAGGCAAGAACTCATTATATATACCACACACAGAACAGAGAAATATGAAGGAAGGGGCAGGTTGAAGCAGGTGAGATGTTGAAGTGGTGACACAGATCAACATGCAGTGTACACATAAACAGCTGCGTTAAATTGCAAAATACGCAATACATAACCTAAAAAGTCAGAAAAGTAAGGGAAGGGGAGTTGGGAGGGGTAGATAAGAACGCTGAAAGGACCACATTGATCCAGACACACTGTATTCATAAGCCGCTCTGTTGGATGGCAATTTGTTTGTACAACTACTTGAAGATAATAAAAATATTCAAAAAAAGAACAAGCAATATAGTGTTTTTGAAATTAGACTTTTCAGATGCTAAGTATAACTGATATGACAAGAAAGGAGAGAGAACTGAATCATATAAAATCCTCAAATTAAATTGCAACAATTAGGTGTAAAAGAAGACAAAACAGGAACAAAGACTAAGGGCAATAAATAAAAAACAGTGATAAATATGGCATATCGATGACCATATGAATACGAAAATTCTAAATATATCAATGAGAAGACAGTGGAATGAGTCAAAATAATAACACAAGCTTGTGGAATGGAAAGCAATGTTTAGAGGGAAATTATAGCAATACATTCATATTAGAACAGAAGATGGATTAAAAAATGTATAATCCAAGTTTCAACTTGGAAAACAAGAAAAAAAAACAAATTGAATCTAGCATAAGAGAAAGAAAAGGAATGATAAGAACTGAACAGAAATCAGTGTAACTAAAAAGATGAAATACAGAGATAAAGTCAACAAAACCAAAAGGTGGTTCTTTAAACAGACTGATCAAATTCATTAGCCTCTAACTCTGTATGGAGGGGGAAAAGGCATACTCCTGTAATCCCAGCTACATGAGAGGCAAAGACAGGAAGATCACAAGTTAGCCAGATCTCATCTCTAAAACAAGGTCTGCATGATTCTCTACCTCTGTGACACCAGCTACCTTGGAAGTAGAGAAAGAAGACTCTGGTCACTGTAACAAAGTTAGCGTAAGACTCTACTTCAAAAGAAACCAAGAGGAAAAGAACATGTTTGATTGAATTCAAGCACAAGGTCCTGAATTCAATCCCTAGTACTGAATTAAAAAGCAATAAAAACAAAAATCTACCCTTGTCCCTGACATCAGTGGCTTACTTGCTTGCTAGAATTTAGTTAAACCATCCTCCCTTCAGTTCCTTACCACTCCAGTGAGTTTTCATAGATGATTTGCTTTGCCAGGAATAACAAATACAGTTGCACTCTACACACACACACACACACACACACACACACACACACACATTTCACCTCCTTATTCAGCGCACATCTTTCACATCTGAGTTTGGACGCTGTAGGTAAACCAGGTTTAAGTACTTCTAGAAGATTCTGAACATTTCTAGAGTCACCTCAAGTTCAATAGACCTACCATTGCTACCCCCATGTTTTCAAACTTTCATGTATACTTCAATCTTTGTAAAGCCCAGTTCTAATCACTTGCCTTCTGCTCGTGGGAAGAGCAGAAGGCTACCTGGCTTTCCTCAGGGCTGTGTCATAGCACAGCTGCAAGACATGACAACAGACATGACCTTGCACCCCAAATGTATGATCTCCTGGCACCTGGCTCCACACCTGGGAACAGTCATAACAATGGCCTCTGAATCACAGGAACTGAAAAGCTTTCCTGGCATTTCATAATTACTCAGTCAGCACTAGCATTTATTATGTCCTTCTTCACTGTTTGGAGGAAATTAAGTCACTTGATCTAGATCTACAGACTTGGATTTCTTTTACAAGTTGCATGTTTTTTTTCAAAGCAGACACATTATGTGACTCTTATCCCTAAGTACTTTAAATATGGCACTTCATTCCCAGGACAGGAAATTCTAAACATGATAAATCCTTCCAAGACTAAACTTGCAATTTGTTAAAAGACTGGCTGGTTTTAGATTTACACTCGGAAGAAAACATTTTTCAGATGCCTATTTTTAGTCAAGGGCATTGATATTTCCTACAGATGCATTCTGTGCCCATTGAAAAGAGCACAGAAAAGACAAAGAAACAAAGGTTATGACATTTAACACTGAATGCCAAACTCTCTAGTCATTAGCAAACAGAGCTTCTTTTTGTTCATTCTGAACCCAGACATTATCATCTTTTTTCCTCTTTATTCACTCATGGCTTTTGACTTAGAGTCTTAGTTTGGATAGTTTCTTTCTGAACATTTGTTCTTTTTTGATTCAGTCTTTATTTTTTATTTATAAATTAGTTTATTCTTTTTCAGACAGGAAAAAAGGCTTTACTCTATTTTTCAATTGGCATTGACTATGAATAACTATCCAGTAGAAATCTAAAATAAGTCAAAAATTTCCACACTGACACTGCAGCCATAGAACTTTTTTCCTTGTACTCTCTAGAGTTCGCATGCTACCTTAATCTTCTTTGTGATTTTCACCATCTTCTTCTTTTAACGTTACTGAATAAGTTTAAGTGAATGAAGAATTTATGGAAAATTTTTCAAATTTCAAATTCCCTTCCTGGCACCCAGACCTGGACTGAAAATCTACCACTTTCATTCATTGGCTGGAGTTTTACCATCTGAACCATGTCTCCAACCCCCAATTTTTCAATTCTTGAAGACTTGAACCATCCAGACAAAAACAATATGAAGGGAAATGCCCAATCCCTAAACGCTGGCACTTGTGGCACACTCAGGAATCAGAAAGAGAGCTAATATGTCCAGAGGTGGGGTGGTAATGAAGAAAAGAAAACTGTGAAGTCAGAGAACTGACAGCTGGACGTCGCTCTCAGGATCTGCATCTTCCTGGGCTGGGTTCTGCGCAACTCCCACAGTTCCTGGCTCTTCAGCCTTTCCCATTCCTTCACAAGGAACCCTAGGTGCCTCTGAGATCCTATTCGGCACCCCATAGTTGCCTGCAGGAAATCCTGGCAATGCAACTTCACTGCCTTCTTCCGGCCTTCCCTCAGAAAGCCCCATTTTCTCTCCATCAGCGTTCCTGCAGGTGATCCTTTACAGACAGAAGTAGACTCCTCCCAGAAGTTCCCCATCATCCTGAACCCCTTTTAGCCCCAAACTCAGCACTGGCTTATGTGTATAAGAAGGAATTCCCCGGATGCTGGACCAGTCCTTTCTCTTCCATAGGAGCAGAGTGGGTGAGGAAGAAAAGGTTAGTCTTCCTCACTAATAGCTCACCCCCAGAAAGGTGGTTTCTGTCCCAAGCTTTGCCTATGACAAAGGCTGTCATAATCGGCTGCGGCTTCTAACCCTCTGCGAATCTTGCAGAATACAGCCAGTACCAGCTGTTCATGGCTCACATTAGAAGAGCAAAATCGGTTCAACCATCCAGTTGCACTATGCCTCTCCATGACTAAATGTGGCATTTTGACAAAAGCCGGTTACCCACTGGCAGAGACTTTATATGGGATTGTATTTTTAGAAATCACCTTCATTTACTCTGCCAGAATTTCCTTTTGTTCTTAATGACTTTTCTGTAGTACAAAATTATTGGCTGTTGTGATGGTAAAACATCAGGATTTTTCAAATATTTCCAATCAACTTTATCCTAGAGATACCCCAAATCACATTATGAATCTTTCAGGAATATAAACTTTTCTGAACTCAGTGGACTGAAAATGATGATAAAGATAATGACAATAGTTAAATGGTGCTTTATCAAGAACTTACTATGGTTTGTACCACTCTAAACACTTGCAAATATTCTTACCTGAACTTCAACTACTATGAAAAATACCGATTCTCTTTACAAAGAAGCCAAAGGCTTAAAGTATCTCAACAAAGAAGTGAACTCAAAATTAAATATTCTACCCCACTGGCCTATTCTCAATTATAACACGATGTGTTTGCACAATAAAAAAATAGCTGGTTTTGATTTTTTGTGTATGTATGTACCGGTTCTACGGCTTGAATTTGTTATATGAAAATCCATTCTGGCAGACACAGGGAAGCCACATTTTGAGAGGTCAAATTGGGAGCCTTTATTAGAAACCCAGCGACTACAGGTGGACTCCTGTCCCAAAGACCTGCAGTCCAGAATACAGCTAGCACAAAGCTTATGGAGGCAAAAACCACATGTCTGAGGTGGAGGCCAAACCTAACAAAAGTGTCCCACAAGCAAAGCAAATCATCTATCTAAGGGAACATTCAGGGGTGAGCATTCTCTGGAGCAGAGCTCTCCTGGGGCTAAACAATGTGACATATTTGCAATTTAAAGAGTAGCCTATTTTACCTCTAGGCTTTTTGGAATTGGGTGAAAAGCCCCATCCAATCAAGACACCGACACCAAGATGGCAATGAGGACCAGGAAATGTTACTTAGACTCAGTATCCTTATTTCATTCCCCACTGGTTTTATTTACATGAAATCAAATCATTGATTTTTTTAGTAAGAGGGCTGCATTAGCTTAACCGAGTGAGTTCAAACAGTTTTCAAAAGAGGGTCTCCCTACTAGACCTCTTTTATCAGCATAAGAACAACGTAGTTTTCTAAGGTGGCACAGAGCTCCCCTTTGCTTTTTGCCTGCGCTGACCCCAACTGCAATCTAAGGAATCTCTAGCAGTTAAAGTTGGCTCAGTATGACTAATATCATATAGTTAGGAGGCTTTGAACTTAAACATAACCAGCAATCCTTCCCCTGGTCAGGCTGGGTAAGGTTTACAAACCTAGGTAGTACAGAAAGAGTGTCACACAAAGAAGGCTCTGGGGAAGGAGTTGACAGAAAGGGTGACATACAGAAGTTTTCGCTTCAGCACATCTGCAGTGGCTTGTACATTTCACCCAGCAGATTTCAGTCATGTGGTGGAGATAGATAGGGGTTCTATCTACCTTCACCATGGTGGAGGTGGTCAGGTGACTATGGAAGCCATCTTTGATGAACTTCTTAACCCAGGATGGAAGGGAAGAGCTGGATCCAAGCTGGGCAGTGGCAGTATCTCCCAGGCATGTTTATACACCTGGGTTACCTGCAGAAAATGAAGTAAGGAAGCATTATTATTAAGTTAATCTAAGGCAGGATGCCTGACTTTGGTGAAATCCATCTCCCAATGTGCTCCTGAGTACCTCCTCTGAGTATGCTGGCTTGGATGAATAGGCTGGGACCAGGAAGAGTCAATAAAATATTTAGAAGCCTCTCTGGTTTTAAGGCTTCTTTTCAGGCCGAGGCAGTGGCAGTGGCTACGTGACTTTATTTTCCTACTGCAGAATCTCCTTTGGATGCTCAGGACAATGTACCAGGGCAGCCACTTCTGGTAACCAGAATTTCTCCGATAAGGCTAGGAGTTCCCAGGCAGACATAGAAGGGTTGATTGGGCCAGTAACCATCTCTCCTAAGTACGGTCTCCACATTCAAGGGAGTCTATACTTGTTACCACTGTTCTCCCATGTCTATTTTCATCTATCCCGCTTCATTTTTCCAGAGGTGACTTCGTTCCCTTGATCTTAAGGGAACTTGATGGGCAAAGATCCATCTTCTGTAACTGCTTCAAGCTGAGCAGGGGTGCCAACCCTGCCTAGCCTGAGACCTGAAGTCTTAGCCTATTTTACCAAGGGGTTGCCAGGATCTGATGTCATTAGGAGCAATTTTATTTTACTCCAAACTGGAAAGGAAGCCATGTGAGAAATTAGGGAGCATAAAAAGCCACAGAAATAATATAAGGAACAACAAATCAATATCTCCCATATATTAACACCAAAAAGAAAAAAAAAACATTAGGTAAGGAGCTCATTACAGCTAAGAGCAGAGTTACATATAACATTTAACTTTTTACAAATGCACAGATTATTTCCTTGGGCTACAGTAGCATAGTCTGTGTAGCACTCTGGTTTGCAAAAACAATTTTCTGTCTGACTAGGGAACCAGTATCTTTATTTCAAACTCAGGGCCTAGGCACTGTCCTTTAGCTTTTTCCTTTTAAGGCCAATTCTCTACCATTAGAGCCACACCTCCACATTAGGCTTTTTGGTGGTTAATTGGAGAGAAGAGTATCTTGGACTTTCTTGCCTGGGCTGGCTTTGAACCATAATCCTCAACTCTCAGCTTCTGGAGTAGCTAGGATTACAGGTGTGAGCCACTTGTGCCCAATTGACTTTCCTTTCTTAAATTTTCTAGTCATTTTTTTTTTTATTAAACTACTGATTGGTTTCACATCTGCATTAAGTAAAATGTCCATGGCAATGCCCAGTTGCTGGATGGGTTTTGTATGAGAATGAGGTAGAAGGGAAGACAACCCATCTTTTCATTGGTATGGAGGAGGGGACGAAGGGGTGTAGGAAGGTGCGCTTTCCCCACTCCTTGAAAAAGAATAAAAGTAAAGCAGGGGTCATGTTTTGAAATTGAATGGATTGGACTGAATTGACTTGTTCCCACTGCTCCTGGACACCACCCACCCAGGTGCTATCTGCACATTTCAGTCTCAAACAAGCCAAAGGAACGCATGCTCAATAGAGAGCAGTTCATTAACTGCAAGCAAACAGGAAGAGTCACAATGAGCAGAGCCACAGCAAGGAAGCAGCCTCCAAAGCTCACGTTCTGCGTTAGCGTCCCAAGAGTCCAACTTACAAAATACAATGTCACTTTACATTGTACTGTATTTGTGATTATAAACAATGGAAAAGCCTTTCATCAGATAAATGGGACTTAATTTTGTTTTGAGGGTTGCTAAGCAACACAAACCTTTAAAGCTAAATCATAACAACACTCAGTAGGTGACAAAATATTTTTACCCAATGTTACTAAATTGCATCTATTTTTATTATCTTTAAATAGTTTTACAAAGGGGTTATCAACATGTCAGCTTGTAAGTACAATGCATCTTTATCGATATCACCCCTTTCATTATTTTTCTCCATTTCTTAATACTTAATATAAAAACACAATGAAATAGTGTTGTTTCCATTTACTTGGTAAGCAACTTTATAAAAATAAGCAAGACAGTATAAAACTACTTAATATCAGAATAATAGAAAGCATATGGGTAAATACAATTCAATAATTTTTGTAGTAATATTTTAAATGTGATGTTAAAGTAGTCACTTTTGATTAGACTGTATCTGCTTTAACACATATAGTCCCTAGGTTGGAATGGTGCTCACTGGCAAAGCATTTGCCTAGTAAGTGCAACATCCTGGGTTCAATCCCCAGTACCATCAAAAGACAAGACAAAAATAAAAAATACAGGGCTGGGAAGGTGGCTCAGTGGTAGAGCGCTTGCCTTGCATGCATGAGGCCCTGGGTTTGATTCCTTAGCACCACATAAACAGAAAAAGCTGGAAGTGTCACTGTGGCTCAAGTGGTAGAGAGCTAGCCTTGAGCTGAAGAGCTGAAGGACAGCGCCCAGGCCCAGAGTTCAAGCCCCACGACCAACAAAAAAAATAAATAAATAAAAATTAAAAATACAGTTAAAAACAATAAAGTGCCCTGCTCCTAAGTGGAATCTATACTACGATATCCAGTTGGTTTGAAGAATGTCTATGTATCTTATATAATACTAGAAATAATTAGTTCAAGCAGAATTCTTACTGATGTTTGAAGAAAAGCATAATATATGTCTTTGAGGACTCTTGAAGACATGAAATGTAGAAAAGACTACTTTCTGATAATCATAGGAGCCCAGAGAGAATCACAACTAATCTGTATGGTCCATCATATAGCTCATCTTTAATAAAAACACTACATTCAGTTGGAGTTCTTTCAGATAGAGGACAGACAAATATCAATAGAACATAACACTCTCTCACCACAGTATATTCCTAGACACTCAAGATCACTCAAGAATACAAAAATTGGGGCTGGGAAGGTAGCTCAGTGGTAGAGTGCTTGCCTTGCATGCATGAGGCCCTGGGTTCGATTCCTCAACACCACATAAGCAGAAAAAGCCAGAAGTGGCGCTATGGCTCAAGTGGTAGAGCACTTGCCTTGAGCTGAAGAGCTGAGGGACCAGTGCCCAGGCCCAGAGTTTAGGCCCCATGACCGGCAAAAAAAAAAAAAAAAACAAAAATTATGACAATAAAATAATGCCAAAATAGCATTGACATTTTGATATAAAATAAGAAGCCAAAGCAATAAGAATTTTTAAAACAGAAAAAAAATAAAATTCCATGCTGATCTGGGTACCAATGACGCATGTCTGGCTGAGATCTGAGGATTGAGGTTCAAAGCCAGTCCAGGCACACAAATTCTTGAGATTTATCTACAATTAACTAGCAAAAAAGCCAGAATTAGAGATGTGGCCCAAGTGGTAGAATACCAGCTTTGAATGGAAAGCTAAGCAAATGCACAAGGTCCTGAATTCAAGCCTTAATACCAATGCACAAACACACAAAAGTAATAATTATTCTATTTTAAAACTTGTTTCCATCTGAATACCCATTATCCATAAAACACTCAATTTGGTCCACAGAGAGATGGAAGTTAGCTTAAATATAGTGCTGACATATTTAAAACTTAATCTATTATAAGAAAGTAACAGCCGGGCACCGGTGGCTCATGCCTATAATCCTAGCTACTCAGGAGGCTGAGATCTGAGGATCATGGTTCAAAGCCAGCCTGGGCAGGAAAGTCTGTGAGACTCTTATCTCCAATAAACCACTAGAAAACCAGAAGTGGCACTGTGGCTCAAGTGGTAGAGTGCTTGCCTTGAGCTGAAGAGTGCAGGGACAGCGCCCTAGCCCAGAGTTCAAGTCCCATGACTGACCGAAAAAAAGAAAGAAAAGAAAGCAACAAATGTCTCACAACTGGAACTTTGTGGTAAAATCTAATAAATCAACTTCATGTAATATTTAATATTAACTGTTGCCTTTCCCTAGAACTGTGTATTTTTATTTTTAAGAATTCTTGTCCTAGAAATGTACTCATCACTTTACTCATGTAACTGTAACCCTCTGTACAACATCTTTACAATAAAATAAAATTTATAAACAAGAATACTTGCCCTCCAAAAGAAATTCTGCTCAAATACCTCAATAATATTTTCCAATATTCAATCTATAGTAGCCTCTTCCCTATCAATACCTCCTGTTTTAATTTACTCATTGAAAATAACACTTATTAGTTATAAAGCTCATACATTTACTTAACATAATTATCTAACTTCCCCCACAGGAATTCATGCTTCGGGAGAACTCTTATGCCCAATGACCTCTGTATACTCAGGGCCAAGAAAGGAAGGAAAGTGAGGGGAAGGAAGGGGAAGGGAGGAGAGAGAAGGGGAGACAAAAAGAGAGGAGAGGAGAGGAGAGGAGAGGAGCATGAAAAGAAAAGGTAAGGTAAGCAAAAAGGCGAAAAACCAGAACCTAATACTCTGCTCTCATTATTTGTGAACTGACTTTGGGTTCAGAGACTGAGATTTCAACAGCAATGAGGGGAAATTGGAAGACCCAAGCACTGTTAATGAAATGTACAATAGTAGAGCTGTTATGAAAAGCATTAAAGATATTAAACACAAAATGAATAAGTGATCCAGTGTTTCTATTCTGAGGTACATACTCACAGCAATTAAAAGCAAGAACTCAGAGGTATTCTCTTGAATTTTTTTTGTTATTCTTAAGTGGTTGTACAAAGGGATTTCGATTCAACCAGTCAGTTTATGAGTACAATGCATCTTGATCAATGTCATTCTTTCATTATCACCCCCCCCATCTTTCCCAGCCACACTTATCCCCTCAAGTTACCTGGTTCCATGTCACATATGTATATTGAATAATATGGCTGCACTAGCCTACTCTTCATCTCTCCATTTGTCTACCTACCACCCCTTGACCTCACCCCTTTTGACACTTCAAGAATACCAGCTTCCTGATCACTTTGTTAAACTGTAAGTTAACTGTTCAAAGGAGTTAACTTAACCATTGACACCTGCTCATGCATATGCCACACTTTATTTAACATATTTGTGTATACAAATATCAATGGACTCAGCTATTAAAAACCAAGTTTTCTCTCCCCAAATACCTTCTTTTGGATGCCAAATTACACAGCAATAGGAAGATCCAAGAGAGGATGGAATGGCTGGGAACTCTTCATGAATCATTTAAGCCAGAAAACTAAGCAGCACATCCAGGAGAAGGATATCTTAAAGCCTGGCTAGTATCCTGATGTTTTGGGTAGGCCCAAATACATCACTGTATTTTAGAATACTAAGAGGCATCCATCTTGGCCACCAGAACTTCTGTCTAACTTTTGGGGATTGCTAGGGGATATGACCATGTGTATTCTTCCATCTCTGAAAGAGTGAAGGTATCTGATGTGAGGGATATTTTTAAGTGAGTAACTCCCATTTCCTGAGTGGGGAACAGAAAATGTTTTTCTTCCTTTTTCTCTCTTCCTCCCTTTACCCTGAGATACTAAAATAAATCCTCCCTTTATCTTCTCTTTGAAAACCTCTTTTGTTTGTGAAAGATTGTTCTCCTGTGGCTTTCAAGGGCCTGTGATGTTCTTGTAAACTGGGAGCTTAGGGAACCCCTCATCCATCTTTCGGAAACACCATCACACAATTGGGCCTTGAAAACATTTTGCTTCAAGAAATAAGATAAACCCCGAATGACAACAAGTGATTCCACTTATGTGAGGCACCGGGAAGAGGCAAATTCTCAGAGATATGCGTACAATAATAAATACTCCCAGGGATGAAGAGACTGAAAAGGAGAAATATAAACTGGTATAGAAGCAATCCACTATGAAATTATGGTCTACAGAACTTGTAATGGCAGGATATGCTGATACCCAATCTGGCCTGATTACCAAATAGGCGCAGGGGGTGACAAAAGAATGAGGAAGTAAGAAGGACAGAAGAATAGGAAAATAAAAATGGGGCATGAAATCTTTGGCATCATAACCTTACAGGAAACAAAATGGAGAGCCACAAATCAGGAAGCCACCCACTTCTCCCCTTTTGTCAGTAGACCCAGCTCTGTAGGAGGTAGGATGGCTGCCAAGATGCGTAAGATGAGCTGAAGTGCTATCTTCTCATAACATGTCTATGACATGCACTCTTTCTCTGCCATATTGCTTTTCAATAAACTTCTTTTAATCATCTTTACTTATGTTCACATCTTCTCTGGATTATTTTCTTGGCAGACATAAGAACCAAGGTCAACTCAGCTCCTCTATGTTTCTGATAATAAGAGTAGTTCTTATATGGCATTAAAGTTTTAGGAGGTAGAATGAAAAGCATCAGGTATAAGCAGTGAAGATGGTTATAGAGCATTAAAAATGAATTTAATGTAATGGGATTTTACACGTACAAAGGACTCAGATGAAATATTCATGTCATGTGCATTTTACCACAGTGAAAATATCTTTAAAATAATTGATTACACAGATGTAAATCCACTTTTCAAGATAATTTTTCCTCATTACACTTGTAGTCATATAAAAATATATGGGTAGCTTTATGGGAATAGCATCTTTTTAATAAATGACTCTTAATTATGTGTATTTCTTGGTAAATTATTTGTGAAGTGAGCTTAAAGGCCTGACAAGAAAAAGTTTGAAAAAATGTGAGGCCGCCTGACATTGTAAATATTTTTTAAATGTGCTTCTTGATAGTCAATTATGATCATACCACACTCAGTCCAGTTATGTGAACAATGTCGTATGTATGTCATTTCTATTAACTTCTACATGCCTTCTTGCAAAGATAATTATTTTTAAAGAATGGAAGTTTACATTTTGCCAAAGAAGGAGTTGGTGAAACAGTATAAAATTTATGTTTTCTTCAAAATACCAAACCTATGAATTCTGGGTGATTGTAATATTGGTTACTGATGATTACAAATCCTTCTGGATACAATGATTAAATTTGCTTCAGTTATTTTATTTCTTTTCATCTTATTCTTTTCTCTCTCTTTTTTTTCTTTCTTTTTTTGAGCTGGTACTGGGGCTTGAGTTGAGGGCCCTGAGCTCTGATTTGGCTTTTTTCACTCAAGGCTGGTACTTTACCACTTGAAACACAGCTCCACTTCTAGCTCCTTTAATTAATTGAAAACATATGTCTCATGACTTTTCTGTCTGGGCTACCATGAGCTACTAAGGACCAGTTCATTTCTTTTATCTTTCACCAAAGATTCCAATGTAAAATTTAAAATTGGAATTTAAACTATTTTGTTTAAATTGGAATTTTATTGATTTTGGGTCAGTCTTAGGGCTTGACCTCAGGGCCTGAGCACTGTCCTAGAGCTTTTGTATTCAAGCTGCTAGCACTCTACCACTCTACCACTTTGAGCCACAGCACTTCTGGTTTTCTGGTGGTAACTGGAGATAAGAGTCTCATGCACTTTCCTGTCCCAGCTGTTGCCTCCTCCTTTGCTTCCCCTTCCCATCCCCGCCCCCTCTACCCCCCCTCCTCTCACCCCCACCCCCCCCCCCCCCCCCCCCCCCCGCCAAAGTTGTAAAGTACATTTTTCGACATAATGACTTGTACATCTCATTGTCACAATGGGTCCACCTGTATCCCTATTTAAACTATTTGTTTTTTCCCTTCCCCTCCACAAATTAGACCACCATCAAATACAGTGAAAGCAGGGGTTATACCATGGGGGAGGGACATACAAAGCAACAAAGAAATCATCTTATAAATATGTTAGAAACAACAGCATGAAAGAGAAAACATTTGAATACTTATCTTGGGGTTCATTTCACGTAACATCAACTTATCTGACCTTTTCTGCTTGACTCAGATATATACTAGTTATTGCAAATAAGGGAAACCATGGGACCTATGTTTCTTTGGGCCTGGCTTACTTCTCTTAATATAATTTTTTCCAAGTCTTTCCATTTCCAAACAAATGGGGAAATGTCAGTCCTTCTGTTGGAGGCATAGAATTCCATTATGTATATATACCACATTTTCTTGAACCATTCATCTACTGAGGGGCATCTGGGTTGGTTCCATATCTTAGCTATGGTAAATAATGCCACAACAAACATCATTGTGCTGGTAGCTTTAGTGTGGTCTTGTTTGTGATCATTTGGGTAAATGCCCAAAAGTGGGATTGCTGGGTCATATGGATGTCCACTCTCTTCACTTCTCTCAATCTAGTATTAGAATGCCTACTTACAGAAATAAGACAAGATGCAGACATAAAGGGGATCCAAACAGGGAAAGATGAAGTAAAACTCTCCGTCTTTGCAGATGACATGATCTTGTATTTAAAAAATCCCACAGACTCCACTCCAAAATTACTCAAGCTGATTCAAAACTTTGGCAAAGTAGCAGGGTATAAAATCAACCCTCAAAAATCAATGGCTTTTCTGTATGCCAACAATGAGAGAAGTGTGGCTGAAATCAGGAAAGCAACTCTATTCGTAATAGCCCCACAAAAAATAAAATACCTAGAAATTAACCAAAGAAGTGAAGGATCTCTATGATGAAAACTTTAAAAACCTGAAAAAGGAAATCAAAGTGGCAAAACCTCCCATGCTCCTGGATTGGAAGGATCAACATCATGAAAATGGCAATACTTCCCAAGGCTATCTACAAATTCAATGTCATACCCATCAATATTCCAACCTCATTGTTGAAGGAAATACAAGAGGCAATCCAAAAATTCATATGGAACAATGAAAGACCCTGAATAGCAAAAACGATCCTTAACAGAAAAAACAGTGCTGGAGGAATATCAATACCAAATTTCAAACTCTACTACAAAGCCATAGTAATCAAAACAGCTTAGTACTGGCACAAGAACAGATCTCAGGACCAATGGAATAGAATTGAAAACCCAGAAATGAACCTAAAGACCTATAGCCATCTAATCTTTGATAAGGGAGCTAAAAAAATAGAATGGAAGAAAGACAGTCTCTTCAGTAAATGGTGCTGGCAAAACTGGTTAATCACTTGTAGAAAACTAAAGCTAGATACTTATATATCACCCTGCACCAGAATCAACTCCAAATGGATCAAAGACCTCGGAGTCAAAGCAGACACTCTGAAACCATTACAGAATGGAATAGGAGAAACCCTAGGTCTCTTTGGCACAGGCTGAAATTTTCTTAAAAGAGACCCAGAAACACAACAAATCAAAGAAAGGTTGGACAAATGGGATTGCATGAAATTGCAGAGCTTCTGCATGGCAAAGGACATAGCTAGCAAGATCAATAGAAAGCCCACGATTTGGGAAAAGATCTTCACTAGCCATACAGTGGACAAGGGTCTCATATCTAAAATATACTTGGAACTCAAAAAATTAAATCCACCAACAACAAATCCTCAAAGAAACAACTGCCCAAGAAATAAATGGGCTAGACTTAAAGAGAAATTTCTCTCAAGAAGAAGGAAGAATGGTCAATAGACACATGAAGAAATGCTCATCTTCCCTAGCCATAAAAGAAATGCAAATCAAAACAACATTGTGATACCACCTCACCCCAGTTAGAATGGCGGTAATCAAGAACTCTAATAACAACAGATGCTGGAGGGGATGTGGACAGAAGGGAACCTTACTGTATTGTTGGTAGGAGTGTAGACTTGTTCAACTACTTTGGAAAGTAATATGGAGGTTCCCCAAAAGACTCCATTTCTTTTGAACCAAAGTATCTCAGGGTTTGAATGTGTGAATTCCAGAACCCATCTGCAGCATGCAAGGCAGACACAGCTCTATTCTTCATTAGATATTGTCATTAGATATATGAGAAAAATACTATCTTTTACCTCACTTTTCTCATCTGCGAAGTGGGGATAAATATAGAATTTTTATTATAGAACAATGATGTGTCTTAAATAAAAAACTTTTGAAACAATTGTTAGGGCCAGGACTTGTAGCTATAATCAGGGCTACTTGGAAAGCAGAGTTATAAGGATCACAGTTCAAGGCCAGCCTTAGCATGTGTTTGTCATCTCCAACTCTTGAAAGGCAGAGAAAGGAAAGGGATCACAATCCAGTATGAAAACATAATATTTCATTTAAGAAATAACAGAGCTGGAGTGTCGACAAGTGGTAGAATGCCTACCTAGCAACCAAGAGACCCTGAGTTCAAACCCCAGTGCCACTAATAATAAACAAGAGCATGAAGTAAACGTGTAGAATGGATAGTTAACTTTCTCACAAGAAAATCTTCTATCCACTCTATTTTTATAAGCATGCATTATTTGTACAAAGTGAGAGCAGTTTCATTGTGATATGTTCATAAAGTACTTGGATTATTTAATTGTATTCACCCCTTCCATTACCCTTTCTTGTCCTTTTCTCCCTAGCCTTTCTTTTTAAAAAGTCCTTTCTGGTAATAATTGGTTTCATTATGAATTTTGCACATGTGTGTATAATGCTCTTTGATTATATTCCTTCCCCTCCCATCACCCAGAGGCTCCATTTCCCAATCTGTTCACTTTTCATTTAATGTACTTTATTTAGATCTAGATTCTGCATAGGAGGGAAAACATTCATTCTGATTCAGGCTTATTAATGTGGTGATCTCCAGCTCCATTCTTTCTTCTGCAGATGATATGACTGCATTCACTTATATATCCTCTTAATATTAATATTTTAGAATAACACTTCAATCTTCTATCTTTTCTTATACTCCATAAAGTTTTATCCTCCATACTTTCAGGTTACTCATATTTTTCCAAAAGTATTCTCTTGTTCGGTTTTGCTAATTTGTTTATTTTAGGGAGAAACTCTTTTTTGGGGGGATCCATTTGTGGGCCTGAACTCTGAGCCTGGGCGCTGTCCCTCAGCTCTTCAGCTCAAGGATAGCGCTCTACCACTTGAGCCACAGCATCACTTCCACTTCTGGCTTTTATTTTCTGCTTATGTGGTACTGAGGAATTGAACCCAGGGCCTCAGGCATGCAAGGCAAGCACTCTACAACTGTGCCACCTTCCCAGCCCGGGAGAAACATTTTATATCCACATTACCACATGCCTTCCATGAGCAACTATATTGTCATTCTTACCAAATCATGGCTCCTCATTTTGTACCATGCAACAGTCTTTGTTCATAGTGATAAAAATTATTAACTGTTAATGGTGCCAAGCAGACATTTTATCTGAAATGATAAATAGATGGCTAGACAGACAGACAGACAGATCATCTAGAACCTTACATTTTTTTTAGTCTTTGTAGGCAAGAAATCATAGTTTATGTTGTCTGTGCTCCTTAAAACATCACCTTAAGAGAAATCTCTAAGAGAACGATTACTTTTCTATGTATAAACCTAAGGGAATGGAACAAATCTTATTGGATTCCTTTTTGATAATGGAAGATGTTGGTATGGCATCGACTGCTATCATCAATGATTAACATCCTGACTGAACTTCAGTGAATGTAAGTCATGTACTTACATGTATTATACATGTACCATGTGTATAGCATTGGTCCTTTCATGGGTGGGTGGTCTTAGAGATGAAGGTCCCAGGTTCTTGGTGTCCCTAGGAAGGAATTAAATGGCTACACATACACACACAAGAAAAGTGGAAAAGCAAGAAATTTAATCGAGAGGGAGAGACAGAGAGAGAGAGAGAGAGAGAGAGAGAATATATCATTAATGGAAACAGTGGGCTATATAATTTGTTTCCATTAGAAACAGTGTTGATCAGGAAATGTTATTCTAATAAATGTCAATTAAGAAATCTGGGTGCTAATATAGAAATTGATAAGATATTCTAAGTGACCCCTTATTTTAAAGAGTCTGTGGGATCTCTAGAGCAATGAGGACAGTCATAGATTGGAGTCCATTTGTCTTGAGTGACATGAACAACTTTGAGATGGAGGTCAGCTATGAGGTGTACATCTTCTTCAGACATCCGCCACTGGTGGAAGAAGATTTTCTTCATAAGAGGTGACCAGAAGGGGCTGGGATGGCTCAGTGGTAGAGCGCTTGCCTTGCATGCCTGAGGCCCTGGGTTCGATTCCTCAGCACCACATAAGCAAAAAGAAGAAAGCCGGAAGTGGCGCTGTAGCTCAAGTGGTAGAGTGCTAGCCTTGAGCTGAAGAGCTGAGGGACAGCGCCCAGGCCCAGGGTTCAGGCCCCACGACCAGACCCCCCCCCAAAAAAAAGAGGTGACCAGAGACACCTCTGATGCCAAAGTGTTATTCATTTTGGTCTCTTTATCTCCTTCCTCTGGTGGAATAGAATCTGTGTCAGGCACCACGGACTGATACAGGTCGGCTACATCGTGTTGTGGCTGGCTCCTCATCTTCTGACTCAGGAGCAGGAGAGTCTGTCTCAGATGCCATGGATAAGAAATCCTCTAGATACAGATCACCGCTCCATGTTGTGGATCTACGTTTGGGGGTGCAGGTGAAGATGCAGGCAGAGGCTCATCAAAAGCCACGTAGACTGTGTCCTCTGCTGGTTCTGCGTCGTCTGCCTCTGATAGAGGTGTCTTCACAGTGTGACCTGCAGAGATGCACAAGACTCAGACAGAACTGCTCTCCCGGGCTGTGGCTCCTCTGCTGCTGCTTCTGGCGGGGCTGGGACTGTCTCCACGGCTGTGCACACATCCACCGGGAGATCCACGTGGGTACATGGCAGTGCTGGCTCTTCTGCAGGCACCACTGGAGATGCAAGGATCTGAGATGAAGAGGACTCGGCCATCCTGGCCTCCAGGTCAGCTGGAGCACATGCTGATTCTTCAGCTGCTATCTCAGCCCCACACAGCTTTGTCTTCAGTGCAGTGGGCACAGCCCACTTGGTGTCCACCACACTTGGCACCTGGGGTTGGCTTGTAGGACTCACAGCAGTGTCCCCATCCCTGCTTTCCTGGGCTAGGCTGCCAGGTGCCACCTGCCGGTCTCTCCTTAGGAACTGCCAGAAGGTTCTTCTGGGTCTGGGTTGGGGCTGGGGTCTGGGTCGGGGGTTGATCCAGTGTCTGCAGGTGTCAGCCAGGCGTTCTCTGCAGGATCTCCTGAAGTCTGAGGTAGTGAAAAGCGTGCAGCAACAGGAAAACATGTCGCTTTTCTTGGTATCTCTAGATGAGTTTTCCTGTTGTGGCTGGTTCTGGAGACCTGGGTTCCAAGTTCTCTTTGTTCTTCTGTCGGGGCTGAGGTCACTTCCTGGGGTCCTCTTACCTAAGTCTCTTCCTCTATCAGGACCCCACCAAATCCTCCTGGGCTTCTGCCTGTTCCTCATAAGACACTCACTATTTGCAGAACTGAACAGTTTTACCAACACACCCCACCATCCCCCAAAAGGCCTGGGTGCAGTTAGTGCCTCAGTTTCCAGGAGATGGAGGTGAATTTAGAATATTTAATATCTAGGTCTTTGAATGTTGTCATGCATTCACGTGATTTTTCCAAGGCTTGGTGTTTTTACTAATGCAAAAAAAAATTAGAGCTAAAAATGATCACAGGAAGTGATTAAAAACAAAAACTTCACCTACAGAGACATACACGGAAATTGAAACATGTAGAGACTAATATGTATCCACATGTGTGTATAGTCTCATGCAGACACAGATATACATACTATGCATGTGAGCCCTCTTCTAAGACAAGACAGCTTGGGCCAACAAGTCCTGAAGGACAGGGCTGCTCACTTCTTGTGTTTAATTAGAGCCTCCTTAGTCAGTTTAGTCCCATAACTCTAACTTCATCTCCTGTCTCTCTAAGGCAGGGTGGGAGAAGTCTCTGAATTCAGGTACACTGAAAGCTAGTCTTTTGAGGCAATGGGAATGTATCTGCTCTCACCATTTCTAGAGCTACAGCCAGTGCCTGGTGGTGCTGTGCTGGAGGTTTTTCTCATTCAATGGAGTACTTGGTTCAATTGGCAATCCCTTCTACCCTGGCATCCCCAAAACCAAAGCCTCCTCATGTAAGAAAATGAATCATTTGTGTCTACTGTACCCAACAGAGGTTTGTCTATATTACTAGAGAAGCAGTAAAGGGAATTGCAGAAAAATTAAGTACCACTATTAAGATGGCATGGGAAAATTGAATGGCTCCTGATAAGATTTGGCAGGAAAATAGAGGGTATGTGTCCTGATTTGGGGTGAAGGATGTTCCTTCATCCCCCAAAATACAGCCCTAAATGAGACCATCATCTAAAAAATCAGAGGTAAATGACTTCACTATCTGTCTAGAAAATGGAAGAGGATGTTCACCTAAATTCTAATGTCCCTCATTATTGTCATTGGGACTGATTGGAACTAATTCAAAGATTCATAGACTGCCCTATCCATTCTTCTGTTTTATACCAACTGTTAAATACAGCTAAGGTAGAGAGTAGAATAATGTTAAAAGAGTTTGAAGAAAGGAATAGAAATATAAGGAGGAGCAATTGTGAGAAAAATCATCTTTTCTATCAAAGTATGTTGTTTAAAAATTTCTTCTTTGGCCTGGTCACTTCGCTCTTCTTAATCATTCTGCTAAGACAATATAAGCAAGTAAAGAAAGTAGTAGATGATGTGAGTAATTAAGACATCCTACTTGCTTGAAACTAGCCAATCATGAGCAGTTTATGAACCTGAGCTTGGCCAATCCAAGCAAAGGGACAGGGCCTGCTGCATGATGGATAAAAAAGGAGCAGCCCATCTGCTCTGTGTGTTTGTTTGCCAGATTTTTGGCTGATGGCACACCCTTCTGCAGAAATAAACTTTGCCATGCTTAGTTCCTTTCAAGATGGCGTCCACACCCCAACATCTCAAGCCATTTCTAACAATCTATTGGAATAGGGAAGAATGATAAAAGGAGTGATTGATCAGGATTCATTGTATTCATAAGCTAACACAATTAATATTCTTTTGTACAACAGCTTAAAGAAAAAATTTTTAAAAATGTTAAAATAGGTATGTGTGTGAAAATGAAAATACTTAAGAATCAATTATCAGGCAAATTATGTTCTTATTTAATATAAAATTTTTCTTTGGAAAACTTAATAAATTATTTTTCAATTACAGAAGGTAAATAGCAGGAAAATAGTCTTAAGAACATTATACATTTCCATAACTAGTGAACCATGATAAGAATCATTAATGTGTTTTAAACTTGTTATAAATATAGAAAAAATAAGAATTCTCTAGTGATGATTATTCCAATAGAAATTCATGGTATGGGAATTTCCACTAATATTTCATCTATATATAATTTATCTACTGTGTCAGTCAGAGGCTAATCAGAAGGCAGAAACCATATCAATTGTTGAAACAAGATGGAAGAGGTTTTCTGTGTCTGTTTTTTGGTTTTTGGTTTTTGGGTTTTTTTGGTGCTAGTCCTGGGGCTTGAACTCAGGACCTGAGCACTGTCCCTAAGCTTTTTTGCTCCAAGCTAGTACTCTACTTCTTGAGCCACAGCTCCACTCCTGGCTTTTTTTCTATGATTAATTGGAGATATGTACCCACACTAACTTTCCTGTCCAGGCTAGCTTTGAACAGAAATCCTCAAATCTCAGCCTCTTGAGTAGCTAGGATTACAGATATGAGCCACTGGCACCCAGCATAATGAAAGATTTCTTAATGGCATGAAGTCATTAACCAGGAAATTTAGAGGATTAAAAAAAAAAAAACCACTGAAAGATAATGGAGGTACTAATGCAGGAAGAGGGAGCACCTCTTAGCATGGAGGAACAAAGGGAAGAGGTTGGAGTGATCTCAGGGCCTGGCAGCAGGGTGAAACTTATGCACCAATGACTCAGACCTCTGAGAGTTGAGCTTTGGCTGGCTGATGACCCTAAGGGGAAAAAACAGGACCAGTTCTGTAAGTGCTACAGGAACTGCAAACTGAATTCTGACTTTGCCTCCAAAAGGAATTGCCACCTTGTAAAAGACAGACTGCCATACTGAAAGAATGCCACACTAAGATACTGTTCATAGAAATGGCAGGTGGCAGAATGCCACACTAAGATACTGTTCATAGAAATGGCAGGTGGCAAGAAAGCAAATCAGGAGGAACACATTCCTCCTCTCTCTCTCTCTCTCCTGGGGCTGGAGCCTTGGTCTTGTGCAGAAATGAATGAAGAACCACTCCCCACATCCCATAACAGTTAGGGTGGTTTTGAAAGGATTGAACCAACAATTTAATAAGTAGTAACTAAATGAAAAGTACCCATTGTTCACCGATTTAAAATATTTACACTTGTATTTGCTTAATAAGCAAGGTGCACTGGCCAAGTCTCCTATATAGTGCAATATTTCGAAGACCAGTAGATCTTAATATAAGGACAGTATCCTCCATGACCCAAAGAGAAGAAACCAAATTATGCAATGGTGCAGGAGTGACTCAGGAAACCCTTTACCCCATAGACTAAAGAGATTGCAACCTTCACTCTTGTTTATTTCCCACTGGCTGTCACTGGCTGCTAAGCCCTTGTGCACTGCTGTCCTTTTAGAAGCAAATGAACTTGCCTCTAATTCCTCCAGGGAAACTGATTTGGAAAGAAGGAAACTTGCAAAAATGTCATTCTTCTTCTTGATGCTCTTCCTGTGAGATTGCTGTACCGTGTGTGTGTGTGTGTGTGTGTGTGTGTGTGTGTGTATGTGTGTGTGTGTCTGTGTGTCTGTGTGTGTCTGTGTATGTGTCTGTATGTGTGTGTCTGTCTGTATGTGTGTGTGTGTGTGTGTGTGTGTGTGTGTTCCAAAGAACAACTGGAATTTGTAGACCCTGGGTACTGGTGGCTCACGCCTGTAATCCTAGCTACTCAGGAGTCTGAGATCTGAGGATCGCGGTTCAAAGCCAGCCCAGGCAGGACAGTCCATGAGACTCTTATCGCCAATAAAACACCAGAAAACCAGAAGTGGTGCTGTAGCTCATGTGGTTGAGCGCTAGCCTTGAGCTGAAGAGGGACAGTGCTCAGGCCCATAGTTCAAGGCCCACTAAGATTACAGGTGTAAGTGACTGCACCTGAGCTCTTAGACACTTTTGTATTACAAATGATGAAACTTTGTGTATTTCATGTAGTTCGTTTGCATCCAAACTAACACTGGACAGAATTTCATTGAATCAGTATAGAAACTTAATTACAAATTTTTGTTATATACAAACTTTATTCATTCCTAGGTATGTTTAATAAATACCATCACAGTACTAAAAAATTCTATTTTACATCCCTTGTGAGAAAAAAAATATTTAGAATAGTTGGAATATTTTTATATTTATAAGAAAGTATTTCTGTATATACTCTAGTATTTCTAGAATTTCACAAAAAATTGCTTTTATTTTACTGTTTCTTAGATATTCCCTGCAGTTCTAAAATTAAATGTCATTTGCATTTAATCCAAACTGTATCAAAAATGACCTTTTCAACATAGATAATCAAACAATCATAAGATATAATATTTGTTCAAGTACTGGGCATTTCTGATGCAAATAATTCAATCTTTACTCAATTTTCCTCCACCACATCTTCAAATTCACTCCTTTTCCAATGTTGAATTCCATAGTCTGGGTTCATGAAATTGATAATAACTATTCAGGATATGGACAATGAACAAATTTAGGAGAGACGTTGAAGGGAAGAGAAAGGAAAGGAAATAGAGAAGAGAGAGAGAAAAGAAGGCAAAAGAATGAGGAAGAGACAGAGAGTGACAGATGAGACACAGACACAAGGCAAATAAAGAAAAGCCATTATTCAGAGAAAGCAGAGTTGCAATGAGAGTTGTATATAACTGACACCACGCTAAATGGGGAAAGACTGAAACCATGTCCATTAAAGTCAGGAATGAGACAAGGATGTCTGCTCTCATTCTTAGTTAATAAAGTAGTGGAACCTAATCAGAGAAATATAGCAATAGAAAGAACTGAAAGGGATTCAGATCAAGCAGGAGAAGTTTATATTATCCTCATTTGCAAATGAGATAATCCATTCTTAGAGAAGCCCTAGGAATTCCACCAGAAAACTCAAAAATCTGATCATCTGCTTCAACCACACAGCAGGATATAAAGTCAACCTTCATAACAAAACATAAAAATCACAAGTATGTTAATACTATCCCTCATAATAATAGCTACATGATAAAAGGAATCATGATAAATTATACTTTACAATCACTCTTTTTTTTAGGAAAAAAACTTGATCCTAAGGTTTGTTTTTTTAATGAAAGAGTTGGGGAGCCAGCTCTGATCAGATCTTGAGAATGTTCCATTGGTACAATGAAAGATGGAATCACTGATTCAGATTTGAGGAAGGGTTGAAGCAAGACTGACAAGATAGATTTTGACAAGTGGTTTAACTGGGGCTATTACATCAGTTATAATATTTATTAAAGCAAGAATAATAATTCATACTTTAATTTGTGCCAATTACATTTTGTCTTTTTTAAGACGATGGAACAAGGCGATCAGGATTTGCACCATTGTTTTCTGCCTGTCCAGTGAGCTCTATGTTTATGACTCACCATTTAACTGAGACATTGTCTCCTCTCACCAGCAATCCCAATAAATATTTTCTTATAACTGGCAGATTTTTATAATACAAAATAAATGTAGCCAATAAAGTCATTGCAAAAGAAACTTTTTCATTATTTTCTCTGCAGTTTCATATGGAGAGCACAGGTCTTCCCTCTTTCCTCTATGCTTTTCGAAACTTGGACACTAGTTGTTTTCAACAATATAAGAAATTCAAAGGGGAAAGAAAGCATACTCTCCAAATCATGTCACCCAACCCCTCAATTCTGGTATTGTATTAATTAAACCAGTAGAGAACACGCATTCCTGGATTCTTTAAAGGAATAAACTTTCCAAAACCCCATACATTTTGCTAGTGTCCCTGAAGTCTTTGAATTGAGTTGACCATGAGCACATTAGTATCCATGATAGTCTTTATTATTGTTTGGACAGAAGTTTTTATGCTTGTTTATAAGTACTGCAGGTAATTTTCCTTTGACTGTGTTAACTTCTAGAGGAAAAGCTTCAGTTTACTAAAAAGCTAGAGCTGAGCCTGGCACCAGTGGTATACACCAGTAATCCAACTTACTCAGGAGGCTGAGATCTGAACATCACAGTTCTTCAAAACCAGGCAGGAAAATTTGTGAGAATCTTATCTCTGAGTAATTACAGAAAAAGCCAGAAGTGGCATTGTAGCTCAAGTGGTAGAGTGCTAGCCTTCAATAAAATGGAGCTGAGAGACAACACCCAGGACCAGAGTTTAAGCCCTAGGACTGGCACAAAAAGAAAAAGAAAAAAAATGTAACTATTGAAGCAATATAGCAATGGCATAAAAACAGAAACATAAATCCTAGCACAAGTGGCTCATACCTGTAATTCTAGCTATGCAAGCAGCTAAGATCTGAGGATCAAACCAGCCTGAAAGAAGTTAGTGAGACTCTTCCCTCCAATTAACCAACAAAAAGCTGGAAGTGGAAATATGACTCAAGTGGTAGAGTACAGCCTTGAGTGAAGAAATCAAGCAACAGCTCAAGGCCCTGAGTTCAAGTCCCAGTACTAGCACCAAAACTAAATGAATGAAGAGAAAGCATGAAAGAGAAATCTCTAAGGAGGTAGATATTTAGAAGACCAATTTAAACATGAAATAAATATGCATGCATATTGACATGTGACATGGAATGTTTTTAAGACATACAACATTTATTTTTGACATATTTTAAGTAGAAATGACTTAAATAACATCTTAAAGCTGCTTTATTTTTATTCCTTATTATATAAACCATTGAAAGTGATATATCAGTGACTATCATGTTTTGACTGGAAATTTTTATGCGTAAGGTTTTAAGCAGCAATCCTGTTCTTCATTATTGAAGCAAAAAAGAAACACTCAACTGGAAAGACAGGAAATAATCTACCAGGCAGAAATTATTTCCCAATGGGCCTCATGCTTCAAAATATCACATTATACCTAATAAAACTACAATTATTAATTGTCAATCAAAACAAAATAAAACAGTCAGGATCAGATAGCTCTGCATATAATCCCAGCTATTCAGGAGGCTGAGATCTGATCCAAATCCAGCCTGGACAGGAAAGTCTGTGAAACTCTTATGTCCAATTAACCACCAAAAAGCTGGAAGTTGTAGATGAGCAAAAAAAGTAAAATAATGAAACAGAAAAAAGTCTGTTGTCACACTACATATAAAAACTTTAACCCTTCTACTCAAGGCAAAGACTTTCTCCTCGAAGCTACAAAAGAAAGAAGTAAACAATATGCCTTTAAATAAATCATACCTAAAATTAGTTGTCTGAAGAGAGCAAAAGAATAAGCTTTTGAAGATATGTGTAAAAGGCTGGGTGCTGGTGGTTCACACCTATAATCCCAGCTATTCAGGAGGCTGAGATCTGAGGATCACTGTTTGAAGCCAGCCTAGGGAAGAAAGTCTGTAAGATTCTTATCTACAATAGTCTACCAAAGTAAGCTGCAAGTGATGCTGTGGCTCAAGTGGTAGAGCTCTAGCTTGAGTGAAACAGCTAAAAGACAGTGCCCAGGCCCTGCATTCAAGCCCCAAGATCAGTACAAAAATCAGTAACAATAAAAATTAAAAGATGTGCATAAAAATACATAATAAATCAAAATAGTCTCAGAAAGAATAGCTGATAAAGTAGAATTGGAGGAAAAATCCTCAACAATGAAATATTTAAAATATTGTTTTGTTTAAATCTGCAAGTTTGTGGGGAATAATGATTGACCTTTCTGGATAAAACAGCAC
The DNA here is from genome assembly GCF_019054845.1 of Dipodomys spectabilis. Lineage (NCBI taxonomy): Eukaryota > Metazoa > Chordata > Mammalia > Rodentia > Heteromyidae > Dipodomys > Dipodomys spectabilis. The sequence continues at coordinate 3,980,923 of NW_024870779.1, forward strand.
CAGAGTTGAACAAAAAGATTTAGAAACACAAGACCTATCAGAAGAAACCATGTACACAGTAAGAGGATGAGCAGAATAAGTTACAATATAATAATAATAATAATAATAAATCAACCAAAGAGGCAGAAATTTTACAATTGCACATAGCTTTGAGTATGCGTTTTCCTGAAGATGAAGGACACAGAAAAACATGAAATTACAGTTCTAAATGTACTTTTTTCTTTCCCTTGGAATAAGCCTTGTGAAAAATTTTTAGTTCCTTTCCCAAATAAGATTTTAAAGATAAATAAAATTTTAAATAGCAAAATGGAATAAATACATGTAATACAGGTAATACTATGCTCATTTTAAAAAAACTGAATACTTAAAATTTTCTAGCTATTCCAGTCCTGACTTCTTCAGGGAACCCAACCCCCAGCCTCCCCTCCAGACTACCAAACAGTGTGCGATATGCTGAGCTGGCTGAGATACCTTACAACCTGAAGCTCAAGTTCATCACAGGTAGATGTAGAAACCAGAAGTTGTATAGATAGTATTTTGACAGTATTAATAAATTCAATTTTAATCCAATGTAAAAACAAAAATCACAACACTCTACCATACCTAGAAAAGGTTCGAAGTGACCAGATTTTTTTTAAAAAAAAAATCTATTCAAAAAACTTTATGTCGAAGAAAAGGAGCTGTGGCTTAAGTTGTAGAGCGCTAGACGTGAGGGGAAAAGCCAAGCAAGAGCACAAGAGGAAAATTAAGATACTGGCACAAATATTTACATATATATGAAGAATATATATATATATATATATATATATATATATATATATATATATATATATATATATATATACACACACACACACACATATATATGTAATAAGAAATGCCGGAGGTTGTGTGAAAAATGGCACACCAAGTAAGCTGTAATTACACAGAGTTACACACTAAAGTCGATTTTATAACGTGTGCACCTGCTCACAGAGCCTGGGAGACCCTGCCTGGAGCAGGGCACAGGTGCTCAGCGCCCATCGGATGGAGCCTGTCCAGGGGAGAAGCGGGTCGCAGATCTGCAGCGGTCACACGCACGCGCAGGACGGCCTGAATCATGCTGAAAGCCTGAGGATGCCACCAATGATACTCCCCACCCCCACCCCCCAACACACACAGCACCTAGTGGGAAATGCTCTCCAGCACCCGGGGCGGGGCACTTCTGAAAGGGGCAACCCAGTCTACAACCATGAGAGATGCGTCCTCCCTATGATGCCCAGATTGTGGCTACAGAGCTCAGCAATACAGCTGAGTGTCAATAAAATACTGCATATTAGAAGTGGAACTGTGGCTCAAAGCGGTAGAGCACTAGCCTTGAGCAAAAGAGCTCAAGGACAGCGTCCAGGCACTGAGTTCAAACCCCATAACTGACTTAAAAACAAAAAGAAAAATACTGCATATTGTACTTTGAGAGCCACAAGGTCCCCAAACAAGGTGATTGGAGAGTCATTATTTTTACGCTCTATGTGATGGTTAACCCTGTTTCTCAGTAATGTGTATGCCTAACTCTGATAACATTTTGATCATTTGATGTATTTTCTTGTTATATTTTTCTATTTCTTTCCTTTTTTCTTCCTTTATTTTTCTTTCTTTTTTTATTTTTCTTTTTTAATATTTTTATTTTTTTATATTTCCCTTGTTTTTCTTGTCTTTCTCTTTTTCTTCTCACTCAGCAGCATCCGAATATACATTCGTCTCAGCATTCTCCAAAATAGATCACATTTTAGGTCACCAAGCAAATTTGTTCAAATTCAAAACATTGAAGTTCTTCCCTAGAAAAAAAAAAAAGAAATGCAAATCCAAACAATATTGAGATTCCACCTCACCCCAGTTAGAATGGTCATTATCAAGAAAACTAACAATAACAGATGCTGGTGGAGATGTGGCCAAAAAGCAATGCTACAACACTCTTGGTTCAAATGTAAACTTGTCCACCCTCTCTGGAAAGCAATTTGGAGGCTCCGCAAAAGACTAAACATAGAGCTTCCCTAAAAACCAGCAATTCCACATCTGGGCACTTATACAATACACCACAAATGAGGCCACACTAAAGCTACCAGCACAACGATGCAGCATTGTTTATCATAGCCAGGATATGGAATCAACCCGGATGTTCCTCAACAGATGAATGGATCAAGAAAATGGGGTATACATACACCAGAAAGAATGATTATGTACCATTTGTAAGGAAATGAGACATGGAAAAAACCATAATAGTGAAGCAAGCCAAACACAAAGAAACATAGGTTGCCTGGTTTCCCTCATTTGTTGTAACTAGAATGTGCCTTTAAATCTTCCCGTAAACATACTGGATGGTAAAAGACAAAAAAATACACTTGGACATGATAAATTATACCGGACTCTAAGTGTTCACACAATGAGACCAAAGGAGAATATTCTTAGGAGAAGATCACAAAGGCTCAGTAGGTATATGATATGATCATACAAAATATTTATTGAAATGAACACCAAGAAATGGAAACAAGAGGTTTGTTGTTATTTGGGGGTTTTGTTTTGTTTTCTTCTCATTTGCCGTTTTTGATTTCCGTAGCTTCTGTCTTGTATGTAAATTGATCTGTTTGGGGAAGCTTAAGAAAGGGCACAGAAATGGAGAGACAAAGGGTGAACAAATGCAACAGTGATACTCAGTAGACACTATGTTAAAAATAAACTATACAACTTGTAGCGGGGGTCAGGACAGAAAAGCTAGGAGAAAGTGAGGGAAGGGGTAACATTGTTCAAAAGGAAATGTACTCATGACCTGACTTATGTAACTGTGACCCTTCTGTCCAGCATATTACAATAAAAATTTTAAAATTAAATAAAAATAAATAGAAATGCCATTCAAATTTGCCATAGAATTGTTTTCCAGATTGATTCTTCCATTCTACTATGACTATACTAGATACGTAAATAAATGTTCTAACACTTTTTAAAATATCTGATTTCAAGTCTCTATTGCTAAATTTTAACTTTATGGAAACAGAACTCTTAGACAACCGTGGGATTCCATTCATCCCATGCTTTCTGCCCAGGAGCCACGTTAGGTTTCCAAGGCTCCACAAATGATGGGTATATAATATGTGAGGGCAGTCAGCAGATGCCAAACCTCTGTCTGCATAGACAGCTTCTTCAGGAGAAAACAGAAGGGTAGCTGGCTTAGAAGGTTTCTAGGCCTGGAAGTCTGAGAAACTTGGTCGAAATTTGATCTATTTAATACAGAAACCACTGAGTACTATTTTACTTAAAAGCCAAATATAGGTTTCAAATAATCCTTCATATGCTGACTATAGAACAACAGGAACCCGTTCTAAGTGTCCATTCAGTACCATTTAAAGTCTTTAAGGAATTATAACTCATAGTTCAATCCAATTCAGGACCAAAAATCAAAATATGACAATATATTCTTATGGGAGGGTGGGTTTTTCTTAAATTCCTTCATCTCCTAAAATTATTTCTTTTCTTTTATAAGCACATAAGCAAGGGATATTACTCAGCCTCTTCTTCCTCCAAATGAATTCTTTCATGACATAAATTATAGAGATTTCTATTATTTAACAATATAGTCCTAGCTAGGTGCTGGTGGCCTGTCATCCTAGCTACTCAGGAGGCTCAGATCTGAGGATCCAAAGCCAACACAGGCAGAAAAGTCCATGAGACTCTTATCTCTAATAAACTACTAGAATAAGCCAGAAGTGATGCTGTGGCTCAAGTACTAGAGCAGTAGCCTTGAACACAAAGAAGCTCAGAGACGGTTCCCAGACTCTGAGTTCAAGCCCTAGGACTGGCAAAAAAAAAAAAAAAGAAAAAGAAAAAAGAAAAAGTAAAGTCCTTCAAAACTGCCAGACACAATTAGAATTTAAGAGCCAGAAAGCTGTGCTAGCCGACTTCACACCACATACCCTCTACAACTCAAAAGCAATGTTAGGATTACCAGGTTTTACCAAGGCAGTTTACCTTCAGGGCACAAATGTCCTCAATTAAGTTACACCAGGACTCATTAACCAGAAGAAACCATTCAAGTGAACACTAGGTAATCATTGACCAAGGTCAAACTTTAACTTTCAAGGGAAAGTGACCTTTGGCAGCCTGCACAAAGCCAAACTGTGCCAAAGGTCCTGGAAATGCCAATATCCCAGTTGTGAAAAATGTCCTCGAGTTGCTTGGCTCTGGTCTTAGAAAGAGCAAGGAAGTGTCAGGAGCCAGTGCAAGGAACAGTTTGGGGACAAAGGGAATTGGAAAGGGCTGATAGAGACAAAGGAGGAACTTCAGGGAGGATGACTAGGGCTGAGTACTCCTGTAGGTGACTGTGGGTAAAGGCCCAAATGTCCCACGGGACCATGAGACTAAACAGTATGACCTCAGTCGCAATACCCAGACCACTTCGAACTTCCTCTCAGCTTAGACCCACCTTTTCAGGAACACTTCATCTTCCCTCTGCTCCTTTCTCTCTGCTTCTTCCACTAAAGATATGCAAAGGAACTTGCCAAAGAGCAGAGCAGAAGCATAGTTAAAAGGAAAAGAGCTAATTTTTATGAAAAATAGTTCTTAGAAAATAACTTCAATGCAACTGGGATACTCACAAGACAATATGTTGGAAATGAACTTTACAATTTGTGGGGGGCAGACATTGGGAAGGAGGGAAAGTGGGAGCAAAATGAGTGAAGGGGTAACAATTTTAGACAAAAAAACGTACTCACTACCTTACATATGTAACTGTTACCCCTCTGTATATCACTTTGACAATAAAATTAAATTTTTTTAAATAAAAACAGATTCCAGTTGCTCACACCTGTAGTCCTACCTACTCAGGAGGCTGAAATATAAGGAAAATAGTTCAAAGCCAATCTAGACAAAGACTCTTATCACAAATTAACTACCAAAAAGCTGGAAGTGGACACAAGACTCAAGTGGTAGAGCACTAGCCTTGAGCAAAAAACTCAAGGACAGTGCCCAGGCCCTGAGTTCAAGCCCCAAGATCAGCATCAACAAAAACAAAACCAGAAAACAAAAACAACTTAGGTTTCAAACAACTATATATGGCTGAAAATAGAAGTCATTTTAGCTATCATATTAAAACATATACAAAGTTTCTCTTTCTTATAACAACCTAACTTTGACTTATACACCCTCAGTAACTAACTTGTAAAAACATTTCAAAGCCAAAATAAACTTAATCATGCTAACAGAATCCCACCTGTTTAGTTTTTGTTCATTTGTTGAGTTATGTTTGTATGCGAAGATACAATATATTAGAGCTGGAGGTATCCTTAAAATCATCCCCAGGATTTTTTAAATCATTCATTCTCTGAAATCTACTAAAGATTGAGCCAGAGAAAGACCTAGTAGATTTATTAAAAACTTGAACAATGGGCTGGGAATGTGGCTTCGTGGTAGAGTGCTCACCAAGCATGCATGAAGTCCTAAGTTCAATTCCTTAGTACCACATATACAGAAAAATACTGGAAGTAGTGCTATGGCTCAAGTGGTAGAGCATTAGCCTTGAACCAAAGAAGCATAGGGACAGTGCCCAGGCCCTGACTTCAAGCATCAGGACTGACAAAAACAAATCATGAACAAAAATTAATTTGTAGGCAGGTAAAGTGACACATGCCTATCATCCCAGATTCTCAAGGAGGCTGATCGAAGTTCAAAACCATCCTGGGCAGAAAAATCTGTGTCCACTATAGCCAATAAGCTCCCAGAAACTAAATCTGTGGAGGTGTGACACAAGTGGTAAAGCACTCACTTCGACTAGCTCCGTACTGACACACATTAAAATTAACTTCCTGCTTGCTTCCCTCATGGATGTGGCACCCTTATTGGACTTGAGCCTCTTCTTGTCTCTCTGGTTTGTGTGGAGGGAAAACGGAATCTAGGACAGGTTGCCCCTACATTCCTCCCTTGCCTGTCCTTGTTGCTAGTTCCTTTTTTCAATCTTATGAGGGGCTGGCCATGACAAGAATGTGCTTGCACAGTAGGCTCCACCCAGGGCTCTTGTCTTCCCAAGAAGCCTGTTGTCTTGAAGACACCCAGCTTTGATTTGCCTCGGTGATAGCCTTCTGCCCCTAGGATCTTCACATTCATCTGAAGGAAGCATACAGGGAGTGTTACGAAAACAATCGCTGTGTCTTCCCCAAATTCCTTTGTACTCCTAAACTGACAGTATTTAGAAGTGGCATTTTTAGGAAGGTGTTAGACTTAGAGAAGGTTCTGGGGGCACTTCTCTATTCCCCAGTTCCCTGTCCTGTGTGAATGCAGCAAGAAAGCAGCCATCACAAAAAGGAAATCTACAGTCCCTCAAATTGAACTTCTATCCTCTAGAACTGTGAGGAATAGATGTCTGTTGGTTAAGATGACCATTTTATGGTATTTTGTTACAGTCATATGAGCTGGCTGATATTGAATATTTACTGTTCCCTTGGTGCCAGTACTAAACATTTGCCCTCACCCAGCTTGGGTCCCCTCACTATCTCTTTTGACTAATCTGTGAGTTCTAATAGCTGGTTTCTATTAGATGAGGCCTGGCTGTCACCTTTCAAAAAGCCAGTACTCTTTCCAACACCTCCGATCAATGGTGCCCACTAGACATGAATGTGCATAAGATACACAAACAAGAACTATGAGTGCAAGTCTGAAATTACTACTTATATGGACATCAACCATAACAGAACTGTGGAGCTATACATTGGAGATTACACTTGAAAGTCAACTATTTTTTTTCAATAGTTGAGGAAACTAAATGCTAGCAGAACTGTTAGCTATCTAAGTAGATCAGCAGGATAGAAACAGGAACAACAAACACCATTTCTCAAACCAGTGGATGCCAGAAGCTATGATTTTGATTGAAAGGAAAAGGCTAAGGTCATTTTCCTAATGGCACATGCATACATCCACCCTAGTTTGTCTTCTAAGAGTTTGGGCAATGCTGATATCATCCTGCATGCCTAATACTTCACCACAAGAGATTACAGCATGACTAATCAAAGCCATAATAGCAAGCATAGCTTCTTGTTCTCTTTATTTAAATTGTCATCTCCTAAACCAAAAATCTTCCACATCAATTGAACTAAAAATTAGAGAGTCATGCCTGTTAAGCATTTGAGGATGGAGAGATAAATAAACAAGACGCTTCATTGTTGAAGCAAAAGGCAGTTCATTGGAGAAACTGCCAGCTGCAGTCTATCAGCAGGGGGGTGGGGGGAAGGAGGAATCCTTGTAAGAATTTGTACTTCAAAAACCCGAGTCTCACCATTAAATCCAAAAGGTAAGATCATTTATTTTGGAAGAATCAAGGAAATGTTCATGTAAGAGATGTGAATGGTGAGTAGTATTTGAATAAAAATTAAAAAGAGGGCTAGAGAGAATAACTTTTTTTAAAGAGATGGAAAATAAAGGAGAAGCTTGGAGCTGGACACAAGTAGACCCTTCCAACGCCCACTGTAAATGACATTGGAGAATGGAGAGGGTCGTGATGGATAGGTCAAAGCCAGTCAGATCACCGTGATCTGACTGGCTCTGCACATGAAGAAGCTCCTTTTTATTCAACATGTGAGGGAAAACAAAAATAATATCCATAGTTGAGAAACCATAATTATAAAAGTATAACATTAAACAAGAACATAGTAATAGAAGATTTCCAGCTACCCTGCTTCGTGTAGACACTCGGACTGGGGGGAGTTCACTTTCTCACTGTTATCACTGGGATCCTAGCTCCAGTTATCTCTTCACTGTCATTGGTTTCATCTTTTCAAAATCTGCTGATGTTTTTCACTTGTTGGCTGCCAAGAGCCTGGCTGTGGCTCCAGCCATCACTTAACAGCTCTTTGGCTTCCCATCTCCATTCATCCATCACATGCTTGAAATCCATCCAAAAACTGCAGCAAAGTCTCACTTTTTCCATTTCTTGTCATCCTCATGTTACACCAGCCTCAAGTACACCTGAAAACTAGATTCAAGGCATTTCTGGTTCTAATGCTACGCATGTCATGCCTTTGAGTTTTCAGAATGTTCTTCAAGGCCACGGTCACCGGCATCTTATTGAAATGGATTTAGGATAACTTTTGTGTTCAGGGGTCAGTCTGACTGAGAGCAAGGGTCATGCAGGATTTGTCTGTGAAGTTGCACGAGATTCTGGATATACATAGATAGACAGAGACAGAGACAGAGACAGAAAGTGTGTGTACTGGTACTGAGGCTTGAATTGAGGGCCTAGGCACTGTCCTTTAGCTTTTTAACTCAAGGCTGGCATTCTACCACTTGAGCCATAGTTCTACCTCCAACTATTCTGGCAGCTAATTGGAGGTGAGAATCTCACAGATTTCTGCCTGGGCTGGCTTGCAATCACAAGCCTCAGATTGCAACTTTATCTTAAATAGCTAAGACTACAGGCATGAGCTACTGGCACCTGGCTGGTGCCAGTGAGGTTTTGGTTAATACAATGTGCTATCTATGTCATGAGCCACGCCTCCACCTCTATTTTAATTATATTTTAGATAAGGTCTCACAATCTTTACACTGTGTTGGCTTCAGACTACAATCTCCTTAGTTAGGCCTCTTTTATAGTTGAGATTACAGGTACAAACCACCACACCAAGATTTTGTTGAGATGGAGGCTGAGTAACTTTCTACCTAGGCTGGCTTCCATGAACTTCTGATCTCTACCTCCTAATGGCTTCACCTAAAAGTATGATCCACAAAACACATCTATTATTATTACTAATATTATTACTTAGTTGTACAGAGGAGTTTCAATTCAACATGTCAGTTTATGGGTACACTGCATGTTCATCAAGCACCACTTCTACCATTCTCCCCCATCTCCCTCAACCTCACCCATCCCCTCAAGTTAGCTGGTGTCATTTTCACATATGTATATAGAATATTATGACTTGTTCACCCACGTTTCCTCTCTCCATTCATCTGCCTTCCCTCCTTTAACCCCCCTCCAACAACACATTTTAACTTCATGGTATTCATTTTGCTAAACTCTTAAGTCAGTCGTTCAAAATAGTTTTACCATTGGAATCCTCCTCTAGGTATAACTTTAGTTAATATGTCTATGATATATGCAGATGTCCACGTATATGTTTTCATGTATGTCCATAAGCTAGACCTAACATCCACATATGAGAGAAAGAATGTGTCTTCTGACTCCCTGAGCCTGACTTACTTCATTTAACATCATTTTTTTCAGATCCTTCCCTTTCCCTGCAAATGTTAACCTATTATTCTTCTTGATGGGTGAGGAAAATTCCATATGTGTGTATATTTATATGTTTATGTACACACACATATGTTTTCTTGATCCTTTTGTCTGCTATAGGGCATCTGGTCTGTTTCCATAGCTTGGCTATGGTGAAACAGCAATGCACTTAGATGTGCAAAAGTCTTTACTGTTTCCTGACTTGTAATCCCAAAAGATAACATTTCAATGAAATGTGTAAGTCCTTACTTTGATAGAGAAATCTCTAGTTCCATAGATAAATCCCACTTGAAACATACTTGTCACTCTTCAGTTCTTATCTGTCTCTTTGCCTGCCTTTGTCCCTTCCTTCTTGACCTCCCTATTTTTCATCTCTGTGTAGTTGTAGTTATCTCAGATATACCTCAGCAATTCTACAGTCAACAGTTGTAAATCTCAGAACGACATTTCTTAGCAAATTGTACTCATTCTAGAGATAAAGATACTGAGCTACAGGAAAGATGTGATTATTTGGGGTATGCATGTGAAGATAGTTACAAAGATAACATAAAAGCACTGTGCTTCCAATCTTTAATCCACAGAGGAAAGTTCTAACCCCGATTTAAATTAGTTTGAAAGAGAACATGAATCTTTGCTCTGACATGGAAATAATTTTGGCTTCTGGCTAAGAAATCAATTACATCATATCAATTAACTTTAAGACAGAAAAGTCTGTCCAAGACCTGGCTGACCTAGTACTTAGAAGAAACCAGCTTTGGCTAGAGGAATCTTTTATGTAAGCAAACCTAGCCTCAGCAACCACCGCAAAATCCTACACTTTGCTTAAATCAGCTTGCCTCAGGTCATGATTTTGTAGATGATGCTTAGACATGAGATAAGTTTTTTGTCTACACTAAGATAAATTCTTCCATTCAGTGGAGAAAATAATTTTAGTTAGCCCGTTTATAGAATGCTATAACATGATTGATCTTTTATTTCCTTTTGACATTTGGTATCATCTTACATGATGTTTTTCAGATCACTATAAATACTGCTCTAGTTTCTAAACTAAATGTAGAAATAACTTCCAATAATATTTTCTTATCAGCTGGGTACCTATGGCTCATGTTTGCAATCCTAGCTACTCAATAGACATAAAGATCCTGGTTCAAAGCCAGCCAACATATATAAATCAGAGAGACTTTGATCTCCAAATAACTATCAAAAAAGCCAGAAGTGCTGGGCATTGGTGACTTATGCCAATAATCCTACATAGCTACTCAGGTGGCTGAGAAATGAGGATCACAGTTCAAAGCCAGACTGGGCAGGAAAGTTTGTAAGACTCTTATGTCCAATTCTACCAAAAAAGGTAGAAGTAGAGCTGTGGCTCAATTGGTAAAGGAATAGCTTTGAGCACAAAAGCTCAGGGACAGTGCCTAGGATCTAGGATCAAGCATTGGGACCATCACACGCACACACACAGGCACACACTTGCATACACACTCACACACACACACACACATAGAAGTAGAGATGTTTCTCACATGGTACAACATGATACAACACCAGCCGTGATTTTAAAAATGAGGCTCTAAGTTCAAGCCTCAATACCTGCATAAAAAAAAAAATAAAAGTTCGTGCTTTCATTAAACTCGGCTGTCCATCATTTTAATCACTTATGTCAATCATTATTAGTCACTTAAGTTATTGACATAAATAGTACTGGTATAGAATGCTAAAAATAATGGGTTTACAAGTAAATAGGAAGTATTTACAAAGAGTTATGTTTTACAAGAAGTATTTATGAGAAAATTGGAACCAGGGAGACTAAGCTTAAACCTTACAATAGCTAATAGTCTCAGCCATTAGACAAATTGCTTGGAATCTCTTGATGTGCAATAAGTATTAGGAATGACAACGATGATGATTGCTGTGTTAGAGATCACCTAGCTCAGAAATAGTCCACAGTGTGTACTCAGAATATTAATTACCTTTCACCTTTTCTACGAGGTAACAATACTGCATTGTTACAGTGAAACTTTTTATTCTCCAGATCTGTGATTTTACTAGAAATGACTATTTTAAGTTATAATAAGCATATAAAATATAGGCAGATTAGATATAAAAGAATGAAGTCCATTTTCTTCTAATTGCAAAAAAGTAAAGTAAAATAAATTCCAACCAAGATCCAAAAAGGAAATGTTTTAACAAATGCTATATTTTCCTTCACCAACTAGTAGAGCATTTATGGTTATGTTAGACTTCAAATATTACTTTACTTAATTGCCAGCTCGTTTTTCTCAATACTCCCAAAGGAGTTTTTGACTGACTATATGTCTAGCCTGTACTTGAAAGACATTCGAGTGCATCACTTTTTTGGAATGTTTTATGGCATGTTACAAGACTTGAAAAGGAGGGCTTAGTGCTAAATAAAAAAAAATCATCATCAAGGTAACTTATTCAAGAAAGACTAAAAAGAACAGATACAGGAAGAAAACAAATGAAAGGAGCAGAGAAAATTAGAACTTTCAAGAGAAAAACTGGAATAAGACCTAAAAGAAATTTACAAAATCAAAGATCAAAATGAATCCATAGTTCAGATACATTAATATGAATGTACCTATAACTCCAACCTAGCCTGATCTGCTATCTCATCCGAAGAAAAACTATGAAAGAAAGTAGTGTAAGCATAAAGATATGGTACTTTTTAAAGAATTTAGTTGAAATTAATATGCAACAGGTCTGAATTAATATGTAGCAGGTCTGACTGTGTGTAAATCAGAGTCTAATTTGCAAGGCTATGTATTATAAATATTTAAAATGGAAAAAATCTTAAATAAAGGTGAGCAAAGCCCAGTACAGGTGCTCTAAAAAGCCTGAGTCCATTTCTTTTTCAAACTAAGAGATTAGTATTTTGTCAGGACTTTAGGTATGTAGCAAAGTAAAAATATGATTTAATTCTTGCTACCAGTCTTTGATCTTTAACTAGAAAATGTCCTAGTTATAAATTTACTTTCAAAATTATTTCCTAGTTATTTAGACTATTTTGCAGGTAGTAAAGGAAAGGTAAAATCAGATGCAGGTTGGAATAAGCAATTTGGCATCTATAAATTCTAAGTTTATTCAATATATATAGAGAGAGAGAATATCAAATGCTTGTTAATTCTGAAAAATGTGAAGCTATGCTTTTAATCTTTATTTGATTCACCTGCTTTTAAGAACTACTTATCATACTAAAAGACTTATTTGTTGAAACTAGTAAGTATTCCCTAACACAAGAAGAGATTTAAGAACTAGTATGTATGGATTGCTTTAACTTAAATTTAAGTCAGTTTGGAATATATGACTTCTAAAATAAGGGTAAAAATCTACACAGTTTTCCCACCAACCTTCCCTTCCTTCATCAAGAAGCAATTCTAGCTAACATTGTCATTCAAATGTCTTCTCAAAACTGGAGTATTAGTATGTAATACTAAAGTATTCATATGTAACTATAAAAATATCATCTTCCATGGGAGTCAGTGCCTCATTCCCAGAATTCTAGCTACTCTGGAGGCTGAGTTCTGAGGATCAAGATTTGAAGCCAGCTGGGGAAGAAAATCTCATTAGATTTTTTTAGTGTCTTATTAACCAGCAAAAAGCAAGAAGTGGAGCTGTGGCTCAAGGGGTCCAGCAAAAAGCTGGAGAAAAAGCCAAAAGATAGTGCCCTGGCTCTGAGTTTAAACCCCAGCACTGGCATAAAACAAAAACAAATCAAAACAACAAAAGAAAAAAAGAAAAAGAAAATCAGTACCTTCTCATCTGATAGGTCCATTTGATCTTTTGTCTAAAAGAAATATATTTAAATAAACAAAATCTTACATATAAATAAGCACCTTGAACTAAAAAAGCATGTGTAGAGGGTATTAAGAAAACCTTTCACAATTATAATTATAATGACATATTTGTAATTGTTTTATTCATTAACAATTTTTCCCAAAATTCTGTGTCAATTGACACAGCTGGCCATGAAACTGGTAAGAATGAGAAAGTTTCTGCTCTTGTAAAATTGAGATTCCAGCAAAAGCAGCAGATAACCGAGTGAGTTTAGAAGAAAATAAAACCAGTGATAGGAACACTGAAAGTCCACCTTATATAAATTTATAACGAGCTGTTTTCATGCTCAAAACATGATTCAAGAGAATAATTAAAAACTCTGAATATACATTTCTTTTATTTTTGCTCTATCTCACTGGTATGAGGCTAAAACTTGCTTTCTCTTGGTCAAATCTCTTCTTTGGTTAAAGTGATAGACTGAGGTTTAGTTTCATTGTCTTTTTCTTCCAGTCCTCTAAGTCAGTCCAATGAGGTGGGGAAAGGAATTTAATTAACAGAGATTTTCCAAAATTCGAATTTGAATTGCTCTGGGGCCAAGCACAAGTTTTATGGAGGAGAGCCAAAATATAGTTTTATTGCTAACTGGGTTTTTTGTTTGTTTGTTGTTTTTGCCAGTCCTTGGGCTTGAACTCAGAGCCTGGGCACTGTCCCTGAGCTTCTTTTGCTCAAGGCTAGCACTCTAACACTTGAGCCCCAGCGCCACTTCTGGCTTTTTCTGTTTATGGTACTAAGCAACCAAACCCAGACTTTATGCATGCTAGGCAAGCACTCTACCACTAAGCCACATTCCCAGCCTTGCTAACTGTATTTTTGCATTTCACTTGCCTTTATGTAAATGACTGAAGAAAAAACAATGTGCTATTTTCCTTCTTCACCCACTGAAACTGCAGGTGGACCACATACTTTCAAAATAAGTGTTACTTTGACATTGGGTCAAATCTCCAATTAAGAAATTAAGTCAAAAAAAGAAGAGGAAGAAATTTCAAAAGCAGGTTTGTTTTTTTTACTAAAGGATGTACAACGTAGTTAAGTGTTCAAGTGAAATGGTTAGATCTAGTGGACTTTGTTAGAGTACTTCTGTGGTGCAGTGAGGAAGGTGGAAACCTGTTAGACATTTGCCCCTTGTGAGGCAGCGGCTGTTTGTCCTCCCTTTAAATCTCGACTGCTTAATGAGCTCTGCTGGAAGTGAGCCTGGATGTTCCAGAATGTTCCTGGAGTTCCAGGATGACCCCTCAGAGTACTGGCAGGGTCCCCCCCCATCAACCTCTGGAAAGGCCACATGGTGGGGGCCTGTTAGCTATCTTTTTGGTGCTGTGACACAATACCTAAGAGAAACAACTTAAAGTGCAAAAGATTTATTTTAGTTTATGATTTCTGAGGTTTCAGTCCAAGTTCACTTGACTCCATTTGTATGGAGGGGATGGAAGGTAAGAGGGAGGGGTGGGGGAGGGAGAGACAGAGAAAAACAGAGAAGGAGAAAGAGAGGGAGGGAGAGAAGAAGGGGAAAAGGGAGGATGGAAGGCAGGGATGGAAGGACAGAAAGACAGAGAAGAGGATGGAAGGGAGAGAGAGAGGAGAGAGGGGGGAGAGAGAGAGAGAGAGAGAGAGAAACAGAGAAACTTACTTGGGCCCTCAGCCTATTAGATGATGTCATCCATACTCAGGGTCAGTTCTTCCCTTTCATTTGTCATCACATGTGCCAATCATCTCTAGAAATGCCTTCAGACACACTCAGACGTGTGCTTTACTAATCTCTCAGGCATACTTCAATCCAATCAATTCAGTAATCGCAACCAATCAGCGTAGGCCTAAAGCCGTAAGTTGGGTAAGTAGAGAGAGGAGCTCCAGACAGCACAGCCTCCCTACAGAGGACCGACCGCTACCTCAGGAGTCCTGACAAGTGAGATAAGGGACTTTGAATCTCCTAGGCCAGTGGCTAATTGAATATGGCATTGATATAGCAGAGTTACTCCATCAAAATTTTCTACAATTCTTGAATTAGAGGCTTAAGATAGCTGGGTGCTGGGGACACAGGCCTACAATCCTAGCTACCCAAGGGGCTGAGATCTTGTGGATGGCAATTTGAGAACAGAATAGACAGAAAAATGCATTAGACTTACTCAAAAGCAGGACTGGAGGTATGGTGCAACTGGTTGACCACCAACTTAGCAAGTGCAAAAACCTGAATTCAAACTAGTATAACCAAACAAAAATATATTATGGAACTTTTATATGTCATCAGAAACTGAACAATGTAGGAACAATTTGAGGTAACATTTGTGAGTGAAGTTTATGAGCAGGTAAAAGTAGAGAATTTTTCCTTAATGTCATAAGAGTTATTATCTTAATAGGATGTGAAACACTGTCTTGGAAAAGATGAAAGTCAGTTCAAAGATGCATTGATGAAAAAAAAGAAGAAACTAGTTTGTTAGTATGCCTTTAATTTATTCCGCATGAGCGAGGGCATGTCAGAGTTGGTGAAGGTGTGAAAAAGAGACTTGTAGAATAGTTTTCTTTGAATGTGGAGAAAAAAATTGTCTAAAAACATATAAAGAAGAGACTTGCTAGGCAATGCTTGCCTACCACCTAGGATATATGGTCATTATTTAATGTGTTATTCCTAAGGGCTATTTTTCTCCAGGAAATTGAATCTAAACCTGAGACTTTTCTGGGTTAATAAAACAAGTGAGTCAAGACAGAGATTATTTATGTGGAAGTGTTTAAAGTGATGGATCGTAGACTTTTATGTGTAGCACGAGGAAATTGAACTATAAAAATGATTCTGAGTAGTAAGCTAAAGAAATCTGAGTGGAGGAGAGCTAGAGAAATGAATAGGAGTTGGTGGCAGCTAGGGACTTAGGTTCCACTTGAGATTTTGGAGTTTACACAGTACTAGTGGTTAGGAATGATATAAAAGATGGTGGAAATAGGAGGCTAAGGTAGGCAAACAGAAAATACCACCGGAGCCAACAAAATGCCAAAAAACAAAGATCATCAATGAAGAAGACAAAAAGAATGACTACAAAAATGGTGATCAGGAAAATCAATGGGCCATCTCTGAAGAGTGGAAGCACTTTTAGCATTTGCCAATGTCTCTCTTGTCTAGTTGTGCATAAGACACAGGAAATAGGAAATACGGAGAGTTCTTCAGGACAGACTAACTCTGTCCTCCATCTTCCATTTCTTAAGTATCTCTGTTGTGAACGACTAGGATGCTGGCACGCTGATAGATGCTGTAAGTAAATAGAGCAAGAATGTCTAGCTAGGCCCTGCTCAGTCTTTCCCATCTCAAGCAATGATGGGAAAAGAATTCAACATTGTGTGGGAGGCCTAACAAGTTGTGTGCTACAGCTTTTGTGGAGCGTGAGTTCTTCACCCCAATTGGTGAGGTCATTGAAATCAATATCATATCATGTATCATATGATATTTTATCCTGTCATACCATATCATATCACGTCATGTCCATTTATAAGATTCTACCATAATGTTCTGAATGCTTTGATTATGCTGCTTGCTTGTTTAGTGTATGACATAAATCTAAAACTATTTCATTGTTCGGAAACACTTTTGTTATTTTCTTCCAGATTAAAAACTTAAATTTTTAATTTTCAAAAACTTGTTTGTCGGGTTGGGAAGGTGGCTCAGTGGTAGAGCGCTTGCCTTGCATGCCTGAGGCCCTGGGTTCGATTCCTCAGCACCATATAAGCAAAAAGAAAAAAGCCGGAAGTGGCGCTGTGACCCAAGTGGTAGAGCGCTAACCTTGAGCTGAAGAACTAAGGGACAGCGCTCAGTCCCAGAGTTCAGGCCCCGTGACCAGACCCCAAAAATAAAAAATAATAATAATAATAATAAAAATAAACTTAAAAAAAAAAACTTGTTTGTCACTCTACAAGCTTCTTATAATTTTTTTAGAACAATGAGCTCAATAAAAGTACATACTGGTTGAGGAAAAGTTAGGTATCAGTTTCTATTCTCAAGAAAGTTTATTAGGATGTGAAGGGTAAACAAAGGAGGAGGCTGCAAAGCTTGATAAGAAATGTATGCATTATCCTGCCCATGTAATTGTTTTGTTTTTTTTTTAATTTAATTTAATTTTATTTGTGAACATACTGTACAGAGGAGTTACAGTTACATGGGCAGGATAATGCGTACATTTCTTTTTTTTTTTTTGTCGGTCATGGGGCTTGAACTCTGGGCCTGGGCATTGTCCCTCAGCTCTTCAGCTCAAGGCTAGCGCTCTGCCACTTGAGCTACAGCACCACTTCCGGTTTTCTCGTGGTTTATTGGAGATAGGAGTCTCACGGTCTCTCCTGCCCGGGCTGGCTTTGAACCGCGATCCTCAGATCTCAGCCTCCTGAGTAGCTAGGATTACAGGCGTGAGCCACCAGCGCCTGGCTCAATGCGTACATTTCTTACCAAGCATTGCAGCCTCCTCCTTTGTTTACCCTTCACATCCCTTCCCAGCCTCCTCCCTCCCCCCCTAATCCCAATCCTTCTCCTTCCCCCCCTTCCCCCCCCCCCCCACTAACGTTGTAAAGCTCGTTTTGGACATGACAACTTGTACTTCTCATTGTTGCAACAGGTCCACCTGTATCCTTAAACAACTGGTTTTTCCCCATCTCCTCCACAAGTTATACTGACATCAAATATAGTGAAAGCAGGGGTTATACTGTGGGGGAGGGACATACAAAGCAACAAAGAGATAATCTTATAAATGTGTTAGAAACACATGCATGAAAGAAAAAAAAAACATTTAAATACACATCTAAGGGTTCATTTTCCTGACATCACATTATCTGACCTTTTCCGCTTGACTCATACATATACTAGATATTACAAATAAGGGAAACCATGGGACCTACGTTTCTTTGGGCCTGGCTTACTTCACTTAATATAATTTTTTCCAAGTTTTTCCATTTCCTAACAAATGGGGCAATGTCATTCTTTCTGATGGAGGCATAGAATTCCATTGTGTATATATACCACATTTTCTTGATCCATTCATCTACTGAGGGGCATCTGGGTTGGTTCCATATCTTAGCTATGGTAAATAATGCTGCAATAAACATAGTTGTGCTGGTAGCTTTAGTGTGGTCTTGTTTATAAACATTAGGGTAAATGCCCAAAAGTGGGATTGCTGGGTCATAGGGGAGCTCTATGTGAAGTCTTTTGAGGAACCTCCATACTGCTTTCCAAAGTGGTTGAACAAGTTTACATTCCCACCAACAATGAAGTAAGGTTCCTTTCTGTCCACATCCCCTCCAGCATCTGTTGTTGTTAGAGTTCTTGATTTTTGCCGTTCTAACTGGAGTGAGGTGATATCTCAATGTTGTTTTGATTTGCATTTCTTTTATGGCTAGGGATGTTGAACATTTCTTCATGTGTCTATTGGCCATCCTTCTTTCTTCTTCAGAGAAGTTTCTCTTTAAGTCTTTCGCCCACTTATTTATTGCTGCCCATGTAATTGTAAACCCTCTGTACGGTATGTTCAAAAAAAATAATAAAATACAAAAAGAAAGTTTATTATATAAGTGGATTATAGTGATCATAAAATAGTTGCCAAGGGTTATTACCATCATAAAAGCTAACGTAGTGTCATTTGTGCAAACAAAAGACACTGGCAGAAGAGGTGCCCTGTTTTAAAGTATCCGTTCCG
The DNA here is from genome assembly GCF_019054845.1 of Dipodomys spectabilis. Lineage (NCBI taxonomy): Eukaryota > Metazoa > Chordata > Mammalia > Rodentia > Heteromyidae > Dipodomys > Dipodomys spectabilis. The sequence goes on from NW_024870779.1 coordinate 3,999,682, forward strand.
TCTTCAAGGCAGTGATTCCAGGAGCGCGGTGCAGTGTCACAGAAGTTTCTCTACCTGTTTGCCTTTTTTGTTCTGATCAAATGGATTACCCTTCTAAATTAAGCTTGAATGTTTTGTGCATTTTATATTTCGAGTTGAGGTTTCTTTGTATATATCAGGGTGAACCTTAAGGGGCGGGGCAGAAGAACGGATGGGGAAGTGTGGGCCAGTAATGAATGTGCATCTGTGAACATGGCGTCGGGCAGCTTGAAGGTGGTAGGGTTGGGACCGATAGTAGAAAATGGTGGCCAGGGTGACATTGATCAAGGTGCACTGTGCTCAGAAATTGCCATGTTGAATTGAAACCCCTCTGTACAACAACACAAAGATAAGAGAAAGTTCGAACAATTATTCCAAATATTCCAGCAGAAGGAAACCTTTATGAAAAGATAAATCATAAAAGATTGTTTAAAATTGTTGTCACCAGGCATTAATTCCACTAACAAATAGTCGTTTTCTCTAAGAAAAATTTAGCAAAATTGAAAAAAGAAAGAAAAATTTAACAAAATAAAACTGGTATTTTTTTCAAAAAGACAATACCAATATTTTCTTAGAGAAGCACATCACAATTCATATACTAAGAAAAAAATAAGAATAAAATTTTTAAAGAGAATAAAACAAAATAGCAGAAATCACTGGGAACTGATTGAAGAATGATGTGCTCGTTAAAATGTGCTCAGGAAACTGAGGTTGCAGGTTATAGATATATTTCCAGAGGGTCCTCTTCAAATTGTTGTGACAAAGCAACTGCTGAAAAAATTATATATTTTCTTTAGAATGGCGAGAAAATGTGTTCACTACTGCGGTATAACTTGTCTTCAATCCGACTATAAAATCGTTTTAGGAACTATTTCAAAAATCAATGTGATCCTGTAATCCAGAAGATATGTTACAAATGAGTCCTTTATACTTGTACTTCATTGTCTTCATGATTAGTTGGAAATCTTTCATCAAATAATTTTAAAAATTGAGTATGAAAAAAATTAAGCTCTTACCTAATTGTATTTTTTTTGAGACTCAAGCTTGCAATGGAAAAGACATCAAAATTTATCCCTACAAAAACACAGGAAGAATTGTATCAATCAATTTGTGTTCAGCAATGTCTTTTTGGAGCCACATGGAATGAAAGTCATCGAAATAGCTTTTGTATTCATCCAGAGAAATTATATTCTGATAATTTGTAGCATCTAATTTGGCAAAATGCAAATGAAGAATAAGCAGACAATGAATTTAATTATTTTTTCCTAAAATATTTGTATAGGAACCTGAATACAAATTAAAAATAAAAAATCGGTGAAAATATTCAGACCAAACTATTTATAAATATTTAAATTTATAATTTAAATATTTAAATTAAATATTTAAACTTGCAAATGAGAGTGTTTTCTACTTGGAAATAATTTCTCTGAATTTTCGTGGCATTTTTATACCAGTGGGGAAAAATATTTTCATGATTTAGAAGATAAACAGAGAAAATTCAAGTGTAAAAGCATGTATATACATATCAGATGGTTGAACCATAACTCTAACACAATTTTGGTTAGATCAAGCCATATTGCAAAAAGAATTACATTCTTTGCCAAAAAAAAATACTAATAACCTAGTGTTGGCCAAAATTATGATGCTTAGAGACTAGTTAAAACTCTTCATTTGGACTAAGAGTAAATGCTCCTATCCTATTTCTAAAATTAATATTAACTATGTAAACAATTGTGTCACATTGCTTTCATGTTATTTTTTAAATGTTATTTTTTAAAGAAATTTTTTGACCAAAATGATATGGGCATGGATTCAGTCCTTTTTGGTGTACAGCCTTCTGCAATTAGCATGAGCCATCATTAAGTAAGGGTCATTTCCAAATAATGTGAATTAGGTTTAGCTATTTTGTTCTTTTTGTAGATTTTTAAGTCAAAATTTACAAGCTAAACTTATCGTTTTCTACCAACTTATTTCCTGCTAAGAATTTTCTCCTGTGTTGTCTTGATCAAAAAATAATAATAATTGAGTATATAGCTCTCTGGGTTTCATTTTATGTTATTTATTCATTTTTTGGTTTGGTTCATTCCAGATTCTTTCCATAACTTTAAAATTAGATGAAAATAACAATTTAAAGTCTTGATATTCACTTTGTGGTTTATATGCTGACACTGGGGAATGAGCAGTTCTTATTTATCTGAAGACCTACTATTATGATGTAATTTCCTTTGTACAAAACAAAGAAATTACCAAGTCAAGCTTTTATTGATTTATAGAGAATGAAATCATATTTGTTTTTCAAGGGGGAATATAACCACTGTTTCAAGAAAAATTGTCTTCCATTTGTTCCCATTTTTACATTTATGTGTGGGACCTCAACAATCAAAATGCTTCCATTTTCTATTGGAAAATCATATGTAGATATATTTTTTAAATTTTCTCCTAAGTCTCAAGACAAAGGCTATGGATTTGCTAATGGTCACTGACAATTATACCTATTCTTTCATGGATCATTTGATATTTTCCACTTTGATTAAAGAGCAAAATGAAAACTAAACTACCCTGTGATCCAGCAATTCTACTCTTGGGCACTTATCCAAAAGATATTATAAAGCCAGATACAGTTAGTCCACCTGTACAACCATGTCCAATGCGGCACTATTCACCACAGCCAAGTATGGAATCAGCCCAGATGCCCCTAAATGCACAAATGGATATAGTAAATATACTCAATGGAATTTTACTCATCCACTAGAAATAATGAGATTATATCACTTACAAATGAAATGGATGGACCTAGAAAAAATTATGTTAAGTGAAGTAAGTCAGGCCCATAGAGACAAAGGATTCATGTTTTTTCTCACATATGGGAACTAGAATTATTTATAAATGTAAAAATAAACACTTCAGGGTGGTATGCAAGTTAACACAAATGTATTACCCAAAATATGGTATATTTCGGGGAGAAATCAAATGGCGTAACTCTTAGAACAGCTAACTAATAGCCTAACAAAATAAATACCAGGAAATGGGTACCCCAAAATGGAAGAGGGCTAAAAGGAGGGAATAAGCAAAGACAAAATTAAGAAAATTGGGAGGAAGGGTAGGGCTGGAAGGGATGGGGGAGAATCATGAAAGGGCCACATTGATCCAGATGCATTGTATTTATAACCTGCTTTGTTGAATGGCAACTCTTTTTTGTACAATTACTTAAACATAATAAAATATAACTGTAAGGTCTGCTCCTGGATGTCCAGCAGACTCCACCCTCCTCACAGCAAAGTCTCCACCCAGTACCTGCGTTACCTAGGCAACTGGGACACCTGGAAGAGGTCACATCTGCATCCTCTGAGATCACATCTGAATTTGATGTGGCCACACCTTTCTCCGCCCATACCCTAGATAAGGCCTAGCCCAGGCCCAGACGCTCTCTCTCTGCTCTTTTCTAGCTCTTTCTCAGCTATTTCCTTCTCTTCTCTTTCCCAGCTCCCTTCTGTTTTCTAGCTCGCTCTCTGCTCTTTTCTAGCTCTTCTCTAGCGCTTCTCTTTTCTAGCTATTTTCTCTCTTTTCTAGCTCTCTCTTAATTCTTTTCCCCAGCTCTCTCTCTTTCCTCTCTCTTTCCCAGCTCTCTCTCTTTCCCAGGCCTTTCCCAGCCACGTGGAGGGCCAACCTGGCCTGGTCCCAGCAGGTCTACTGAATAAACCTACCCTTTACCTGAATACCACGTGCTTGGTGCTGTTCTTAACTCGGCTACCTCTTTTTAAAAACCTAACAATAACTTTAAAAATGACAATTTCACAGGAAATATTAAAGGCTTCCTTCAGAGTTATGTATTTACAAGAACTATTTTCATTATTGCTCTTAGAAAATGATGCCAAAATTTTTTTCTGCCAGTGTTAATGGGAAAATTGAGCACAACAGCAAAAATAAAAATTACATGTACCAATATGTGTATTGGTATATATAGGCAACCTGCATTGTTTATCAGTGCTTTATCTGTGAATGTGTCTAAATAAAATTCCTTTCATGCAAAATCAGCGATAGAGTACTTTACCACCATTCCCATTCTTGCAAAGTGGAGGAAAATGTGAGTCATCCATATATGTTTCCAGATGAGGTTCAATCAAATGGTGCTCTGTCTTCTTGTTTGTGCTCTCATAGTGTAAATAAATGTCATTGAAAAGGATATTTAGTGCCCTGTGTTTTTGTATTGTGAGAATTTGAGTGACTTTGTTATTTAAAATAGACCCCAGGAGTAATGCTGTCCTCTGTTCCTAAGTTCCTGTGTCTCACAAATGTCATTCAGCATGGCATCTATGCTGCTGGCCATGAGTCCAGAATTCATCGCACCTCTCCACTCATGATATTTCAATCCCATTGTCCTTCCTGATATTCTTCATTCAACCTCGAAATTCTGTCTCGTTTGTACTTTGTTTCCACTCCCACTTCAATGCGAATCCCATTTCTTCACATTGTAAATGCATTCTTGTCTTTCAGCGACCAAATTACACTGACTTGTTTATTGACAGTCCCTTCCAAACCAAAGCCAACATCTTGAAAAAACCCTCTTACAAGAATTCATCTTACAGTCTTCTAATTTTAACTCTGTTCCAAAATCATCATCATCATCATCATCATCATCATCATCATCATAAACAGTAGCAGCATCACTTTCTGCTGATTGGTTCAGATATAGTTTGCAGCCAGGCTCTGGTGGCTCATGTCTGTAATCCTAAGTACTCAGGAGCCTGAGATCTAAGGATTGCATTTCAAAGCTACCCCATGAAGGGAATTCTGTGAGACTAGTATCTTTAATTATTCAGAAAAAAAAAAAAACATAAGTGGAGCTATGTTTTGAGAGGTCAAATACCAGCCTTGAGTTAAAAAAGCTAAGGGACAGAGCCCAGGTCCTCAGTTCAAGCCCCAGTAGTAGCGCACACACACACACACACACACACACACACACACACATTTTGTGTGTCTACTACCCTGGAACCCTGGAATATAAATTGGGGATTTATCTATTTTCCACAATTTCCTACCACCACTCCCCCTGAGAACTTCATAGAATATAATCACCAAATATTTATCAAATATTTTCTGGAAGGAATAAATAATTAGTTTATACTACTCAACAAAATATAGACTCCCCAAGGAAATTAAGTATAACCTCATAAAATCAAGCTATATAGTCATAAATACTCTTTCACTTTCCTTGATTATATTTGTATATATATATTGTACAAACAATGGATATTTTATTTGGGGGTTTTGTTTTTTCCTATCAAATTTTCTTCCAGTTAGACTTCCAGTACCAAACTTGCCATGTGGTTGTTCAAGAAGTCTTTGTGATATAAATAGACATATACCTTTTTGAATCATAAGTAGGCATGTACCTGTTCAGGTGCCCAAGGTTGGAGTTAATAAGATTTACCATTAACTGTTACTACACTGTAATCGGTTGACATCTGACAAAAATCCCACCCCCACTGTTGTCAGAGAAGCAAAGAGAAAGAGAATTGGAAGGAATTAAAATAAAATATCCATGTTACCTTCAAACTACACTTTCTACACAGTAGCTCTACTGATCATCTCTGACCTAAATTTCAACTGTTTAAAGCACTGTAAAGCCTGGCTGACATAACCTAGAGCCCCACTTGGGCCCCAATCTATGTGCAGTTGGGTTTATCTTTCTCCTCCACAAAATGATCCCTTTACAAACCCGCAAATGTGAAGTCATCTTTCATGTTTTCCTCTCACAATGGCATCTGTTCTCATTTGCCAAGTCCCACAGGCCCAGGCCCCTTGAAGTGGCTTTATCTGATAACAGACTCTCAGGCCCTTCCTTGGACAAGGATCCATGTCATATCATGTCTATTCATCCTCATTTGAGATGGGCTGATCACCACAAAGCCCACCTCTGAACCCTGACCAAGGCTCAGATTGTGGCTTTGTCTATTGGCCTCCCTCATCATTTTTATCTTCAGAATTGTTTGTCTCTAGGCATGGCTTAAGGACCAATCGGAGTGGAAGGAGTAGCCAAAGGAATTCTTTTACAGCTCTCTCGGTGTATCATACTTTAAACCAAATCAGGAGAAATAATCTATGCATTATCTAAATCAAAGAATGAGTCAGAGGAATGATGGACTTCATCAAGATAATGAGGAAGCAAAATTCACTAAAGACGTCCCTTATTGCCTCTGGTACATAGGTGCTGATTTCCGGTTTCTACACATGGGCCATGGTTTCTTTCTCTTCCTTTCTTTCTTTCTTTCTTTCTTTCTTTCTTTCTTTCTTTCTTTCTTTCTTTCTTTCTTTCTTTCTTTCTTTCTTTCTTTCTTTCTTCCTTTCTTTCTTTCATTCTTTCTTTCTTTCCTTCCTTCTTCCTTCCTTCTTTCTCTTCGTTCCTTTCTTTCTTTCTTTCTTTCCTTCCTTCCTTCTTCTTTTCTTTCTTTCTTTCTTTCTTTCCTTCCCTTCCTTCCTTCCTTCCTGCCTTCCTTCCTTCCTCCCTCCCCCCTCCCTCCCTCTCTTTCCTTCCTTCTTTCCTTCCTTCCTTCCTTCCTTCCTTTCTTTCTTTCTTTCCTTCCTTCCCTCCCTTCCTCCCTTCCTTTCTTCCTTCCTTCCTTCCTTCCTTCCTGTATTTATTTTTGTGCTGGTACAGGGTTTAGACTCCATCCCTGAGCTCTGTCCCTTAGCTTTTTGCTCAAGGCTGTAGTTCTACCACAGCTTTACCTCTGGCTTTTTGTAGCTAATCAGAGATCAGTCTCATGGACTTTCCTGTCACAGCTGACTTTGAACTGTGATCCTCAGATCTCAGCCTCCTGAGTGGCTAAGATTATAGATGTGAGATGTCAGCACATTTGTAGAATGCCTAGCATGTTCAAAATGAAAGTCTGCAGATAACAAGCTTAAGAACTATGTCTTCTAAGTATAAGCCCTGAGTTCTTGCTACTTCAGAATGGTGTCATTCAAGCATGAACATGGGGAGAATGATGATATGTGTCTCTGTATTGTTTTCAAAATAATACTACTGTGATTACCAGTCAACTGAGAGTATGTCTAAATCATAATTTTCAAATTTTCAAATGCTTTGAATAAATACAGCCCAATAACATAAAACATCAGTATATTTTTCATAATAGATAGAAATCAGTATTTGAATTTACTATTAAAATAGTTATTATTTCATAGTGAATAATCCTAGTATTTTACAGAAAATACTACAGTATAAATAAGTCTTACTGTTCATTCTTCAAGGATAAAGATTTGGACTTTGTGGAGGCACTATTTATAAAGAGATTGTAGGAAATTGTCCCTACTAGTTATCAAACCATTCTTTTCTGTGCATGTGCCAGAATTGAGGCTTGAATCAGGCCTTGAGCACTGTCCCTTAGATTTTTTTGTTGTTGTTCAAAGCTAACACTCTATTGCCTAAAATACAGATTCACATACAACTTTTTGGTGATTAACTGGTGATAGGAGTCTCACAGACTTTTCTGTCCGGACTGGCCTCAAACTGCAGTCCTCGGATCTGTCTCCTGAGTAACTAAAATTACAGCCATGAACCCTGATTAATTGAACTATTCTTAACAGTGGTCCTAGTGACACATAAGCTCAGCTGGAAATAAGAGATCACCAGGCTGAAATGGTATTCATCCCATGTGGACAGTTAATTTGAGTCTACTTAAAGACCACAAATTATGTGCCTGGTTCTTGTCTACCAGTGAAAGTGTATGACTTTGATGATAAGGTGAAGCAAATCAAAGAACATGGCTGTCTTCTAACTTCACTACTGGGGGAAAAAAAACCACCAGAAAGTCTGTGTCTTCTTGATGATGAGTCAACTATGGACATATGAATGGAGACGGCACTTTAAGGCAAATCTAGCCCAGTGCTGGTGGCTCAGGCCTATAATCCTAACTATTCAGGAGGCAAAGATCTGAGGACTGCAGTTTGAAACCAGCTTGGATAGGAAACTTCATGAGAATCCTATCTCCAACAAACTACCCAAAAAAGCTGGAAATAGAGTTGTGGCTCAAGTAGTAGAGTGCTAGCTTTAAGAGAGAGAAAAAAAACCTCAGGAACAATGCACAGGCCCTAAATTCAAGACCTGGCACTGGCATAGAGACACAGACACACACACAGACACACATAGACACACACACACACACACACACACACACACACGCACACACACACAGATGAATCTACTATTTCTATACATTAACTTACAAAAGGAAATGATAGACATATTTTGAGGGTCCATGAACAGCTACAAATTAAACTCTTCACTCTGTCCTCTTTCTAAAATGCTTTATTGTTTTTTTTTTTTTTTTTTTTTAAATTTTATTTTATTTTATTTGAGAACATACTGAACAGAGGGGTTACAATTACATGGGCAGGATAATGCATACATTTCTTACCAAGCATTGCATCCTCCTCCTTTGTTTACCCTTCACCTCCCTTCCCAGCCTCCCCCCTCCCTCCCACCCAATCATACCCCCCCTCCCCCCCCCCACCGACATTGTAAAGCTGGTTTTGACATGACATTTTGTACTTCTCATTGTTGCAACAGGTCCACCTGAATCCTTAAACGACTTGTTTGTCCCCGTCTCCTCCACATGTTATACTGACATCAAATATAGTGAAAGCAGGGGTTACACTGTGGGGGAGGGACACACAAAGCAACAAAGAAATAATCTTATAAATGCATTAGAAACACATGCATGAAAGAAACAAAAACATTAAAATACATATTTGAGGTTTTATTTTCCTAACATCACATTATCTGACTTTTTCCGCTTGACTCATACCTATACTAGATATTGCAAATAAGGGAAACCATGGGACCTATGTTTCTTTGGGCCTGGCTTACTTCACTTAATATAATTTTTTCCAAGCCTTTCCATTTCCTAACAAATGGGGCAATGTCATTCTTTCTGATGGAGGCATAGAATTCCATTGTGTATATATACCACATCTTCTTGATCCATTCATCTACTGAGGGGCATCTGGGTTGGTTCCATGTCTTAGCTATGGTAAATAATGCTGCAATAAACATAGTTGTGCTGGTAGCTTTAGTGTGGCCTTGTTTGTGATCATTTGGGTAAATGCCCAAAAGTGGGATTGCTGGGTCGTTGGGGAGCTCTATGTGGAGTCTTTTGAGGAACCTCCATACTGCTTTCCAAAGTGGTTGAACAAGTTTACATTCCCACCAACAATGAAGTAAGGTTCCTTTCTGTCCACATCCCCTCCAGCATCTGTTGTTGTTAGAGTTCTTGATTTTTGCTGTTCTAACTGGAGTGAGGTGATATCTCAATGTTGTTTTGATTTGCATTTCTTTTATGGCTAGGGATGTTGAACATTTCTTCATGTGTCTATTGGCCATCCTTCTTTCTTCTTCAGAGAAGCTTCTCTTTAAGTCTTTCGCCCACTTACTTATTGGGCAGTTGTTTCTTTGAGGATTTGTTGTTGGGTGGTTTAATTTTTTGAGTTCCAAGTATATTTTAGATATGAGACCCTTGTCCGTTGTATGGCTAGTAAAGATCTTCTCCCAGTCCGTGGGCTTTCTATTGATCTTGCTAGCTATGTCATTTGCCCTGCAGAAGCTCTGCAACCTTATACAATCCCATTTGTCCAGCCTTTCTTTGATTTGTTGTGTTTCCGGGTCTCTATTCAGAAAATTTCGGCCTGAGCCAAGGAGACCCAGGGTTTCTCCTATTCCATCCTGTAATGTTTTCAGAGTGTCTGCTTTGAGTTCAAGGTCTTTGATCCATTTGGAGTTGATTCTGGTGCAGGGTGATATATAAGGATCTAGCTTTAGTTTTCTACATGTAGTTAACCAGTTTTGCCAGCACCATTTACTGAAGAGGCTGTCTGTCTTCCATTCTATTGTTTTAGCTCCCTTATCGAAGATTAGATGGCTATAGGTCTGTAGGTTCATTTCTGGGTTTTCAATTCTATTCCATTGGTCCTGAGGTCTGTTCTTATGCCAATACCAAGCTGTTTTGATTACTATGGCTTTATAGTAGAGTTTGAAATTTGGTATTGATATTCCTCCAGCAGTATTCTTTCCGTTGAGGAGTGTTTTTGCTATTCGGGGTCTTTTATTGTTCCATATGAATTTTTGGATTGCCTCTTCTATTTCCTTGAAGAATGAGGGTGGAATTTTGATAGGTATTGCGTTGAATTTGTAGATAGCCTTGGGCAGTATTGCCATTTTCACGATGTTAATCTTTCCAATCCAGGAGCATGGGAGGTTTTGCCATTTTTTAAGTTCTGTGTTGATTTCCTTTTTCAAGATTTTAAAGTTTTCATCATAGAGGTCCTTCACTTCTTTAGTTAAGTTAATTCCTAGGTATTTTATTTTTTGTGAGGCTATTACAAATGGAGTTGCTTTCCTAATTTCAGCCACACTTTTCTCATTGTTGGCATACAGAAAAGCCATTGATTTTTGGGGGTTAATTTTATAACCTGCTACTTTGCCAAAGTTTTGAATCAGCTTGAGTAATTTGGGAGTGGAGTCTATGGGATTCTTTAAATACAAGATCATGTCATCTGCAAAGAGGGAGAGTTTTATTTCTTCTTTCCCTATTTGGATCCCCTTTATGTCTGCATCTTGTCTTATTGCTGTAGCTAGGCATTCTAATACTAGATTGAAGAGAAGTGGAGAGAGTGGGCATCCTTGTCTTGTTCCTGAGTTAAGAGGAAATGGCTTTAGTTTTTCACCATTGAGTATAATGCTGGCTGTAGGTTTGTCATATACAGCCTTTATTGTATTGAGGAATGTTCCATGGATTCCTAATTTTTCCAAAACCTTCATCATAAAGGGGTGTTGGATCTTGTCAAATGCTTTTTCTGCGTCTATTGAGATAACCATGTGGTTCTTATTCTTGCTCCTGTTGATGTGATGAATAATATTAATTGATTTGCGTATATTGAACCAGCTTTGCATCCCTGAAATGAATCCTGTTTGATCGTGGTGTATGATTTTTTGGATGAATTGTTGAAGTCGATTGGCCAAAATTTTGTTGAGAAGTTTCGCATCAATGTTCATCAAAGAAATGGGTCTATAGTTCTCTTTCTTTGATGAGTCCCTACCTGGTTTTGGGATGAGGGTTATGATGGCTTCATAGAATGTGTTCGGTAGTGAGCTTTCTCTTTCAATTTCATTGAAGAGTTGGAGGAGAATTGGTGTGAGCTCTGCTTTGAAGGCCTTGTAAAATTCCGCTGTAAAACCATCTGGTCCTGGACTTTTCTTAGCTGGGAGGTCTCTTATTGCTGTTTCTATTTCAATGCTTGATATGGGCCTGTTAAGATAGTTTACCTCATCTTGGTTTAGTTTTGGCATGTCAATATTTGCTAGGAAGAGGTCCATTTCTGTCAAGTTCTCAAACTTATTAGCATAAAGTTTTGAGAAGTATTCCCTTATAATGTTCTGAATCTTGCTTGTTTCCGTGGTGATGTTTCCATTCTCATCTCTGAGTTTATTAATTTGGGTGTGTTCTCTTCTTTTTCTGATAAGATTTGCTAAGGGTCTGTCAATTTTGTTAAGTTTTTCGAAGAACCAACTCTTTGTTTTGTTGATTCTTTCTATAGTTTTTTTGGATTCTAATTCATTTAATTCTGATTTAATTTTGATTATTTCTTTCCGTCTACTGGATTGGGGTTTATCTTGCTGCTCTTTTTCAAGGAGGTTTAGATGTGTCATTAAATTGTTAGTTTCAGATCTCTCCAATTTGTTGATGTAGGAGCTCAGAGCTATAAACTTGCCTCTGAGTACTGCCTTTGCTGTGTCCCAGAGGAGCTGGTATTTTGTGTGTTCATTTTTGTTGAATAGCATGAACATTTGAATTTCCTTTCTAATCTCTTCCATGACCCACTCATGATTCAGCAGTGTGTTGTTCAGCCTCCATGTGATACCGGACTTTCTTTGGTGGCTTTTGGTGTTGAGTTCTAACTTTATTCCCTTGTGGTCAGAGAGAATGCAAGGTATAACTTCAATGTTTCTGAATTTAGACAAGTTTGCTTTGTGGCCTAAAATGTGGTCTATTTTAGAAAACGTTCCATGTGCTGCTGAGAAAAACGTGTATTCTGATGCTGCTGGGTGAAATGTTCGGTAAATGTCTGTTAAGTCTAGTTGATCTATGCAGCTGTTTAGATCTGCGGTTTCTCTGTTGAGTTTTTGCCGAGTTGATCTATCTAGTGGGGAGAGTGGTGTGTTAAAATCCCCAACGATTAATGTCTTTGGATCTATATGGGATTTGAGGGAAAGTAGTGTTTCTTTGATAAATTTGGGTGCTCCATTGTTTGGCGAATAGATATTTAGAATTGTAATATCCTCCTGAAGGAGAGATCCTTTAATTAGTATGTAGCGACCTTCTTTATCTCTTTTCATGAATTTTAATTTGAAGTCTATTTTATCTGATATTAGGATTGCAACTCCCGCCTGTTTATGCGGTCCGTTTGCTTGGTAGATTTTGTTCCAGCCTTTAACATTGAAAATGTGTTTGTTTTTATGGGCAAGATGTGACTCCTGCAGGCAGCAGATAGAAGGGTCTTGTTTTTTAATCCAACTAGACAGTCTATGTCGCTTAATTGGAGAGTTCAGTCCGTTAACATTAATAGATAGGACTGAGAGGTATTTGGGAGTTCCTGCCATGTTATCTACCTTCTTGGGGGCTGCGAAAACTGGGTTCTTCCTATGGTTCTTGGATTCTCAGTTTGGGTGCAGTTTCTTGGCCTTTATTGCGGTCTTGTTGGTTTTCTACGTGTAGGACATCTTTAAGAATCTTTTGTAGGGCTGGTTTGGTGGAGATGTATTGTTTCAATTTTTCTTTGCTATGGAAGGTTTTTATTTGGCCTTCAGTTATGAAGGAGAGTTTAGCTGGGTACAGTATTCTTGGTTGATAGTTGTTTGTTTTTAGGGCATGGCATACATCATTCCAGGCTCTTCTTGCTTTGATTGTCTCTGCTGAGAAATCTGAGGTGATTCTAATTGGTTTCCCTTTATAAGTGATTACCCTTTTCTCCCTGACAGCTTTAAGGATCTTTTCCTTGTTCTGAGTTGATCCTGTGTGGATTATAATGTGACGGTGGGATGTCCTATTCTGGTCTGGTCTATTTGGGGTTCTAAAGGCTTCTTGTATCTGGACAGGCCTATCTTTTTGCATGTTTGGGAAGTTCTCTGCTAGGATCCTGTTAAACAGATTTCCTAGACCATTAACTTTTGTTTCTAGGTGTTCCTCTACACCCATTATCCTTAGATTAGGCCTTCTGATGGTGTCTTCCAGGTGTTGGATAGATCTATCATATTTCTTGGACTTGTCTTGGATGGTTGTATGTTCTTTCTCTATAATATCTAGGCTGTCTTCAATCCCTGAGATTCGATCTTCTGCATGGTCTAACCTGCTGTCAAGACTCTCTACTTTGTTTTTTATCTCTTTTCCTTCTAGTTGGTCAGCTTTGATGGCTTCAAGTTCTTTGTTGAAGCTCTGTTTTAGGTCTTGTATGAATTTCTTTACTTCCTTAATTTGGTGTTCAGTGTTTGTCCTCAAATCACTTAGTTGATTGGTTATGGTTTCTTTGGGCTCCCATTCCTTCTGTTGGGTTCCATTCAGCATTCCCTTTGTGGTCTCCCTGACTTCCTTCAGCTCTTTGTTAATGGATTCCATGAATGCCTTTAGTGATCTTTGTGTGTTCTCTACCTGGTCTCTCAATTCCTGTATTACTCTTTGATTAGCTTCCTCCCGTTCGTGGGATTCCTGCAGATCTCTTTGAGTGTTCTCAGCCTGCTCACGCCATTCCTCCCTTTCTCTTTGAGTATTCTCAAGTTGTTCACGCAAATCCTGTATCAGTTTTTGAGTAGCTTCCTCACGCTTATGATATTCCTGTATAAACTTCTGGGATGCCTCCTCTCTCTCCCTATCACGCTCATACAGAGTCCTTTGTACGTTGTCAAACTTTTCATTTATCATGTTTGCCACCAGTGTTTGTAGAGCTGTTTGGGAACTCTCCTCTGGATTATTCATTATCTGTTCTAACCCCTGATTATCAGGATTGGGAATTGAGATACCCGAATTTGCCATTTTTCTTGTGTTTTTCCGGCTTACTCTGCCCATTTGAGATGAAGATAGCACCAGTTTTGTGCTAGAACACTATCTTAAGGCAACCATCAACCAAAGTTTGCATTTGTACAGTCAATAGTCTACAGATACAATCTAGTTCAACAGATACATCTATTCGACATCAAACAACTATATGTTAAAGAACTTCGAACCGCAGAGAAGAATTTGGAAAGCCAGAAATTATTAGGGTTAGGAAGAGATGTGGGTAAAAAATAGGAATAGATTGGTGTGGGGAGGCACAGGGAGAGTTAACTATGTCCTAATCACAATGCAGGAAATAGGTTGGGTAGGATGTAAGTAGAGAGAGAGAGAAAAAGAATAAGGGAAAGGGGAATGAAAAGAGACCAGAAAAAAAATAGAAACGTAAAAATTAATGTTATTTTAGAGATTAAAAGACCATCTATTTATAGAGGAATATGAATATGTTGAGAGAAAGGGAGGGACATAGAGGAGATGAGAAAAACTTTAAAAAAATGCTTAAAATATTGTATAGGTATAAAGTACTGCTATTAGTGAATTTAAGTCTCAGAGGTTTTGAATTGAGTAATAAGTTTGTGGATTAAGTGTGTACACAATGGGGGATAGGGTCTACTGGTTAACTACGGGTTTATCTGAGGATGTGCAGGACAAGAGTTAAGTCACATAAAGATGAACAAAGAGGAAAAGATGGAAAGGATAGGAAAGTGAGAAGAAAAGATCAGAAGTTCAGTAGAGCTAGAAAAAAAAACAAAAAGATAATTAAGAATGAAAGAAAAAGAGAAAGAAGACAAGAAAAGAAAAGAAAACACACATTCACGTATTCCTAAAATAAAAATTATAAGAGGAGAAAAAAAAAAAAAGTTAATGGAAAACAATTATTTTTTCAGAAGAGGCAAAAATTAAAGATTAATAAAAGTTTTAGAAAAGCAAAAAAAAATTTTTATATATATATAAGGTAACAAAAAACGAAAAAAAACAAAACAAGAAAAAGAAAAAAAGAAAAGAAGAAGAAGAAATAAAAAAGTTCTTTGATTTTTTTTTTTTTTTTTTTTGGGAGGGGTGGGAAGAGTCCTGTATCTCCCTTTTGTCTGTAACCAGAGTCTGGTTGGAGTCTCTGGTCAGCTTGAGGTCCTGTGGCTTGATTGGTTTCTTAAGTCAGTTTGTTGGAACAGGCAGGAAAATGCTCTGCTTTACCCAAGATTTTGAGATCCCCCTCCCAGGTTAGTTTACTGGGAGGGTGATCTGCTTTGAGAATCACAAAAGAGGGGGATGCAGTGATGAGGCTAGGTTCTGGGTAGAGTTGAGGCCTTTCAACGAACAGTAGCTTTTCCCTGGGGCTATTTTGTGAAAAAAAACTCACAGCACCCAGCCTGGAGCCATTCTCAGGGTTTCTGTTTTTCAATTGATTGTGGTGGCTGCTAGAGGGAGGGGCAGCCTCTGGCTCTGGCCACCCAGCGAGGAGAGCCACTCCAGTGGCTGGTGCCTGAGCTGGGCGACCCCTCCCTGGATGGAACTGAGTCTGTGAGGTCACCTCGCCGCCAAGTTCCTGTGACCTGCCAAATGACTAGCTCTATTCCAAGGCCTGAGCTGGAGCTAGCCGCTCCTCCGAGCTTTGTCGGTATCCAAGATGGAGATCACCGGTGCTGGGGGGGGAGGGGTGGCCTTCCCTCCTCTGCTCCCAGAGGAGTGAGGAAGTGGGGCTTCTACTCACGCGGAGTCTTGGATCTCGGGTCGTCTCTGGTCTGCAAAGTGCAGGATGAAGTTGTCCGCTCCTTGTCGGTTCTTGCTGGTGTTGAGTAGAATCCGCTCGTCCGCTGCGTCTGGCTCCTTCGTCCCGGACTGCGTCTCAGGTATGCCTCCGCGGCGGTGGTCGCCGCTGCGACCCTGCCGCCGCAGCGGCAGCTGCTCAGATGTGTCTGCTTGGCTTCCCCTCTCTTGACTAACTCTCTGTCCTGTGATGGCACACTTGGTGTGATTCTCTGGCTTGGGACTGTTCACTGGAACTCTGAAACTGTTTTCTATGCAAGAGCTTGTTCAGATTCCAGCTTCTCCTCCGCCATCTTCCCCTAAAATGCTTTATTGTTCATTTGATCATCACATTCATTCAGTTAAGGGTGGTTTCTGCCAATGAAGCTCATCAGAGGAATAGGCATGTGTGCATAGAAGCTGTCTCTTGGCAGTCCTCCTGCAGAACTGTTTTACGATACATACTGTACAAGTGTTCTGTACTCAAAGATTTCACATTGTAGACTTCAAGACCATAGATTAAGTAAGAAAATGGCAAAATGTTCTTTGCCACTGCCTAACTCGAAAATGTCCTTCCATGTTTTAATCCCCTGGCATTCTCAACACAAAGTGAACCTGAATATGCACATGCTGAAGAATGAAGCAGATCCCTGCTTCTGGAAACACAAAAAGCAACACAAAATAGCTTAAAGTTCAAACTGTAAGACTTGAAGCTCTAAAATCACTATGAAAAATAGGAAACACTTTAAAACACTGCTGTCAGTTAAGGTTGGGAGGGGGGGGCTAGGACCCCAAAACACTGGTCATAAGAGTTAAAAATAGACAATTAAGACTGTATGTATCAAACTACAAAGTTGATCTACAGCATTCAACTGAGTTGTGTTAAACAACCTACAGAATGGAGGGAAATTTTCAAAATTAAATTCTCAATAAGGAGTTGATATCCAGAATATAAGGAGCTCAAAAAATACCATAGATAACCCAAACCCACAAATAATAGATTAAAAATGGATTGGAAGCCAGGCACCAGTGGTTCATGCCTATAATCCTAGCTATTCAGGAGGCTGAGATATAAGAAGTGTGGTTCAAAGCCAGCCCAGGCAGCAGAATCTATAAGATTCTTATCTCTAATTAAGCACCAAAAAGCTGGAAATGGAGCTTCAGGTCAAGTGGTAGAGTGCTAGACTTGAGCGCAAAAGCTCAGTAGCTCGGTCTTAAGGAGTTCAAGCCCCAAAACTGGCACACACACACACACACACACACACACACACACACACACACACACACACAAATTGATTAGAGATCTGAAGAGACTTTTTTTTCTAAAGAGGAAGTATAAATAGTGAACACATACATGAAAAATTCTCACTATCAGTCATCACAGAAATTCAAATCAAAACCACAATGAACTATTATCTCAGAAAGAATGGCTATTATCCAAAAAGACTGAAGTGCTGGGGTTGGAGGTATGGCTTAGCTCATAAAGTACCAGCCAATGAGTAAAATCAAGCCACAGGAACCAAGTTTGAATACGGGTTAACTGAGCTAGACACAGAAGACACAGATAAATGCTCATAGGGAGGAAAGAAGAAAGGAAGGAAGGAAGGGAGGGAGAGAAGGGGGAGGGAGGGAAGGGGGAGGGAGGAAGGAAGAGAGCCGATATCATGGAAAAACAGAATGAGATAGTAGTTACTAGAGACTAGGAAAAGCATCCAGAAGGATGGCCTGAGGCCAACAAAGTACAATTCATTCTGGTTCTCTAGGGCAAGGTAGAGTAGACATTGTCTACAACAATCCATGATAGATTTAAACATAAGTAGAAGAATACAAAAGTTCCTGACAATGCCAGCTGCTGATGGCTCACATCTATAATCTTAGCTACTCAGAAGGATGAGGTCTGAGGGTCACAACTGAAAGCCAGCCTGAGCAATAAAGTCTGTAAAGAGGTGGTTCAAATGGCACAGCACTTGCTGTAAGCAAGCAAGGTAAACAAGGGTGGCGCTAAATTCAAACCTGAGTACCATCAAAGCAACAACACTGTTAGATGTCACCCTTGAATCTACCATGTTTTAGTTAACACATTTGAATCTACTTGAGTTTGTAAGCTAACTCTAGCTTTTGGGAAAACATTTATCCTTGGTCTTTCTGAGACGAACTTAAATGGTACAATTCCTTAGAAAGACAAAATTAAAGTTGGGGGGGGGCAGGGGGAGTAAAACACCAGGAAGTAGGTATTCAAAAAGGGTAGGAGTGGGGCCTAGAGGAAAGGAGTAGACAAATGAAGGGGAGAATAGAGGAGACACACAGAAACAATCTAATATCAGTCCTACAAAATTAAGAAAAATTAGGAAAGAGATGGAGAGGGGAGGGATGGTTGAGAATGTTAAAAGGTGTGACACTGATCATGATACATTGTATTCAGAAACTGTTTTGTTAAAGTAGCAACTCCTTTGTACAACTCCGTGCAGATATAAAGAAAAGGTTAAAATAAATAAAAATTTTAAAATGAGAAGGTTAAAGGATAACAACAACAAAAAAAAAAAAAGAGCAAAAAATCCTTAGATTTCACTATCATCTCTCCAAGTGTGTTGTTGTATGTTAGCTTTGGATAATTATGAGGTTTGTCTGTGTAATGTTATTTAGGCTTTTCTTTCCAGGAATACTATACTTCCCCAATATTTTGCATTTGTCCTAATATCTACTTTTCACCCTATAACTTGTGTTTTTACAGGTTTTTTTAAAGTATGATGATTAAGTACAGGCTGGTCGCCTGCCTTTGTATCTAAATAAAGTTTTATGTAACTCACGTGTCCATATTGTGTGGACTATTTAGGATGCCTAAGAGAAGCATTGTACACAGGGGAGATGACCAAGCCAGGATTCTAGAAGGTTCTTACTCAGCTGCGACCTGATGAAATGCTGTAGTTAACAGTATGTGCCTCCATTTCTGAGATCAGAATTTTCAGAGCATCATGGACGGTGAGTGCTCTCTACTGGATAGAAAATATATTAGTTATTCTTGAATGCATGAATATTTCAAAAGAGAATAGTTACATTATTTTTCTCTTATTTCTTTTCTCATATTAAAGAAGCTCAAGGATCCACTGTGTGTGTGTGTGTGTGTGTGTGTGTGTGTGTGGTGTGGTGTGGTGTGCATGCGTGTGTTGTGCCAGTCCTGGGCTTGAACTCTAGACCTGGGCGTTGCTCCTGATTTTTTTTTTTTTTTTTTTTTTTGCTCAAGGCTAGCACTCTACCACTTGAACCATGGCTCTACTTCTGGATTTTTTTGGTGGTTAATTGGAAATAAATGTCTCATTGACTTTCCTGCCCCAGCTGACTTTGAACCACATTCTCAGATCTCAACCACCTGGGTAGCTAGGATTAAGGTGTAAGACACCAGCTCTGTCCACTTTTTAATTCTACTTTATTTGTAAGAGACTACAAATTATCCACATCGTGAATTTCTGGATATTTCAAAATGATGGATATACCAAAAATATTTCTAGCTTTATTTTAAAATATGTTCTCTCTCTTTCTCTCTCAAATATATTGCAAAGTCATTTCCAGTGAATGGCATTTATATTTTAATTTATTTCAACATCTACAGCACTTGGAGTTCAACCAACAGTTGTTTTATTCTGTTATTATTAAAGGAATTTCCTTATCATCTACACTATGCACACACACATACACACACACACACATGCAAATACCTCCTCTACACAAATGAAACACTAACACATGAACTACTACTAACAATGAATTGTTGATCTTCTTTTATTTTTATTTTTATTTACTTTTAGTTTTAATTTTTTGTGCTGTCACTGTGGCTTGAACTCAGGGCTTTTTGCTTTTGCTTATTTTTTTTCTTTTCTTTTTTCCTCAAGACTGGCTCTAGGTCACTAAGTTACAGCTGCACTTCAGACCTTTTGCTGGTTAGTTGGAGATAAGAGTCACATAGATATGTCTGCCCCACAGGTTTTGAACCAAGGTCCTCAAATTTCAGTCTCTTTAATAGCTGGGGTTACAGGTGTGAATCACTAGCACTCAGCTCTCAGTGGGTTCTGTTTATTTGTTTTATCAAGCAGAGTTATACAGATGACGCTTGAATCTGAGCTGTAAATAAGGTTTATACCAATTAACTTGAGATAAGATAATATGTGATAAACTGTGCGCCTAGTAATCCTAGCTACTCAGGAGGCTGAGATCTGAGGATTACGGTTCAAAGCCAGCCCGGGCGGGAAAGTCTGTGAAACTCTTATCCCCAATAAACCACCAGAAAACCGGAAGTGGCGCTGTAGCTCAAGTGGTAGAGCGCTCGCCTTGAGCTAAAGAGCTGAGGGACAGCGCCCAGGCCCAGAGTTCAGGCCCCACGACCGGACCCAAAAAAAATTTAAAGAAAGAAAGAAAAGTTGAGGAGACCAGGGAGAGCAGTAAGTCAGTGTGCAGTTTGATTAACTTGGAACACAAGCAAGCATCTCAGAGTTCAGTGAGTAAATTCAGTTGGAAAGAGATCATAGGCTGAGTGACTCACAGAAGGAATTCGGAGTCTGTTCTTCAGGCAATGAGAAGTTGAACCTGGACACACACTCTGGATTGCAAAGGAGCTGACTCGAAGTGGCTCTGGCCTGGGGTGTGTGCCAGGCGGGGGAGCAGATGTCTACAACCCTGCCCCCCACAACATGGACTAGGTCAGCCTAGGAAAGGCATGGGGGCAAATTAGGTATTCTCAGATTAAAAAGGGACAATTACTGGTACCTTTCTAAACAGATGAGGGTAAGGGTGAAAAGAAGGTAAGTAGCACTTAGCACAATAATGGCACATAATAAAATAATAACTGCTCAGTAAAGGTTAATTCTTACGAACGCTAATGTTAAAGTATTTTAAAGATAATAAAAAGTAATTGGTTGCCCCATTGTTATATGTATTGAACCTTACATACTACTCAGCTTTGTTAAGTTACACAGAATAATTATCTACATCTCTTCCCTTGATCCAACATATTAATAATTATGTCATAGGCTACAAGAGAGTTGGTAGGAGACATGTAAAATGTTTGTTAATGTACTGAGAGATTTATTTTTTGGAGGTTTGGAATAATGAGAGGGCTGTTGGACTATATCACACATGTGTAAGAAGTTTCCAGTTGGTTTTTTTTTTTTGAAACTAAGAATTGCATAAAAATAACAACTGAAAAAACAAAAATATACAACAAAGGCAACTAATGTGATGCTTTATTGTGTTGTACAATGTGTGTCTGCGTGCACACGCGCACACACACACACACACACATACACACACACACACAGAGAGAAAGATGCTGCCTTCTTAATATCATGGTCTCCAGGGTATAGACAGTTCTGTCTAGCCTGCTGTTAGATCATTCTTCATGCCATCAGATTTAGAAAATACAGCCAACAAGAAAAAAAGAAAGAATCAGCAACAGGAAGTTTGGAAAATGTTAATTTGGCAAATATCCCATAGACTTTTAATACCATTTGAATTCTTAAACAAGTGTTCAATTGTTTATCTGAAAATAAATATTGTTGAATACATAAACCTTTCCTCAGTTCCAGGAAATGAGGTCGTTTCTCCATCTTTTCTAAGGATACTTTCCATGTTTTCATTCAATTGGTTAATATTAAAAGTCAATTTTCACATTCTATATGGACACAATGACTGCTTTCACTAAATACAAATATATTTATGTTAAAGGAATATTTTGTTATTGGAATTTAAAAATCCATGATTTAGCCATGTTTGTGGCTCACACCAGGATACTCAGGAAGTTACCATCTGAGAATAATGGTTCAAAGCCAGACTTGGCAGAAAAGATCCTGAGACTCTTATCTCCAATTAGCCACCAAAAAGCCAGAACTAGAGGCATGACTCAACTGATAGACTGCCAGCCTTGAGCAAAAAGCTAAGGAACAGTGGCCAAGTCCTGAGTTCAAGCCCCAGTACTAGCCTTCCTTCCTCTTCTCCACCCCTCACACAAATGTACATGGTTTAGGTTTATCCATTTATGTTTTTTAAGCCTTGTATCATTTTCATTACTACAAAGACAATGACTTAAACAACATTCCAGTAACCTCTGCCCACTGTTGTAAATGAAGAAATAATTTACAATACAGAAGAAGCTAAATTTCTATAACTCTAGCTGATTTGCATATTTAATATATCCTCCTGGATAAGAAATTTGTTTTGTAAAAAAATTAGAATCCTACCAGGTGCCAGTGGCTCACACCAGTAATCCTAGCTACACAGGACACTGAGATCTAAGGATGATGGTTCAAAGCCAAACTGGGAAGGAAACTATGAGACTCATCTCCAATTAACCACCCAAAATGTCAGAAGTGGAGAGCTGTGGTTCAAGTGGCAGAGTCCTAGTCTCGAGCAACAAAGGTCAGAGACAGCACATAGGCCCTGAGTTCAAGCCCCAGAACTGGTGCACGCACACACACAAGAACTGGTGCACACACGTGCGTGCGCCCATGTGCGGGCACATACACACACACACATACACACACACACACACACACACACACACACACACACACACACACATTAGATTTCCCCAAATAGAATGCTTACAATTTCTTAAGCTATGAGTCCCAGAGATTTAGCCTGTGTCTTCAGGGAATATGGAAGGTTAAGGCAGGCTCTAAGATCAGGACTCTAATTCCTTGATACTTACTCCTATACTATGCCACCCACCCTGTTTTTCCCAGAAAACTTCTATAAACCTAATTAACCCTCATCCTCCACATCATGCCACATTTACAATCTCTGAATAGGGTTCTTCAGGAAAGAGTGAGAAAAGGTATAGAGGCCTGCTATTATTTGATCATTGATATTTTAGCACATAAGACATCTTTTAAATTCTTGTCAGATAGCTTTAGTTATGTATCAGACATGATTTTTTTCTGCTGCTACAGGGGCTTGAAATCAGAGCCTAGCCCTCTACCACTCTAGTAATAGTTCACTTCCAGCCTTCTGGTGGTTAACTGGAGCTAACCCCCACCACTGGCTTTGAACCATGATCTTCAGATCTCAGCCTCCTGAGTAGCTAGAACTATAGGCATGAGCCACTAGACCACAGCTCCTGACATAGTAAGATTTTATTGTTATGTTTTTAGTAGATTATGGGATGTGGGATGGCCATTCAAATAAAAACATTGCTTTTTGAAAGATCAAGTAAGGAAATAAACGAAACACTCCTTGATGCTTATTCTTCAATATGTCCACTTGGACTCTGGCCCATGGCAGTATTATTTCTATCTAAATGGCCTAGATCAAACTGGAGCTAATACCTTGTTAATTGCAGTTATTAAATAAAAGCAGAAACATTACTTCAAAGTTGTCAGTCATCCAACAGTAGCAAGGACAAGCTGAAGAATAGACAAATCGCTAGCATTTGTGTACATTTAGTAACTAATGTTTAAGGCTCTTAATTCAATGTTTTGTATTTGACTTATACTCAAGCATCAACCATAATCCTTCTTTTTAAGTATCTTAACATGTTGTGTACTATGCACTACAAAATGTTCCCTTCAAAGCATTAAACAATGGCTGGAGAGAAAAGGACCAGGGACATAGCTCAGGTGGTAGAATACAAGCATGTATTAGACCAGGGACATAGCTCAGGTGGTAGAATACAAGCATGTATTAGACCCTGTGTTCAATCCACAATACCACAAGAAGGAAAGAAAGAAAGGAGAGAAAGGAAGAAAGGAAGAAAGAGAGAGAGAGAGAAAGGAAGAAAGAGAGGAAGGAAGGAAGGAAGGAAGGAAAGAATGGAAGGAGGGAGGAAGGAAGGAAAGAAAGGAGAAAAGGAAGGAAGAAAGGAAAGGAGAAAATGAAAGAAGGAAAGAAGAACAGAAGGAAGGAAGGAAGGAAGGAAGGAAGGAAGGAAGGAAGGAAGGAAGGAAGGAAGGAAGGAAGGAAGGATGGAGAGGAAAGTTCCAGGTAAACAAAATTTCCAGGATCTAAGGCTAGTTCAAGGCAATCTTTAATTAAATTGAATATTTCTCATATACAAAACTCCACTGGAAAAATTCATGAAACAAAAACCTTTGTATTATTTACTTCACTACACTCAAATTTTATGGAACAAATTTGCTTATAATATCGTTCTGATTGGTACAGAATTTTCAACAATGTTATCAACAATGGATATCAAAATGAAATAGTATATAATGGTATATAGTATAGCACAAAATAGTATAGAATAGACTAGAATAGTATAGTATAGTACATTATAGTATAGAATGGGTAATTGGGCTTAGTATTTTAAATAGTACTAAGAAAGTTTTTCCTAAATATACAGCTAATATCTTATTTTACTTAAGACACTACTATACATATATGTTTTCCCTTTATCAGAATATTACATTCCTATGCAATGTTTCAAATTTCCTGAGATTATTTACTTAAGGAGCTAAATATTTGGCATATTTCCTTATAGCATTGTCTTACTTTGTAAAACAGGTTTCTACCTAACTTAATTATTTGAATAGAAATATTATTTCTACCTAACTTAATTATTTTCAAAAACAAAGTCAGTAATCTTTTTATTCCTGCATTAATTTACTTCTGCATGGAAAGTCTTGACATATAGTAATTAGATTTACTCTTTAATTCCCAAGGAAGCACCTGTCTGTGGGTTTGGGTGAAAAGGAAAATCAGCACTCTTTTGAGAAAGATTTTTTAAGGAAAAGAAGGAGGCAATTTTTTAGAGTGTCCTCGCAAAAAAGATTTTCAATACTTTTACGAATCACTTTCAGAAGTTATTCTTCCTCGCTATTCAGACAATATTCTACACAATGCTCGTTTGAATTGTGGTTGAATTATGTTTGTGGCAATTCCAAATAATTGGAGGATATGTATTTACCCAAACCAGAAGTTGTCATTTTCTTTGAAAAACACTGAAAAGAAATGAAACAAAGGGAATGGATTTAAGAGGGAGATAAAGAAGTAAAGACAACACAGTATATTTAAGCTCTGCATTTTCTAATGCTAGGGAATTAAAAGTGTTATGAAGTTTGATCTACCCACACTAGATTGCGATGTCATTGAGAATGTGTGTGTGTGTGTGTGTGTGTGTGTGTGTGTGTGTGTGTGTGTGTGTGTGGTAAAGTATGAATGCTAGAAATATCACATATTTATACAGCACTTTTCCTGGAAATAAGGCAGGTAGAGAACAGACATCATTTTTTTAATCTGGGGAATGGTAACAATATAAAGTGTAAGTCTGTGGTTTTGATGTAGGTGCAGAGCTGAGGTGGTGTTGATTTTCTGGGGCCTCCAGGCCAAGAGGTTGCACACGACCACACAGGAGCTTTGCCCCTGTGTGACACATGAATGTTCAGTATGAACTGTGGGTTATCAGTGGTCTGTCCCATGGATATCAGTGAGTGAATTACTAGTGTTTTTCCCTCCCATTGTTAGTAGTTAAAAATTATTGCTACATATTACACACCAACTTCTAGGTTCCTTTTCTATTATACCACTTTGCTTCTGGTATTTTATTATATATTCAATTCTGTAGCAACACATTGTAGTGTTTTTATTCCATTGGAAATAAGACTAAGAAAGGCAGATAACCAATGAATTATTTTCCTCATCCAAATAAATCACTGACAGAATTGTCTTGTGTATGGGGGAGGGGAACAGGGGAAGGGCTGGGTACAGTCCCTGAGCTTCTCTTTGCTCAAGGCTAGGGCTCTACCACTTGAGCTGCAGCTCTACTTCAGCTTTTAGGTGGTAGATTGGAGATAAGAGTCTCATAGACTTTCCTGCCCAGACTGGCTTACAATGATCCTCAGATTCAGCCTTCTGAGTAGCTAGGATTACAGGTGTGAGCCACCAGTGCCTGGCCAAAATGATTTCTAAAACTGAATAAGACCCAATTTCTTCTGTACAAGGAAGTACCCTATCCTGTGTTACTTCAGAGGAAATCTGTAACTCTGTCTAGATACAGAATCTTAAATTCAGAGATGCATTATTTCAGGTAGAATATGATAATGTAGTGCTTGTTCAAATTTTTTCCATATGTATTTTTATTGTAAAAATACTGTACAGAGTGGTTACAGTTACTTGAGTAAGGTAATGAGTACATTTCCTATCACGCAGTTACCTCCTCCTTTGTATTTCCCCTACCATCCCTTCCCTCCCAGCCTTCCCAACTACTTCCCCCACCCCAAAATTGTAAAGTTCATTTTCAACATTGTGTCTTGTACATCTCACTGTTACAATGGGTCAACTTGTATCTTTATTTCAGCATTTTTGTTATTTCCCTTCCCCTCCCCAATTAGAAAAACGTATATACAAGATGGAGGGCACTGAAATCAAATACAGTGAAAACAGGGGTTATACCATGGGGGAAGAACATATAAAAGAAACAAAAGAATCACATAGTGCACTATAAGTGTGTTAAAAACAAGAAAGAAAAAAATCACTGTGTCCCTGTCTTGGGGTTCATTTCACTTAACGTCATCTTATATGGTCATATGTACATAACTTTTGCTATTTTTCTCATTTTTATTTTAGGTTTTGTTTTTTGTTTTTTGTTTTTCTTTGTTGTTATTGTTGTTGTTTCTTTTTTTCTTTTAATATTTCTTTATACTCTTCCCTTTTGGTCCTTTTAGTTTAGTTTTTTTTGTATTACTTAATTGCTGTTCTGTGCATCCCCAGATATATACCTGTCTTCGATTATTAGACCCTATCCTACACTAATTCAGATATTGGCTACTCAATTCACAAACTCCCAGCCATAACTCCATTAACTATAGAATTATTTTATACTTATATAATTTTAAGTGTATCTTTTTTTATTTTTTAATCTTTCCTTTTTCTTCATCTCTCTTCTCCATGCCTGCTATCCCTGCTCTTTCTCTGAATTGCTCTCACTTGCCTCCGTTCATTCCTCCAATCGTATTTTCTCCCCCTTTTGTAATAGCCCCACAAAAAAAATACCTAGGAGTTAACTTGTTCAAATTTTTAAACAGTCTAAAATGGCAAATACTTTGAGTGTTGTTAGGTAGATCAAAATCACCTCATTTTTTTCTTTCCAAACTAATATCTGTCTGTAACGAAGATAGCCCAAGATGTACATTTCAAAAGGGTGAGGAAAGAGTTAGATGATGATGGAGAATATTTGCTCTTGAGATACACATTAAAATAACAATTATGAAGATTGGCAGGTGACATTTCTGGTATAAAGCACAGCTTGTGGGAAAGGCCTAAAGAATGGTAAGCAAATTTTCTAAAGGGTTGGGTAAGGGTCAGGAAGAGTCATGTGCATGCTCATGAAGAATCTGTAGACTTTGGAAGTTGACAGGGAGTCATTGAAGGAATATAAGTAAAGGAACAGAAGGACTAGAAGAATTGAGTCCTGGCTCTGTCCCTGAGAAGGACTTAGATCAAAATTTTGGATGCAATTTCCATCCAACTGTTTTGCAACAAAAATAATCTTTAGTCAAACTAAGGGTATCCAGAACCAACATATAAATCAAATGAAACAGAACACTGGTTGAACCCTTGCCTGCTTGCTCCTCTTACTCTCGGCAGCAATCTCTGAGGTCCATCCAGGAGATTCCCAGAGCTCCATGGGTCACAGAGGATGAAAACCACCGGCTGACTACTTGTCTGCTGCATCCTCACTGCCAAATTCCATAAGCTCTAGAAGGTTTAAAGTACTTTTTTCTCCCAATACATTGCCTTACATAGTTGATTTTCCCCAAAGGCATTCTTTTTTCATTGTGGGAAGATGTCAAAATTTTCTTTTGCTGCAAAGGATTTTGCTTTTAGAAACTCAGAGAGTAACAGGTCCCAGTGGTTCACGCCTGCAATCCCAGCTACTCGAGAGGCTGAGCTCAGAGGGTCGCAAGTTGAAGCCATCCAGAGCTAAGTCCATGAGACTCTTACCTCAAATTCACCAGCAAAAAGCCAGAAATGCAGAAGAACACCAGCCTTAAGAATAAAGCCAAGCCAGCACTCAGTGCCTTGAATTCAAGTCTCACTATCAGCACACATACATATACACACTAAAAACCAATGGCATGAAATAAATAAAAGTCAAATATAAAGAGCGGATTCTTGTTGTGAAGTGTTTGAAATTTTAAACAGACTTAATTATCATATCCAAATATGTGTTGGATAAGCATGCATATTTCACTGAGGAAACCCAAGCCAAGCACTCAAGGTGGACCTTCAGCATACTTGCCTCTTGCTGTAAATAACAGAACATAAGCAAGAGATGGACTGAAGGAAGGCTGCTCAGATGGACTTGATAATTTGGAAAATCCATGGTTTATTCAGATTTCAAAGGAGGCCAAGAAGAGATTTATTGTTAAGAAAGTGCTCTCTGATGAAACCTTTTGTGGTTACCTCACAAGGATCAAAAGATGAGAATATTTATTATCACAGAAGAATGAAAAGATTAAACATGTGACTGATAGATGCCTAAGACACTTCCTTCTTGATTTCTTTCTTCCTTGACCCATTGATTATTCAGAAGTTGTTTTGCCAGGTGTAGTGAGGCATGCTAATAATCTCAGCTACTCAGGAGGCAGAAACAAGGGGACTGTAAATTTAAGGCCAGTCAGAGCAAAGTTAGTAAGACATATAACTCAAAAATAAAATACACATAAAAGGACAAGGACATGTGTCTTTGTACTTTTCAACCTTTTACTTTTTATTGATTCCTGCTTCTGCTGCTTTCCACTGTTTTAGGAAAAACATTCAGTATGATTTCAAGAACTTGTCTTTTTTTTTTTTTTTGTAAATGGGATGGCTAGCACTCTTATGCTGAGCTTATTGTACTTTTAGAGCAGATACTTTGCTTTCTGGTTTCACAGGTCTGCAGAAAGAGAAAAAGGTTTTTTTTCCCCTATCATACTTTTCATCTATGCCTAATTTAGATCATACATGTGATAAAATTTGGTTGTATGGAATTCAAGCTTAAAGGAGATTTTTTTTGGGGGGGGGGGGTCCGGTCATGGAACTCTGGGCCTGGACGCTGTCCCTCAGCTCCTCAACTCAAGGCTAGCGCTCTACCGCTTGAGCCACAGCACCGCTTCCGGCTTTTTTTTCTTTTTGCTAATGTGGTGCTAGGGAATCAAACCTAGGGCCTCATGCATGCAAGGCAAGTGCTCTACCACTGAGCCACCTTCCCAGCCCTTAAAGGATATTTTTGTACTGACACTGTAACTTACAATTGATGCCCGAGTGTATTCACACTTTTGGGGTACTTAGGATGGGGTAAATGACACATTTTGCAATTGAAACAATTAGAAAACTTTCATAACCAGAGGTTAGAGAACAGTAGAAGGAATAGGAAGACCCCTCCCTCTCTGAGATGCTCATGCTCAATAATAAGGAATATTTGTTTGGGAAAATCCTTGACAAATTGATGCTAAGTTCTCTTGATGTAAGGAAGATACAAATCCAGTGAAGGACATGGCTAATGTCCACCACTTTTTTTTTTTTGGAGGGGGGTCAGTCATGGAGTTTGAAGTCTGGGCCTGGGCACTGTCTCTCAGCTCTTCAGCTCAAGGCTAGTGCTCAACCACTTGAGCCACAGCTCCACTTTCGCTTTTTTTTTTTTTTTTTTTTTTGCTTATGTGGTCCTGAGGAATCGAACCCAGGACCTCATGCATGAAAGGCATGCACTCTACCACTGAACCACCTTCACAGCCCCTGTCCACTACTTATTGAAGGCATATATCCCAACACAGAACAAATGTGAGGTGGGTAATATAACAAAATTCACATGTTTAAGAACAACTAAACTTAGCGACGCAGAGAGGAAAGCGGAGTAAGGAGATCTGAATGAATGTATACACTGACCAGGACACAATCCTGTCTGAACATTTAAATGTACCTCTGGGGGAAAAAATCAGATGGGAATAAAAACAAAACCAGTAGGCCAGGTACTGGTGGCTCACACCTGTAATCCTAGCTACTCAGGAGACTAATCTGAAGATCAAAATTCCAAGGCAGCCCAGGCAGGAAAATCTGTGAGACTCTTATCTCCAGTAAAGCACCTAAAAAACCAGAAGTGGAACTATGGCTCAAGTAGTAGAGCACTAGCCTTGAAAAATAGAGGCTCAGGGACAGCACTAAGGCCCTGAGTTCAAGCCCTTAGATGGGTACATTTTAGAAAAGAAAAAGAATGTCCAGTGTTCCTCTAACACCAAAGTCATGCAACTATGGACTTACAAGGGCTCCACATAAAGGCACCTTTTCCCAAAAAATGTTTACTTGAGTTAAAACACAGAACAAACAATGAACACCTCATAATCAAATAAGAAATTTGGGGGGACGGAGGGAAGTTGTTGTTTTCCATGTTGAGGAGACACAGATACTATGAGGGAAAGTCCCCTGTGAACAGATGGAGAGAAGTAAGAATGTCAAGAGAGCCATTCTCTGACACGGCCCAGTGACAGACACAGTGCTGTCAGAGGATGAGAATCTAGCATTTTCCCCTGGGAGGAGTTGCTGTGAGGTCTAAGGAAACAACCGATATTTGTGAGTCATTTGGAATGTGGCTAATAAAATCAGGCAAGACAGATGGCTCAGACACATAGACTGTGTCCCCTGAAACATCAATAGTGAATTTTAAAGCTTAAAACATGCAGAGCCAAAATGTCTCCCAATCTCTTGGTTCTGAGGAAACAAAGATCAGCTATAAACCAAGCTGAGATTTCTAGAGAGATGAGCCCGAAAGAGAAGATTAGCTAGATGCTGAGGCTTATACCTGCAATCCTGGCCACTTGGGAGGCTGAGATCTGAAGACCAAGATCGAAGACAGCCCAGGCAGACAAAGCAAAGAGATTCTTATGCCCAATTAACCAGAAACGGAGATGCGGCTCAAGTAGTAGAGCTCCAGCCTTGGGTTAAAAAAAAAAGCCAGGCTAAAGAGCATGAAGCCTTGAACTCAAGCTCCAGTACCTGCGTATACACACACACACACACACACACACACACACACACACACACACACACACAGAAAGAGAGAGAGAATAAACCCAGTAAATTAAACCCAAGTGCTATTTTAAAAGAAATAACAAAAAATGAATTCGAGAATAACTCTATAAAAAGAGCACAGTGAACATTGAAAGTTGTTTTTTCAAAAAATTAGTTGTTGAAATTTTTTTCTATATCGATTAACAAAAAAAGGTAAGGTAACACAGACTATCCCAACTGTAGTGGGAACACGTAATACAAATGTTTTAAAAGATGGACAAAATAATATGAACATTTTTATTATTAGACTAAAAAGGGCAAAATATTTCAAAATGCAAATTTGTGAAAGAAGAAAAACTATCTGAATAATCCACCAACACTAGTATTTATGATAGGATCTGCACTTCAGTGCTTCCCCACCAAGAATGCCTTAGACCCAGATGGCATCACTTGTGAATTTGAGCATATCATTCTTTCATGTAAAGCAAAAACAACAACCTTGTACAACCTCTCCCATAGAGCAGAACAAATTCCAAACACTTTCCATCATTTTTATGAGATATCATAACATTGATACCAAAACATGACAAACACTTTGTTAGAAAGAAAGACTTCTGATCCATCTCTCCAATGAACATAAACAACAAAATGCTAAGCAAAATATTAGCCACGCAAAAGCGTGGTGACCTATGAAAAGAACGTACTGTAATCATGGAAGAATTAGCTCAGGAATGCAAGATATGAACAATAGCTACACAGGACAACTCAGTAATCAAACATTTAAAAAGCAAACAACATGATCCTTATGACATTCATTAAATGTATTTACAAACTGCCTTGGAATTGCAACCCCTTTGTACAACTACTGACAGATCATCTAAAAATGGGAAAAAAATAAGAATTAATTGTTTAATTAATTAACAAAAAGAATATGATTATCTTAGTATCTGAAGGCAAAATAATAGCAGAACTGAATATCCATTCATGATTTTTTCAAAAAAACCTGTTAACTTCCATAATTTGATAAACACCTTTTTTTATGCTAGTCCTGGGGCTTGAACTCAGGGCTTGGGCACTATCTCTGAGCTTCTTTTGTTCAAGCCTAGTGCTTTACCACTTGATCCACAGTGCTACTTGTGGCTTCTTGGTAGTTTAATGAAGAGAAGAGCCTTGCAGACTTTCCAGAATGTCTTCAAATCACAATCCTCAGATCTCAGGCTCCTAAGTAACTAGGATTACAGGCATAATTAGGATTATAGCACTTGGGTTAAGACCTTTAAAAAAAACTACAGCAAATATATTTCAAGGTGAGGTATTAAAAGCCATCCACTAGGATAAGAAAATGTCCAGAATATACCACTGCTAGCCAGCTTCTCAAGGTGCACCAGGAAACACAAACTCTATAGCCAGGGCATAGTAAGGCAAATCTCTAATTAATATTCATTATGTTCCTCTTCCACCCACCATTCTTTATTTCTTTTATCCACAAGCAGGAAATAAGCTACACTAAATTCATTAACCAGTGGAGCCATACAAACCTTCATTCTGAAGAGTTAGAATGCTTTCCTAATCCCTCTTTGCTGTTGTTTGGTTTATATTTTTTTCTGTGTTTCACTGTTAGATGTTAAAGTACAATAAGGTATTTGAAAAAAATCCTCCAGGCTTCAAATACAGACAATATCTAGTGTTGGACACTAATTTCAGAAAAAGGAAGAAAGAATGGTTGAAAAATAAGAAAAAGATAATTGCCTGAACAGCAGGATTTGCAAGTCCTGAATTCAGACAGTCTTCAGATGTTTTGACTTCAACACCTTCCTCTGACAAAACCTCTAGCTCCCTCCTCTGCTACCTCTTAGCTTACTTTATTCAACCTTGTTGTTTCTCTGCTATCACTGTGATGTATTTGTCTAGAAAAACTTGATACTCATCTACTTTTAATAGTCACTTAATAATCATCAGATGTGAATAGTAAGAAATGATTAAAATTGGAAACATATAGACAGATGAAGAATGAAAGTGCTGCAGATATGTGCTGTTTTCTTTTGGAGCTGGAAACCATTGTTGGCATTCCACCACTGAAAAGAAGCCTCAGATCATTCTGGAAGATCTATGAGAAGTACAGATACATTGCTTTTGCTCCAGTAGAGTTCAGCAGTGAGGGCAAAACCAGACAGACAGACAATGTGTTCAGAAAAATATTAAATACTACATTCAATACTGTGTTCTGCATAGTGTTAAAGTAGTAAATAAATAAATAAATAAATGAGTTCACCTGAGGTAGAGAGATAGACCTTATATCACTTGCTAGATAGTATCTATTTGTCCCTCTAGATTTCCGTACTTAACCTCTCCACTCTGATTCTTTCCTGCTGCCTTCTAACTGAATGGGAATAGCATTGGCTTTGGAAGTAAGAGGATGACAAAGGACCAGATCTTCCCCCCTCCCCATTCCATCCAATACTCAGTCCCCAAACTCTTGGAATCACAAAATCTCCAGAAGCACAGAAGCAATCGGCCAGAAAGTCTGTATGATGCTGTCTCCGAAGCAAAATGATTTTTGTATGAGAATTTATAGACAAAAACAGATATTCATCATATACAATTAGCCATAAAAATCTTGGAATTTGAAGTCCCTTTGGACCATTCCCTCTCTTTCACTCTATCCACCAGTGAGTACTGAAATAGTTCCTTAAAATATCAGGTGTTTTATTATTAAGAATACGTGCACCTGGGTGATAATCTCTTATTCCTGCAACTATTGCTCACAGCAGCAACTTCTTACAAGTGATTTCTGTAGAAAATATCCATATTTCCCTTAGTCTGCCCACATCGAGCATGAAGTTATCATTCAAGGGGTGAGGAGTTACCAGGTGGTTCTGAGGTACCATGGTTAGCGCATTAGACTTCTAAAGGAGTGAGTAGTTATTACTAATGACATGGATACATGGGAATAAGCATCAATGCTTAGAACCAAAGGAAAAGGAAATCAAGTCTCAGATCCTCTAAACACCGAGTATTAAAGTGTGAGAGCACTTTCAAGTCTGCCGACCTAATAGGTCAGAACCATTTACCAATCCTCCCTCGTATAACTGAGATAAGCCAGTAAAAATTATAAGCAATAACTTGGCCTTCTTCTCTGAAAACAAGGAAATTGTCCTACTTAGAAATAAAGTTTTAATTAACTCAACTACAACTAAATTGAAGATATCAATTGTATTTTCTACCTCTATCCTTATTTACCTGTTCCTAAGACCTTTTTCTCATCCCTTGATGAAATTTTGGGCATTATCTCTATAGCTTTCCATGGTCAATAAAATAAAATCTCTATATTAAAGGAATAATCTATTCCCATACAATGTCAAAATTCTTTTAAAAGTTTTTTTATGTCGTGCGCTGGTGGCTGACCCCTGTAATCCTAGAAACTCAGGAGGCTAAGATCTGAGAATCGCGTTTCAAAGCCAGCATGGGCAGGAAAGTCCGAGAAACTCTTATCTCCAATAAACCACCAGAAAACCAGAAGTGGGGCTGTAGGTCAAGTGGTAGAGCACTAGCCTTAAGCTGAAGAGCCGAGGGACAGCGCTTAGTTTTGACTGATCAAAAAACTAAGTAATTAAAATGTTTTTTATGTATTTATTCTAATTTTATTGTCAAGTTGAGGTACAGGGTAGTTACAGTTACATAATGAGGGTAATGAGTACATTTCTTGTCAATCTTGTTACCCCTTCATTTATATTGTCTTTTATTTTCTGCCTCCTGCATGGATGGCTGTAGTGAAGAAAATGGCCGTGGTGTAAACTTTTTTCATTAATTGATTTCCCAAATCTCCTGATTGCTTGTTTAGATCTTTATAGAAGTGTAACTTGAGGAAGAAGGCATTGGGGAAATAAATGCTGAGGATGGGTGAATTCATTGAGAGCTATGTCCACAGTGGATGAATTTTCTATGTGTTAATTCTCTTTTTTTACATACCTAAATATATTTATTATTATTATTATTATCTTAAGTAGTTGTACAAAGGAGTTGGTATTTTAACAAAGCAGTTTATGAATACAGCATATCTTCTTTTTCAATTTTATTGTAAACATGCTCTACAGATCTTGATCAAATGCCCCTTTCAACATTCTCAGCTATCCCTCCCCGACCAACCCTTTCCCTCACTCTTCTTAATTTTGTAGGCTATACATTGGATTCTTGCCTGTATTCTCTCCCTCTTCACCTCTTCATTTGTCTCTCGCTTTCTTCCTTTCATTTTTAAATTTTATTTTATTGTAAAGATGCTGTACCGAGGGGTTATAGTTACATGAATAAGGTAATACATTTCTTGTTTTTCTCCTACTATCCCTTCCCTCCCCCACCTCACTTTCTTCTTGACCCCCACCTCACCCCTTTCAAGTACCCACTTCCTGGCATCTTAGTTGCTGAACTTTGATTTTGGCTTTCTACAGAATTATGGTATTAGAGATATCCCTTGAATCTACCATATTTCAGTTAAGACATTTGTGTCAGTTCTTTCACAGGGGAGAGAGCACTTTGCCTTCCCTATTGGCCTACCTTTTAGGTTGTCAGATAAAGTTGTTCTCTTCATTTTGTTATCAGCCCTAGCAACCCACAATGCTAATGGGTATAGCTCACTTAGGCCTTCCATAAATAAAAAGCTTAGAGGTATCAGAAAGCTACTTAATTGCCTCATTTCAAATGGTTCATAGGAAACTCTGTAAGGACTACCAGCCAGAAACTTTGTAGATGACATTTTATTAAATGTTTGTTTATTGAATTAATCTATTTGCTTTATTGACATTTGTTCACAAACCCTCCTGAGATGATTCTTGGTTCCTACAGAGGACTCTGAATGCCTGACAAACAATTTGTCCACAGTGATATAGAAAATACCAAACAATGGAGGATTTTAATATCAGAGAGGATTCAGTTTAAAAAATCAAATGAGTCCATATGTATTCAGCAATTAGCTGATATGTATAATAAAGATATGCTGACTTCATGAGAGCATTTTCTCGTATCTCCTCTGTCATTCAAAAGAATTGAGTATAGTTTACTCATTGTATAAAATTCATAGCACAGACCACTCCAAAGGCATACTTCCCTGAAAATCTGGAGCTTCAAAACACATTTGGAACCAGGCATCCCCAGCTTACATCTGTGATCCTCAGATCTCAGCATTCTGAGGATTAAAGGTTCAAATCCAGCCTGGGAAGGAAAGTTTGTGAGACTCATATCTCTAACCACAGAAGGCTGGAAGTAGAGCTGTGGCTCAAGGGGTAGAGCTCAGGCCCAGAGTTCAGGTTCTGACACAGGCAAACACACACACACACACACACACAAAACCACATTTGGAGATTAAATATGAACATCAGAAACAAATAATATTATGACACTCCGAAGCTGACCACACATGGCTCAGGTGCTTGGGAGGCTGAGATTAGGAGGATTGTGCTTTGAGTGTAGAAAAGTTCACTAGACTCCATCTCTAAAATAACCAGCAAACTGCAGGATTGGAGGTATATGTCAAATGAGAAAGCATTTGCCTAGCAAGCACAACATACTGTGTTCAAACCCCAGTACCACCAAAAATACAAAGTGAAAAAAAGCACTACTGCAAGAAATGTGAATGGTTATGACAGTCTTGAAGCAGCTGGAGGCTGAGGAGTGTGACATTCTGAAATGGACAGTTTATGTAAGATTCTGCAAATCTGATCACAAGTGACAAGGAATTAAGAAGAATTGTGTTCACAGAAGTCAAAACTGGACATAACACCCACAAATCATTTTTATATCCCCAGTAAAGACAAAACTCCATGACACATTATGTAAACAGTCGCTGCTTTATCTTTTGCGCTAAGAAATTGAGTGAATGGCTACTTATGGACAATGAGAAAGCAGAGAACACATGTTCACATAACTCAGATTAAACAAAGAATAAAGGAATGTTATTAAATGGCCTGAAATAGAAAATATGGAATGGTCAGAATAAGTAATATAAACATAAGAACATTGTAAGCAACAAGTACATAATTAGTTTTTGCTTGTTTGTTTGTTGTTGGTCATGGGGGTTGAAATCTGGGCCTGGGCTCTGTCCCTCAGCTCTTCAGCTCAAGGCGAGCACTCTACCACTTGAGCCACAGCACCACTTCCAGTTTTCTGGTGGTTAATTGGAGAGAAGAGTCTCACGGACTTTCCTGCCCAGGCTGGCTTTGAACCATAATCTTGAGATCTCAGCCTCCTGAGTAGCTAGGATTATAGGTGTGAGCCACCGACACCCAGCCACTTAGTTTTTAGTCAAGCTTCCAAACCAAAAGCGACACTTTAATGTGAATGCAGATAGTGCATTCTTTGGGGGTTATTTTGTTGTTATTTTTTTGGGGTCCGGTCATGGGGCCTGAACTTTGGGCCTGGGTGCTGTCCCTCAGCTCTTCAGCTCAAGGCTAGCGCTCTACCACTTGAGCCACAGAGCCACTTCCTGCTTTTTGCTTTTTGCTTATGTGGTGTTGAGGAATCGAACCCAGGGCCTCATGCATGCAAGGCAAGGGCTCTACCACTGAGCCACCTTCCCAGCCCCCATTCTTTGGTTTTGTACCTCCAGCTAGGCACTGGTGGCTAACACCTGTAATCTCCAGAAATCTGAGATAGAGGACTGCTGTTCAAAGCCAGCCTGGGCAGGAAAGTCCATACCATTCTTATATCCAATTGACCAGCAAAAGGCTGGAAGTACAGCTCTGGCTCAAGTGGAAAATTGCCGTCTTTGAGCAAAAAAAAGTTAGAGACAGAACCCAGGCCCTAAATTCTAGGACTTCCAAACAAATGAAAAATCAGTAGCCTTCTGTGGTCAATAACTGTGGAAATGTAGTTAATAGT
Organism: Dipodomys spectabilis; assembly: GCF_019054845.1. NCBI lineage: Eukaryota > Metazoa > Chordata > Mammalia > Rodentia > Heteromyidae > Dipodomys > Dipodomys spectabilis. The sequence goes on from NW_024870779.1 coordinate 4,037,388, forward strand.
ATATAACCTACCTGTGAAATAAAATTAATAAACAGGAGCATATAATAATAAAGTAACTCAAGATAAACTTACTTATTAAATTCTGATCCAATTAATTTTTTAAGGAAGACAAGTGAAAATTAATTATTTTGAGCTCAAGAAAACTGACTTTTAAAGTTTTAAAAATAGTTTTTGCATTTAAAAAAAATTCCAAAATCAATAGAAAGCCCATGGATTAGGGGAAGATCTTCACCAGCCATACCACAGACAAAGGCCTCATATCTAAAATATACTTAGAACTCAAAAAACTGAAATTCCCCAAAAAAAATTTCAAAGAAACAACTGCCTTATTCATAAGTGAGCTAAAAACTTAAAGAGAGACTTCTCTGAAGAGGAAATAAGAATGGCCAATAGACACCAGCTACAGGTAACAATGTAACAATACACACGCTACTGATAACAAAGTAACAATGAAACTTACAAGACACTATGTTCAAAACAAACTTTACAACTTCAGGGCAGGGAAGGAGGAGTTGTGCAGGTGGGAGGGAAGGGATGGTAGGCAGAAAAATAAAGGAGGAGACAACAATGCTTGATAGGAAGTGTACTCACTGCCTTACTAATGTAACTGTAACTCCTCTGTACAGTATCTTTATGATGAAAATATATATTTTAAAAAAAAGAAATGTTCTACAAGGCATTCAAAGCAGAGCTCACACCAATACTCCTCCAACTCTTCAATGAAATTGAAAGAGAAAGTTCAATACCGAACTCATTCTATGAAGCCATCATAACCCTCATCACAAAACCAGGCAGGGACTCATCAAAGAAAGAGAACTATACACCCATTTCTTTGATGAACATTGATGAAAAAGTTCTCAACAAAATTTTGGCCAATAAACTTCAACAATTCATCCAAAAAAGCATAAACCACGATCAAACAGGATTCATTTCAGGGATGCAAAGCTGGTTCAATATACATAAATCAATTAATATAATCCATCACACCAACAGGAGCAAGGATAAGAACCACATGGTTATCTCAATAGATGCAGAAAAAGCATTCGACAAGATCCAACACCCCTTTATGATGAAGGTTCTGGAAAAATTAGGAATTCATAGAACATTCCTCAATACAATAAAGACTATATATACAAACCTACAGCCAGTATTATATTTAATGGTGAAAAACTAAAGCCATTTCCTCTGAACTCAGGAAAGAGACAAGTATGTCCACTCTCTCCACTTCTCTTCAATTTAGTATTAGAATGCCTAGCTACAGCAATAAGACAAAATGCAAACATAAAGGGGATCCAAATAAGGAAAGATGAAGTAAAACTCTCCCTCTTTGCAGATGACATGATCTTGTATTTAAAGAATCCCATGGACTCCACTCCCAAATTACTCAAGCTGATTCAAAATTTTGGCAAAGTAGAAGGGCATAAAATTAACCCTCAAAAATCAATGGCTTTTCTGTATGCCAACAATGAGAAAAGTGTGGCTGAAATCAGGAAAGCAACTCCACTCATAATACCACAAAAAATAAAATACCTAGGAATTAACTTAACCAAAGAAGTGAAGGACCTCTATGATGAAAACTTCTAAAATCTGAAAAAGGAAATCAAAACAGAACTTAGAAAGTGGCAAAACTTCCCATGCTCCTGGATTGGAAGGATCATCATCGTGAAAATGGCAATACTTCCCAAGGCTATCTACAAATTCAATGCAATACCTATCAATATTCCAACCTCATTCTTCAATGAAATAGAAGAGGCAATCCAAAAATTCAATATGGAACAATAAAAGACCCCGAATAGCAAAAACGATCCTCAACAGAAAGAACAGTACTGGAGGAATATCAATACCAAATTTCAAACTCTACTACAAAGCCATAGTAATCAAAACAGGTTGGTACTGGCACAAGAACAGACCAATGGAATAGAATTGAAAACCCAGAAATGAACCCACAGACCTATAGCCATCTAATCTTTGATAAGGGAGCTAAAAAAATAGAATGGAAGAAAGGCAGCCTCTTCAGTAAATGGTGCTGGCAAAATTGGTTAACTACATGTAGAAAACTAAAGCTAGATCCTTATATATCACCCTGCACCAGAATCAACTCCAAATGGATCAAAGACCTCAGAGTCAAAGCAGACATTCTGAAAACATTACAGGATGGAATAGAAGAAACCCTAGGTCTCCTTGGCACAGGCCAAAATTTTCTTAATAGAGACCCAGAAACACAACAAATCAAAGAAAGGTTGGACAAATTGGACTGCATGAAATTGCAGAGCTTCTGCATGGCAAAGGACATAGCTAGTAAGATCAATAGAAAGCCCACAGATTGGGAGAAGATCTTCACAAGCCATACAACAGACAAGGGTCTCATATCTAAAATATACCTGGAACTCAAAAAATTAAATCCACCAACAACAAATCCTCAAAGAAACAACTGCCCAACAAATAAGTGGGCTAAAGACTTACAGAGAAACTTCTCTGAAGAGGAAAGAAGGATGGCCAATAGATACAAGAAGAAATGCTCAACCTCCCTAGCCATAAAAGAAATGCAAATCAAAACAACATTGAGATACCACCTCACCCCAGTTAGAATGGCTATAATCAAGAACTCTAATAACAACAGATGCTGGAGGGGATGTGGACAGAAGGGAACCTTACTGAATTGTTGGTGGGAGTGTAAACTTGTTCAACCACTTTGGAAAGCAGTATGGAGGTTCCTCAAAAGACTCCACATAGAGCTCCCCTATGACCCAGCAATCCTACTTTTTTTGGCCATTTACCCAAATGATCACAAACAAGACCACACTAAAGCTACCAGCATGACTATGTTTATTGCAGCATTATTTACCATAGCTAAGATATGGGGCCAACCCAAATGCCCCTCAGTAGATGAATGTATCAAAAAAAACATGATATATTTATGAATATATATTACATATATATAATGGAATTCTATGCTTCCATCAGAAAGAATGGCACTTCTCTATTTGTTAGGAAACAGAAAGACTTGCAAAAAAAATCACATTACGTAAACTAAGCCAGACCCAAAGAAATATAGGTCCCAAGGTTCCAATTATTTGCAATAATTAGTATAAGCCTAGGATAATCTTATCAGATGAGCTGAAAAGCTCAAAAGCTATGCACATGTGACCATAAAGATGATAAGTGAAATGAACCCCAAAATATAGACACAACAGGTTTTCCGTTGTTGTTGTTGTGTTTAATGTAGTATGTGATTTTTTTTATTGTTTCTTCTGTATGTTCTTCCCCCTATGGTGTATCCTCTGTTGTCACTGTATTTGATTTTGGTACCCTGCATCTTGTATATACATTTATCTAATTTGGGGAGGGAAAGGGGAATAGCAAAATGCTCAAACAAGGACACAGAATGTTCCATTGCAACAATGACATTCAAAAGACACTATGTTGGAAATGAACTTTACAACTTCCAGTGGAGAGGAGGGGGAAGAATAGGGGAGGGAGCAGGAAAGGGATAGTAAGAGAAAAAATAAAGGGTGGGGTAAAAATGCTGGACAAGAAATGTACTCATTACCTTACTCATTAACTGTAACCCCCCTGTCCAGCATCTTTAGAATAAAATAAAATTTTAAAAAGTATTCAAAAATCATAAGTATTTGTATGTATATTTTAACTTATATATTTACACATTTACAATTATTTTAAAAAATTTTTAAAGTTGCCAAACAGAATTTACACAATGAGTAAATGAGACATCCTGTTTCATCAGTTAAAACATTGTAATTTTGTAAAAAATTACAAAAATATAAAAGTTTCACATTTATTTTGAAAGCTAAAGATATCTCTCATGTGATTTCAGACTGCAATCAATATTCGTATTTTTTGTATTTTGTTTTCAGCAATTTCACATTTATGCTGAGCTTAAGAGCTTTCGAGTGCCTATCAGAGACTATTATATCCATTTACAGAAAGGAAACTGAAGCCCAGAGAATTAATAGCTTGCTCAAGATAAAACTGAGATTCACACTCAAATGATCAGAGCTGCAGTGAAGATCTTAATTACCACACATGTGTTCTCTAACTGCACAGATTCTCTCTCCTCGGATCTCATCTTCAGTACATTTATTGAGTAAGTCAGAGCCTTATAATGAAACTTACCCATCCACGATGACTTTATGCCCCTTTTCTCCAATGACATCCTGCTTCTCAAGTTTCTACTTCAAGAAAGAAGACCTATATGTGTCTGATTTCTGTTCAATATACATGGGACAGAAAGCTGGCACATGTAGAATGAAAGAAGTCTTTCGTTTCATCTAAGATTTTTTTGATGTTGTTCCATGTCCTGGGGCTTGAATTTAGGGCCTGGACACTATCCCTGAGCTTTCTGCTCAAAGTTGACATTCTACCACTTGAGCCACTGCTCCACTTCAGCTTTTTGGGTGGTTGTTTTTGTTTTCTTTGTTTTGTTTTTTGAGATCAGAGTGTCGTGGATTTTCTTAACCAAGGCTTCAAACTATGACCCTAAGATCTCAGCCTCCAGAGTAGCAAGGATTATCTATCTGTACGAGAACCACGGGTATCCCACTCAACTCAGACTTCTTAACCCACATGCCCTACGGGCCCAATTCGGAGTAGTAAGAAACCACACATGGCTATTTAAAAGGCCAAGATGATCGACATGAGGAAACTAAACCAAGATGCATTAAACCAACTTAACAGGCTCATATCAACCATTGAAATAGCAATAAGAGACCTCCCATCTAAAAAAAGCCCAGGACCAGATGAATTTACAGTGGAATTCTACAAGGCCTTCAAAGCAGAGCTCATATCAATACTCCTCCAACCCTTCAATGAAATTGAAAGAGAAAGTTCACTACCGAACTCATTCTATGAAGCCATCATAACCCTCATCACAAAACAAGGCAGGGACTCATCAAAGAAAGAGAACTATAGACCCATTTCTTTGATGAACATTGATGCAAAACTTCTCACAAAATTTTGGCTAATCGATTTCAACAATTCATCCAAAAATCATAAACCACGATCAAACAGGATTCATTTGAGGGATGCAAAGCTGGTTCAATATACACAAATCAATTAATATAATTCATCACACCAACAGGAGCAAGGATAAGAACCACATGGTTATCTCAATAGATGTAGAAAAAGCACTTGACAAGATCCAACACCCCTTTATGATGAAGGTTCTGGAAAAATTAGGAATCCAGAGAACATTCCTCAATACAACAAAGGCTGGATATGACAAACCTACAGCCAGTATTATATTTAATGGTGAAAAATTAAAGCCATTTCCTCTGAACTCAGGAATGAGACAAGTATGTCCACTCTCTCCACTTCTCTTCAATTTAGTATTAGAATGCCTAGCTACAGCAATAAGACAAAATGCAAACATAAAGGGGATCCAAATAGAGAAAGAAGAAATAAAACTCTCCCTCTTTGCAGATGACATGATCTTGTATTTAAAGAATCCCACAGACTCCATTCCCAAATTACTCAAGCTGATTCAAAACTTTGGCAAAGTAGCAGGTTATAAAATTAACCCCCAAAAATCAATGGCTTTTCTGTATGCCAACAATGAGAAAAGTGTGGCTGAAATCAGGAAAGCAACTCCACTCGTAATAGCCCCACAAAAAATAAAATACCTAGGAATTAATTTAACCAAAGAAGTGAAGGATCGCTATGATGAAAACTTCAAAAATCTGAAAAAGGAAATCAAAACAGAACTTAGAAAGTGGCAAAACCTCCCATGCTCCTGGATTGGAAGGATCAACATCATGAAAATGGCAAAACTTCCCAAGGCTATCTACAAATTCAATGCAATACCTATCAGTATTCCAACCTCATTCTTCAAGGAAATAGAAGAGGCAATCCAAAAATTCAATATGGAACAATAAAAGACCTCAGATAGCAAAAATGATCCTCAACAGAAAGAACAGTGCTGGAAGAATATCAATACCAAATTTCAAACTCTACTACAAAGCCATAGTAATCAAAAAAGCTTGGTTCTGGCACAAGAACAGACTTTAAGACCAATGGAATAGAATTGAAAACCCAGAAATGAACCCACAGACCTATAAACATCTAATCTTCGATAAGGGAGCTAAAACAATAGAATGGAAGAAAGACAGCCTCTTCAGTAAATGGTGCTGGAAAAAATGGTTAACTAGTTGTAGAAAACTAAAGCTAGACCCTTATACATCACCCTGCACCAGAATCAACTCCAAATGGATTGAAGACCTCGGAGTCAAAGCAGACACTCTGAAAACATTACAGGATGGAATAGGAGAAACCCTAGGTCTCCTTGGTGCAAGCCGAAATTTTCTTAACAGAGACCCAGAAACACACAAATCAAAGAAATGTTGGACAAATGGGATTGCATGAAATTGCAGAGCTTCTGCATGGCAAAGGACTTAACTAGCAAGATCAATAGAAAGCCTAAGGATTGGGAGAAGATTTTCAATAGCCATACAACAGACAAGGGTCTCATATCTAAAATATACCTGGAACTCAAAAAATTAAATCCACCAACAACAAATCCTCAAAGAAACAACTGCCCAATAAATAAGTGGGCTAAAGACTTACAGAGAAACTTCTCTGAAGAGAAAAGAAGGATGGCCAATAGACACATGAAGAAATGCTCAACCTCCCTAGCCATAAAAGAAATGCAAATCAAAACAACATGTTTTGAATGGCTATAATCAAAAACTCTAATAACAACAGTTGCTGGAGGGGATATGGACAGAAGGGAACCTTACTGCACTGTTGGTGAGAGTAAACTTGTTCAACCACTTTGGAAAGCAGTATGGAGGATCCTCAAAAGACTCCACAAAGAGCTCCCCTGTGACCCAGCAATCCCACTTTTGGGCATTTACCCAAATGATCACAAACAAGACCACACTAAAGCTACCAGCACAACTGTATTTATTGCAGCATTATTTACCATAGCTAAGATATGGAACCAACCCAGATGCCCCTCAATAGATGAATGGATCAAGAAAATGTGGTATATATCCACAATGGAATTCTATGTCTCCATCAGAAAGAATCACATTGCCCCATTTCTAGTATATGTCTGAGTCAAGCAGAAAAGGTCAGATAAGGTGATGTTAGGAAAATGAACCCTAAGATATGATTCAAATGTTTTTTGTTGCGATTGTTTCTAACACATTTATAATATGATTTCTTTGTTGCTTTGTATGTCCCTCCCCCACAGTATAACCCCTGCTTTCACTGTATTTGATGTCGGTATAATCTGTGGAGGGGAAGGGGAAAAACAAATCATTTAAATAGGGATACAAGTGGACCCATTGCAACAATGAGATGTACAAGTCGTTATGTCGAAAACGAACTTTACAACTTTCGTGGGGGGGGGGGGGGGACGATTGGGGCAGCAAGGGGGAGGATTGGAAGGGATGGGAAGGGGAAACAAAGGAGGAGGTTACAATGTTTGATAAGAAATGTACTCATTATCTTGCCCATGTAATTGAAACTCCTCTGTACAGTATTTTCACAATAAAGAAAATAAAAAAAGAACTCTAATAACAACACTTGCTGGAGGGGATGCCCCTCAGTAGATGAATGGATCAAGAAAATGTGGTATATATACACAACGGAATTCTATGCCCTCATGAGAAAGAATGACATTGTCCCATTTGTTAGCAAATGGAAAGACTTGGGAAAAATTATATTAAGTGAAGTAAGCCAGGCCCAAAGAAACATAGGTCCCATGGTTTCCCTTATTTGCAATAACTAGTATATGTCTGAGACAAGCAGAAACAGTCAAATAAGTTGCTGTTAGGCAAAATGAACCCCAAGATAATGGTTTTTTTCTTTCTTGCTATTGTTTTTAACATATTTATAATATGATTTCTTTGTTGCTTTGTATGTCCCTCCCCCACGGTATAACCCCTGATTTCACTGTATTTGATGTCGGTATAATTTGTGGAGGGGAAGGGAAAAACAAATTGCTTAAATAGGGATACAGGTGAACCCATTGCAACAATGAGATGTACAAGTCGTTATGTCGAAAAAGGAACTTTATAGCTTTGGCGAGGGGAGGAGGAGCGAGGGGCAGGGCTGGTGGTCCGGAGTTTGGGGATGGGGGAGTGGGGGAGGACAGGGAGAGAGGGGGAGGGCAGGGTGGGGGCGGTGGAGGGGGAGATGGGAAGGAATGGGAAGGGAAAACAAAGGAGGAGGCAACAACGCTTGATAAGAAATGCACTCATTTGGGAACTGTCCTCTGGATTATTCATTATCTTGTATGAGTCAAGCAGAAAAAGTCAGATAATGTGATGTTAGGAAAATGAACCCTTAGGTATGTATTTAAATGTTTTTTTTCTTTCATGCATTTGTTTCTAACGCATTTATAAGATTATTTCTTTGTTGCTTTGTATGTCCCTCCCCCACAGTATAACCACTGCTTTCACTATATTTGATGTCGGTATAATTTGTGGAGGAGATGGGGAAAAACAAGTCGTTTAAGGATACAGGTGGACCTGTTGCAACAATGAGAAGTTCAAGTTGTCATGTCGAAAACGAACTTTACAACTTTGGTGGGGTGGACGGGGAGAATTGGGGGGGGAGGCTGGGAAGGGATGTGAAGGGTAAACAAAGAAGGAGGCTGCAATGCTTGATAAGAAATGTACTCATTATCTTGCCCATGTAATTGTAACCCCTCTGTACAGTATGTTCACAAAAAATTAAAATTAAAAATTAAAATTAAAATTAAAAATTTTTTAAAAAGGGGCTGGGAAGGTGGCTCAGTGGTAGAGCGCTTGCCTTGCATGCATGAGGCCCTGGGTTCGATTCCTCAGCACCACATAAGCAAAAAGAAAAAAGCCAAAAGTGGTTCTGTGGCTCAAGTGGTAGAGCACTAGCCTTGAGCTGAAGAGCTAAGGGACAGTGCCCAGGCCCAGAGTTAAGGCCCATGACCGGACCCAAGGAAAAAAAAAAAAAAGAAATGCACTCATTACCTTGCCCATGTAAATGCAACCCCTCTGTATGGTATTTTCACAATTAAAAAAAAGTAAAAATAAAAATAAATAAAAAAGAGGGAAGGAGTAACAATGTTCAACAAGAAATGTACTTACTACCCTATGTATGTAACTGTAACCCCATTGTACATCACCTTAACAATAAAATTGAATTTAAAAATTTCTTTAAAAAAAGAAATGTAGTCATTTCCTTGCCCATGTAATTGTAACTCCTCTGTATGATATTTTCACAAATAAACAAACAAATAAATAAATAAATTGGAGAAAAGAAAAAAAGGCCAAGATTAAATAGTGGCTTTCAGCCTATTTGAAAATCTCCATCCTTCGACAGAGAGCGAAGCTCATAGTAAAGACATGGTATACCACAGTCACCTCTAAGATGCGATCTGCTTCCACATCCTTGGCGCTCCAGCCTCAACATGGAGCAGAAACACCTGGCATGTGTGCATATCCTTCATCTGAGAAGCTCTGCTTCCAGATGTCTGGCATAGTGCACAGGAATTTATATTTCTAACCATTTCCCATATAGTACCAATGAAACCAGGCATGTGACCAGACCTAAAGAAATACTCACCTGTAGCAAGCTTTCCTATTTATTTATTATCATATAAATTTATTTATTATAGTATAATTTATTACAATAACATCTTCTTTGAAAGTAGATTATATAAGAAAAGACAAAAGGCACAGAAAATTGTTTTTAAAAACTTGAGGAATCATAGTGTGCTGGTGGCTCACACCTGTCATCCTAGCTTCTCAGGATAGCTAAGGATCCCAGTTCAAATCCAGCCCAATCAGGAAAGTCCATGAAAAGTTTATCTCCAATTTACCGGTAAAAATCAAGAAGTGGACTCCAGTGGTAGAGCTCCAGCCTTGAGATACAAAGTTAAAGGACAATGCCTAGGACCTGGGTTGAAGCCCCCGTAACTGCACAAAAATTGAAGAATCTCATTATTATGAAAAGTTTTTGAACCATCTCTCATCTATCTTTCCCAGTGTCTGAGAGACACTGAGGATGTTTGGCTGCTATTCAGAAAAATTAATCGAATCTTCCCAAAGGTTAATTTAGCCAGGTGCTTTTATTTTATCCTTTGATTTATATAACTACCTCATGATTGGCCCAAGGGAACACACTTATCCCTTGTTAAGATTTTTTTTCTGGGTGAATTATAGTGGAAACTTTGCCAGTCCTAGTATCAGATCTTCTAAAACTATGATGTCAACTGATGGTGGATTAAAGGTACATAAAATTCAAATTAAGACCAGATAGCTCAAAAATTTTGCATGAATCTTGGCAAAAAGAAAATTCTGTATCTCATTGTCATGACACACCATGTCCAACTTGAGTTTAGTAAACTGACATGAGAAGATAAGTTTCTGTTATTTGTGCCAGATAGTTAAAAAAAAAAAAAACATAGCTCCAACATTATATAAGATTCAATTATCTTACCTACTGTTATCTATGTCACTTTGCAGGGTGGCAAGAGGAAAGGATTGTAAAGCTTTGAAAATACAGTGCTTTTGTTTAACTTGAATGCCTCCATTAGCACCATTCTACAGACTGCTACTCACTTAGATAGGCAAGTGTTTTTGTGAGCTAAGGTTAACAGAAGAATCTTTCTTTGGTGGTCGTTGGTAACAAAAACTGTCTCTCCCAGTCATTATTTTACCACTAGTAAACTATTTTACCATTAAAGTTATACATTTCAAGAAAAATTGGATACATAAAAAGCACAATTTCCCCCATTGTTAATGTCTTCCATATAGTTTTTACTTTTATTGCAATTAAAAAATCAATATTGTGCAGGGCACTGGTGACTCACGCCTAATCCTAGCTACTCAGGAGGCTGAGATCAAGATTCAAAGCCAGTCAGAGCAGGAAAGTCCATGAGACTCTTACCTCTGCCCACCAGAAAACCAGAAGTGGTGCTGTGGTTCGAGTGATAGAGTGCTCACCTTGAGCTGAAGAGCTCAGGGACAGTGCCCAGACCCAGAGTTCATACCCCTCGACCAACCAAATATATATAGTGAAGAGGGAGAGAATGCAGTCAAGAATGCAATATAAAGCCTACAAAATTAAGAGAATTGAGAGGAGTTGGTTGGGGGGAGGGGTGGGTGAGAATGCTGAAGGGTGACTTGGATCAAGAAGCACTGGATTCATAAATTGCTTTGTTTAATGGCAACTCATTCATACAACTACTTAAAGATAGAAAATAATGGTAATAATAATAAAAATAGAAAAAAATCAGTATCACTGGGTATAGATGACTTATGCCTGCAATCCTAGTTACTCAAGAAGCTGAAATCTAAGTCTTATTGTTTGAAGCCAGATAAGACAGGAAACTCTGTGAGCATTTATGCCAAACATTTCTAGATAAAATAAACCATAGCAAGAAGGCAAACATGAATCTTTTATGTTTCAAATAAAATAATCTATTGGGCTCGGTACCAGTGGCTCATGCCTATAATCCTAGCTACTCTGGTGTCTAAGATCTAAGAATCGTGGTTTGAAGTCAGCCCAGGCAGAAAAGTCCATGATACAGGCTGACCCATTGTTAACAATGAGACATACAGATACTATGTTGAAAACGAACTTTACAGCTTTGGTGGGGAGGGGAGGGAGGAGTTGATGAGGTAGGGAGGGAAGGGAAAAACAGAGGAGGGGGGTAACAATGCTCCACAGGAAATGGACTCATTACCTTACTCTTGTAACTGTAACCCCTCTGTACAATGTCTTTTAAAAAATATTTTTGAAAAAAAGGAAAAATCCATAAGACCCTAATCTCCAATTAACCCCTACAAAACCCAGAGGTGGAGCTGTAGCTCAAGTGGGAGAGTCATGCACAGACTCTGTGTTCAAGTTCCAGGTCACTGCAAAAAGATAAATAAATAAAAATCTGTTGGAAATTATTGGATAGGAACTTCATTAGCGACTACTACTTTTCCTTGTAAGAGCTATTATGTAAGAACATATATTCCAAGATCCTTTAAATGAGTACATTTCTATGTACATTGGCATTGGGCTGGGAAGTTGGCTCAGTGGTAGAGCGCTTGCCTTGCATGCATGAGGCCCTGGGTTCGATTCCTCAGCACCACATAAGCAAAAAGAAAAAAGCCGGAAGTGGCGCTGTGACTCAAGTGGTAGAGCGCTAGCCTTGAGCTGAAGATCTGAGGGCAGCGCCCAGGCCCAGAGTTCAGGCCCCAAGACTGGACCCCCCCCCAAAAAAGTACTATGTACATTGGCATAAATAATAATGAAATTGTGGTATAAATATTAGCCAGAATTTTTATTGAATGCAGTGTGCCACTCGCTTTTATTTGAAATGTTCAAATGGCAATATTTTCTCAGGGAGTTTTGACACTAAATGTTCCAATATTTATAAAGTGTAAATTTTTGTCTATTCTGGGAATTTTTTAATTCATTGTGTAAACAAGTGAAAAAAAAACACCCAATGCCAAAAGCAAAACAAATTTTGTAAATGAATGAACTCAATAATGAGATCCATCTGCCATTTTTTAATGATGAACTTACATATATCTAGTGGTAAATGTGCTTAAAGATTTGGCTTAAGATAGTTTTGAAGAATACTAAATATGCCGTGTTTTTTTTTTCAAGAGAAGGTATTATTTAAGGATTCCAGGCTAATAGAATGGGGAACTGCCAAATTTACCTAAATCAGGATCTGCTTTATCTAATCATTTACTATTAAAATTAAATTAAAATGTAAGACAATCTCTCCAGTTCCTTCATTTCTCAGACGAAAACATTGAAGATAAGGGATAAAAATGTTTCTGATATGTCCAGACTAAAACTCTAAATCATACTCAGTTCAGATGACCAGTGGATTCTCAGTAAATTTGGTATGGTACTCTCAATACAAAGTAAATACTTTTTATTATTTATTAAGTAGCTACATCCAAACAACATAAAAGAACTTATAAGATTTTAGTACATTTATTAAAATTATTTTTTTAATTTAATTTTATTTTATTTGAGAACATACTGTACAGAGGGGTTACAATTACATGGGCAGGATAATGCATACATTTCCTACCAAGCATTGCAGCCTCCTCCTTTGTTTACCCTTCACCTCCCTTCCCAGCCTCCCCCCTCCCCCCCACCCAATCCTTCCCCCCCTCCCCCCCACACCGACATTGTAAAGCTCCTTTTTGACATGACATTTTGTACTTCTCATTGTTGCAACAGGTCCACCTGAATCCTTAAACGACTTGTTTTTCCCCATCTCCTCCACAAGTTATACTGACATCAAATATATTGAAAGCGGGGGTTACACTGTGGGGGAGGGACATACAAAGCAACAAAGAAATAATCTTATAAACGCGTTAGAAACACATGCATGAAAGAAAAAAAAACATTAAAATACATATTTGAGGGTTCGTTTTCCTAACATCACATTCACTGACCTTTTCCGCTTGACTCATACATATACTAGATATTGCAAATAAGGGAAACCATGGGACCTATGTTTCTTTGGGCCTGGCTTACTTTAAAATTATTTTTAACTTGAGTCATTTAAATAAATTGATACAGTAAAAGGAAAAGAGTTGGGAGTGAAGGAAAGAATGATGAAAGTGGTAACACTGATGAGATGTATCACAAACTATTTTGCTACATGGCAACTCCCTTGTACAATGAAAGATAAAAAATGTAAAAAATATACAAAAGATAAAAGTATGCATAGCTATAAGTAGAAAATAAAAGAAAAATAGTGTAATCACTATGTTCTTAACCACAGTTAAGAGTGTGATGCAAATGTCCGGGCTCTACATGATTTCCCACACTTTGGTGTCATGGTAAACTGCTGTCCATATTGGTTCTACAAGGGCTCTCTGCTGTTTATTAAAACAACTGCCGCAGCTGGGCGCCGGTGGCTCATGCCTGTAATCCTAGCTACTCAGGAGGCTGAGATCTGAGGATCACGGTTCAAAGCCAGCCTGGGCAGGAAAGTCCGAGAGACTCTGATCTCCAATAAACTACTAGAAAACCAGAAGTGGTGCTGTGGCTCAAGTGGTAGAGCGCTGGCCTTGAGCTGAAGAGCTGAGGGACAGAGCCCAGGCTCAGAGTTCAAGCCCCACAACCGACAAAAAAAAAAAAACGAAAAACAAACAACCAAAAAACAACTGCCACAAACAGCTTTGAAAATACAATACTTGATGGAAAATATAAAACTCAAAGGAAATGTTACATGAGCTAATGTCAAAATGGAGCTACCTTGCCATCTGCCTTAGTAAATTCCTACTGAATACCAAAGGTATATGTATACTGCCAAGGATGATTGTGCTTTTGTCCAGAGTCACAGCACCATTAGAAAAAGGTAGGTCTCTTCATATTACTGATTGATTCATTCATTCATTTGCCTTTTTACTCAAGGTTCTTTACCACTTGAACCACAGTTCCACTTCCAGCTTTTTTTTGGTAAGTAATTGGTGATAAGATTCACAGACTTTCCTGCCCAGGCTGGCTTTGAACTTCTATCCTCAGATCTCTTCCTCCTGAGTGGCTAGGATTATAGGTGTGAGCTACTGTTGCCCTGCTTCAAAATTCCTGATTCTAAGTTCAATGCTCTTGTTTTTATATTCAAAATTCACAGGTAATAAATTGTATTTCTTTTTTTATTTGAACACATTTCTTTTTCTACTTGAGCAAACAAACTTCCTCATGAAACAGAGTACCAGGGCTTGAACGCAAGGCCTCAAGAATGCTCTGCTGGTGTTCTACTACTTGAATTATACCTCCAGCCGTGCTTCTTGCTGATTAAGTTAGGATTTAATCTCACTTTTCCTCTTGGGCTGGTTTGGAACTAAGATCCTCCAGGTCACAACCTACTGAGTATCACAAGAATTTTTACAACAGTGAGCCACCAGCAACCAGCTCAGATTACTTCTTAATAAAGCACCTGAATATCAAAACAGTATTAATCCATTAATTTTCAATCTTTGTCATCCCTATACCAGGTAGTACTTCAAATTAATATCTTCCAATATTGCTTATTAGCACTACATAAAACATTGGAGGTTCTGTGACTTTTACCTATGTTAATTTTTCGGGGAGCGGGGGAGGGGGCGGGGGAGAGGGTTGGCTGTGGGGCTTGAACTCTGGACCTGAGTACTGTCCCTGATCTCTTCAGTTCAAGGCTAGTGTTCTACCACTTTCAGCCACAGCGCCTTTTCTGGTTTTCTGGAAAGTTTTACAGACTTTCCTACCCTGGCTGGCTTTGAACCACAATCCTCAGATCTCAGCCTCCTGAGTAGCTAGGATTACAGGCATGAGCTACCAGTGCCTGGCTTATTTATGTTAATTTTAAAATGTAACTGTCATACTAACTCTCATTTTGAAATATAAAATATGATACACACAGTAGGAGTTTTTATGTGATAGGATAGAAAGGAAAGGACTATAAACAGAGGGGAAATGATGGTGAATTACATCACTTAACACACTACACTTTGGAAAGACATTCTCTTGTCAAAACAGTAATCTCAAAATTTTAATTTTGTATGCCACTTTTGCTTCACCCAAAGACTGGAGAGAAGAAGAGCTCTGGAGTACTGAGGAGAACAAAAAATGAAGTATTTTTTTTAAATGTCATTGTATTATGGATAGCTTTTGCTCCTGCCCATGAGAAAACACAATTTTCTTAGTCACATCTGCAGTGAGCCTGAACATCGTGCTAATGGAATGCCTAATAATAAAGTCTGGATCCAGGAAGATGTAATTAAATAGACAGCTGTGGAATTAGACCCTGGAGAGAATCATGTCTCAGAAGTAAAAATATTTGACTTGTATTTTGAAATGATTAATTCATTATGGCCTGTGAGTGCAGACAAATAATTCAAACCTTATTCATTAAAGATGCTTACTAAATCATCAAAGAAAAACAAGTTCTCAACTTCCCTAAACACATAGCACACCCACAAAAAATTATGGATTTACATGGTTTCCAAAAGTTCAGAATTAAGAACTGCAGCAACACTAAATTACTACTAATTCTTCAATATCTAATATGAATTCATTACACATCTTGGTTTCCTGAAGTCTTGAGTAACATTTATGCAATTGGAACAACTTAATTCCATACAATTGAGGGGCTAAAACTCTCCTTAGAAGAAGAATACCGAGTCCAAAGTCATGCATGCATTTGAAACTCCTGTTTGGCTGCAATTCAAATAAGTACATTGTCTTGGTGTGTTTTTCATCTCTAATGCTTATCGTGACATTCCTTGATTTAAGCATGTGCATTGATATGAGGAGATAGAATCATAGGCGGAGTTTATTTATCAAAATTTGAACTATTAGGATCTCAGACTATGTACACTAACTTATCTTCCTGAAGGGTAGGCAATACAGTCATAAAATTCAAGATGTAGAAATGGGTAATTTGAGGGGATGTGTGGGTTGGGAGACATGGGAGAGAATGAGGATGACATTCATCTAAATATATTGTACTCATAAATTGTCATGTTAAACTGAAACTCCTTTCTACAACAACTTAAAGATAATTATATATTTATATATATATATAATTAAGGATAATTATACATAGTTATATGTATATACATATATGTTCATATATGTGTTTAAATGTACATACATAAATATATATGCATACACACACCATCTTCCTGGTATAAAGAAAATATTTATGAAGTCCAAGGCATTTAGATTGCAGATAAATATTCAACAATTTACATATCACAGGATTTGGCATTCTATAAGCCAGTGTTTCCATTCAGAGTATGCTTTGCATAAATCCCTGTGCCTCACCACTACTAGGACTCCAGGAGCAATATCTCCAGAATCAAAACCTTTCAAGAAGAGGGATAACAAGGCTTTTGTATTTTTTTAGAAAAGCAACAATACTCAAGTAAGGTTGAAAATTAGTAACTTAGGAACTTTTAAGAATCTTGAATTGAATCTGCAAAGCTATCAAAATTTTTGTAAGTAAGCTATGAAGAAGAGAGCATCTTGAAGAGTAAGTATAATTACTAATAACTACGGTCGTTATTTATTTGTCATATTCCATGCCCCCTACAAAGGAAAGGTTCAATTTACCTTCATGAATTATATGAGCCTAGTAGTTATCTTCCACAGTATTCAGGGAATACACGTTTGTGTTCTAGCTCATTAGCCCATATTTTTTATTTCAATAAAATTCCATCTAACAGATTTACCTCTTTGTTTTTGCTGTGCCTTCCCAGGGGTGGGCCATAGAAAAGCAAACCAAGAGGAAAGGCTACAGGAACAATGCCAGATCTCAGTGAATCCATACAGAAAGCTGTAAAGGCCTCTTCCATCACTCTTTCCTTTCACTCTGCTGAATTAACCACATCCATTTCTACCCTCCAGCAGCTATTTCCAATCATTTAGCTGTGCTTCAGTACTAACTCAGTTGTTGTTCACAATGCAATGCTCACTCTTTCCTTAGATTGGAAGCCTAACTCTTGCTAATTTTTTGTACTTCCTTTAAAAGCTAATGTTATGTCTGACAAATAGATCATAGAAATATTTGCTTCATCATGCCGAAGTTCTGCAATTTTGTCCTTCTTCCATAACACTTACTATAAATCTGTCTTTTATTACCATGGTGTGCATACTTGTGCAAGTGTGGGAATGTGCTCACTGCTACTAGTCTGGAGGTTCCTTGGAAGAAGGCCGGCATTTTGTTCTAATCTGAATCCACCCATAGACTCCAGTAAATTTTTTTTCTTGTTCTTTGACTTAAGACTGTCCTCATTGTATCCAAGATCATTAACAATAGATTACAAAGAGGGAATTTTGGACTTTTCTGCTTCTTGTTTGCTGTCAATTTTTAATCACTCATACCTCTTGTGTGTGTGTGTGTGTGTGTGTGTGTGTGTGTGTGTGTGTTTGTGCGCGTGCGCGCACGCGTGCGCGTGTGCACGTGCATGCACCAGTCCTGGGACTTGAACTAAGGGCCTAGTTGCTGTCCCTGAGCTCTTTTGCTCAAGGCTAATGCTCTACCAGTTTGAGCTACAGCTCCACTTCCAGTTTTCTGTTGGCTTATTGGAGATAAGAATGTCAAGGATTTTCTGCCCAGGCTGGCTTTAAACTGTGATCCTCAGATCTTATCTTCCAGAGCAGCTAGGATTACAGGCATGAGCCACCTCCAGCATTTGGCATGAGTCTGTAGTTTGAACACACTGATTCTGATGATCACCAACTATAGCACATGACCCACATCATGAGTTAAATGTTTATGACCCTTCCCCCAAACAGAGTGATGGTGCTCAGAGGTGGGACAAGGGAGGTGACAGGTCATGAGTCAGAGCTCTCCCCTGTGGGATTAGCTCCCTTAAGGGAGGAGGTCCAGAGCCAAGCAGTGCTTTCTTCATAATATGAGAAAAGAGCCAGATATTGGATTTCTGTAAACCAGGAGGAGGGGCCTCAGTAAACTCAGTTGGGGAAGTAGAGATGGGGTTCAAGTGGCAGAGCACCTGCCTTGAGACACACACACACACACACACACACACACACACACACACACACACACACTAGCAGTAAGAATTATCCAGAGGAGAATTCGAATAAAAGACAACCAGATACAAACAAAATACATGTGTGAACACATCTCCTTTCTTCCACAAAATGACTGACGAGTAAGGTCATTAATTCTAAGGCTAACTGTTGTAGTCTGCCTTCAAATATTAGACTATGTTTACTTTTCTCAAAAATGTATCCTTATTGCCTTGCCTAGACTGCACTAAACCTATGAGCTGTCTCATTTCTTCTATCATGACACTATTAAGTATTCATTGTGACATTTATAATGCAGTTTTACTGTAATGTATTCTCAACTACTTAAGGATCATTTCTTATTTTGTTTGTTTATTTGTTTTTGCCAGTCCTTCCTGGGCTTGACCTCAGGGCCTGGGCACTGTCCCTGAGCCTTTCTGTGTTCAAGGCTAATGCTCTACTACTTGAGCCACAGTGCCACTTCTGGTTTTTGAGTGGTTGATTGGAGATAACAGTCTCATGGACTTTTTGCCCAGGCTGGCTTCAAACTGTGATCCTCAGATCTCAACCTCCTAAGTAGGTAGAATTACAAGCATTAGCCACCTAAGCCCAGCATGTCTTGTTATTTCTGTAAGGCAAATTCCTGCATATTTGCAGACTCTAAGTGAATATTCCAGCATGCTCAGTAAGTGTAAAACACATGGTTTATTCTAAGAAGTGTGTAACACTAAAAAAAGCTGATTCTAGTTGCCAATTTTGGTGTGTTCCACATGAAATTAAAATTACTAAACAACAAAGAATTTCTAAAAAGAAAAAAAAAAAAGAATTTCTCCTTTAGCTAGGTGCTAGTGGCTCATGCCTATAATCCTAGCTACTCAGGAGGCTAAGATCTGAGGATCACTGTTCCAAGCCAGCCCATTCAGGAAAGTATGTGATACTCTTATCTCCAATTAACCACCAGAAAACCAGAAGAGGTGCTGTGGCTCAAGTGGTACAGTGGTGGCCTAGAGCTGAAGAGCTCAGGGACAGGACCCAGGCCCAGAGGTCAAGCCCCACAACAAAAATAAATAAATAAATAAATAAAAAGTTCAACTTCGACTAAACTACCTATAACTACTAAGTGGCATCAGAATACTAGGCAATCAATATTTTCAAAAACTGGCAGCTTAAAAGACATCTGAACTGTTAAAATAATATAAAAATAAAGTGATGATTAAAAGTGTTTTGTAAAATAGTGTTGGGAAAACATTTTTAAGTGGATGATGTATAAATACTTGCACATGTTTTAAAGAGTAAAGTTCAAAGTCCATTATTTTAATGGTTAACATCTGTCTGGTAGGGGAAAAAAGATGTCTTTTCATCATTAAATTTGGATGGAATTTTAGTAAGTATACTAGAAAAAAATTAAATATAAACAACATGATAGGAGGCTTTCAATAAGATAAAAAGATTAGCTTAATTTTCCTGTTTTCTTTGAAATAATTTAGTGGTATTAAAATGAAAATGCCATTTAAACTGCCATAGGTTTTAGCCTGTATATATATATATATATATATGATATATATATATATAGTATATATATTATATATATCATATGCATTATATGTATTATATGTATATAGATTATACATAATGTATATGTATTATACAGTATGGAATAGCCAACATCTATTTCATATAGTTTTTTTTATTGTGAAAACACTGTACAGAGGGGTTACAATTACATGGGTAAGATAATAAGTACATTTCTTATCAAGCATTTTAGCCTCCTCCTTTGTTTCCCCTTCCCATCCCTTCCCATCCTCCCTCCTCCTACCCAATCCTCCTCCCCCCTGCCCACCAAAGTTGTAAAGTTCGTTTTCGACATAACAACTTGTACATCTCATAGTTGCAATGGGTCCACCTGTATCCCTATTTCAATGATTTGTTTTTTCCCTTCCCCTCCACAAATTATATCAACATCAAATACAATGAAAGCAGGGGTTATACCGTGGGGGGAGGGACATACTTTCATATATTCTCATCTTTACTTGCTTTTTATTACATTTCTTTCTCTTGTACAGAGATCATATGAAGTGGGTATAATTAGAATCAGCTCCTGATGATGAGGTGATTACTTTTGAAAGTTTTTGTGTAATTATGTCACATAAATATCAATTAGATAGTGAACTTATGAATAGGAAGCTAGCCCCTGACCATTCTCAGCTTATTCTGAGTTTGGTTAGAAAAAATCAAGCTTAATTGCTACAGATTGCCTCTTCTTTTTTTTTTTTTTTTTTTTTTTTTTTTTTTTTTTTTTTAATTTAATTTTATTTTATTTGTGAACATACTGTACAGAGGAGTTACAGTTACATGGGCAGGATAATGTGTACATTTCTTACCAAGCATTGCAGCCTCCTCCTTTGTTTATCCTTCACATCCCTTCCCAGCCTCCCCCCTCCCCCCCTAATCCCAATCCTTCTCCTTCCTCCCTCCCCCCAGCCCCCCCCCCCCACCAACATTGTAAAGTTCGTTTTGGACATGACAACTTGTACTTCTCATTGTTGCAACAGGTCCACCTGTATCCTTAAACAACTGGTTTTTCCCCATCTCCTCCACAAGTTATACTGACATCAAATATAGTGAAAGCAAGGGTTATACTATGGGGGAGGGACATACAAAGCAACAAAGAGATAATCTTATAAATGTGTTAGAAACACATGCATGAAAGAAAAAAACATTAAAATACACATCTAAGGGTTCATTTTCCTGACATCACATTATCTGACCTTTTCCGCTTGACTCATACATATACTAGATATTACAAATAAGGGAAACCATGGGACCTACGTTTCTTTGGGCCTGGCTTACTTCACTTAATATAATTTTTTCCAAGTTTTTCCATTTCCTAACAAATGGGGCAATGTCATTCTTTCTGATGGAGGCATAGAATTCCATTGTGTATATATACCACATTTTCTTGATCCATTCATCTACTGAGGGGCATCTGGGTTGGTTCCATATCTTAGCTATGGTAAATAATGCTGCAATAAACATAGTTGTGCTGGTAGCTTTAGTGTGGTCTTGTTTGTAAACATTAGGGTAAATGCCCAAAAGTGGGATTGCTGGGTCATAGGGGAGCTCTATGTGGAGTCTTTTGAGGAACCTCCATACTGCTTTCCAAAGTGGTTGAACAAGTTTACATTCCCACCAACAATGAATTAAGGTTCCTTTCTGTCCACATCCCCTCCAGCATCTGTTGTTGTTAGAGTTCTTGATTTTTGCCGTTCTCACTGGAGTGAGGTGATATCTCAATGTTGTTTTGATTTGCATTTCTTTTATGGCTAGGGATGTTGAACATTTCTTCATGTGTCTATTGGCCATCCTTCTTTCTTCTTCAGAGAAGTTTTTCTTTAAGTCTTTCGCCCACTTATTTATTGGGCAGTTGTTTCTTTGAGGATTTGTTGTTGGGGGGTTTAATTTTTTGAGTTCCAAGTATATTTTAGATATGAGACCCTTGTCCATTGTATGGCTAGTAAAGATCTTCTCCCAATCCGTGGGCTTTCTATTGATCTTGCTAGCTATGTCATTTGCCCTGCAGAAGCTCTGCAACTTTATGCAATCCCATTTGTCCAACCTTTCTTTGATTTGTTGTGTTTCCAGGTCTCTATTCAGAAAATTTCGGCCTGAGCCAAGGAGACCTAGGGTTTCTCCTATTCCATCCTGTAATGTTTTCAGAGTGTCTGCTTTGAGTTCAAGGTCTTTGATCCATTTGGAGTTGATTCTGGTGCAGGGTGATATATAAGGATCTAGCTTAAGTTTTCTACATGTAGTTAACCAATTTTGCCAGCACCATTTACTGAAGAGGTTGTCTTTCTTCCATTCTATTGTTTTAGCTCCCTTATCGAAGATTAGATGGCTATAGATCTGTGGGTTCATTTCTGGGTTTTCAATTCTATTCCATTGGTCCTGAGGTCTGTTCTTATGCCAATACCAAGCTGTTTTGATTACTATGGCTTTATAGTAGAGTTTGAAGTTTGGTATTGATATTCCTCCAGCAGTGTTCTTTCCATTCAGGAGCGTTTTTGCTATTCGGGGTCTTTTATTGTTCCATATGAATTTTTGGATTGCCTCTTCTATTTCCTTGAAGAATGAGGGTGGAATTTTGATAGGTATTGCGTTGAATTTGTAGATAGCCTTGGGAAGTATTGCCATTTTCACGATGTTAATCTTTCCAATCCAGGAGCATGTGAGGTTTTGCCATTTTTTAAGTTCTGTGTTGATTTCCTTTTTCAAGATTTTAAAGTTTTCATCATAGAGGTCCTTCACTTCTTTAGTTAAGTTAATTCCTAGGTATTTTATTTTTTGTGGGGCTATTACAAATGGAGTTGCTTTCCTAATTTCAGCCACACTTTTCTCATTGTTGGCATACAGAAAAGCCATTGATTTTTGGGGGTTAATTTTATAACCTGCTACTTTGCCGAAGTTTTGAATCAGCTTGAGTAATTTGGGAGTGGAGTCTATGGGATTCTTTAAATACAAGATCATGTCATCTGCAAAGAGGGAGAGTTTTATTTCTTCTTTCCCTATTTGGATCCCCTTTATGTCTGCATCTTGTCTTATTGCTGTAGCTAGGCATTCTAATACTAGATTGAAGAGAAGTGGAGAGAGTGGGCATCCTTGTCTTGTTCCTGAGTTAAGAGGAAATGGCTTTAGTTTTTCACCATTGAGTATAATGCTGGCTGTAGGTTTGTCATATACAGCCTTTATCGTATTGAGGAATGTTCCATGGATTCCTAATTTTTCCAAAACCTTCATCATAAAGGGGTGTTGGATCTTGTCGAATGCTTTTTCTGCATCTATTGAGATAACCATGTGGTTCTTATTCTTGCTCCTGTGGATGTGATGAATAATATTAATTGATTTGCGTATATTGAACCAGCTTTGCAT
The DNA here is from genome assembly GCF_019054845.1 of Dipodomys spectabilis. NCBI lineage: Eukaryota > Metazoa > Chordata > Mammalia > Rodentia > Heteromyidae > Dipodomys > Dipodomys spectabilis. The sequence continues at coordinate 4,060,803 of NW_024870779.1, forward strand.
CCCTGAAATGAATCCTGTTTGATCGTGGTGTATGATTTTTTGGATGAATTGTTGAAGTCGATTGGCCAAAATTTTGTTGAGAAGTTTTGCATCAATGTTCATCAAAGAAATGGGTCTATAGTTCTCTTTCTTTGATGAGTCCCTGCCTGGTTTTGGGATGAGGGTTATGATGGCTTCATAGAATGTGTTCGGTAGTGAGCTTTCTCTTTCAATTTCATTGAAGAGTTGGAGGAGAATTGGTGTGAGCTCTGCTTTGAAGGCCTTGTAAAATTCCGCTGTAAAACCATCTGGTCCTGGACTTTTCTTAGCTGGGAGGTCTCTTATTGCTGTTTCTATTTCAATGCTTGATATGGGCCTGTTAAGCTGGTTTAACTCATCTTGGTTTAGTTTTGGCATGTCAATATTTGCTAGGAAAAGGTCCATTTCAGTCAAGTTCTCAAACTTATTAGCATAAAGTTTTGAGAAGTATTCCCTTATAATGTTCTGAATCTTGGTTGTTTCCGTGGTGATGTTTCCATTTTCATCTCTGAGTTTATTAATTTGGGTGTGTTCTCTTCTTTTTCTGATAAGATTTGCTAAGGGTCTGTCAATTTTGTTAAGTTTTTCGAAGAACCAACTCTTTGTTTTGTTGATTCTTTCTATAGTTTTTTTGGATTCTAATTCATTTAATTCTGATTTAATTTTGATTATTTCTTTCCGTCTACTGGATTGGGGTTTATCTTGCTGCTCTTTTTCAAGGAGGTTTAGATGTGTCATTAAATTGCTAGTTTCAGATTTCTCCAATTTGTTGATATGGGAGCTCAGAGCTATAAACTTGCCTCTGAGTACTGCCTTTGCTGTGTCCCAGAGGAGCTGGTAATTTGTGTGTTCATTTTTGTTGAATAGCATGAACATTTGAATTTCCTTTCTAATCTCTTCCATGACCCACTCTTGATTCAGCAGTGTGTTGTTCAGCCTCCATGTGATACTGGACTTTCTTTGGTGGCTTTTGGTGTTGAGTTCTAATTTTATTCCCTTGTGGTCAGAGAGAATGCAAGGTATAACTTCAATGTTTCTGAATTTAGACAAGTTTGCTTTGTGGCCTAAAATGTGGTCTATTTTAGAAAACGTTCCATGTGCTGCTGAGAAAAACGTGTATTCTGATGCTGCTGGGTGAAATGTTCGGTAGATGTCTGTTAAGTCTAGTTGATCTATGCAGCTGTTTAGATCTGCGGTTTCTCTGTTGAGTTTTTGCCGAGTTGATCTATCTAGTGGGGAGAGTGGTGTGTTAAAATCCCCAACAATTAATGTCTTTGGATCTATATGGGATTTGAGGGAAAGTAGTGTTTCTTTGATAAATTTGGGTGCTCCATTGTTTGGCGAATAGATATTTAGAATTGTAATATCCTCCTGAAGGAGAGATCCTTTAATTAGTATGTAGCGACCTTCTTTATCTCTTCTCACGAATTTTAATTTGAAGTCTATTTTATCTGATATTAGGATTGCAACTCCCGCCTGTTTATGGGGGCCGTTTGCTTGGTAGATTTTGTTCCAGCCTTTAACATTGAAAATGTGTTTGTTTTTACGGGCAAGATGTGACTCCTGCAGGCAGCAGATAGAAGGGTCTTGTTTTTTAATCCAACTAGACAGTCTATGTCGCTTAATTGGAGAGTTCAGTCCGTTAACATTAAGAGATAGGACTGAGAGGTATTTGGGAGTTCCTGCCATGTTATCCACCTTCTTGGGGGCTGCGAAAACTAGGTTCTTCCTATGGTTCTTGGATTCTCAGTTTGGGTGCAGTTTCTTGGCCTTTGTTGCGGTCTTGTTGGTTTTCTATGTGTAGGACATCTTTAAGAATCTTTTGTAGGGCTGGTTTGGTGGAGATGTATTGTTTCAATTTTTCTTTGCTATGGAAGGTTTTTATTTGGCCTTCAGTTATGAAGGAGAGTTTAGCTGGGTACAGTATTCTTGGTTGATAGTTGTTTGTTTTTAGGGCATGGCATACATCATTCCAGGCTCTTCTTGCTTTGATTGTCTCTGCTGAGAAATCTGAGGTGATTCTAATTGGTTTCCCTTTATAGGTGATTAACCTTTTCTCCTTGACAGCTTTAAGGATCTTTTCCTTGGTCTGAGTTGATCCTGTGTGGATTATAATGTGACGGTGGGATGTCCTATTCTGGTCTGGTCTATTTGGGGTTCTAAAAGCTTCTTGTATCTGAATAGGCCTATCTTTTTGTATGTTTGGGAAGTTCTCTGCTAGGATCCTGTTAAACAAATTTCCTAGACCATTAACTTCTGTTTCTAGGTGCTCCTCTACACCCATTATCCTTAGATTAGGCCTTCTGATGGTGTCTTCTAGGTGTTGAATAGATCTATCATACTTCTTGGACTTGTCTTGGATGGTTGTATGTTCTTTCTCTATAATATCTAGGCTGTCTTCAATCCCTGAGATTCGATCTTCTGCATGGTCTAACCTGCTGTCAAGACTCTCTACTTTGTTTTTTATCTCTTTTCCTTCTAATTGGTCAGCTTTGATGGCTTCAAGTTCTTTGTTGAAGCTCTGTTTTAGGTCTTGTATGAATTTCTTTACTTCCTTAATTTGGTGTTCAGTGTTTGTTCTCAAATCACTTAGTTGATTGGTTATGATTTCTTTGGACTCCCATTCCTTCTGTTGGGTTCCATTCAGCATTCCCTTTGTGGTCTCCCTGACTTCCTTCAGCTCTTTGTTAATGGATTCCATGAATGCCTTTACTGATCTTTGTGTGTTCTCTACCTGGTCTCTCAATTCCTGAATTACTCTTTGATTAGCTTCCTCCCGTTTGTGGGATTCCTGCAGTTCTCTTTCCTCCCGTTCCTGGGATTCCTGCAGTTCTCTTTGAGTGTTCTCAGCCTGCTCACGCCATTCCTCCCTTTCTCTTTGAGTATTCTCAAGTTGTTCACGCAAATCCTGTATCATTTTTTGAGTAGCTTCCTCACGCTTATGATATTCCTGCATAAACTTTTGGGATGCCTCCTCTCTCTCCCTATCACGCTCATACAGAGTCCTTTGTAAGTTGTCAAACTTCTCATTTATCATATTTGCCACCAGTGTTTGTAGAGCTATTTGGGAACTCTCCTCTGGATTGTTCATTATCTGATCTGACCCCTGATTATCAAGATTGGGAATTGAGATACCTGGATTTGCCATTTTTCTTGTGTTTTTTCGGCTTACTCTGCCCATTTGAGATGAAAATAGCACCAGTTTTGTGCTAGAACACTATCTTAAGGCAACCATCAACCAACGTTTGCATTTATACAGTCAATAGTCTACAGATACAATCTAGTTCAACAGATACATCTATTCAACATCAAACAACTATATGTTAATGGGCTTCGAACTGCAGAGAAGAATTTGGGAAACCAGAAATTTTTAGGGTTAGGGAGAGATGTGGGTAAAAATTAGGAATAGATTGGTGTGGGGAGGCACAGGGAGAGTTAACTATGTCCTAATCTCAATGCAGGAAATAGGTTGGGTAGGATGCAAGTAGAGAGGGAGAGAAAAAGAAGAAAGGTAAAGGGAAATGAAAAGAGACCAGAAAAAAAATTAGAAACGTAAAAATTAATATAGTTATGGAGATTGAAAGACCATCTATTTAGAGAGGAATGTGAATATAATGAGAAAACAGGAGTGAGATAGAGGAGATGTGGAAAACTTAAAAAAATGCTTAAAATATTATATAGGTATAAAGAGGTAGTACTGCTATTAAGGAATTTAAGTCTCAGAGGTTTTGGATTGAGTAATAAATTTGTGGATTAAGTGTGTACACAATGGGGGATAGGGTCTACTAGTTAACTATGGGTTTATCAGGATGTGCAGGACAAGAGTTAAGGCACATACAGAAGAACAAAAGAAAGGAAAAGGTGAAAAGGATAAGAAAGGGAGAAAAAAAAAGATCAGAAGTTCAGTAGAGCTAGACAAAAAACAAAAAGATAATTAAGAAAGAAAGAAATAAAAAGAGAGAAGACAAGAAAAGAAAGGAAAACGTACATTCACGTATTCCTAAAATAAAAATTATAAGAGGAAAAAAAAGTTACTGGAAAACAATTATTTTTTCAAAAAAGGCAAAAATTAAAGATTAATAAAAGTTTTAGAAAAGGAAAAAAAAATTTTATATATATAAGGTACCAAAAAAAAAAAAAAAAAAAAAAAAAAAGAAGAAAAGAAGAAAAAAAAAAAGTTCTTTGATTTTTTTTTTTTTTTTGATTTTTTTTTTTGGGAGGGGTGGGAAGAATCCTGTATCTCCCTTTTGTCTGTTACCAGCCTCTTGTTGGAGTCTCTGGTCAGCTTGAGGTCCTGTGGCTTGATTGGTTTCTTAAGTCAGTTTGTTCGAACAGGCAGAAAAATGCTCTGCTTTACCCAAGATTTTGAGATCCCCCTCCCAGGTTAGTTTAATGGGAGGGTGATCTGCTTTGAGAATCACAAAAGAGGGGTGATGAGGCTAGGTTCTGGTAGAGTTGAGGCCTTTCAACAAACAGTAGCTTTTCCCTGGGGCTATTTTGTGAAAAATTCACAGAGCCCACCCTGGAGCCATTCTCAGGGTTTCTGTTTTTCAATTGATTGTGGAGGCTGCTAGAGGGAGGGGCAGCCTCTGGCTCTGGTTACCCAGTGAGGAAAGCCACTCCAATGGCTGGTGCCTGAGCTGGGTGACTTTTCCCTGGATGGAGCTGAGTCTGGCAGGTCACTTCGCCGTTAAGTTCTTGTGACCTGTTAAATGACTCGTTTTATTCCAAGGCCTGAGCTGGAGCTAGCAGCTCCTCCGAGCTTTGTCGGTATCCAAGATGGAGATCACCGGTGCTGGGGGGGGAGGGGTGGCCTTCCCTCCTCTGCTCCCGGAGAAGGAGTGAGGAAGTGGGGCTACTCACGCCGAGTCTTGGATCCTGGGTCGTCTCTGGTCTGCAAAGTGCAGGATGAAGTTGTCCGCTCCTTGTCGGTTCTTGCTGGTGTTGAGTAGAAGATTGCCTCTTCTTTAAGGGTTATTTCTTCAGGGAATTGATGGGTGAAGCTTGGCTAGGTTCACCAAGCCCTTTGATGAAAGGCTTCCAATAAATTCTATTTCTCTCTGACTCAACTTTTACACATCTCTTTTGAAAAGGAAGTTTCTGGCCCTTGTCTCAAAGAAATATCTTATTTCAATGAATCCCACCCTAGAAACTCCTGATTCCAGGTGAAGACAGCTGAGCCTTGATACTCAAGAATGGTGTTGCCCTTAAAAGACAGATTTCTCCATAATTCTGGAATTTCGGTTACTTTGCTGCAGTTATCCCATCTGTAAGACAGGTCACAATTAAAACTCCTATAAAATTTACATGTTGGCATCGTCTCTTACCATAATTTCTTCATTCCTTCATGTGTTTAAGATAAAGGGGATTCTGCTCTCACCCAGTGGAGAATTGTTTTGCTAGGAACTTTAAAGAATGTGGAGTGACTCACTCATCCTCATTTCATTCCCCTTTGTGACCAAAAACAAGCCTTCTGAGAGAGTTGGCTGTGTTGGAAGTTCAATCTGTGGTCACTGAGAAAGCTGATGACTCCTGGACCAAAGTCCTGCATTGCGTAGCCCTTCCCTCTCTCTCTCCCCTCCTCTCCCTCCTCCCTCACCTGTCCCAAGAGAACAGGGAGCAGAAAACTTGGATCCATTCTATCAAGATTCTTCAGAAATAAATTATACAGGACTCTAGACATTCCCATAATGAGACCAAAGGAGGATAGTCTTAGGAGAGAGAGGATCACCAAGTTTCAATAGTGATGCACATAAGATTATATAAAATGATGTTTATTGAGGTGAACTCTAAGAAATGGAAACAGGAGGTTTCATGTTATTTTGCTTCTTGTTTGGTTCTTTTTCTCCTGTGTTGCTGCTTTTTTAAATTTCTGTACCTTTTGACTTGTATGTAAGTTCATCTCTCTTTGGGAAGGCAAGAGGAAGTACAGAAATGGTGGGACAAAGGGTGAACACATGCAACAGTGATACTCACTAGATATTACGTTGAACCTGTGGGGTTTGGGTGTTGGAAGGGAAAAACTGGGAGAAGACAAGGGAAGGGGGTGACACTGTTCAAAAAGAAATGCACTCATTACCTGATTTATGTTCATATTAACAATAAAAATAAAGAAAAAAATTCTCCAAAAAAAGAAAAAGTGGTATCTTGAATCATCCTGCTAAATCTCAAATGCATACTGATTTTAAACAAATATTAAAGCCTATAGAATAAGAGATTTTATTTGTGTGTCTGTGTCATTACTGAGGCTTGAACTCAGTGTTTCTCATTTGGTTTTTTTGCTCAAGGCTGGTGCTCTACTACTTTAGCCACACCTCCACTTGCAGCATTTTGGTAGTTAATAGGAGATAAAAAGTCTCACTGGCTTTCTGTCTGTATTGGCCTTGAATTATAATCCTTAGATTTCAGCAGCCTGAGTAGTTAGGATTACAAAAGTGAGCCAGCAGTGCCCAGCCTGGAATAAGTTCTGAATAAAGAAGATTTAGATAGAACACTCTCTCAGTGTTAGTACTTTAGCCAACGCTAATTTGCTCCATCAATATATTCCTATTAACAAAGACAGATACCAGAGAATCTTATCTTCTTAACTCGAAGTTGATGATAATGATTAGATGGAAATTCAAAATTCTATGTCTGAAGACATAACATAGTTTTAAAATAGTAGGCATAGTTTCTGCTTTAACATCTATCTTCCAATAAAACATCTTTCTCAAAGTGGCAGCACACCGAAGATAAGAGAATAAGGAAGGACATGTGTTTGATTTCAAAAAAGAAAATAAATGAGAAGGAGTGGATGAATGGAAAAGAGACAGGGAGTGGCGCTGTGGCTCAAGCGGTAGAGCGCTCACCTTGAGCTGAAGAGCTGAGGGACAGTGCCCAGGCCCAGAGTTCAAGCCCCACGACCGACCAAAAAAAGAAAATGAAAAGAAAAGGGACAGGGGACAAATAGAGCAGGAATACTCAATATATAGATATGATAAAGGAATTGGGAAATACGAAATGAGTCTGGGGGAGGCAACACATGGGATGTAGAATACAGGAGTGACTCTGATCAAAATGCACTCCACACATAAATGATCATAGCTAAGTGTCACTCCTCTGTAGAGCATTTGAGAAAAAAAATCAAATTAAATGTTGTTTTTTTTTAAGGAAAATATGGCCGGGCACCAGGGGCTCATGCCTGTAATCCTAGCTACTCAAGAGACTGAGATCCGAGGATCGAGGTTCAAAACCAGCCCAGGCAGGAAAGTCTGAGAGACTCTTATCCCCAATAAACCACCAAAAACCAGAAGTGGTGCTGTGGCTCAAGTAGTAAAGGGCTAGCCTTGAGCTAAAGAGTTGAGGGAGAGGGACAGCACCCAGGCCCAGAGTTCAAGCCTCATGCCTGACAAGAAAAAAAAAAAGTAAAATAAATTCCCCAAAGGATATTTTCATGTGGGGATCTCTAAGACAAATGTATTTTAGTATTATAGAAATGTTTTTGCTTTCATGTAATTTTTTTCTAACATGATGATTTCTTTGTTGCTTTGTATGTCCTTCCCTGCTTTCACTGTATTTGATGTTGGTATAATTTGCAGAGGGGAAGGGCAAAAACAAGTCATTTAAATAGAGATACAGGTGGACCCATTGCAACAATGAGATGTACAAATCGTTATGTCGGAAAAACAAACTTTACAACTTTGGGAGAGGTGGGGTGGGGGAGGGGTGGGAGATGGGAAGGGATAGGAAGGGGAAACAAAGGAGGAGGCGACAATGCTTGATAAGAAATGTACTCATTACCTTGTCCATGTAATTGTAACCCCTCTGTACAGTATTTTCACAATTAAAAAAAAAGAAATTCTACAAACAAAATGTTAAATAAAGGTCCAAAATATGAACATTATCTCTGAACGTGTGTGTATGTGTGTGTGTGTGTGTGTGTGTGTGTGTGTATGCTGATACTGGGGCTTGAATTCAGGGCCTGTGTTTGCTTCACTTCTGGTTTTTTGGTGATTAATTGAAGATAATAGTCTCATGGACTTTTCTGCCAGGGCTGACTTTGAACCTCGATCTTTAGATCTCAGCCTTATGAGATAGATTTATAGGCATGAGCCATCTGCACCAGAATCTCTGAGTGATCTTTATTGGTTTTTATTTCTTTCCTTATATTATATATGTATATATACATATGTGTATATATATATGTACATATATATACATGAAATTTAATGACATTTTCTCTTTTCCAAAATCTCCAGGACACTTTCAGGAGAGACTGTGATCCGTCTTTCGTTTCCACTCATGTTCCCAAGGAACTCATACTCCCAAACGCTGGCATTCCAGTTCCTCAGACATGACTTTACAAAGTCCTTGGCATTTTGATATATTTTTATTTTCAGAGAACAGTTTCTGGGAAATTAAAAAAAAAACCTGACAATAAATTTACAGATGGTAAAGAATGATACCTATAAAAAGTAAAGAAATCTTTACTTTTCCTATATGAAACTAAGTTTATATTTTAATTTACTGTCTCTGGAAGTATCCATCCTCAAAGGCTCTCCACCAATCAAAAAGACAAGGAGAAAATGGTTTTTACTAAACTCACTCCAAAACATACTTAGAAGCAGTCAGGAGCAACCACTCTGACTAAAGATTACACTTGGGATAGCAAAAAACAAAGTGAGAATGAGAGAACATTTTGTTGGCTATTTCAGACCAAATTAACGTAACCCCTTACTACTGTAGGCCATTTCCCACAGATTCCTACCAGAGAATTTATCCACCCAAAAACAGATAACTCTGGAAAATATCCTGATTTTAAAACATACATATTGCCCATTGCCAGACCTCACACTTTTAATCTAGCTACTCAGGAGGCTGAGATCTGAAGACTGCTATTCAAAGCCAGTCCCAGCAGGAAGACTGTTATCTCCAATAAAAAACGAAACAAAAGAAAAAAAAAGTGCCCAAAATGAAGCTGTGGCTCAAGTGCTAGCCTTGAGCACAAAAGCTCAGGGACAGCACCCTGACCTTGAGTTCAAGCCCCAGGACTGGCATACACACACATATGCCAAACACGTATTGTTACCAAAGTCTTGGCAATTTCCATTCTATCAGGTGTCCCTTTCTTACCCTCAAAGGCTTGCAGGAGTGGTTCTAAGCTAAGAAGAGGAGGGCATACACCCACATGACCCCCTGGGCAAACCCCATTCTGTGCATAGTTGTCTCAAACACAAAGCACAAAGCCAAGTGAGGGGACTGTGGATGCGAATATTGTTTCTCACCAGTCTCAAATCACAGGAGGATAAGATGTGAGAGCCCATAATCTACAAAAAGGAAATGAAAAGAAGCAATCATAATAATAATAACTGCCTAACATATTCTTAGAAATAAATCAATATCCTTCAGAGAATAAATTTCTCATGGAAAGTTAGTTTTCTTTAAAAAAGCTAACCATAAAACTTACTGTTATTTTAGAATTGTCTGAGGAAATACATATATTAGACAAAAAATTATAAACTACTAATCTCAATATTTTTTGCTAATAACTTCCTTACATCTGAGAGGTAAGGATTACAAATAATTCTCTCTTCATGTTTAGTGATTTTTTTAACCACTTGAGAGATGTTTCACTTGTTTTAACTAATTAGTGTGCTAATGCTTGGACTCAAATTCACGTGCTATCTTGGCTTTTTTGCTTGAGGCTAGCACTCTACCATTTGAGCCACAGCTCCACTTCTGGCTTTTAGCTGGTTACTTGACCATAAATGTCTCCCAGACTTTGCTGACCTTGGTGCTTCAAACTGTGATCCTCAGATCTGAGCCGCCTGATAGCTAGCATTTCAGAAGTGAGCCACCAGTGCTTACCAAGAAATTATTTCAATGAGATGGCAAATCTTAACACACAATTCAGGGATCATTTCTGTAGTCCATTATTAGTCTTGATTTTATAGATTTGAAAATATTTATTAGTCTCCCTTAAACAAATTAAGGGAGACTTTTATGTAACTTATGGAGAAATTGGTGACTATTCAATGTAAAATTATTGAATATGAAAAGGGACAACAAATTATCAAGCTAGTTCCAAATATCATGAGGACTGCAGTGAATTTTTCCATCAGTATGTCTGACATTATGAAGAAATTTTCAACATTGCAAATCATTCAAAACAATAAAAAAATAAAATTCCCCAAACTGCTGTTTGGCAGAATAAGAGACTATCTTCAAAACTGTGTATTGCAACAAAACCACCATCCATCAACAAGTCATTTTATCAAAATAACACCCCACAATAAAATGGATGTGGTTTTCTTTCTTGTTTTCTGTTTTTTCATATTGCCACTTTTTACACAGTCTGAATGACAAGAGAATTGGCTGAGAAAAATCTGAGACTCCAACCCAAAATGTTGACTCATTTTGGATTTATTTAGAGAGGAAAAATAAAGAATGGGTAGTTTATTCCAATCAGGCCAGATTCATGGAGAAATATAAATCTATACATCAGTAATGTTACTGATCTTTAAGTAAGTTCAACATTAAGGATCTCATATGTTCTTTCTTATTCTTCTCTACAAAAAAATGCTAAATTAAGTCAGAGATACTCTTATGTCCCATTAACAAGCTAAAAGCCAGAAATGGAGCTATGGTTCTAGTGGTAGAGCACTATCCTTGAGCACAAAAGCTAGGGGACAATGCCCAGGCTCTGAGTTCAAGCCCCAGAACTGGCACACAAAAAAATAACAATAATTAAGAAAAGCTGCTATTCCTTCCCCCTCTGATGAGTGCCAAGAACAGCATGAGCAACCCAAAGTAGATGCCCTCCTGTCAGAGGGCACACTGCTTTGGGCTCAGGGTGCGCGCACCATGTATGTTGTAAATGTGTTTCACTTCCACTGCTATAAACAGAACACGTTTAGGCTCATTTGTGTATACATGCGCAGCCATCTCACACCAACAGTGTGTGTACAAAATTACCTTTCCCAGCTGGGTACTGGGGGCTCAACCTGTGATCCTAGCTACTCAGGAGGCTGAGGTCTGAGGATTGTGGCTTGAAGCCAGCCTAAGCAAGAAAGTCGGCGAGTCTCCTCTCCAAGGACCCAGCTAAAAGCCAGAAGTGGAGTTGTGGCTCAAGTGGTAGAATGCCAGCCTTGAGTGAAAAAGTCAAAGGCATGAGGACCTGAAGTCAAGACCCAGTACACACACACACACACACACACACACACACACACACACACACACACACACACACACACACACACACACACACACACACACCTTCCTTTTTATACGTCTTAGGGATCGTAGGTCCTGTGTGGCGTTAGTCCAGCCGAAGCCCAGCCTTCGACGTCCACGCAGGCCTACACTTCTCACTTTCCCCATCTTCCACAGATCGGTCCTTTCTCCTTTGTGTTCCTCACTGTACTCGAACCTGATTCCTCGCGTCCACCATGGGCCGCCTGTTCGCAGGCGATCTTCGTATTTTCATCTTTGTTATGACCATCGATCCGATCCTGCTAACGCTGACTGTAATGAAATCTATATATCCAGTTCCCAGGAACTAAATACTAGCGCAAAATCAAATGCCGATTGCTATCTCGCCGGAGACCTTTGCAGTGTGGCTCTTCCTCTTCCCCCTCATTCTTCATACAGATGAACCTTGCAATCAGGCTTCTGTGAGGCCTGGCGTGAGATCGACAGACGTGAGAACCAGGACTGACCCTAGAACGAATGCCTAAGGCCCAATGCAATGTATGCACGAATTAGGAGAAGTAGCAATGCAGGCTGGCTGCAGAACCTTCCCGAACTCTCTGTGACTAGCAGGGCACAATTTACACTTGCTGCAATGGCGGCCTGCAGTGGCCTGGAGGGCAGGGGCAAAGGTCAACATAGCCATTCCTCCTGGCCATCTTCCCCTCCTCTGCTCCATGCCAGGTAACACCATAGGAAACCCAGTGTGGATGCTCACAACGCCTGCAAGGTCTTGGCGCCATCTGCGGACTGGGCACGGGTCCAGAACGGAGCCTCTCGGAGTCCACGGCTGCAATCACTTTGCTTCTACAATTCTCAGTTGAATGGCTACAGAACTCCCCCGGTGCTAGGCCTGGGAGCCCCACTGGAAGAAGCCACGCTGGCGGCACAGCTGACGGCCTGTGAGGCCTGTCTCTCAGCTCACCTGCCAGTCTTACCCTGGTAACCGTGTGGGGAGAAGAACTAGAATCGTCTGCCTGATCAAAACAAAAACAAACACGAAACATACACACACACACACACACACACAAATCGGGGCACTCGGTTGAAGATGCATTTCCAATACAACGTACATGGGTTTTTAAACAGAGACAGGTCCCAAATATTTCAGGAGATATGCTTGCATTGGAAATCTATGAGTATTTATCGAAAATGTAATCTGGGCAGCCAATTTGCTAAATTGGGCCACTGTTTGGGTAGATGGTTAAATACTTCTATTATGCCAGAAGCCTTGAAATTATATAGGAACTTCATCAAAAAATATGTATTTTATCGTTTAAGTAGGGATACAGGTGGACCCATTGCAACAATGAGATGTACAAGTCGTTATGTTGAAAACGAACTTTACAACTTTGGTGGGGGGGGGGGGAGGAGGGGGGGACGGGGAGGATGGGGGCGAGGGGAGGGATGGGAAGGGGAAACAAAGGAGGAGGCTACAATGCTTGATAAGAAATGTATTCATTATCTTGCCCATGTAATTGTAACCCCTCTGTACAGTATTTTCACAATAAAAAATGTATTTTACAGGCCTATGCAATGTTACAATTGATACCTTATAGAAATCAAATAATGTGAGGTGTCTAAACATGAGTTATATTAGAAAAAAATAAAAGAATACTACCTACAAACATTTCTAATATCTCTCTTTCCATTGACTAGAGCTTCTTCATCAAAAACAAGTTCACAAAGGGGGAAAATGTGAAAAAGAAGTGAGCATTTCATTTTTCAACTGGAATAGAACCAGCGTCATGAAAATTACTCTTTTTTTTGTCAGTCATGGGGCTTGAACTCAAGGGCCTAGGCACTATCCCTGAGCATTTTTGCTCAAGGCTAGACTCTACCACTTTGAGCCACAGCTCCACTTCCAGTTTTCTGGTGGTTAATTGGAGATCAGAGTTTCACAGCCTTTTTTACCCAGGCTGACTTTGAAACATGATCCTCAGATCTCAGCCTCCTGAGTAGGTAAGATTACACCAATGCCTAGCAATGAAAATTACCTCTGAGAAACCTTTCTGTTTCTAGATGTCAGTCAGCCTGTTTATACCAAGGTCTCACTGTTGCTCTATCTAACAGTCTGCAATAACTTTACTGAACTTGCCACACTCAGGGTCCCGGCATATGCATCACACATGAGAAGTGGATAGTGTGGGAAGAAGCCATGTCTTGCAAGCACAAATGAACATTCTTGGATTGATGTCTTTTGTGTGTTTTCTCTAGATGACACAGATCTGTCTCTCTGTCCCTGCGTTCTCAGCAGGGTGGTTTATCATGAGCTGATAAAAGTCCAAAGACAACAAAAGACATCATCCAATTTGGATGCCATTCAGTGAAACTGAATGTCCTTAGTCAGTATAGTGAACTGGTTGTTTTTCCACTGCCTGTGATGCGGTGACATCTGGTTAAAGCATTTTATGCCCTAATTCACAGGAGAAGTCACTGAGAAAAAGAGCCATGATTTAGGAAACGCTGCCTTCATGGACAGGAATTATGTAGTCAGCAGAGTCGGTCTTGTTGTGTTTAGCTTGGAAGATCCACACTGCCATTTCCATAGTTTGGGATAAAATAGTAAAGTATGGAAACAGCTAGGAGTTTTTGACTGGCAAGTTGATGATTGATTTATAAATTCAATCAGGTCATCCTGCAGGACATTAAATTATTGAAGCCGTGCTGATCACAACACCTTCTCAAAATCTAGGTAGGTCTTCAAAATGAATGCTGGTTAGGAAAAAAATCAACTGAGAATTAAAACTTAGGAAAACATAGGGCTTGGGAAGCTTGAATTAAACTGGAGTTGACTTTGTTTCCATAGATTTACTTTTTTCCCAATTTAAAAATATTATTTCATCTTGTATTTTACTCTTGAATATCTTAGGATATTTTGAGTCTATTATTTTCTATTGACTCAATCCCATGACCATTTCTGAATAAGAGTAGTTTTCTCTGCCTGCAGTCTTTCCCAAATTCAAAAGAAGGGCGACATCTGGTGGGAAAGATCCAGAATTCATTTTCATTGCAGTTGGGCTGTGTTAAACACTTCTCTTAACAACAAAAAAAAAAAATTTACTTTCTGACAGCAAGCAAAAATTATTTCTGTTGCTTCAGAAACAAATATCTTTTAGGTAATTATGTAGTCATCTTTGATGGAATTTCTCTTCCCAGAAGGATTAGGAAGGCTAGGTAGAAAGCAATGAGCCATAGCCAAGGACTACATCAGAGATGAGATCAAACCAGTGAGAATCTGGGATATCAGTTCCAGGGACCAGCCATACATATCAAGTCTAGTTCCTGGTTTTTAAAAGAGTGCTCGTCAGCACAACATTATGACTTATCTTTTCCTAAGAAATAGAGTTAGGTGGGCAACCCTACCTACTCAAGAGTCTGAGATCTGAGGATTGCAGTTCAAAGCCAGCCCAAGCAGGAAGTCTATGAGACTCTTATCTCCAACTAACCAGAAAAAAGCCAGAAGTGGATCTGTAGCTCAAATAGCAGAGCACTAACCTTTGGCAATAAACCTAGGGGATAGCGCCACAGGCCCTGAGTTCAAGACCCAGAACTGGCATAAAAAAGGTGGGCTGGGGAGGAAAAACCAGATCAGATATTATGATGTGATGGATGACTTTCAGTGGGACAGTTTCTGTGGCATCACTGAGCACAGACTTTGCCATAATATAATCAAATAATTAAAGCTCACTGAATTATGAATCACTCTTCCAACGAACAGCCATTCGAATACGTGCCTCTTTAGCAAGCCAAGAAGCTCCTTCCTTTATCACCTGATACCTATTCGTTAAGGCTATAATTTCATGTGAGAGAAATAGTTTTTCTTTGGGAGAAAGAAGAAAATCCAGGGAGATTTCAGAGTATTTCAATAAATTGCCACAAAAGGAGCGATTTAAAATAAAAGCACAAATTATCTTATTTCAGAAATCCAATACTTCAATTTCATCATTGCTAGGAAAAGATTATGTAGAAATGTCATTTTGCTCATGTTTATCTAAACCAAATAGATGCTGTACCTGGTATTCAGATAATTATCCTTTGTAACCATTTACAGTTTATTTTTGTAGATTATATCAACATATAAAAATACAAATTCTGCAAGGTACCAGTGGCTCACGTCTATAATCCTAGATACTCAGGAGGCTGAAATCTGAGGATCAGCATGGGCAGAAAAGTCTGAGACTTTTTTTTTTTTGGTTAGTTGTGGGGCTTGAACTCTGGGCCTGGGCACTGTCCCTCAGCTCTTTAGCTCAAGGCGAGCACTCTACCACTTGAGCTACAATGCCACTTCCAGTTTTCTGGTGGTTTATTGGAGATAGGAGTCTCACGGTCTCTCCTGCCCGGGCTGGCTTTGAACCGCGATCCTCAGATCTCAGCCTCCTGAGTAGCTAGGATTACAGGCGTGAGCCACCAGTGCCCCGGTAGTCTGAGACTCTTATGTCTAATTAACCAGCAAATAGCCTGAGGTGGTAGTGTGGCTCAAGTGGCAGAGTGCCAGTCTTGAGCAGGAAAGCTAAGGGACAGTAGTACCCAGGCCCTGAGTTCGAACCCCAAAACTAACATGATAGATACAGACAGAGATAGATGTAGACATAGAGATGATAGATAACTTTTTGTCTAAATGTTTTTCCTTCAAAATCTTTTCCTCTTCCAAAAGAAGTCATATGTCAAGCAATACTTCAGAAATCTGAAAAACTCTCTTTTTTATTCTATTGAGGTATTTAAACAGCTCCATTTTCTCCAGCCCTGAGCAGGCAGCAATAACTTATACCACTTCCCCATCCCATCCAACTACTTTAATTTACATTGAGCCATTCTCTTTTTGCTTTTGCAGTCCTCATTAATGTGCTGTATACAAATGCATTAAATATCAGATGGTGAGATGAGTATTTGAAACTCTAATCCTTTCAAAAGAAATTTGAAGTCCTCCTAGTCCCTAGGAACTAAAACTTCCTGCAAGGGAATGAAGGAAGTATTTACAAAATGAAAATGAAAAAAAAAAAAAAAAAAAGCAATCACAATATGGTAGATCCCAAGGCAGAGACAATGGAGTGCTGAGCGAGCTGAACTCATTCTTATCCAACCTCAGTCCTTGGCTGGGAATACAAGAGTGACGGTGATTTGTCCTTTCTAGAACCTACTGTGATTAGTCTTTGGGATCTGGATGTCATCTGTCAGGAGTTAAATTCCTTCAGAGAAGTATCTAAAATGTTGCCCAGATAAAAGATGCATGCCCTCTGCTCCATGACAGGCTTATCTTCCAATGTTCTGCCCTGAAAGTAGATCTTCCTCATCCTGCTTAATAGGATACAGGTGGCCACTGAGCTTCTGGGTGGAATAAATTTGACACTGCTGTGAGACCAGGACCTGGATGAACTCCAGCCCGCAGGGCACCTCAGGACACTCCATGTTTCTTCCCTCATCTCTGGGGATCTGCCATTTCGTGTCTCTTTCTTTTTCTGTATTTACAGCCACCTGCTTACTGCAAAGTGGACCCTAGAAATGGAAAGACTGGCTTTTCTTTCCAAATCCATGATGAATTTCCTCATTTAGAATTGTCTCATGGAGAAACAGTGAGCTGGTGATGAGGAAAGAGCCTGTTATGGCTCATTTACAGACACTTTGTCAAGTTTCTAGTTCAAGCTTGTTATGATCTAAAAGTGAGTTGGAAATCCACTATGAAATGTATTAACTGGAATAAGATAGATTCAAGATCTCAAACAGTGTAATTCCTTAGAAAGCCAAAAAGAGAGTTCAGCTAAGTAAAACACCAGGAAGCTAGTACTCGAAAGGGGTGGGGTGGGGTCCAGGGAACAGGGGAAGATGAAGGAAAAGGAGAAGAGGGGGAGAATGAAGACAAGAATCCAAGATAGATCCTACAAAATTAAGAAGAGTAAGGGAAGGCTGGGTAGGGGAAGGTTGGGCAAGGATGTTGAAAGGGGTGACATCGATCAAAATATATTGTATTCATAACCTGCTTTGCTAAATGAAAACGCCTTTGTACAACTACTTACAGGTAATAATAATTTAAACATTCACTGTGTGAACTTGTCATAGTCATTGTAAATGTATCAAGCTACACTGTATTTTCTAAAACATATACACTGATTAATTACTTCTATTTCAAAATCTATTCTGGAACTTTAAATGATTAAAAGAGTGGATTAATTTTTTCACAAATTAATTAATCATTTTTCCAGTATAAAGGTTTGAAATCAGGGCCTTGACTGGGTGCCTTACCCCTTCAACCACACCTTCAATCCAATTTTTTGCTGGCTAACTGGAGACAGAATCTCTCAAGACTTTTCTTTCCAAGCTAGTTCTAAAACCAGATCCTCCAGATCTCAACCTCCTGAAAAGCGAGAACTATAGGTATAAGCCATTGGCACCGAACTTCAAAGAGAATATTACATTTAAAAATGGTAAAAATGTATGGTGGAGGGTGTTATAAGATTTAGGAAGTACCTTAAGTGTATTTATTTGCAAAAAGTTAAATAATCTGATGTGTGTTAGAAGTGAAATTTGAATATAAAAGTATCTGCTTTTCTGTCTGATTACTTACGAAGCAAGAGAGTGGTAAGAAAAGAGGAAGACTGGAAGAGAACACAGGACAACAGGGGAAGGGAAGAAGAAGAAGCAATGAGGATAAAAGGTAGGAGTCAGCATGCAGTGAAGAATTCATTGGATAAACCACAAAACTAAGAAAAAGAAGGGAAGGGAAGGATCAAAGGGGACTGACCATGTTGAAGGGTGACACAGATCAAGATGCTTTGGATATATAAAGTGCTTTGTTAAATGGCAAAAATTATTCAATCCATATCCTCCAAAATTAAGAAAAGTGAGGGAAGAGGTGGGGGGGGGAGAATGTAGAAAGGGGTGTCGCTGATCAAGATGTACTGTATGCATTAAGACACACTGTTGAATAGCAACTCCTTTGTACATGTACTTAAAGACAATATTAGAAAAAAAAAAAGTCAGCAATCTTTGAACCAGTTCGTTTGGGTCAGATCTGTCTTATTGATCATAAATGAATCGAGAAACCTGATTGTTCCTCAGGCAGTCTTCATTACAGAATTCTTTCCAAAATGAATCAATTTATTCAGTGAGTTCTTTAGAAGTTTTTTTTTATTTGATGCACAATAATTGTACCTGTTTATGGGATTCAATGGGGGTATTTCTTTACATGTTTGCAATGAGGAATCATCAATCTGGATAAACTAACATAACATCCATTGCTTCATTTTTTCCTATTCCTTTATTGTTGGAAACACTGCAAATCCTCTTTCTGACACCATTTGGAAATGGACAAACAAGTTATTAACTATAATCACTATTGTTGCTCAGGAACACTGGAACTTATTCTACTTATTGAACTAGATTTTTTATATCCAGTCTTTTGAATGTTCTCAAGATGTGACCAAAGAATAGCCCTGGCTATAGCAACTTATAGCCTATGAAAAATTGTTCTATTTTTCCATCATGGACAAATTTCTAAGAAAGCCCCCACTTTAGCTTTCACTGAGGCTAAACAAAAGTCAGACACAAATTCAATGTCCAAGAATGCCTAAAACACAAGAATGAAAAGACTTAAGGAGTCAGGATTAGTTTTAAGAGTAGCAACTCTTCAAGGTAATGAAAAAGGAAACTGTGTGCAGGAAATGGGCCAAATGGAATCCTCATGCCTGGAAGAAGTTTGGAGTTCCTCTGTCGATTTGCTTATTTCCACAGCTCTGCTTTCCTGTAGCAAACTGGACTGAACTGGGTGGTTTTCCTGATGAAATTTCAGACAGAGATATTGACTTTCAAAATCAAAAGTTCCTACCAGTCCACAAAGCTAAAGCCTTTGAAGATTATACATGCTCTCCTTTTATAAGCTCCTTTTATAAATGGAGTCCCACAGAGGCTCACCTTTTATCCAGGAAGAGTCTGACACTTAATTAAAAAACCAATCCCATAAAGACCGCGGAGAAAGATCATGTGTAGTATTCATGAAGGTCACTGCTGCCTGGGCTGTGCTGTACAATCTCTTATTCTTCTGAAAGTGAGCTCAAGCAGAAAGAAAAGTGCCTGACCTCATCGTTCAATCTAAACTTCAGGACTGCCAGTGTGTTTTTAAAATGCTCCTTACAAAAAAAAAAAAAAAAATCTAGCCAGGCACTGGTGGCTCACACCTGTAATCCCAGCTACACAGGAAACTGAGATCTGAAGATTGTGATTTAAAGCCCGCACACCACCAAAAAGTCAGAAGTGAAGCTCAAGTGGCAGAGTGCTAGCCTTGAGCAAAAGAAGCTCAGGAACAGTGCCCAGGGCCTGAGTTCAAGTCCCAGCACTGATACACATGTGTGTGTGCACACGTGCACACACACACACACACACACACACACACACACAAAATTCTACATGAAGCAAGTCCTGATGGGGCTTGTTATAGCTATCATCAAATTTGCTATTTGGTATCAACCATCAATTAACTCAGTACACACAATCAAACATGTAAAGACTCTATCTAAAACTCATTTAATGCCTTCCTTGCCATATCAGTACATATTCTGAGAATCACTGCTAAATTAAAATGTTGGCCAGTTATTACATATTATTATTTATTCCCTCACTTTCAGTGCATAGGAGGCAAAATGCTAAATACAATATTATACACAGTTCACACAAAATACACACATAAACATCTTTCTGGCTTGTGAACTGGTAATGCTAGGACACAGCCAGGAGTAGATGGGCACACATGTAATCCTAGCTACATCTAGAGGCTGTCATCTGAGAATCAAGGTTTGAAGCCAGACTGTGCAGGAAAATTTATGAGAACCTTATCTCCAATTAACCAGCAAAAAGCCAGAAGTAGAGCTGTAGCACAAGAGGTAGAGCACTAGCCTTGAGCAGAAAAGCTCAGGGACATCACCCAGGCCCTGAGTTCAAGCCTCAGTACCAGCACAAAATAGTAAAAGAAAATAAAGAATATTAAGATATTATCCAGATAATGAAACGATATTTAAATTCCTACACTATAAATGCCTTTTCTTAGTCTTTCTCCTTGTCTTGCTCCCAGATCTTTTATTTCAATTGTGATTATTAAGTAGTTGTACAAAGAGGTTACAATTCCATAGTCAGGTGGTAAGTACAAAGCATCTAATCAATGTCAACCTTCCCTCATGCCCACCACTTCCCCCTCCCATTCCCACCCTGGCATTACCTCAATCACATTCTACATCATTATACACTTGGTATAACAACTGCATTTGCTCACTTCATCATGTCCCCAAATCTATGGTCTTTCCATCCCATTTGATGTTTAAAAACTCTGACCTGAGGGCAAAGGAAGACTGGACTGGTGGGGAGAGAGTGTGGCCATGAACCTAATTCAGGCCAGGAGCAAGAATCCTGGCCACAGACCAACAGACAAATCCACAATAGCTCCCTGCTGCTTTGTCTGCCAGCGTCCATCAAGCCAGAGGAGATTAAGATGCTTCCAAAAACAATTTGGGGGCAGACTGAAAACGTCGCCATAAACGTCGCCATGAGTGAGTTATTACAGCTTCTCCGTGAGCACGATGTCCTCTTGGAAAATCAAGCTATCAACTTGAAATCTACAGGGTTTATAAATCTGAAAAAGCTTGCCACTTAGGATGCTCTTGTCCGCTGTTAAACTGCAAATCAATTTTCTTTTTTATTTGACCCGAACAGGAAAACGAAACAGTATTGAAATATTGAATGCTCCCATTCAAAAGAAGCTTGTCAAAACCACTTTGAAATTTGGTCTATTCTCAGTAATCAAATGAACCCTTTACACCAGGAAACTACAGTTGGAGCTGATGGCAGACACTCTTCTGGGGTATTTTTTGTTTAACCAAACATGAACAAGTTTATGTTCCCACCAACAGTGTAGTCGCTTTCCCTTTTAGCCACATCCTCTCCAGCATCTGTTGTTGTTAGAGTTCTTGATGATAGCCATTCTAACTGAGGTGAGGTGGAATCTCAGTGCTGTTTTGATTTGCATTTCTTTTATGGCCAGAGAAGTTGAACACTTCTTCATGTGTCTATCGGCCATCCTTAATTCTTCTGAGAAGTTTCTCTTTAAGTCTTTAGCCCATTTATTAATTGGGTTGTTATTTTTGGAGTTTTTTTTCTTTGTTGCTGTGTTTGTTTGCTTTACCTTTTGCCTTGTTTGTTAGCATGTCTGTCTGGGAGTGGAAGAGGGGTACCAAAAGAGCGGGACCAAGTGTGAGCAAATACAGCAAAGATACTTACTATACTGTGTTGAAAATGAACTCTACAACTCGTGGATGGGAGAGAGTGAGGGAAGGGGAGACATTGTCCAAAAAGAAATGCATTCCTTTCTTGTAGTTCATTTCGATAACATCATTTTAGGTGATCATATGTGTATAGCTACTGAGCCCTTATGGTGCTCCCCTAAAAATATCATTCTTTGGTCTCACTATGAGAATGTTTAGAGTCTTGTTTAATCAGTCATGTCCAAGGGGAATTTTTTGGCTTTTACTATCCATTGGGTTTACTTGTTGATTTATAGGCACATTCTAAATATTACAAATGAAGGCTACCATGCAACCTATGTTTCTTTGGGTCTGGCTTACTTTGTTTAATTACTTTTTGTGATATGTTTTCTTTTTCTGTCTTTTCCCTTTTGTTGCTATTTTTGACTTCTGTACCTTTTGTCCTGTATGTAAGTTTATCTGTTTTGGGGAAGGGAAGGGGAACACAGAAATGGAGGGATAAAGGGTGAACCAATGCAGCAGTGATAGTCACTAGACACTATTGAAAATGAACTTTACACCTTGCTGAGGATGGGGATTGGGAGGGAAAAACAACTGGAAGAAAATGAGGGAAGAGGTGACACTGTTCTCAAAGGAATGTACTCATGTATGTAACTGTAACCCCTCTCTACATCACCTTTACAATAAGAATAATTTTTTAATGTCCCACATATTGGTTGTTGTCATTCTTGTTTTTGTTTATTGTTATTTTGTGCTAGTACTAGGGTTTGAACTCAAGGCCTGGGCACTATCCCTTAGCTTTATTGGAGATAAAGAGTCTCACAGACTTTCATTCCTAGTCTGACTTCATAAAGCAGTTCTCATATCTCAGCCTCCCAAGTAGCTAGGATTACAAGCTTGATCCACTACACTTGGCCTTCACAGATTTGTTTAAAGTCTTATAATGTCATTGACACCAAAATATGGTGTAATATTTCTTCCACAAGTAAGAACAAAAGGGGCTTTCAGGCATGATTCAAGTGGTACCAGGCCTCCTTAGTAAGAACCAAGTCTTAAATTTAAAGTTCACTGCCCCCTAAGTAATTTATTTCAGTTTTAAAACAAGTACATAAAAAAGAGTTGACCAAAAATTCAAAGTTGTCACGACATAGTATTTTGTTTTTATCATTGTGGGGCTTGAACTCAGGTCCTGAGCACTGTCCCTGAGCTCTTTTTGCTCAAGGCTAGCACTCTACCACTCAGAGCCACAGCATCACTTCTGGTTTTCTGGTGGTTAATAAGAGTCTCAAGGACTTCCCTGTCTGGGCTGGCTTTGAACCACAATCCTCAGATCTCAGCCTCCTGAGTAGCTAGGATTACAGGCGTGAGCCACCAGCACCCAGCTCACTCTCTTGCACATTTTCATGTATGTATGTAATGTATCATATTCATCCCCTACTAGCCGGTCTTGTTCTACTCCCCAGTCTTCATGGTAACCTTCACTTTCCCTATAGGTCCCCTTCTATTTGCATGTCTCCTTTTGAAGGTAGTTTTTGAGAAGACACACTGTTATGATGAAAGAAAAACAGGATATTAAGTAAAGTAAGCCAGGCCCAAAGAAACATAGGTCCCATGGTTTCCCTTATTTGCAATAACTAGTATATGTCTGAGACAAGCAGGAAAGGTCAGATAAGTTGATGTTAGAGGAATGAACCCCAAGATAAGTATTCAAATGTTTTTTTTTCCTTTCATGCAATTGTTTCTAACACATTTATAAGATTATTTCTTTGTTGCTTTGTATGTCCCTCCCCCACGGTATAACCCCTGCTTTCACTGTATTTGATGTTGGTATAATTTGTGGAGGGGAAGGAAAAAAACAAATCATTTAACTAGGGATACAGGTGGACCCATTGCAACAATGAGATGTACAAGTCGTTATGCAGAAAAATGAACTTTACAACTTTGGCGGGGGGAGGGGGAGGATCGGGTGAGAGAAGGGGGAGAGGATGGGAAGGGGAAACAAAGAGGAGGCAACAATGCTTGATAAGAAATGTACTTGTTATCTTGCCCATGTAATTGTAACTCCTCTGTATAGTATTCTCACAATAATAAATAAATAAATAAATAAAATTAAAAAAAAAAAAGAAAAACAGGAACAAAAAGAATTGATCCCTTCTATTTAAGAGAACAGCTAACCTATGCGGAGCCCCTGTACCCATCATGCTTTGCTGCATGCTTGTGCCACTTCTGGTCCACATCAGCCCCACCACGTCAGCTTCACCAGTTCTCCAAGGAAAAACCTAAGGCAGTGAACAGTTGCCAAGATTATGTAGCTAGAAAATGCTAAAGCTAAATAGTGTGTGTGTGTGTGTGTGTGTGTGTGTGTGTGTGTGTGTGTGTGTGTGTACCAGTAACTGGGCTTGAGCTCAGGGTCTCATGCTCTTGCTTGCCTGTTTTGCTCAAGGCTGACACTCAACCACTTGATCCATATCTCTACTTCAAGTTTTATACTGGTTTACTGAGATGACCCTCTTGCATTTGTCTGCCCAGACTGGCTTCAAACCTCAAATCTCAGGCTCCTGAGTAACTAGGATCACAGGTGTGAGCCAACAGTGCCCAACTTAAAGCCAAAATTTAGCCTCCAACAGAAGTGTGTCAGAAGCTTGCTCTTAACCACAAGTCATATATTTTAGATAGAATAACAGGCCACAAATAATCACAAATGTACTTTAAAAGCATAAGAACTATGTGTGAAAATGGAGCTCTGCCAATTGAGAGGGTTGGTGGGATTTTTAGAGATGAGGGAGGATGTCAGAAAGGATGACATTAATCAAGCTCTACTGAACTCATAAACGGGCATGGTGAATTGAAACTCCTTTGTACAACTACTTAAAGGTAATTTTTTTATCTGTAAGTACTGATTTTGCTCTTAAAGTAGCCTTCTTTTTAAATTCCTTCTACCATTCTTTTAGGAATTCTAAACTAAATTGTAATCCTTAGAATATATTTGTCCAAAAGTTCCAAAAAACACTGCTATCTACTATGTAAATAAAGAGAATAGAGCTCAAGAAAATTAATGACTAGCCTGTGAGAAGAGAATAAATATTTACTAACTATCTATTATATTCTCAGGCCTCTACAAGACACATTTTTTGCTTTGTTTGTACATGAGGCTTGAATTCAGAACCTGGACACTGTCCCTAAGTTCTTTTACTCAAGGTTAGTGCTCTACCATTTTGAGCCATGGTGCCACTTCTATTTTTTTATTGTAAAAATGTTGTACAGATGGGTTACAGTTATATGAGTAGGGTAATGAGTACATTTCATAGCGAGCATAGTTATCTCCTCCTTTATTTCCCCCTAACACCACTTCCCTCCCCACCTCCCCAACTTCTCCCACCCCCCACCCCGACATTGTAAAGTTCATTTTCAATATAGTGTCCTGTACATCTCGTCATCACAATGGATCAGCCTGCATCCCCATTTAAGCATTCTGCAATATCCCTTCCCTTCCCAAAATTACAAAAATATAAGCCGGGCGCTGGTGGCTCATGCCTGTAATCCTAGCTACTCAGGAGGCTGAGATCTGAGGATCGAGGTTCAAAGCCAGCCCCGGCAGGAAAGACCGTGAGACTCCTATCTCCAATAAACCACCAGAAAATCGGAAGTGGTGCTGTAGCTCAAGTGGTAGAGCGCTTGCCTTGAGCTGAAGAGCTAAGGGACAGCACCCAGGCCCAGAGTTCAAGCCCCATGACTGACAAAAAAAAAATTACAAAAATATGTATACAAGGTGCAGAACACTGGCATCAAATCCAGTGAAAACAGAGGGTATACCGTGGGGGAAGAACATACGAAAGAAACAAAAGAACCACATAGTGTATTATAAGTACATTAAAAACACTAGTAAGAAAGAGAAAAACAAAACAAAACAAAAAAACCTCTTGTGTCCCTGTCCTGGGGTACATTTGCTTACCATTATCTCATATGGTCATTTCCCATGCTCCTGGATTGGGAGGATCAACATCATGAAAATGGCAATACTGCCAAAGACTATCTACAAATTCAATGTGATAACTATCAATATTCCAACCTCATTCTTCAAGGAAATAGAAAAAGCAATCCAAAAATTCATATGGAACAATAAAAGACCCCGAATAGAAAAAAAAAAAAAACAATCCTTAGCAGAAAGAACAGAACTGGAGGAATATCAATACCAAAGATCAAACTCTACTACAAAGCCATAGTAATCAAAACAGCTTGGTACTGGCACAAAAACAGACCTGAGGACCATTGGAATAGGACTGAAGACCCAGAAATGAACCCACAGACCTATAGACACCTGATCTTTGACAAGGGTGCTAAAGAAAAAGAATGGAAGAAAAACAGCCTTTTCAGTAAATGGTGCTGGCAAAACTGGTTAAACACTTGTAGAAAACTAAAACTAGACCTGTATAAATCACCCTGCATCAGAATCAACTCCAAATGGATTAAAGGCCTCAAAATAAAAGCAGACACTCGAAAACATTACAGGAAGGAATAGGAAAAACTCTAGGGCTTCTTGGCACAGGCTGAATTTTTTCTTTAAATAGAGACCTAGAAGCACAACAAATCAAAGAAAGGTTGGACAAATGGGACTGCATGAAACTGCAGAGCTTCTGCAAGGCAAAAGACATAGCTAGCAACATCAACAGAAAGCCCATGGATGGGAGATCTTCACTAGCCATACAACGGACAAGGGTCTCAGCTAAAATATACTTAAAACTCAAAAAACTAAATCCCCCAACAAATCCTCAACGAAACAACTGCCTGATAAACAAATGGGCTAAAAACTTACAGAAAGACTTCTCTGACGAGGAAATAAGAATGGCCAATAGACACATGAAGAAATGCTCAACCTCTCTAGCTATAAAAGAAATGCAAATCAAGACAATGCTGAGATTCCACCTCACCCCAGCTAGAGAACTCTAATAACAACAGAAGAACTCAAGAACTCTAATAACAACAGATGCTGGAGGGGGTGTGGACTGAAGGGAACCCTACTGCATTGTTGTGGGAGTGTAAACTTGTTTAACCACTTCAAAAGATCCAAAAGACTCCTCAAAAGACTCCACATAGAACTCCCTTATGACCCAGCAATCCTACTTTTGGGCATTTACCCAAAGGATCACAAACAAGGTCATACCAAAGCTACCAGTACAACCATATTAATCACAGCATTATTTACCATAGCTAAAATATGGAACCAACCCAGATGCCCCTCAGTAGATGAATAGATCAAGAAAATGTGATATATATATATATCACATAGAATTCATATATATATATATATATATTTCTATGCCTCTGTCAGAAAAAAATGGCATTGCCTCTTTTGTTAGGAAATGGAAAGACTTGGAAAAAGTCATATTAAGTGAAGAAAGCCAGGCCCAAAGAAACATAGGTCCCTTGGTTTCCCTTGTTTTTCTGCTGATTAAGTGGAGATAAAAATCTCACAGAGAGCCACAGCCAGTGGCTCAAACCTGTAATCTGATCGAGGATCAGGGTTGAAAGCCAGCCTGGGCAGGGATGTCCAAGAGATTCATATCTCCAATTAACCACAAGGAAACTGGAAATGGTGCTTTGGCTCAAGCCTTGAGCTGAAGAGCTCAGGAACAGGGGCCAAGCCCAGAGTTCAAGCCCCATGACCAACAACAACAAAAAAAGAATTTCACAGACTTTCCTGCCTGGCTGATTTTGAACCGTGATCCTCAGATCGCAGCTTCCTGATTGGCTAGGATTACAGGCATGAGCCACCAGCACCCAGCACATGACACTTTTTAAAGTAAAGTGTTGCTTTTAGTTAAAATGCATAAAATCCGCATTACTCCTGTTTAGTATGGCTCAGCTACCCAAGACCTGAGCTAGAATGCAAGCAAGCCTGCTTCCATTTTTCAGCAATTGCTGAATTGCTTATTGAGTGCTTTTGTGTGCCAAGCACAGAGCTAGCAGCCCCACTTCTCACATGTGATGGTATCTGGATGAATAAAACATTGTAAATTTCATTAAATGTGTTTATAGCTGAAGTAAAGAATATATAGCCATGAAATAGTGATCTGAAACAAATTCCATAGGAGAAATTTCTTTCTCTTTCCTTCTTCCTTCCTTCCTTCCTTTATTCTTGTCTTCCTTCCTTCTTTCCTTTCTTTTTCCTTATTTTTCTTTCTCTTGACGTTTTCTTTCTTCTTTCCTTTCATTCAATTTTCCTTCCCTCCTTTTCTTCTTCTTTTCTTTACATTATATCTTCCTTTCTTAGTTCCTTCTTTTCTTTTTCTTTCCCTCCTTTCCTTCTTTTTCTTTCCCTTATATCTTTTCCTTTCTTCCTTAATTGTATTACTCTCCTTTCTTTTCTTCTTTCTTTCTTTGTTCCTCTCTCTCATCCTTTCTTTCCTCTTTCCTTTCTTTCTAGATATGCCATAGTATAGTGGAACTAAAGAATCAAGCCAGATTCTTTACACCTGTCACAGTATAGTACCTTAGTAGCAGTACTTGGGGAAAACAATGTGGGTTAAAAGGCAAAAGTAAATCTGGGCTGTACTATTTAAAATTATTTCATGTGTCTATTTATTCATCTATCCGTCCAGGGTTTATGTCTGGAAAGTGTGACTTCCTAAAAATTCCAAAAATTAATATTATCCTGGAAAATGATGAAAGCTTCTAAAGTTGTCTGATAACAATTTATCACAATTTTGTTTTTATCTGGAAAAGCAACAAGGAAGCTATTTGCACAGTAGCTGTTCTCATTCGTCTGGTTTGAATCAAATTTATTTCACTTTGGGATGAAAGTTATCATGGCCTTGGTGTTTAAGAAACACAATGGCATTTCCTAGCTGTTACACAACCACATTCATCTATGCTTTTGGCTACTTCTTCT
Source organism: Dipodomys spectabilis (assembly GCF_019054845.1). NCBI lineage: Eukaryota > Metazoa > Chordata > Mammalia > Rodentia > Heteromyidae > Dipodomys > Dipodomys spectabilis. The sequence goes on from NW_024870779.1 coordinate 4,089,180, forward strand.
TTGACATAAAATAATATCATCTCTGCTCATTAGGAAGAGAAGTGCAATCATTCTGCATGAGATAACAAATCAGCAAAGAGCCAGGCGCCAGTGGCTCACCCCGAAACCCTAGTTACTTAAGAGGCTGAGAGCCAAGGTTTGAAGTCAGCTAGGAAGGAAAATCCATCAACTTCTTATCTCCAATTAACCACCAAAAAGCTGAAAGTGGAGCTGTGGCTCAAGTGGGAAAGGACCAGCCTTGCATGGCAAAGCCAAGTCATTCTTCAAGGTATCTTGTGTTGGAAATGTATGCTTGAAGCCAGGCGCTGGTGGCTCATGCCAATAATGCTAACTACTTGAGAGGCAGAGATCTGAGATCCAAAGCTACCTCAAACAGTTAAGTCCATGAGACTCTTACCTCCGGATAATCACTAAAAAGCCAGAAGAAGAGCTACAAGTGGGAGAACACTAGTCTTGAACAAAAAAGCTCCAGTACAGTGCTGAGGCTCTGAATTCAAGCCCCAGGACTCCCTGTCCCCCCCTCAAATCTGTGCATAAAAACCAAAATTCATGATTTTTGTACCAGTTCTGTGGCTTTGTCAGGGCCTGGGCACTGTCCCTGAGCTTTTCAGCTCAAGGCTAGCAGTCTACCACTTAAGCCAGAGCTCTTTGGAGACTTTCTGGTAGCTTATTGGTGCTAAGAGTCTCACAGAAGCTGGGTGCTGGTGGCTCACGCCTGTAATCCTAGCTACTCAGGAGGCTGAGATCTGAGGATCATGGTTCAAAGCTAGCCTGGGCAGGAAAGTCCGTGAAACTCTTATCTCCAAAAAACCACCAGAAAACCGGAAGTGGTGCTGTGGCTCAAGTGGTAGAGCACTAGCCTTGAGGTGAAGAGCTGAGGAACAATGTTCAGGCCTAGAGTTCAAGCCCTATGACAGACAAAAAAAAAAAAAAGAATCTCACAGACTTTCCTGCCTAGGCTGGATTCAAACTGTGATCCTCAGAGCTCAGCCTCCTGAGTGGCTAAGATTACAGGTATGAGCCAGTGGCACCTGGCTCAAAATAAATATATTTAAGAATCAAATGGTGAAATGTGAGAAAGTGGTTATCGTTCAGGTGTATTAGGACAATACATTTATGTACATAGGCATCACAGGATGCAGGCAGGTACTGTGTCATGCTGTTTCTGTCGAAGGGTCCTAGATAAAGAGACACATCAAAAAACATTTTGTGTTTTCAATATGAAAAAAATAGCGACTAGTAACCAAAGTAAATATTTTTAGAAAGCTAGAATAATGAAATAATTCTTTCCCCAAATACTGAGCTCATTATTTATTAGACTGTGAAGGGCAAAGAATCCAGGAAAAAAAGATTTGTCACCATCTCACTTGGGACCTCTGAAAAATAGGACCCAGGCTGGTTGTGACCTCAGTCTTTTTTGTTTTTCTTTTTCGTTTCTCCACATCCTGCTTTTCACCTTGTCCTTATTCATCTGTCAGTAGGTTCCTTGCAAGTATAGATGAAATGAACACACTGTCACAATGATTTAAAAGCTCTTTCTTTGGTCAATTGAACTTCTTCTAAAAACTATTTCATTTTGGCCCACTAATGTTATTGCTTTAAAGTTATAAGTAAAATACTTTATCCTGTTAAGAAAAATTACTTTCCTGTGATTTTCCAGGAATTCTAAAATTTAGTCATGATGCTAAAAGTCACTTTTATTAAAATGAACCTATCTGGAGACATGGCTCAAGTGGTAGAGTGCTTGCCTCCAATATTCAAAAGCTTATTGTGAGCTGGGTGTTGTGACTTACTCCTGTAATCTTATCTACTTGGGAGGCTGAGATCTGAGGATTGAAGTTAGAAACAATTCCAGGAGGAAATGTCCATAGGCTCTTCTCTATAGTTAACCACTAAAAAGCCAGAAACAGAGGTGTGTCTCAAGTGGTAGCATGTTGAGCTTGCATGAAAAAGCCACACCAAGAACATGATGGTCCTGAGTTCAAGCCCCAATATGGGCACAAAAATTAAACAAATAAAACACAGTGTGCCAAAAAGAGAGAGAGGGAGGTTGGGGCTGGGAAGGTGGCTCAGCGGTAGAGTGCTTCCTCGCATGCATGAAGCCCTGGGTTCAATTCCTCAGTACCACATAAACAGAAAAAAGGGCCGGAAGTGGTGCTGTGGCTCAAGTGGTAGCATGCTAGCTTGAGCTGAAGAGCTCAGGGACAGTGCCCAGGCCCAGAGTTCAAGTCCCACAACTGACAAAAAAAAAAGAGGGAGAGAAAAAGCAGGAAAGAGAGCAAAAGGAAAGAAGGCTAGGAGTGGCAAGGGCTGTTCTTTTACTGAGAGCAAATAGACTAAAATCAATTAACCAAAAAATAATGATGAGTCCATGTCAGAAATAGAAATTTTCCTTTTAAAAAATATTCTTGTTGTGTTATGAGACACATTATTTTGTTGTATAGCTATTCCTCTCAGAGTTTTATCTTTGAGTAAATATTTCCAAAAGTTACTTTGAGGACAAACCATTTCTTTTCCTTTTCCTTTGTAGAAAAGCAAAGACAGTTTCAATTAAGAAGAAGAAGCAGAGGCGAGGGTCTGACCACAAATGCTTTTGACCTCGGACTGTCAACCTACATAAAGTGCTCTCTGACTCTGACACCTGGAACTCACAGAGACGCAGTCTGATGCCAGTACTGTCCTGCTTAACCTCTCCCAGTAGGCTGAGAGCCACCTATTCCACAGCCCCTGCTAGCTTGCTTCCTCGTGATCAAGATTCCCATGACTTTGATTGATGCACTTGCTCGGTTCGAAAAGGGCTGGGTCACCCGTGATAATGGGAATTTCATTTCCTGGCATACAGAGCATCAGTTTTGGAACCCAGTGCCCAAATACTAAGCCATTGGTTTAATTTAATAGTGATGTGACTTTCTGCTCAGAGTTGTCACCTACTGGCAAATTCATGAAAACTTGGGCTAACCTACTAAAGCACAGATAAACTTGAGGCTCATATTTCTGGGGCACAATGAGTGCTCAGGGATCATAAACAGTATTGTGGAATGAGGCTGCTAAATCAGAGCTTTATTTTTGTTCCTAACTGGAGACTTACACACTCAGATTTTCAAGTCATTAATAGATAGGTCACTGCTGAACTCTACCTAGTAGCTCTTTCATAAATAATAGTCCTGAAGAAAGAACTCAGGAGAATATTATTCTTTAATGGATAAGATTTTTTAAAATGAAATCAGTGCAGGAGATGGGAGAAGTTGTTCAAAAACAACCAAGAATAAATCAATTTGCCAGGCACTGGCAGCTCATGTCTATGATCCTAGCTACTCAGAAAATGGAGATCAAGGATCACAGTATACACCTAGAATGAACCAATGAACCAACAAAAAGCCCGAAGTAGAGGTGTGGCTCAAGCAGTAGAACAACAAACAACCACAAAAGTCAAACAAGAGTGATGTGCCTGAGTTCAAGTTTCAGTACTAGCACAAAAAAGAAGAAGGAAGACAAAGAATAGTAAAGGAAGAGGAGAAACAACAGGAAGAGGGTAGAAAAGGGGGGAGGAGGAAGAGGGAGAGCAGGAAATGGAGGAAGAGGAGGAGAAGGAGGAGGGAGGGAGGGAGAAGGGGCATGAGATGGAGGGAGGTGAAGGGGAAGGGGAGGGAGAAGGGAGAAGGGGTGGAGAAAAACAAGCACTAAGACATTTGGGGGGAAATGGATAGAAGTGGAAATAATCAGGTTAAGGGATCAAGCCAAGCAGAGGAAGCCAAATGTTTTTTCTGTTGTCTGTGGAATCTAGACCTAAAAAATGAATGGCATGAATACAAGGAGAATGCTTGGGGAGGGAATCAAGGGGGGGAGGTCAGGAGGAGGGCAAAAGTCAAGAGTGATGGGCCTGTGAATATGATCAGAATACCTGATAAGCTGAAATGGGAATATCAAGATGAAGTCCTTTGTACAATTAATATATGCTCATAACAACAAGAATACATTTTGGTAGAGTTCATTGTTAGAAGTAGTACACTCTACTTTTAGGCTTTCTTTTAAAATGCATATCATGGCCAGGGTGCTGGTGGCTCACACCTGTAAATCTTAGCTACTTTGGAAGCTGAGATCTGAAGATCATGGCTCAAAGCCAGCCTGGAGAAGAAAGCCCATGAGATTCTTATCACCCATTAATGACCAGAAAACTGGAAATAGAACTGTGGTTCAAAGTGGTAGAGTGCTAAGCCTTGAGCAAAAGAGCTCAGGGACAATGTCTACAGCCTGAGTTCAAGCCCCATGACTGACAAAATAAAATAAAATAAAATACGTTTCACATGGAGCTTTTGCTTTCATCCTTTTTTTGCCTATGGAGAATATATATATATATATATATATATATATACACACACATGTATATATAATACACTATATGTATACTTATATGCACACAGACATATAGTGTGTGTGTGTGTGTGTGTGTGTGTGTGTGTCTGTTTGTCCGTTGTCCTGGGCTTGAACTCAGGGCTTGGGTGCTGTCCCTGAGCTTGTTTGCTCAAGGTTAGTGCATGAACCACATGAAGCACAGTTTGACTTCTGGCTTTTTGATGGTTACTTAGAGTTTAAGAGTCTCACAGACTTTCCTGCCAAGGCTGGCTTCAAACCGCAGTCCTCAGACCTCAGCCTCCTGAGTAGCTAGGATTGCGCATGAGCTACCAACAATAGTGTGTAGGTGTGAGCCGACAAAAATAAATATATATATATATATATATATATATATATATAGTTTTATAAAGGAACTACATGGAGAAACTCAGGTTTTGTTAATCAGTTTTGCTTTGAAAGACATAATGGAGCAAGGTATATGGTGCCTATTATATCAATAGTCACTCAAATAAACAACAAGCAGAACTTCTATTATTAAGCCACATAATACCCGTAATTACTGATCTAAAAATCATAGAATATCCTGGTGAAGATAAATGTTAAACATACAGGCTTTTGTCTTAAATAATTTTCAAATGGTGTTAATAGGTTATTGTGGTTTTTCAAAAAATTAGCTATCTTTCTATTTAGCAACTGAAAGTTTAAAGTGTACTAGAAAACTTAATTCTGTAAATTTATACATTTCCTCTTATGATTGAAATAGAACATTTGAAGTTTTCTTCCCATGTTTTTTCATTTGTTTGTTTTTGTTTTTTGGTCGGTTGTGGGGCTTGAACTCCTTGGGTGCTGTCCCTCAGCTCTTCAGCTCAAGGCGAGCTTTGAGCCACAGAGCCATTTCCGGTTTTCTAGTGGTTTTTGGGAGATAAGAGTCTCACGGACTTCCCTTGCCCGGGGTTGGCTTTGAACCATGATCCTCAGATCTCGGCCTCCTCAGTAGATAGGATTATAGGCGTGAGCCACCAGCGCCCGGCCTTCCCATGGTTTTAAAGAGCAACACAAAGCCAGGCAGCCATAGTTTGCACCTGTAGTTCTAGCTACTAAGAAAGCTGAGATCTACAGATTCCAGTTTGAAGCCAGTCCAGGCAGACAAATCCAAGGGTTTCCGATCTCTAATTCACCAGCAAAATATTAGAAGTTGAAGTGTGGCTCAAATGGTAGAGAACCAGCCTTGAATGAAAAATTGAAGCAAGGGAGGCATGCCAGTGTTCAAGTTCCAGTATTACACACACTCGTGCACACACACGTATACTCACACACACACACACACACATACACAGAGTTCACATACTAATGTGCTACTCGAAAAATGAGAGGATGAACATACTTTTGTTGGGATAAGTTATTTATTTTTTCTCATTATTAGGATATATCATCTATCTGATCTCATTGGATTGTAATTTTATTACAATCTATTATCCACCAACTGCTAGCTTCCTACTTAAATCATTTGTTTCCTTGTAGTTCTATTTTTTTTAGATTTTTAAATACTTTCATTAGCAAGCTAAAGAAAATAAGAACACTTGTTATTGTTGAAACAAATAGAAACCTGATATTCCAAAGGCAACAATCACCCTGAGAGAAAGAATCTAAATTTACGCATGGGGTCCTTGGAAATTTGGGTGATAAAAAAGTTAAAATAAAGACAATTATGTAGACCAAATAAAAAAATACCCAAGTTAGATGGTACTGTGACTGGTAAGTTTCTCTTAAGGTATAACTGTACTATTGAATTTCTCTTCCTCCATTGAACTGTAAGGTGCTATTTAAATCATGGTAAAAGGTAAATACTAAATTTTTTAATTAGCACTGGAACAATTAGTGAAATTGCATTGTAGTAAAAAGAATTAGTATAGTAGAACAAGTCTTTAAGAGTAATGTCAGTATCTTACAAGACCATATACATTCCAAAAATATATATAGGAAATTAAGTCTGTGTTTTTATGTGTAATAATTTATTCCACCTTTCTAAGTTATTCTTTCAATTTGTGGGAAGAGCATGAGCCAACTAAGTAGGCTAAATATGTTCTTGTTTTAATGTTGGGTGTGAATGTGTGGTCAAATTATTTTCCCTTCTGCCTTTTGTTTTTGCAAGAGAGCATGGGAATGAAGGAGAAGTGAAAATGGATAGCATTTTTGGTGAAAGCCAAAATGTCTGAGGGGGAAATCATATAAGAACAACTCATTTTCTAGGTTTTCAACCATTGCAGAGTTATTCTGTCTGACACCAATAACAGAAATAGTTTATAAATGAAGGGATATTTCAAGGGACTAATAATTCCACAATGCCAAGTATAAATAGCTTTGAATCCTTGAATGTCATTTATTTTAGGGTGAAACGCATTTGAACAAAAGAATGTTTCACGTGGAAGTGACAAAAAATAATGAAACTTGCACATAAATTTAAACATCTTTTCAAGCTTTCTTAGGTCATTCCCCAACTCAAGTGGGCTAATTATTTTCCTCACTTCTCTTTTACCTACATTTAAACCATGAAGAAAGAGGTGAATTAATTATGCTTATTTTTTAGTAAAAAGGACCAATAGGTTGTTTTAAGTCTTTTTAAAGAAACAGCAATACTTTAGTTAAAGTATCTGCTGTGTATATTCTCCAATGAAATTTTTTAAAAGCCTTGAGTAATGAAGGGAAAGAAAAATTTTCAGAGTGAGTGTGGAACAGAGTTAATTTTAGGTAGGTTAGAACATACTTGTTCCTTGGAATCACTTAACTTCCCTCAAGAAAATAATGTTTATTATTTGTTTGTTTATTTATTGTCAGTCATGGGGCTTGAACTCTGGGCCTGGGCACTATCTCTGAGCTCTTCAGCTCAAGGCTAGTGCTCTACCACTTGAGCCACAGCACCACTTCCAGTTCTCTGGTGGTTAATTGGAGATAAGAGTTTCTCAGACTTTCCTGCCCAGGCTGGCTTTGAACTGTGATACTCAGACCTCAGCCTCTTGAGTAGATAGAATTACAGGCATGAACCACCAATGCCTAGCTAAGAAAATATATTTTTTTTCTTGGGTCTGGTCATGGGCCTGAACTCTGGGCCTGGGCGCTGTCCTGCAGCTCTTCAGCTCAAGGCTAGCGCTCTACCACGTGAGCCACAGTGCCACTTCTGGCTTTTTTCTTTTTGCTTATGTGGTGCTGGGGAATCGAACCCAGGGCCTCATGCATGCAAGGCAAGTGCTCTACCACTGAGCCACCTTCCCAGCCCAAGAAAATAATTTTTGATTTTGCATATTTACTAACAGATTCATACAGTTAACACAATGTTGCAAAAATTTTTATTCTACTAAAATTCTAAGTTAATACTAAATAAATCAATTAAGTCTTAATTAATTCTAGGTGCAATCATTTCTCCAAACCACCTATTTGTCTTCATTGAGACATTCATTTTTCATTAAGAAGCTCTCATAAACATGTAACTATCACAAACAAGCAAATGTTCTTTACATAAAATACTTTGACATAGAAATGTAATCACAAACTCACAATTTAATCATTAAGCCTGTTATCACTAACACTTAGGACATCTTTTACTTCTCACATATTTGGATTGAATATTGTGGTAGTTGTGCTTGTCACTTTTTCTTGCTGTAATAAAATCAACTAGAGAAAATCAGCTTGAAGAGGAATGTTTTATTTTGGCTCGTGGCTTCAGAAGTTCCAGTCTCTGGTCAGCTAGCTCCATTGCTAGGCACCTACAGTAAAGCAGAATATCATGGAAGAAGAGCCCTCACCTCATAGAAGCCTGGAAGAAGAAACCAGAAGGAGCTGGGCAAAGTATATGCCTTTCAAAGTTATGCCCTGAGTGATTCCTCTTCCAACACTTCTCTAGCTTCCACCACTTGCCAATCGTATCATCAAATTACAAACCCCTCAATGGATAAATCCACTAATTAGATTGGAGCCCTAATGGTTCAATCACCTCTCAATTACTGTATCCATATATAAGCCATCAGGCAACAGTTCAAACTCAAATCATATTATACCTCTTTCCTATAAATAGTATAACTTAAAAAACTAATTCATTGATCTCTTGGAACATAAGAATAGATGGTGGCTACACCACTTCAGTAGAACGAAAGTGTCTTCTAAGGAATGATTTTATTCATTAAATTAAATATAATGTATTTAATATAAATTATTAAATATAAATGCATTAAATATAATAACTCATTTTGACAGCACAAAAGTATCTTCTGAAGAATGAATATATTCATTTTAAATACAAAATATGTTAAACAACTTTAATTTTTAGGGAAATAGAAATCAAAACTGCTTTGAGATTTCATGTCACCCCAATCAGAATGGCTGGAATCAAAAAGATGAAAACAGCCAACACTGGAAAGGATGTGGGAATAGGAAAATGTATACACTATTGGAAGAAAAGTAAAAGTACAATTCTGCATAGAGATTCCTCAATAAATAAAAATGAAACTTGTGTGATCCAGCCATGCCACTTCTGGGTATATACCCAAAGGAATCAGATGCACCAAATTATAGAAGTACAGGACTACTCATGTTTATTGCTGCGCTATTCAGAATAGCTAAGGGTTCCCTTGAATGGTGAATAGATTAAAAAGGTGTTAAATGCATCATACACACACACGCGTGTGTGTGTGTGCGCACACACACACACACACACACACAAACACACAGACACACATGCTACTCAAACATAAAACAAAGGAAATTCTGACATCTGTAGGAAAGTGAATGTAATGATATCATAAGGCTAAGTGAAATAAGGCAATCTTGCAAAGAGAGTATCACAAATTTTCTCTATGGAAACTAGGAATGCAAATAAGAGGGGAACTATTAACAATATGGAAAAAGAAAGGAAGAAGTGAGTGGACAAGAAATAATAAATATGATCAAAGTGGAAATACAATGAAGACCTTTACTTTGTACAATTTAATTTTTGTTAAAGAAGCCAGGCTCATGATTTTAATTTTAGCTACCTAGGAGGCTGAGATCTGAGGACTGCTGTTCTAAGAGTTCAGGCAAGAAAGTCTTAGTTCCAAATAACCACCAAAGAGGAGAAATGGGGTTATGGGTCAAATGGTAGAGTGCTAACCTTGGAAAAATAAAAAAATAAAAAGCTTAAGGATAGCACCCAGGCTCTGAATTCAAGCCCTAGGATCAGCAGAAAGAAAGAAGAAAGGAAAGATAAGAAAGAAAGAAAGGAAGAAAGAAAGAAAGAAAGAAAGAAAGAAAGAAAGAAAGAAAGAAAGAAAGAAAGAAAGAAAGAAAGAAAGAAAGAAAGAAAGAAAGAAAGAAAGGAAAGAAGGAAGGAAGAAAGGAAGGAAGGAAGAAAGGAAGGAAGGAAAGAAAGGAAGAAAAAGGAGAGAAGGAAGAATGAAAGAGAAAGGAAAGAGTAAGAGAGAAAGAATCAATTAATTGTATGGGGTTGGGGAGTACCTTTGTGTATACAATGCATCTTGATCAATGTCACCTATTTAAATTGAAGACACAAGAAGTCAGAAAGCTCTCCCATGCCTATAAATCAGCAGTGGGAAAGCAAAAGTTCTGAATACTCAAAGCAACCTGGAACAATAACAATAAACAAGAACAATGCTGGAGGAATCACAATACTGAACTTGAAATTATATTGCAGAGCCATAGTAAGAAAAATCACATGAAGATCAGTCCTGAAGATTCAGCACCCAAAAAAACTAAGCAGATACGATGATCAATACAGATTTAAAGGATGTAATAGACACTGCAATTCATTGCACAGTAGTTAAACTATGAAAATAATCCAGTTGCCTACAATTGATGAATAAATTAAGGAAATGTGGTACATATTCACAATAAAGTATTATTCAGTCATAATGAAACTGAAATTACACCATTTGCAGGAAAGTGGTTAGATCTAGAGACCATGAAGGTAAGGTAAACTAGGTTCAGGAGACAAATATCTCATATTTTCTTAAATATTCGTGTATTTTCAACCTGACTAATGTATGGTATATGCATATGTGAGGTATCGTTTACCATTAGGTAAAGAAAATCTACCTGAAAAATTCCACCCATCTCATTTATCCCTTAATTTAAAAGCTACTCTTAGGGAGTCTATAAAGGCTGTAAGAGATGAGAAACCACAGAAGAAAAGTTGGAAGCACACAGAAGATGACTCATGAATTTAAGAAGTCATCTCTATTACATAAAGTGCATGATTTATCAGCAATTGTTGATGTTCAGGCTAAGATTATTAATGAAGGTGTCCACACTGAGCAGATTTTCATAGCTAGAGAAATGAAGTCCATGCCTGATTTTGAAGCATCAAAGGACAAGCTGACACTCTCTTGTGTAGAGGCAGGACAGCTGGTGACATTAAGTTGAAGCCAATGCCCATGTAGCATTTCAAAACTCAAAAACCTTACGAATTCAATTTCAATTTACTCTGCCTCTGCTCTATAAATGGAACAACAAAGCCTGGATGACAGAACATCTGCTTACAACATGGTTGCCTGTATTTTAAGCTCATTGTTAAGAACAATTGCCTAGAAAATAGATTTCTTTCAAAATATGACTGCTTGTTTACAATGCCCCTCCTTGCCAAAGAGGTCTGGTGGATTCATATGGTACAAACATGCTTTCACACACAACATTGATCCTGCAGCTCAAGGATCAAGGAGTAATTCTCACATTCGAATCTTATTATTTTAGAAATACGTTTTATAAGGCTCTTGCGGCCACAGACATCAAATTAAAAAAGTCCTTTATGAAGAATTGTCAGTCCAAGTAGTAAGTGTGGGAAAACACAGTCATAATACTCAATGTACATATGTGAAAATTGAACTAGGAAAATTGAGACGTTGATCAAGTTGCATTATATTCACAAACTAAAATGTTATATTGAAACCACTTTATAAACCTACTAATATATTATTATTAATAATGATAGTAACAATACAAGGATTCAATCACATTTGTGATTCCTGCAAGTAGTCAGAATATAAATACAGGAGTTTGGAAGACATCAATAGCATCTCATTAACTAATTTGAGAGGTTCAAGAGTTTGATGGATAATGTAGCCAATGATGTGGAAGGTCAAGAGAATTAAAAGTAGAATTTTAAAATGCATCTGAATTGCAGCAATCCCATAATAAAACTTTAACATATGATTCTAGATAAACAAAATAGATTCATTTGGGAATACTTCTGGTGAAGTTGCTGTGTACATTGTTGAAATGAAACCCAAGATTTAGAGTAACATATAAACTTAATAACACAGGATAAAAATGTTTGAGATTGATTCTGTGTGTATGTGTACGCGTGCATGCATGTGTGCATGCATGTGCATGAACTAGTCCGGGGCATAAACTCAGAGCCTGAACACTGTTCCTTAGCATTTCACTCAAATGGTGAGTTAGAGATAAGAGTCTCACAAGCTTTCCTGTCCAAGTTGGCTTCAAACTAGGATCCACAGATCTCAGCCTCCGGAGTAGTTAGTATTATGGGTGTATGCCACCAGCACCTGTCAGACTGACTGGTTTTGAAAGAATCTCTACTATGCATGAAAGGCTGAAGAACAACTTCACATGCTGCAGAAATCTGCATCCATCAATACTACACAATTTGCCTTGACTTATCTTAAACAATTAAACCATCACCTCAGCCTTCAGCATCTGACACCCTGTGCAGTGAATAGTGCTCATTACTGAAGCGAGGCCCTGTCTCAGCAACAAGGTTATACCTCACTGAAAGCTCATATGATCCTTGTATTTTAAAGTATTTCTAAAGTAATATATATCCATCTTTTCCTAGATACAATGCTATTTCACACCTAGTCAATTATACTATACTATAAAAATAACTTTTATGTACTATGAACCCTCCCCCCAAAAACCTGACTTGCTTTATAAACTGATATTTAGTCTATAAGTAGTAGTCTGAAACCAAACTTGGACTATACTTATATAGAAGCATATTTTGATGAGTAATGTTTTGTTTTCATAGTTGCCAGCTTTAGATAATGTAAAGTCTTTAAATAATGCAATAATGAGAGCTAAACATAATCAATTTTCAACAGCATGGATGTGTGATTAGTAAAAGTTAAAAACTATAATATTACTTTCCTACCTTCAGAGGAATGGACACAAATATAAAATAGTTTACATAAAGTTCAATCTAGTAGAGAGGAAATTTGAATTATAGGATTATAAATGTATATAGGAAATTTATAATATATAAAGTTTCCTCTCCAAGCTCTCATAGACATAAAGTGAGCAAACAGTCTAACTACATAACATGTAATTTCTAGTTGAAAGAAAAAATAATAAAACCATAACCTATCTCCTCCTTGTTCCATCAGAAGGTCATTTCCTTGGACAGAACTCCCCTCCCTGTGGTGAACAAAGCTCTAATTGCAGCTCAAATGTTGTAATACACAAGATGTTCTCAGAATAATTGCCACATGGGGAGCTTGACTAATTAGTTGAGGATGTTTTCTACCCAGGTCATCCCTTGGCAAAAGGAACAAAGAAAGACCAAGAAGCCCAGTGGCTAGAACACAGGGGTGTGGAGTTCTGAGATCCACCCTCCATTTGTTCTAGGTCTCTAGACAATTTCTTCAACCCCAATACATTTCATTTTGCCACAAATTTGACTAAAGCTCTGCAAATTTTGCCATCAAATATTTTAAGGAAATATAGGCAAAGTTATAAAGGTTAACATGGGAAGGGAATGACCTGCTCTCTCTTCCTCCCCCTCCCCCCGCCTCTCTCTCTCTCCAATTTTGGTTAGCAGGCAGAACTACATGATAGAATTTCTATAGAAGTAAAAATTTTGTGGTACAAAGACTTACTAAAAATCAAAATAAAGACCTCTGGGTCAAATCCATCTACTCAATGTCTCATTTCTTCTGCTGACCCAGCTGTTAGGGGGATGGGAATATCTCAGCGTAGAAGTGTAGCCAGATTTAAAACCAGCCTCAATCTACATAAGTGGATGTGGAAATATTTAGAAATAACTAACACTGTCATGATGCTTTGTATTTATAAACTTACAAGTTGAATGGTAACCCCTTTGTACAACTACTTGACTATAATAAAATACATTAAAAATGAAATATAACTAACACTGTGTTGGTGGCTCACACCTATAATCTTAGCTATTCAGGAGGCTAAGATCTGAGGATCATGGTTCAAGCCAGCCCACTCAAGAAAGTCCATAAGATTCTTATCTCCAATTAGCCAACAAAAAGCCAGAAGTGAATCTGTTGCTTAAGTGGTAAAGCAGCAGCCTTGAGTGAAAAAGCTAAGGGATAATGCCCTGGCCCTGAGTTCAAATCCCAGTACCAGCAAAAGGAGGGAGGGAGGGTGGAAGGAAGGAAAGAAGGAAGGAAGGAAGGAAGGAAGGAAGGAAGGAAGGAAGGAAGGAAGAAAGGAAGGAAGGAAGGAAGGAAGGAAGGAAGGAAGGAATAACAGGAAAGGAGAGAGAAAGAGATAACATCAAACTTAAGCAAATGAAAGATAATGTTCTCCAATGTTTTAAATATTTTAAAGTATAAAGAATAGCTGCTATAATTAATTGGGAGTCTGCCATTTCTATAAATCTGTGGTTCCTTGAAGTGTGTACTACATCTGTCTTATTCTGCTGTATGTCCTCATCTTTCACAAAGTGTAATGTGATACAGTTCTATTGGACAGAGATCAAGAGATCTGAATTGTGCCAGAGAGAAACTAGGGCCACATAGGAGAGAGGAGGCATGATGCATTAACTAGGAAGTAGAGACAACAGAAAGTATCCATTTTTTTAGAAGAGGAAGGATGAGTGGACAGCAGAAATAAGAGGCATGAGATGGACAACAGATAACCTGGAGAGAAGATTGGAGGCAATAGCAAATGGGCATCTGAGCAATTTGCCTTCAGAGTCCCAGGAATAAGGGCCTTGATTGACAGTGCCCAAGAGAGAATCACCACAGGGTAAGCATGGCCTCCCATTTCTACTTCTTAAAGGGGCCATATTTGTTTTTATTATAATGCAATTTAACAAATCTCAAATAGATTTTAAAAATCTAAAAATTAAATAGGACAAAAATAAAATGTACAGATTGTTGCTGGCCAGGGCAAAACCAGACCAGGCAGTCATTCCAAGAGAGTTATCAATCCTTAGAGAATCTGGGCAATGCAGGCTCCAAGATGCTCTCCAAAAATGCTGGCACCAGACTTGGGCCCCTGGCTTCTCCTGGCCTTTCCTGGTCTGCCTCTCAACTGCAAATGACACTGCCAAAGGAACAATATTTCTGTAGCAAAGTTGTGAGCTCTTGTTATATATGTCAAAAAAATCACCTATTGAAAACTCAGTAATTAACTATTTTGATTTCAAAAAGTTCATTTGATACACATATGCTTATAATTTATAAGTTAATGGAAATTAAATACTTTGAGGTTTTTTTTTTCATATATGTGCCAGTACTACATCTTGAACTCAGGGCCTCTGGCCTGTATATATATGGAAATATTTATTTTTTACCCATCATATTCTATATATATGCTTCCTATAAACTTTTAATTTTTTAATGCTGATACTGGGTCTTGAACTGAGGACCTGAGTTCTGTCCATTGCCATTTTCACTCAAGGCTGGTGCTCTACCACTTGAGCCACCCCTCCTCTACCTTTAGCTTTTTGCCCATTATTCGGAGATAAAGGTCTCATGGATGTTTCTACTCAGGTTGGCTTTGAACAGTGATACTCATATTTCATCCTCTTGAGTATCTAAGATTACAGGTATGAGCTACCAGCACCCAGCTTTGAGATTTCCTTTGGTCAAAAAAATAAATCTTTAATTTCTACTGTCTTGAATAAAAAGGGAGTGTGTTTTCTGTGCTCGCACCTACATCTTTTGACATTTTCCTTTCCAAAAATGGTATTGTTATTTATTTAGCATGCCAAATCAGAGAAAGACATAAAAATCAATCCCCTTTTCAACGAATGGAAACGATGGAATCAGGCTTTGCTTTTTTTTCATTGTTTATTTTTTTATTTACATTGTTATTGTAGAGGTGATATGCAGAGGGGTTACATTTACATGCATCAAGTAATAAATACATTTCCTTTTGTACAGTGTCATCTGTTCCTTCATTCTCTCCCATTCCCTCCCTTGCATCTCCACCCATGAGCTGTATAGTTCACTTTCATCAATGTCCTGTGTGCTCTACTTTTTCATCTTTTTCCTCAGATTCTGTTAGGTCTTGCTTTGGCCTGATGACTGCCTATTCCATGAATAAAGTCACTTGAGAACTGCTCATTTCTCATGGACATTTGGTCTTAAGAAGGATGATGGGTGTCTTCGACAGGAGACCGTAGGTTAATGGCCATATGCCAATGGAGACAAACAGATGTTGTGGTTAACCAAGTTGGAGGAGGATTATGGGAATTTTATTCCCAAGCTTCTGGCAAGAAGGCTATACAAAGAAAAATCCATGCCTGACCTCCTCCCTCCCTTGCATTGGATGGAAAACATTTAATTGTATCTGTCTGAATTCTTCAATGAACATTGGCAACTTGATCTTTCTGATAAATATAGGCCACAAAGAAGCAAGAGTATTCACCCCTTTTGCAACTCACCAACTTTATTGAGCATGCTCTTTAAAAATACATGTGGGAAAAAATGGAAACAGATCCTACATGTAAATAAAGTTTGACTTTTGAATAAGACCATTAAAAGGGGGGTAGAATATGTGTTGTTGCTACCAAACTCATCTCAGAAAATGTGAGACATGTGCATTTCTTGGAAAACTTCAAAGATCAAGGAACATATATGATTGTTTATTACCCTCCAACTGGAAAGGGCCCAATTTAGTGTGTGTTTTAACCTGTGCCCAAGAATCTAAAATAGGCTACTTTACAAATTTCTGATCTAATAATCTCCTTTCAGTTGAAAATATGGGCATTTTATATGAAAGTGCCATGAAGCAAGAATTTATGTGCCAAGGGCCTTGAAACAGTCTCCAGTGTGAAAATGAGGGAAAGAGAAATAAGTCTGAAATACTGGCATTAGCTTACAGAAGGTAAGGAAGAGGAAGTACTATTTGCTTCCTTAAAAGTACTTTAAGTCCAAATAAATTAAGTGGAAATAGAGGTTATAATCAAAGAAGCTACAACTCCTGACCAATATGTATAATGATTTCCTTTAAGAAAAAGTCTACATCATCTGCATACATACCTATGTAGAAAACAAAATTCTACAGTAATTGTTCCTCCATGATTCTTAACCTTTTAAAACCTCTTCCTGAGTGTAAGTAAATATTCCCTGGTGGACCTGACCCAATCACATGATTCCTTTCAAAGCACGGAGTTTTCTCTGGCTGGTTGCAGGAGAGAAAGCCAGACATTTGATAGCTAATAGGCTATGAAGAGTGAAGTCTTTTACCCTCCAGAAAATGAATTCAGCCTACATCCAATAAAGAGAATCTCAGGCTCCAACAAAGGATCACATCCAAGAAAATACTTGAATTTTAGCTAAGTGAGACCCTAAGTGTAGATTTCAGCTACATCATTCCTAGCCTTTTAACCTACTCAATCTTGACATGATAAATGGGTTTATTTCTGGCTGTTAAGTTTGTAATGAGTTTTCACAGCTATTAATAGCAAACTGACACAAACTGATCATTGTATTTATTGAGTTAATTATAAATAATCTAAATTATTTGAAACATCTTTAGAGTTTTCTTGTGTGTGTGCTGGTCCTGGGGCTTGCACTCATACCCTGGGAGCTGTCACTGAATTTTTGTGCTCAATACTAGCACTCTACTGCTTGAGTCACAGCTCCACTTCTATGATTTGGGTGGTTAATTGGAGATAAGAGTCTCATGGCCTTTCCTTCCTGGGCTGGCTTCGAACCTTGATTCTCACATCTCAACCTCCTGAATAGTTAGGATTATGAGCCACTGCACCCAGCTATTTTTAGACTTTTGAAGAGCCTTTTAGCTCAATAGTTCTGTCATTTCAACAACAAACTTCTTTGATGCTTTGTATTATAGCAGTAAGAGTTCAAAATAATCTGTGAGCTGAGCTAATGACATATTTCTTTTGTATCTGTGAAGTGCTTCTTAGAAATTACCCACAAGACAGCATATTGGAAATGAACTTTAAAATTTTGTGCGGGGGGGGGGGGGGGTTGGAATGAGGGAGTTGCAGGAGGAATGAGGGAGGTGGGGGAGGGAAGGGATAGTGGGAGAACCATAAGGGAGGGGGGTAACAATGTTCGACAAGAAATGTACTCATTGCCTTACTCATGTAACTGTAACCCCTCTGTAAGAAATTCTTGAAAATAAATTCAGAAAAAAATCATCTTTTTTTTTTTTAATAAACAGCTCTTTTATGTTATTACCCTAGAGGAACATCATGTTTTAGCAAATTTACAGCCTTTTATGGGAACTATTTTGATTTGATCATTTAAACCTGTGTGGAAATTGTAGACTGGGTGAATCACATGCCCATTTAATATCACCTTAGAGTGTTTTCCAACATAAGAATTTGATCCAATGTCCATAATTTCTAAGAACATAAATCTGGTAACCATAAAATAATAAGTCAGCAAAGCCAAGCTTAGAAACCAAGCTCCTGAAGCAAGTGTATTTCTATTTGTTCTCTCTCTCTCTCTCTCAATTCATCATTCTGGAGAAACCCCACTTGGCCCAAACAAAAATTGCTTCACTTATGTCTGTTTAAAATATCCAATGCATACAGTAAAGGGCCATATATGGTCATGAAATCCATATAATTTAAGAGTACATAAGACTGATAGAGTATTTTTAATTGAAACAAATGAGTTTTAAAAATCTCAATTTAAATAAACCTTCTCTAGATAAAAAGGTCTTTCAAATATTTAAGCTGTTTATGTAAAATTGTACTAGACATAAAAAGAAAAGAAGATAAATATTCTGGCCTTTTCTTATAAAGTGAAGTTAAGTGCCCTTGTTTTGTTTTGTTTTTTAATCTAAATGGCAACAGCAATGATTATCAAAAATTCCAAAAGAGCTTGGCAACAGTGGTTTCCACCTGTAATTCCCACCGTTGAGGAGGCAGAGATCTGAGGATTGTGGTTCAAAGCCGACCTGGGCAGAAAAATCTGTGAGTCTCATATCTCCAAGAAAGCCAATAGTAGATCCTTGGCTCAAGTGGTAGAGCACTAGCCTTGAGCAAAACACTCAAGGACAGTCCCAGGCCATGAATTCAAGCTCCAGGACTGGCATGCATGCACGCACACACACGCACACCTCCCCCCCCCCCCCAAAAAAAATCCGAAAGCTAAAACAAAGTATGACTTATCAAAAATGCATATTTGTTAGAAAATATGCAAAATGTCTACCAGTAATATAATTCTTCAACAAGGAACAAAGCGATTGTAATTAGGTTTGTAAGATGTCTATGCATCAAGCACTCTTTAATGTCTAAGTAAAGCCAGGTATGTTTTAAAACCTTGAAGAAATCTCTACCAATATTAACATAAGGCAAATATTTCCAAGTAAATTAGGTAGCATATGTAAAACACATAGCACAATGTCAGACCATTGGAAATCGCCACTGTGCAATTATTATTGCCTAAAGAGTCTAGAAAAGCATTCACAGCATTCACACAATAGGCAAAAGCTATTGTGTAAACACCCAAGACCCAACTGGCAAAAAGCCCCTAATGGATAGTCTCTAAGGAAGACAAAGATTAGGTACATTCTCACTGAGTGCTGACTGAAAGATCCAGAGAAGAAACTGTCTTAATCAGAGATGCCGAAAGTTCCACGTGGAATCCACTCCAAGGAAACTGCCTTCCAGCAGACCCAGAGAGAAGAACGCATTGCCCAGAGCATTTTCTAGCAGAGATAGCATTCCACAGGGCTTCTCCAGGCTTTACTTGATACCTGACAGACACTTGAGCTGCCAACTTTATACTTTGAGAGAAATCCTGACCCAGAACTTCAGTACTAAATCCAACCCCTGACTCACAGCAACTAAGATTAAATAAAAGTTTCTTGTTTCAAATGATTGCTTTTGGGGGGAATGATTTTTTTTATGTAGCAATAGAAAACAGATACAATATGTTGTCTCTAAGTATTCAGATAAATTTCAAGTCCTATGTCTTCTTTCTTAAGGCATAAAGGTCATGTACGCCCTAAAAAAAATCCCAATAACTAAAAGCATACCTTGACTCAGAGTTACAGTGCTGTGGAAATTGGCTTCATTAGTATAGTACATTCATGCAAAGGCACAGCTGGGAGCCACCCCTTCTATTGGTGAAATGCCTAGAAAGATAAAGACTAATTAGCATAACAAATGTTTGAAAATTATACTGAGGGCTCTGTTCTCATGAGTCACTAGTAGGCAGTGGAGAAAATGGAAATATGCAAGACTACTCCTGCACTGAGGTTTGATATTGAGGTATTAGGACTTGCTTTTGTTTATGAGTGCAGGTATAAGATTAGGGTGGGAGCAACAAGGAGAAGAGGGAAATAAATGTAAAAGTAGACAGTGCTAAAGAAAACTTCTCCAGTTTTCCAGGCATGCTGTGGGTGGTCCCATGCTCTCTCAAACCCTATGCAGAGATAGCGAGCATCAGGCTCCAGAAGGGAGGAGCAAGTTGTGTGTCTACTATGGAAAGCAAGCAGAATACTAAAGAAACCACAGCCAAGCTGCCAAGACTCCAGGAAAAGTCAGATGTCTATCAGCAAAAGCAGTTGCATCACCAGAACTGTCAACAACATCACACACAATTTTCTAGACATTTTCATTAAGGTTATCTAGGAACTATATGAACAACAAATGGTAGGAAAAATGAATCCAAAGAAAAAAGCCAGAGCCCTCAAGTGTGCCAGTTCCAAAGCAATGTTCGCTGCCACTCAGCTGATCTAGTAGATGTATGTGACACAGAGGTGGAAGCTGAACGCTGAAGGAATCCAGGATGAAAACCCAAGGGATCAGACCATGAGCCAGAAGCAGAAGACCTGTGGCTGCCACACTGAGCTAAATCAAAGAATAATTATTCTCTACTGGAAACAGCAGCAAATGCTGAAGCCAGGAACTTGTGGTTCATGCCCAAAATCCTATCTACTCAAGAGACTGAGATCTGAGGATCTAGGTTCAAAGCCAGCCCAAGGAGGAAAGTTTATGAGACTCTTATCTTCAATTAATTACCAAAAAGCTAGAAGCAGAGGTGTGGTTTAATTGTTAGAGTGCCATCCTTGAGTAGAAAATACCAAGTAGAAGTGTGAGCACACACACACACAAAAATACAAAATAAGCAAATGCCAAGAAAAAACTGTGTGAGGGATCAGAAATCAAGGATATTCTGAGCAGAGCTTTCACTATAAGCAGAAAAGAGATTGTGGGCTTGTGAAAGAATCTCAAATGTAGAGTCTAAACCACAAAGTACCTTGAGCATCTTGTTATTTAAGTTCAGAAGTATGTAATCACTAATCACCTTTACAGATTATACCCTACTCCTGTCCAAGACCAGCCCACCAGCTACCACCACCTTTAAATCCAGTTCTGTAGAAAATTGTTGAGTTAGAAGCAACGGAATCAAAGGAACTCTTTTCTGATACTAGAAATGCATTCAATGTTTAGTAATGCCCTCGGGTCTCTGAGATTTCACATAAAGAAATTTTCCCCATAAATTATCTTTTTTAAAAAAGCAGATTCCAGTGAAACTATGCTCAATGTGACAATGTAAACATAGGGCATATATCATGTTGACATGCTAGTCTTTCTTGTAAAACCACAGATTGAGACTAGACAGGATTTTAGAGTGAGAAAAACCATTACAGTTGATTGTTGTCAACTTTATGTTCAGGACACAGATATTTGCCTGACACTTCATACTTCTAGTTTATGGAGGAAATTAGAACAGAATGCAAACAATTCAATTGATATACAACCTATCTGCAGCATTTCTTTATTTCATTTGAAAAATATTTCAAATATGATTTTGATCATTGCAGATTCTGCCCTAGTAGCTTGACAAGAGGTTAGATTTTTGTCAAAATTATTATTTATTGCCTACAACCTGAAACTATATTAAGAGCATGCCATTACATCTCTATGTGAAATCTACATACTTTATAGGAATTTAGATTCCACTAAGAGAGGATACGCTTTGTTATAAGCATTATATTTCAAAAGTATTAGCATTTGTTAACATTTAAACTGTATATTTAGGGAGGAATATGCAAGGTCATTTTGTGGTCTTATAATTCACAGAAAAATGCTTTTCTCATTCTAAATAGCAGCATCCTCAAATAATTTTGAAGCCAAACTATAATTTTGCTACATAAAGATCAACTACATCCTAAACTACTCCATATGATAGATTTCCAGCTGGGCACCAATGGCTCACGCCTGTAATACTAGCTTCTCAGGAGGCTAAGATCTGAGGATCACAGTTCAAAACCAGCAGGGTAGGAACGTCCATGAGACTCTTATCTCTAATAAACCACTAGAAAACTGGAAGTGGCACTGTGGCTCAAGTGGTAGAGGGCTTGTTTTGGTCTGAAGAGCTTAGGGACAGTGCCCAGGCCCAGAGTTCAAGACCCATAACCAAAAAAAAAAAAAAAAAAGATTTCCTTTTCCCATATCAGTGCATGGACAAAGCCTTATGACTCTGGATAGTTCCAGAAGTGCATTTAGCTGCTAAAGCAAAACCTCTGGTTTAATAAATAGAGTCTCTATTTGGATACTTTGTGATTCCTTCTTTTTTTTCTAATATCTTTCATTTTTCTTTGTACTATTAGTGGGGCTTGAACTTATGGCTCTGAATACTTGCTTGGCTTTTTTTGCTCAAAGCTGGTGCTTTTCTGTGGATACTCCATAATACTTCCAATCACAAGTTTCCAATATATCCTTTAGCCACATTCATAAATCTATCACTTTCAAACCATATGCATTTTGCAGTAGTATAAGTTTGTGATTAATATAACATAGACATTTAATATTCCTCTCAAGCCACAGGAAAATCTAAATCAATTATACTGAGTGATGGAGGATTTAATATCTTATTCTGATTGTCTAAGATAAAAGTAAATAGAACAGGTCTAAGTGTGACAGATGCCTTCAACTTGTGTTCATCTATGATAAGCAGAATATAATGTATTTTTCCCAACAGATATATTATTCTTCTGCCCTTCAAAAATCATCACAGCCTGTAATCCTAGCTACTTAGGAGGCTAAGATCTGAGGATTGTGGTTCAACTCCAGCCTGGACAAGGAAGTCTGTGACACTTTTATCTCCAATTAACTACCCCCAAACAACTAGAAATGGAGCTGTGGCTCAAGTAGTAAAACACTAACCTTGAGCAAAAAATCCCAGGGGCAGAGCCCAAGCCCAGAGTTCAAGCCCCAAGACCAACACAAAATAAAAATAAAAAGTCATCACAGCAAAATTTTCAGACTATCCCACAATAACGAAGAACTTGAATCAGAGCACTCCGTCAAGATTATTTATTTCAAATCCTGTCCTTAGAGACAAGGAAGCTCAGGCCTAGTCAACATGTTGTAGTATCTGCACCCAAGACTTTCGCCAGGTTCCTAAGGCCTTTTAAAAGTCCATATAGTTCACATATCCAATGTTCAAAAATAGAAGTCCATGCACTGCACCTTCATGTTTAAAAATAGAGCATCTCCATATGGACTTGGGATTTCCCGATCTGTGTAGTGTTCCAGTCTCCATCAAAAAGTTGGGGGCGGGGGAGTGATGAAAGAGATGACAATGATCAAGATACATTGTAATCCTAACCTCACTTGTGGAGTTGAGATGCCTTTGTACAACTACATAATAATAACAATAACAATAATAATCTATTTTAAATGTAACTACTGCCAGGGCACTGGTGGCTGTAATCTTAAACTACTTAGGAGGCTGAGATCTGAGGATCATTATTTGAAGGCAATCCCAGCAGGAAAGTTCCAAAGATGCTTATCTCCAATTAACTCCCCCGCCCCAAAAGCCAGAAGTAGAGCTATGGTTCAAGTGGTAAAGCACTAGCATCAAGCAACAAAGCTCGGAAACAGTGGCCAGGCCCTAACTTCAAGCAACAAAACTGGCACCAAAACTTAAAAAAAAAAAAAAAAAAGACTGAAAAATAAGTAATTACTGTGTTGCATTTTGATCTTTGCCAGTTCACAGACACAGCCAGCCTTACCCTTATTTAGTGCAGTCTGTTTCCATACGTACACAAATGGACTCCGTTCAAATTCATTTCTCTCCACATTTTTTGCTAAGTATTGTGTGATTCTTGTGATGTATATGTCTATGTGTACAGTTACTTCTTTAATTTTCACTTCTGAGAAGCATTCCATCCTATGAATACAGCACAATTTGTTTTCTCACTTCTTTTTTATTGATAGCTACTGCATTGCTTCTAGTTTTCACTCTCAACAAATGCTGCTACCCTGATACTCCCCCTGACCCCCATCCCCAGAGCAAACAGACAAAGTTGTCTTTCAGGAATATACTCTAGGAATGTAATGCTAGGCTGCAGGGTGTGCACATCTTCAAGCCATGATCAAACTCTTTTCCTAAAGAACCAAACCAGTTCAGTTATACAGTCTTTCTTGATAGCATTACTACCATTCAGCATTGTGAACGTTTTATTTGTTGCCAAGCAATGGGAAGAAAAAGAAACTCTTGTTGCATTCTAAGTTGTATTTCCCTGCTTGTCTACAAAATTGGACATCTTTTTATGGGGTCATTGTCATATTTCTTTTACAAATGCTTGTAGATGATTGATATTACTATTACTGACCAATCTAGGAGATATTTAATTCTGTGTGTGTGTGTGTGTGTGTGTGTGTGTGTGTGTGTGTGTGTGTGTGTGTGCGTGCGCTGGTCATAGGGTTTGAACTCTGAGCCACAGTTCCACATCTGATTTTTTGGTGGTCAGTTGGAGTTAAGAGTCTCACAGACTTTTCTGCCTAGGCTGGTTTCAAACTTCAGTCCTCAGATCTGAGCCTCCAGAGTAGCTGGAATTACAGACATGATCTATTAGTGTTGTTCTTTAAACAGCATCATCCATTCTTGACTCTTCAGGCTGTAAACCTTAGATCTTAACTTCCCTGAGTAGCTTGGATTATAGGCCACCAGAACCTACCTGATTAATTATTTTCATTCTGCCATTTCCCTCTGCGTTCTTGATATCTTTTGATACATAATATTTTTTATTTTAATAATTTTAATTCTAAGCCGGGTGCTGGTGGCTCATGCCTGTAATCCTACCTACTCAGGAGACTGAGATCTGAGGATCATGGTTCAAAGCCAGCCCAGGCAGGAAAGACCATGAGACTCTTATCTCCAATAAACCACTAGAAAACTGGAAGTGGTGCTGTGGCTCAAGTGGTAGAGCACTAGCCTTGAGCTGAAGAGCTAAGGGACAGCACCCAAACCCACAGTTCAAGCCCTGTGACTGACAAAATAATAATAATAATAAATTTTAATTCTAATTTTCTGGATTGATCTTGCCTTAGCTTTAGTTATTTCTATATTCTCATTAGAAAATCTCACCTCCAAATTATATTTTTAAAAACACTGTTTTTCTCTATGCTCAGGCTTATAATCCTAGCAATTCAGGGGGCTAAAATCTGAAGATTAATAGTTTACAGTCAGATTGGGCAGATAAATCCAAGAAACTCTTATATCCAATTAACCAGCAAAAAAAAAAAAAATGCTGGAATTAGAGGTGTGGTTCAAGCAACAGAATGCCAGCCATGAGCAAAAAAACCAAGTTAGAGCACCAACACACACAAAAACAAATCCCACACTTTTCCTAAATATTCTTAAGAATTTAATGTTTTATACTAGAGAGAGAGAAAGAGAGAGAGAGAGAGAGAGAGAGAGAGAGAGAGAGAGAGAGAGAGAGAGAGAAGCCAGAAGCCAGAGAGCATCCTGGAATTATTTCACATCTCAATTCCTGCAGCCAGGGTCTTGCTAATGTGCAGCTAAATGTCTAGCTGTTAAGTCGGCTTAATTCCTATTTGCCCAGCCTTGCATCAACATTCCTTCTCTTCCTGTCCTTAGTTTATAACAATTTTCTTTTTGTCGGTCATGGGGCCTGAACACTGGGCCTGGGCGCTGTCCCTCAGCTCTTCAGCTCAAGGCTAGAGCTCTACCACTTGAGCCACAGCAGCACTTGTGGCTTTTTCTGCTTATGTGGTGCTAAGGAATGGAACCCAGGGCCTCATGCATGCAAGGCAAGTGCTCTACCACTGAGCCACCTTCCCAGCCCCTATAATACATTTTGGTAAGGCAGAAGGAAATAACCTTATTCTTTTTCAGGAGTGTTTTGATACTTCTTACACTTTCCAGTAGAGATTTTGGAATCAAAACTTAGTGAAAAATCTTGGGATCTTTTCATTGCAATTGTATTGAATCTGAACATCTATTTAAGGTGAAATTATATATTTAAGATGTCCTTATAGTAATAACTATTTGTGAAATTTCTTACATATTCCTTGTGGTTTATTAGTAAAGGATGATATCTACATATGGCAGCAACATACCTTTAGATTTATTTATTGAAGATTATATATCAAAAATTACCTCTTTACAATGAGCCTTCTAACTGCTATAAAAATTCAACTGTTGTCATGGGCATCGTGGCAAATACAACTTATCCCAGCTACTCAGGAGGCAGAAATTAGAAGGTTCTTGGTTCGAGGCCAATTTAGGCAAAAGGCTACCAAGATACTATCTCTGCCAACAAACCTGGCATAAGAGCACAAGTCTGTAATTTCAGCTATAAGAGAGTCATAAAAAAGGAGGATTGGGGTTTGAGTCCAGCCTCACATAAATGTACTAAAATCAACCAAAGAAAAAGGGTTGCAAATTCAGAAGTCAATTTCTCTCTAGAACTGCTAAGGGATCATAGCCCTGATGGTTTCTTACAAAGCTTAACAGTGTGGATTTAGTTATATCACTGATAACTAGGTAAATGAATCTACAATTAATTAATCTACAATCTACAATTAAAGTCAAGGTATAGGGAAGCATTGTTGTTGTTGTTGTTGTTCTAGTCCTAGGACTTGAACTCAAGTCCTAGGTGCTATAGATATGTTTTTTTTAATATAATTTTATTGCTAGTAAGGCACTGTACAGAAGGGTTACCATTTCATAAGTCTGGTAATGAGTACATTTAGTGCTCTACCACTTGAGCCACAGCTCCATTTCCAGCTTTTTGGTGTTTAAGTGGAGATAAGAGTCTTACAGACTTTCCTGGCTAGGCTGGTTTTGAACAATGATCCTCAGATCTCAGTCTCTTGGGTAGCTAGGATTACAGGTGTGAAACACTGCCTCCTGGCTGGTATAAGGAACTTTTAAAAAATTGCTATGGCCCCAAAACTTAATGTAGAAAAGGGAGATTGTTAGACTTCTAAACTCACTTATTATATAACACATTTCTGTTGTTTTAAGCCATTACACATGGTGCTATTTGTTACAACAGCAATAGGAATTTCATACACATAGGCGAAGGCTCTATGAGCACTGAGGTACTTACTTTTCACTTTCTAAAACTATTCTAGCAAAATACATGTATTGCAAATAGAATTTGTATCTATTTTTTTCAAAAAAGTAATAATCATATCATACCAACAAGTTAAATGAAACAAGTATTTATCAGATTTGAGATTCCAATCACCAGGCTCAGGGAAGTAAGTAAGGAACATTGTGGTTACTAAAACTAAAATATATGTTTCATTGATCTAAATTCCTCTAGGTCAACCAGTAGTTAATGGCTGTATGACATTTGTATAAGAAGTTGGTAGTACAAAGATTTGCAACTTACAGTGGTTCTTACCAGAAAATATAACAAAATTGGGAACAAAAGTTGAAAGGACTAGTATGAAATTGGGCTCAACTTTGGCCCAGTCATCAGTCCCAATAGACTTCCCCAGACTAATTACGAAGTATATCAGCAAGGATTTAGTTATACATTGGCAACTATACGTAAACGGAAACATTTATGAAACCCACAATTAAAGCAAAGCTATAGAATAGCTGTTTTTAATTGCTATGGCTCCAAAACAATTACATTTATATAAAAGAAGATTGAGGTATAAACAAAAAAAAAAGAAAAGAAAATATATTCCCATGACCAGGCATCATGGCTCAGCCTGTAATACTAGCTGTTCAGGTAGCTGAGATATGAGAATTACTGTTCAAAACTAGCCTGGCAGAAAAGTCCATGAGAAATTTATTGTCAATTAACCAGGAAAATGCTAGAACTAGAGCTAGAGAGGAAAGGCCAGGCATGGGCATATCCTCCAGAGAGACATCATAAGCAAGTGCACAGACAAAACTTGTGATGCTTGGGGAATCCACGGAAATATTAATGTTCTTGTAAGCTACTAGGCTAAAAATAGTAGAAATAAGTGGAGACTGCAAAGATTAGACTCAGACAGGACTACAAAGATTCAATCATGCTTTATAAGTAGATTTTACTTTATTTGCCTTAGTAGGTGAAAGGAAGGAAGGGAGGGAGGGAAGGAGGGAAGATAGGAAATAAGAAAGACAGATGGGACAGATGGAGGGAAAGAGGAAAGGGGAAGGAAGGAAGGAAGGAAGGAAGGAAGGAAGGAAGGAAGGAAGGAAGGAAGGAAGGAAGGAAGGAAGGAAGGAAGGGAGGAAGGAAGGAAGGGAGGAAGGAAGGAAGGAGAGAGGGAGGGAAGGAGGGAAGGAAGGAAGGAAGGAAGGAAGGCAGACAGGCAGGCAGGCAGGCAGGCCTGAACTGAGCCATTGTCACCAAAGAGATTTGTTCTACTATGAGAGAAATTGATTTGTTCTTGTCTTAAGAATTTTCTCTAATAGCTATTCCTCCATT
Source organism: Dipodomys spectabilis (assembly GCF_019054845.1). NCBI lineage: Eukaryota > Metazoa > Chordata > Mammalia > Rodentia > Heteromyidae > Dipodomys > Dipodomys spectabilis. The sequence continues at coordinate 4,117,410 of NW_024870779.1, forward strand.
AATTATTGCTCATTATTTGTATTACTTTTTACTGTAGAAAAGTTTAGATAAGGTTTTGAATAGTTTGCCTATTGTATTTTTGTATCAACATTTGTATCTGCATTGCTCAGTTGAGTATCCAGTCTCTAATGACCCCCCTCCCCAAAAAAAAAAACTAGAGTGTTGCATGTAAGGTATATTGAATAGGTAAGTTTCATTAGGTAGCCAATGAAGAGAACATCAGGAAAAGAAATTTATTTACCAACCTTCTGCCTCTGTCATGCATGGTGGAGAGGCATGGCTGGAAAAGGAAAAAAAGGGGGCGACCCACCCCTGGGCCAAAGAAGAGGTGTGGCCACAGTGGATCTGGATGTGACCTCAGGGTCTGGGACCATCCTAAGATCAGATGGGATGCATGTGGTCAGAGATGGCCCAGGATATGACCTAGCAGGAGGGTAAGGTGACTGCTTCCAGGTCTGCCAGTTACCTAGGTAACAGATACTGGATGGAAACTTAGCCAAGAGGGAGGGAGGTGTCTCTGTTCAGACCTTACATTGCACATTCATTTATACTTGTCATACATGCATCTAGTTTATAAAAGAATGAGATGAGAAGTATTAGGTAAATTGTTGCATGACAATACTTTTGTCTTCCTGTAAAAATTGATTCTCGAAGGCTGTCTAACTGACAGTACTTGTGATCTCCAGCAGAATATGTTATTGTTGTTTAATTGCTTGTTTGTATTCCTCATTGGCATTAGAGTCCCAAAGAAAGGAATCTAGTTACTAGGAAAATGCAGAAGAAGATATTTGGAGACATAAAGCTTAATATGAATATAGTCTCAACCAAAAATTATAGTTGAATAAGGATGTAAGAGTAAGAACTCATTTCAGGAATATCCAACTATTATATGTAACATTACATAATAATCAAGAAAATATTCAGAAAAAATCTGAACATCTTACAAATAAAGTTTAAATGGTTAAAAAGTGTTAAGCTTGTAATATAAATAACTGCATAAAATATAGCAAACAAGCCATACACCTATGACTTATGCCTATAATCCTAGCTACTCAGGAGGCTGAGATCTGAGGATCAGAGTGAGGCCTTAAGCCAGCCAAGGCAGACTCTTAAGCAGCATAAAGCGAGAAGTGAAGTTATGCTTCAAATGGTAGAGCATCAGCTTTGAGCAAAACCACCATGCAAGAGTCCAAGCTCTTGAAATCAAGCCCTAGTGACTGCACATACACATATGTGCACATACACAAATAGCAAATAGAAACCACATTCTATGGTGATGTTCTATACGTAGGATATTCCAGTTCTATGAACAGAACCCTGTGCTTTTTCATGAGCATAAAATAAGTAATCAGCCAATTTGTCTTGAGCGCATAATTTTTCTCTTCATATATAATGAATAAATTAAAAGCATTGAAAAACCAACAAAATAGTAGACCTCAGAATCTGTTCCAGTCAAGATGGCTATTCCCCAAATAAAACTAAGCTAGATAATTCTTTTGCTCATTTTCATATCATTTTAGAGTTGAAGACTCTTCTGCATCCATCAGAAGGCCATTCCAGTATCCTATCACAGGCATATCTCTCTAGGTCTTATTGTTCCAATATTTTTCTGGATTACTTGAGAGCTAAATTTCACTTAAGTGGGAAATAATCATCTTGAGATCATTATTTTTACAATTTGGTAGTTAAAAAGCAAGAGCTCTATCTAATCATCTTGTTTAGAACAGCTTACTGTGATCAAATAAAAGTCTCTCATGTTATATTGCATATAGTAGAGTGTTATTAGAAAGAAACAATTTATTTTTATTATTTTTACCCTTAAAGAGCTTCCAGAAAGAGAATGGAAACTGTTCCAGTAATGGGATTGTGGGGGAAAAAAAGAATACTCCCAGAATTACTGACATCAAGTAACCCACTAACATATGGAAGACTTGAAGACTGAAATCTGGAGGTGAATGAGTATTCCTTCACTCACTTGTGTGACAGTGGACATTGGCTGTCCCCTGAGCACTTCTCTGCAGAGATAGCCTGTAACAGCTCCCCCTGGCCTCCTCACATTGTTTGGGCTTTCTTACAACATGGTAGCTGGATGGGAACATCAAAAATCAGAGAAAGAACTAAAAAGAAGACAAATCATTTTTGAGGACCTAGTCTTTATAAGTCACACAACAATATTTCTGTCATATGCCATTGGCCTATGTGCAAAATTCCATGCAGATTCATAGAGTGGGACTATTACCCCAAATTGCCATGGAGAATTGTTATATTGTAAGAAGAGCATGTGAAAATAACTACATGTTGGTGTGGCTGCTTTCAGAATATTTTCAGAATATACAATCTGCTACAGGATAGATTCCAGCAAGAATGTCACAGATCAAAGGATATCATTGCTAGGAAACAACAATATTTAACTAATATCAATAGGCTTAGAGTGATAGTGTGATAAATATATACAAAGAAAGCACACATCTTTTAACTATTATTGATACAGTATCCACAACAGAAAATACAGAATTTTGCAGTTTTACAAAGACAGTAAGTGAATATAAAATTAGAAACACAAATAATTCCAATTTGAAGAGAGAATTCCAATAAACCATTGTATACACAAGCAAATAAACAGCTGCCACTATTCAGTAGAGAAATAAACAGTGAGATCACTGGAGAAATGTGGAAGGAAAGAAGCTTCTGTTATCAATTATAAAAGTAAGGGCTATATCTTCAAGCGCTAGTGACTTTTGTTACAGATTTTTATGCAAAGCCCATGGGCAATTTTGTATTCACATTGAACTGCTGTATTCAGAAGAACCACAAGATTGAAAAGATTCCAGTATTTTCTGCTTTCTGAAATTACCAAAATTTATTATGTCATAGAAATTGGATCTATTTGGCTCAACTTTATTAAGCCAGGGGTACTAAAAGCTAATCCACAAAACTTTCAAAAAAAAAAAAAAAAAGGAATGAAACAACTATTCTTGCCTCTAACCACATAAAATATGTAGCTGATGGTGGGCAATTAGATACCTAATACAATTTGGTCCTATTGTAAATTGCAATGGAGAGCTATTATTTTATGTGGCTAAAATATCCCTGATAGCTGAAATGTCTTCTCTGAGCCTGCCTTCATCCACCCCTTTTCCCATCTATATAGTTTTTTATGGGGCAGGGGAGGCAAGTTCTTTATTTGTTTTCTTTTTTTTTAATTCTGGCAACTGTTAAAGAGATGTCAGTCTTCTGACCAAAGCTAATCGATACAGAAGTGGAATGTGACCAAAGCCAAGACAAGAAAATAAATACTCAGGATTCAGAGACCTGAAATCAAAGTAACCTAGTTGCAGATATCAAGCTGGCAAGAAGTGGCCATGGTTTTCACTACCCTGGTATAATTAAAGACTGAAGCTAAAGTAGAAAGAGCAAAGTGGAAGTAGCCAGAGAGAATCCTGATTTCATTTGTTTGGAATCCTGATTATTCTTGAGAACTAGTCCCATCCTTGTCCTTGGATTCTCTGAGGGGTTCGGTACATTAGAAATTACCTCTGGGTTGTAAAGGAATAGGATACTCAATCAGCACGGCCCTCAGGTTTTTATTGTCAGTGCTTTCCTCAGACAATGAATCCAGGGACAAAGTCTGGATGCTATTAAGTACCCAGGTTCCCTCCACCTGGATCTCCTCCCAGTGGTACAGCATCCTAGCATAATGAGAAGCACTTGCATAAAACACTTGCACATCCATGTTCATTGCTGCACTATTCACAATAGCCAATTTGTGGAAACAGTGCAGATGTCCCACAATAGATGAGTGGATCCAAAATATGTGCTACCTATACACAATGGAATTTAATATAGCCATTAGAAAGAATATTATGTCATTTGCAGGGAAATGGATGGACCTAGAACAAATCATGTTAAGTGAGGTAAGCCAAGCTCAGAGAGACAAACAGCATGTTTTCACTTGTATGTGGAAACTAGATCTAAAATATACTGGGGCAAAATGAATTATACATTAGGCATTCACACAAGGTGAGGATATTCTTAGGGGAGGAACACAAAGACACAATGCCTATGTGCATCTGATCACACAAAGCAATATTTATAGAAATGAACTCAAGGAAATGGAAACAAGTGGGTTTTTTCCTTTTTTTGGTTTTTTCCTTTTTTATTTGCTTTATTGTTATTATAAAGGTGATGTACAGAGGGATTACAATTACATGAGTCAGGTAATGAATGTATTTCCTTTCATGTAGTATCTTCTTTTTCTTTGTCCTTTTTTGTTTTTCTTTTTTCTTTTTCGATGTTTTTCTTTTCTTTTTGTCTTGTTTGTTTGTCTATATGTCTTTGGGAGTTTAGGGGGAGGCAAAAAGTGGAGGAGCAAAGGGTGAACTCATGCAGCAATGGTACTCACTGGACAGTACACAATAAACTATACAAATTGTGGGTGGGATGGGAGAGAAAACCTGGGACAGAGCGAGAAATGTACTCTTTGCCTGACTTTGTACCTGTAACCCCTCTGTTTTTAGAAGTTTCAAATTTTTTTTAAAGTACTTAAAGCTCTGATATGTGAGAGACTTTGCCGGATACTGAGCCTGAATTTCAGGCAGAATGAAGATGAGAACATGGGGAAAGTGTCAGATCTTCCAAATAGAACACATGGCCACAGCTACTTCTAATCCCAGTGCTATTTTTCTGGTTTTCCACCTTGAGAAGTTGAGGCTCTAACTTCATATCGCCAACATATAGGGAAGATATTCAAAAACCTTGATTGGCTTTCCCTTGAAAATATCTACTGTTCCAAATATACTTGGATTAATTTGCCTGTTCCTAAGCTTAGCCTGAGTGGGGAAATATATAGCTGGAGTTAATCCATTTATTTTCTAAAGTTGTGTATCTTATTCTTCTCAATCTCTCTTTCTCTCTCTCTCTATCTGTCTTTGTGTCTTTGTCTGTCTCTGTCTTTTTCTTTCTCTCTGTCCCTCTCTGTCCATCTGTCTCTTTCTCCTTCTCTCTGTCTCTCTGTTTCTGTCTGTCTGCACCCCTCCCCCACTCTGTTACTGGACCTTGGACCCCAGGCCTTGTACTTGCTAGGCCTGCAGTCCACCACTTGAGTCATGCATTCAGCACCTCCCAACACAGGCTTTTTTAAAGTTATTTCCCAAATAAACGTCTTGTTAACTTTTGGTCTGACTTGCCTCAAACTACAGTCCTCCTGATCTCTACCTTCCAATTACTTAAGATTCTAGGAACAGTCCTAGGTAATCCTAGTAAATGTGAAAGAGGTGGTTTAGATATAGCAGCAATATTTCCTAGAAGCTTAGCTGTTATAAGTCCTTCTTGTCTAATAATTCTCCCACTAAGGGGGCTATTACATATCCTCTGATGTTCTCTCTGACATAAGACAACATTTATATAGAAAGCTCATCACAGTATTTAGCACAAAGAAAACCTCTGGCTACCATTAGCTCTCCTTATTAAACCTGTCCCTATGCTTGTGTTTTTCCAACAATTCCAAATTTCGATCTCCAGGTTCTCACTTGAATCTTGCCATCACTAAAACTTGTATGTGTGCATCATCTTTCCCCAGAAGGTAGGTAGATTGGGTTGCCTATTTTATATGAAACCACAGGAAGTCTCACCATCTAGGCTTTGCGTCGGCCCCATCTTTGGAACCCGCAAGCTATGTAACCTTTGCTCTTTCTTCTTCTACAGATTACTAAACTGTGATTTGATTTGGGCCTTGCCATTTGTCCTGAAATCTGAATTGCATCTCTTTTGGCTTTCTACCTAGCTTTCATGCTGCTATTGCCCTGCCCATCTGGAGTGCTATGTAATGCCTCTGTCCTTACAGCGATTACAAATAGATCTAAATGTTCCCTTTATGCCAATCTTAGTTTTGCCAGAGTGACTATAATATGGGAATTACTCCCAATACTTACACTGTGGTCACCCCTACCTCCTTCCTCATGCATTTATATATCTCTTTCTCTGATCTCCATGTTATCACCAGATCCCACACATGCTTGGCAGTACAAAGCCAAGGTCCCTATTCAAAAATCAAATTAAACCAAGCTGAGAGTCCTTCTAGTATGAGATACTATACTCAATTGACCCATGCCTGTGAAACTGGCCTGATCATCACACTATTTATTCAATGTTTTTTATGATGCATTTCTTCTTCTGGAGGTACTTCCCAACACCATCTGTCTGATTATTATATTTTTTTTCCATTTCAGTGATTCTATCATGTTATACCCTTGTCCATTCAAGACAAATGTATCCCAAGCCTATCATGCTATTTGCCTAACCTGTGTCATCATTATCATCTATTTGCCCTGTTCTGTTACAACTGGCTGTGCCTCACCTCTGTACCGCTGTTCAGGTCATCCCCTCAATCTGAAAGGCCTGAATTCACTCCACCAGTACAAATAAACCTGTCGTCCCAGACTGAGTAAAATCCACCCCATCCATCAGTCACTCTTCTTCACCCCCTGGTGAAATGGTTTATCCTTCCTCTGAGGACTCGTAGCTTTTGTTATCTGCCATGCAGGTAGAATAATTTTCTTTCCCCCTGTGGGAGATGGCTTGTCTCCCTAAATTAAAGATTGGATTCTAACTTTATCTCCCTAAGATCTATGGCATATCTATTTCCGCAATGCATCAATTATCTAAATGGTTTTGAGTCTAATTCTTTAAATATCCTGTGCAAAGAAGAGCTTTAAAACTTTTATGTATGTTTGTAGAACAGTTGTTTTTCAGGAAAGATCTACAGATGCACTTCTGTTCATTCTTTTCTGCAGGGTGAGAACAACTATCCATAGATAACATGGCTATCTATGGCGGGGGAGAAGTGGTGATTAAAAAAGACTTGGAAACAGTCCCATTTCCTCCCAAACTGGGAGCAATCTAGGCATCTTGATTTATTGGCAGGCCATTCCTCAAGCAATAGACACATAAATCTGCCTGTAAACACAATGCATTCCAAAGTTGAATGGGCTGAGGGTTCAATCACATACTAATGGACTCAGAGTTTCTGCTTCCACCCATTAGCGATGATCACTAAAAGTAGACTGTAGAAAATGAGCATGGAAGTAAGGAAGTGAATGGACTAGTGAGAGCCCAGTGCTTTCTTATTTCTTAGACTATGCAATGGTTTCTGAACTATGCATTTAGCAACATGAGTTTCGTTCACTCATCTACTCACCACGTATTAATTATAATTTGTCAATGTGGAATTTAAAGACTTATAAAATGTAGCCTCTGAATTCTGCCTGTCAGTAGAAAGGAAAGTTAGATGCTTCTGAAGAGGCATGCTCTTGTCTGTGAAAGGGGAGATGGATAGGTAGCCATCAAGTAAGTCATATCATGATTAAGCAGAAACAGCAAGAGAAAAGGTCATTAAAAAAAAAGACTTTCCCAGGTGTAGAATCTAGCCTTTCTCTTTGCCCACAGGAACAATCAAAGCTGCTAAGAGAAAAGTGTAGGGCAGAGCCAGAACATCTATATGGGAGACGCTGAAAGCAAGGAAACAAGATGAGGGAGCCAGGGAGATGCTAGATATTAGCTATTAGAACTTCCTCAGGGAACATCTACAATTACAAAGCGGTATATACTCTCCCAAGTTCTACCTTCAGTTATTTTCTCTTACAATGAAAAGCCAATGTGTGCCCCCTAGGAATTGTTAAAAAATGAATCCATTCCCACAGACAATTTCATGACTACAGAAACAAATAAGAGACACAAAATGGCTTTAAAAACGGAAGCAAGATTTTAATAAATAGTTGCCTATAAAATGCCATTAAGAGCAATACCATTTCAACAGAGCACCAGTAGCTCCCACCCATAATTCTAGCTGATCAGAGGACTGAGATCTGTGGACAGCAGGTCAAAGTCAGCCAGGACAGGAAAGTCTGAGAGGTTCTTAACTCCAATTAACTAGCAAAAATCAAGACATGGAGGTACAACTCAAGTGTTAGAGCACCAGCCTTGAGCAAAAAAGCTAAGGAGACACCTAATATCAAGCTCCAATATCGGTGCAAATAAAGGAACACCCCAACAACAAATCCTCAAAGAAACAACTGCCCAATAAATAAGTGGGCGAAAGACTTAAAGAGAAACTTCTCTGAAGAGGAAAGAAGGATGGCCAATAGACACAGGAAGAAATGCTGAACTTCCCTAGCCATAAAAGAAATGCAAATCAAAACAACATTGAGATATCACCTCACCCTAGTTAGAATGGCTATAATCAAGAACTCTAATAACAACAAATGCTGGAGGGGATGTGGACAGAAGGGAACCTTACTGCATTGTTGGTGGGAATGTAAACTTGTTCAACCACTTTGGAAAGCAGTATGGAGGTTCCTCAAAAGACTCCACATAGAGCTCCCCTATGACCCAGCAATCCCACTTTTGGCCATTTACCCAAATGATCACAAATAAGGCCATACTAAGGCTACCAGCACAACTATGTTTATTGCAGCATTATTTACCATAGCTAAGATATGGAACCAACCCAGATGCCCCTCAGTAGATAAATGGATCGAGAAAATGTGGTATATATATATACACAATGGAATTCTATGCCTCCATCAGAAAGAATGGCATTGCCCCATTTGTTAGGAAATGGAAAGACTTAGAAAAAATTATATTAATGGGGCTGGGAAGGTGGCTCAGTGGTAGAGCACTTGCCTTGCATGCCTGAGGCCCTGGGTTCGATTCCTCAGCACCACATAAGCAAAAAGAAAAAAGCCAGAAGTGGCGCTGTGGCTCAAGTGGTAGAGCGCTAGTCTTCAGCTGAAGAGCTGAGGGACATCGCCCAGGCCCAGAGTTCAGGCCCCACGACTGGACCCCCCCCAAAAAAATTATATTAAGTAAAGTAAGCTAGGCCCAAAGAAACATAAGTCCCATGGTTTCCCTTACTTACAATAGCTAGTATATGTTTGAGACAAGCAGAAAAGGTCAGATAAGATGATGTTAAGCAAAATGAACCCCAAGATAAGGACACAAGTGGTTTTTTCTTTCTTGCTATTGTTTCTAACATATTTATAAGGTAATGTGATTTTTTATTGCTTTGTATGTCCCTCCCCCATAGTATAACCCCTGTTGTTGTTGTTTTTTTTACTGTATTTGATGTTGGTATAATTTGGGGAGCAGAAGGGAAAAAATAGGGATACAGGTTGACCCATCGCAACAATGAGATGTACAAGACGCCATGTCGAAAAACTAACTTTACAATTTAGGCGGGGGTGGGGGCGGGCGGTGGGGGTTGGGGAGAGAGCTGGGAAGGGATGGGAAGGGGAAACAAAGGAAGAGGCAACAATGCTTGATAAGAAATGTACTCATTACCTTGCTCATGTAATTGTAACCCCTCTGTACAGTATTTTCACAATAAAAACATTTTTTAAAAAAGGAACAATGTGGTTTCTATTTGTTCCGTGTGTCACTCTGGTGATGGAGTGGGACAAGAAAGGAGACAATCTGTATTTAGGAAGGGAATACAAGCTTCTTTTGCTTTCTCTGCTTCAATCACAAGTTGTTTGCATATTTATTTTTATCATTATTTTCTTTAAGTAGTTATACAAAGAGTTTTTGATTCAACATGTTCTCTTTTTTAAATACACATACAGATAGTTACACTTATATAAGTCAAGTAAAGAGTACATTTCTTTTTGGATGACAACAACAGGTTAATTCTTGAGTACAATGCATCTGGGCAAGGTTTACCCCTCCCATCACAACTTTTAAATAAATGTACTTCCAAAGGCCTTAATCCAAGCGAGTAACACACAGGCTCACCAGGACAAAGCCCTGGGCAAAGCTACAAGTTTGAACTATCACAAGAAGATGTAATTGGTCAAGACAATTTGGATTAAGTTCCTCAACAAAGAATCTATATTTCTAGTCATAAAAGACAATTTGTAAAGGAAAAGACAAGTGCTTGATGAAGGTAGCAATTGTATGAATGTGATCTCATTCATCCAACTGTGTGTTTTCTTGTGTGTTTGTATGATGTATTACAAGTAAAAATGTAAAAAGACATACCAGGGAGAAAGGAAGGAAGGAAGGAAGGAAGGAAGGAAGGAAGGAAGGAAGGAAGGAAGGAAGGAAGGAAGGAAGGAAGGAAGGAAGGAAGGAAGGAAGGAAGGGAGGGAGGGAGGGAGGGAGGAAGAGAGGGAGGGAGGGAGGATGGAAGGAAGGGAGAGAGGAGGGAAGGGTGGGAAGGAAGGAAGGAAGGGAGGGAGAGATGGAGGGAGGGAGGGAGGAAGGAAGGAAAGAGAAGGAAAGGTGGGGTGGGAGGGAAGGAGAGAGGATAGGCACAATGCAGAGAGCAAGAGGGAAGAAAGGAGGTAGATAAACTAATTAGATCCATTACCCCACCCAGGCCCTAGATCAACACAGACCTCACAGTGAACATCTTCATTTCCAGCAAATACAAGGCAAAGCCATAGACTGAAGGAAAGTCAACTAACCTTAAAATCCAGCACTCCCCAAGCCATCACTGCACTATAATTAAGTCTTGCTAAAACAATAAATAATTTCCAAAACTGTAAATCAGCTTAAGAAAAAATATAGGGTTAACATGAACACAAGTAAAATTAATGGTCTTGAGTCCCATCCTAGTCACCATTCCTTTAGCCCTGAGCACCAGGTGGACAATTTTAATTACCTAAAATTTAAAATATCACATAAAGTATTATATTGTTGTACATCTTTTATTATGCCAAGCACAGCATTATTGCATCATCACAATTAGACCTATAGCTAAGGCTACTGAATTAAATAACTAGCATAACAGGGTTGTAGAAACACAAGCTATTTGAATGAAAATTCTATGTTCCTGGGCTGGGAAGGTGGCTCAGTGGTAGAGCGCTTGCCTTGCATGCCTGAGGCCCTGGGTTCGATTCCTCAGCACCACATAAGCAAAAAGAAAAAGAAGCCAGAAGTGGCGCTGTGGCTCAAGTGGTAGAGCACTAGCCTTGAGCTGAAGAGCTGAAGGACAGCACCCAGGCCCACAGTTCAGGCCCCACGACCGGACCCAAAAATAAAAAAGAAATAAAAAAAAAGAAAATTCTATGTTCCTAATCATATTCTTAGACTGTTTGACTTGAGTGTATAAATTGGTTACACCTCAGAATCAATGAAAGTTATTGGAAAAGTGAAATAAAAGGTAGATACTCAAGAAAATATTAAGCTAAGTGTTGGTAGCTTATGGCTGGAATCCTAGCTACTCAGAAGGCTGAGATCTGAGGATAGATTCAAACTCAGCCCAAGCAGAAAAGTCCATGAGACTCTGATCTCCCATTAACCAGCAAAAAGCTAGAAACGGAGGTGTGGCTCAGGTTGCAGAGCCCAAGCTTTGAGCTAAAAAGCCAAGAAGTATGCCAAGAAGTATGTCAAGTCCTGAGTTCACATTCCAGTACTGGCACACACACAAAAGAAGAGAAAATACTTTGTGAAGAACACAACTGCTGTGTAGTAACAAATGTAACTACATAGATGAAATACAACCTATGCATCCCCAACTATCCATATTTTTTGCACGTAAGACTATTTTTTGCACAGTTGACAAGTTGGCACAATGTGTAAAAGATTAACATTACTCAATGATGTTCATGTTTATGTATTTAATATCTCAATGAAAAAGCAAAGAAAACCCAATTAAATAAATAACAGGTTTAGAAAAATCAAACATGTGAGAGCATTACAAACAATAGAATGAGCATGCATATAAATTTCCAAGATCTTCATCCCTGACATTGTTGGCTTTAATAATGTATTGGTTTCCTCCAATAACTATTGATTTCTTTAAAACTACAAATTAATCAGCTGATGAATATTTAAAGAAAATATATTTGGACACCAGGAAATAAAACAATCTAGTAATTTTCCGTCAGATAATTTTTTCCAATGCCTTCACTGCCATCAGATAACTCAGTGTGTTTAAGATTTTAAATTTCAGACTTGGCATGCCCATTCCTCAATGAGAAACATGTTCTTTAGGGAGAAAAAAGCTTTGTCAGAAAACAAAAGTATAACAACAATGAACATTATGCACTCTTTCAGATACAGCCTATGCCAAATTTTAGACAGCTTTGTAGTGCAGTTTGCCATAAAAAACATAAACACAGTAAGATTCAGGCATTTCTCCCTCAAAAGACTACACCTAGAGTTCCCCTATGACCCAGCGATCCCACTTCTGAGCATTTACCCAAATAATAGCAAACAAGGCCATACTAAAGCGACCAGCACAACTGTTTATCACAGCATCATTCACCAAAGCTAAGATATGGAACCAACCCAGATGCCCCTCAGTAGATGAATGGATCAAGAAATGTGATATATATATATATATATATTTATATATTTATATATATATATATATACATATATGAATTCTATGCTTCCATCAGAAAGAATGACATCATCCCATCTGTTAGGAAATGTAAAGACTTGGGAAAAAGTCATATTAAGTGAAGTAAGCCACACCCAAAGAAAACTTAGGTCCCATGATTTCCCTTATTTGAAACAATTAGTATATGTCTAGGATAATCTTAGCATACGTGCAGAATAGCTCAATAGCTATGTGCCTATGACCATATAAGGTGATGTGAAGTGAAATGAACTCCAAGACATGGACACAAGAGATTTTTCTTTGTTGTTGTTGTTGTTTTGTCAGTCATGGGGCCTGAACTCTGGGCCTGGATGCTGTCCCTCAGCTCTTCAGCTCAAGGCTAGTGCTCTACCACTTGAGCCACAGCACCACTTCTGGCTTTTTTCTGCTTATGTGGTACTGAGGCATCAAATCCAGGGTCTCATGCATGTGAGGCAAGCACTCTACCACTGAGTCACCTTCCCAGCCCTGTTGTTGTTTTTAATGTAATGGGTGATTTTTTTGTTTCTTTTGTATGTTCTTCCCCCTGTGGTATATCCCCTGTTGTCACTGTATTTAATTTTGGTACCCTGATATATGTTTATCTGAATTGGGAGAAGGGAAGGGGAACAACAGAATGGTGAGACAAAGGACAAGGGGGAACCGATGCAACAGTGATATACACAAGATAACATGTTGGGAATGATCTGTACACCTTGGTGGGGGGCTGGAGGGGGGAGGTAAAGTAGCAGAAAACTGAGGGAAGGAGTAACAAGTTTGACGAGAAATGTACTCATTACCTTACTTATGTAACTGTAACCCCTCTGTACATCACCTTAATAATAAAAATAAAAAAGAATCAGGCACTTCTCATCCAAGTCCAGGTCTGGAAAGATGGTCTAAATACAGGGGCAAGACTGCATCAGAACATCAGAGAGCCCTGTTCACGGAGAAGAAGGAAAGTCACTTCCCATCTAAGCCTTCAAGTAGGAAAATAACTCCCAGAAAATAACTAGCAAGAGCCCCAGGAAGGAGAAGGAACATGGGCAAATAAGTACAAGCACCTGGAAGGTGGCGCATGCGTGTAATGTTTTGCTACAGTAATGGCCATTCGCTGCCTTCCCCTTGGGCTTCTCCACCATCGGACCAGACAATGGAAGGTGCCAGAGACGAGGACCATACATGCCCGCGGAAGGCATGTGGTCGTCCTCATCCAATCCTGAGACTCGGCATGACAGCCCGGAGAAACGACCGACCTTGCCCACCAACTATGCCCTCTGGTTGCTAAAGGAACGACCCATAGGAAAACAAATGAAGCCAAGCATCCCACAGCTCTGTTCTCACCAGGTGGTTTGTGCAAAAGAGACCAGAGAAAGGCAAGCTGGTAGTTGAGACCCAGATTTGGACTGTCGGATTTGTGATTGACATCCTTGGTGGACTACAAACTTGACTCTGGGTGTGTGTGTGCCTGTGTGTGTGTGTGTCTGTCTGTCTGTCAGTCTATCTGGGTATCTGTTATAGGGCTTGAATTCAAGAAATGGGCTTTGTCCATGAGTTTTTCTCTCAAGGTTGGTGCTCTATTACTTGAGCCAAGGCTCTACTTTCTTTTTCTTTCTTTTCTTTCTTCTTTCTTCTTTCTTCTTTCTTCTTTCTTCTTTCTTCTTTCTTCCTTCCTTCCTTTCTTTCTTTCTTTCTTTCTTTCTTTCTTTCTTTCTTTCTTTCTTTCTTTCTTTCTTTCTTTCTTTCTCCTTCCTTCCTTCCTTCCTTCCTTCCTTCCTTCCTTCCTTCCTTCCTTTCTTTCTTTCTTTCTTTCTTTCTTTCTTTCTTTCTTTCTTTCTTTCTTTCTTTCTTTCTTTCTTTCTTTTTTTCTGGCTAATTGGAGGCAACAGTCTTACAGACTTTCCAGCCCAGGCTGGCTTCGAATTTCAGTCCTCAGATCTCAGCCTCCTAAGTAGCTAGGATTACAGTCATGAGTCACCAATGCCCTCATCCTTTAAGAAAAAACAAAAACAAAAAAATCCCTATTGATTGTATGTTTATTTTATTTCCCTCCCTTTTCTTTCCTTTTTCTTCCATTTGTGTTTCTATAGGGGGTCTTTTAAATCATACTGATTTAAATATTTCCACATATATTTTTGTTTTATTTTTTATACTATTTCCTCTTGTCTTGGCTTTTCTGTCTCCCTTATATTACTTCTCTGTTTAATAATTAATTTTGTGACCCGTTTTGTCCAACCCTGAAATTTTCTGGTGTTGTTGCTTGTCTTGTCTTGTTTTATATTGTTTTGTTTAGTTTTAGACAGGTTTTCATAGAACCCAGCTGACCAGGGACTACAGTCTTCCTTTTTAGCCTCCTTAGATACTGAGATGGTAAAACTGAACCAACACAGCCATGTGCCAATGGCTCATGCCTGTAATCCCAGCTACTCAGGAGGCTGAGATCTGAGGATTGCAATTCCAAGCCAGCCCATGCAGGACAGTCTGTGAGATTCTTATCTTCAATTAACCACTAGAAAAAAAACAGAAGTAATGCTGTGGTTCAAGTGGTAAAGCATTCACTTTGAGCTGAAGAGCTCAGGGACAGCGCCCAGACCCGGAGTTCAAGCCCCATGACTGACCAAAAAAAAAATCTAGTTTTTAATACATTATTTTAGATTTTTTTCTTCATCTTTCTTCTCACTCCATCCAACCTTTAAATTTTTCATTTTTTCTGTCTTTCATTAGGCCAATTTTTTTCTAATTTCCTCTTCTTAGGTCTTCCCCTTCTACAATTCTGTTGTTTATTGTTTACGTTGTTTGTGTGCTACGTTTTTGTTTTCTTAATTACTTCATCTTTAGTTACATCTGACTTATCTCTTTCTTCTTTCTCTTCCTCCCACCAACTTACTTTTCCCTACTTCCCCCCATATTTTTTATTTTTCTAGTAGTTTGCTGACATTATTTGTCTAATAAATGTCTTATTATTTTATTTTCATTCCATTCACACCCTTGCTAACTAAAATCTTCTCACTCCACAAAGTATTGCCTTTGCTCCTTTATTGCAAAAAAGGTGGTAGTGATTTTTAAAAATTAATTATCATTGTATTTCCGTAGTATGTTTATCTGTATGGTAGTTTCTGCAGTTAATTTTCTTTTCTGTATACTGGAAATCAGACACAATGCTTGACTCCATTAAGAAATAGTGTAACTACTGACCTATACTCCCTCACTTCTCAGTGTCATTTAATCTTTATTATTATAGGTACTTGGAAACTTTTCAGAATACTTTTCCTATTACTAATACAATTATTGTGGCCACAGACGAAGCTATTCAATGCGTGATGCATGGAATCTATGTTAATATCACATATATTTAGGGTAAAACATTAAAGTATGAATAGAATATTTCTTAAATAATTATGATCACTTTTGTTCTGCTTATTTATTTATTTATTTATTGGTCAGTCATGGGGCTTGAACTCAAGGTTTGGGCACTGTCCCTGAGCTTTTTTGCTCAAGGCTAGCACTCAACTACTTTTAGCCACAGTTCCATTTCTGGTTTTCTAGTGCATAATTGGAGATAAAAGTCTCATGGACTTTCCTGCCTGGAATGACTTTGAACCTCAATCTTCAGATCTCAGCCTCCTGAGTAGATAGGATTACAGGCATTGAATCACAATTTTGTTCTATTTTAAAGATCTTTTTAAACAATAAGCAAATAAAGTGCTAGTTATTGTAATAAATTATTTTTAATGTTTTGAAATTCATTGATAATTTAAGGTAAATTTTGTGTCTGTCTTAAAATGCATTGTTACTGTGCTTAGGACAGTAGAAAGTTGAATATTACAAATTCTTTTCTTCTATTTAAGTAAGTCAAAAATGAAAAGGGACCTTTGATTCTGTTCCAAATTCACAACTGAAGCTAAGTTGCAGAAGTAGAAGAAAATACCAAGTTCCCTTTGGTCTCTCAGACTAAGGTATTGAGTTCAAAAAGGTCAAGCAAATTGTCTTGTAAGTTTGACATCCTGAGCCGGTTGGTCAGCTCACAACTCTCATCTGTCTTGCCACTTCTCAGAAAAAATTCCTTTATAGGCTGTAAAAAGAAGCCATTGTAAGACGAAATCTGTTTGCAGAATCTCCATGGTTAGGTATCTGGATTCATAGGCCCTCTCTCACAAGCTCAGCCTCTTGTAATGTCAGTCCCAACTACCTAACATCCCTGATCTGTTTTCCTTCCTCCCTGTACCCCTGGGGCTGATTAGTTGCTGATGTCTCTGTTATTCTGGAGAACAAGTTTGACTCCTGTAAAGGGCAAGTCTAAACCCAAGGGAAAAAAAAATGATCATGAATTGATGGTGATTTAGCCTGAAGAGACATTTGGGGGAAATGTAAGTTATTTACATCAAAATAACAATTTTGAAAAAGTACTGCATAAGGGCATCCTCAGCTGTGACCCCACACAGAGACCTTGATACTTTTGTCCCTTAGCATAGGATTTGATTTTGAATGCAGCCTGTTTATTAGCAGATCAGAAAGGCTTATTCTGTCTGAAATGTTTCCAGCATGTGAGTTTTTCTGAGGATCCCACTGCAGCAATATAAATTTACATATGTATGGTCACACACAATTATAAGCTTTGACTTCATCCTAGAGGCTTTCCAGACTGGAATTACAAGTACAGCTGTTTTCACTATACTCACTGTGGTCGTCATCAAAAATTCTTTAGGAGGAATAATCAGCCTCTATAAATTATTTTAGAAATAGGGTATAGTAATGTGTAAGTGGAAGAAATAAATACATCAGAATCTCTACGTGATGATTCATATCACTTTAACAATTTATTGTAGTTGATTCATCTTCATAATCTATGATAGCTTCCTTGGTTTAGTTTGGCACCACCAAATAAAACAAGAACATGTTTACAGAGGGCTGAGGAAAATCAACTTTGTACAGTGAAGCGCAGATATGAAGAAATCAGGGGGTTAATTTTTATATCAATGGCAAATTAATAGGAAAATTAAAGCGTAGACTCTTCAAAGTATTTGATGGTTAATGTTTGTGTATTACAAACCCCGTCCTAAAACTTGGAATGGTCTTCTACTGTGTTCATTTTTTTCAAAGATTGGTAGAAAAGTTTAGTAGGAAAGAAATATGACAGAGAAAGAGAGCACACAATGTGGACGAGCTACAGGAAGACAGCATTCCAGCTCATCCCTGCCATCGTGCCTGCCTTCTCTACCATGTTTTGTTTTGTTTTGTTTTTGTTTCTGGTGGGAGTTTTTTTGTTTGTTTTCATTAGTTTGTTTTTGGTGCCAGTCCTAGGATTGGAACTCAGGGCCTGGGCACTGTCCCTGAGTTTTTGTGCTCAAGGCTAGTGCTCTACTATGTAAGTCACAGCTCCACTTCTGTTTTTCTGGTAGTTAATTGGAGGTAAGTGTCTCATGGACTTTCCTGCCCTGTCTGGATTTGAACCAGATCCTCAGATCTCAGCCTCCAAAGTAGCTAGGATTACAGGTGTGAGCCACCGGCCCACAGGTGCCTGGTTTTACTGTGTCTTTTAACATCGAATACTATCTCATACCACAGCTGTTACTGAAAACTGTCAGGAATTGGTATTACTAAAATGCCTACAGATAAATAAAACCTGCTTTGCTTTCTCCATATTTCTCCAAAGCCATTAATATGAATCATGACTGACTTGATGATCACTTGTAGCTAATAGGAAAGGTTTATGTATTAAATTCCAGTGATTAACACATGAGAAAAGAAAGGCAAGAGTGTAAGCAGGTGCCGAAAGACACTTTTACCAGATACCAGATGTACCTTTGTCTGTCTACAGCCATCAAAGGTGACGACAGCAACCTTTGGTCTCTTCCCTCAGTTACCATTAATTAAACTCACATCACTGGAAGACACAGGCATGTCAGTATACCTGGCTAACTTTTGCCACACCCAATTGTTTTCTACTTAGATCCCATCTAAAGAGACCCCTTTATAAATCATGGTCTATTTTGTGGGTCCAATAGACATGATCCCCACATAATCCATCAAATTCTCCTAAAAAAAAATTTCTTATCCCTGTTTGCAAATGTCTATTATTTTCATTCTCTCTTTGCTCTATAATGAAGCTGTCAGTTAAGCCTCAGAATCTTACAGAGCTGGTGTGTAATTACTATTTATGAAGTCTCTATGAATATTCATAAAATTCTTTTCTCTGATTATTCTTTTTTCAGTTCATTCCAGCAATCTACTGGAACTCTGCAAAGCAAGTGGAATTATTTTGGTAGAATTTTATTTAAACCTCTCACTCTCAGAGATGCATATGATGTGTAAATTCTTCTTAAGCTTTTTTTGTCAAGAAACTTTTTTTGTGTGTATCAGTCCCAGGGCTTGAACCCAAGGCCTGGGCTCTGTCTCTGAGCTCTTTTGGTGGAGATAAGACTCTCATGAACTTTCCTGCCCACTCTAACTTTGAACCAAGATCCTCAGATCTCAGCCTCCTGAGTAGCAAGGGTTACAGATGTGAACCACTGATGTTTAGCTGTCATTTTATTTTATTTTTATCTCATTTAGCTTCCTGGGTGACTACATACTGAAAAGTGTTCTTTGCTTGGCCAAGTATTAATCAGGCTTGTAAACTAGATTTATTATGTAAGGTAGATTCACCTGTGTACTGTCTTACACTGTCTGGTTTTATTGCCAGGCGCCCATGTGTCCTGCCTGTAATTCTAGCTATTCAAACACTGAGATTTGGGAATCGCAATTCAAAGCCAGCCAGGGCAGAAAAGTCCATGAGACTTTATCTTCAATTAGCCACTGAAAGAGAAGAGAAGTTGTGGTTCGAGTGGTAGAACACTGGCCTAGATCATGAAAAGCTCTGAGACAGTGCCCAGGCCCTGAATTCAAGCCCCAGGCCTGGCCAAAATAAAATTCTAGCTTTCTAAAGAATACTACCAAGACAGCTTAGCAAGAATTCCCAATGCCTGATACCTGATCTTACTTCCTGCCTTTTGTATCTCATCATCCTGACCTGACTTGAGCAGAAACTCTATCCAATTAGTTCACTCTGAATTCTTTCCAGATTTGATCTCTTAGCAGTTTTCCCTCAACATCCTGTTCCTTACCTATAATTCCCACTTAACCCAAATGTACTGCATATGGATTCTATTTCTATAGTGGAATCTCTCTTCCTCTAATGTCATAGTCCAGAATAAAATCCTTCAAGAGTCCTGAGGAATGTATTTAGAAAATACCAATACCTGGCAACATGTATAGACAATTAGTCACTTCATAACCTAAATGGCTATTTATTCCACAAAGTACAATGGCCAGTTATACAATCTTCTTGAATTCAGAACTCATATGGTGGTATACACATATCATGCATCATTTTCCCTAAGGATGGCCAATTTAGATCTTTCAGTGATAAGGCACTATCAGCCAAAGAGGCACAAAGTAGTAAAATCAATTAGACCAACTATCTGATAGTTTATCTAATTAGTAGATCAACTATCAATCTTTGATTCTCTAATTAAGATGTTAATATAACCCCTTTTTCATTATCCTTTAGTATAGCTGTTACTACTTCAGAGACAAGCCCTCTGAATTCACCAAGCAGAGCGCACGTTGTGTTTATTAACTTGAATTATTCAAATTATCTGAAAATAAGCCTAGTAAGAGCCAGTCATCAGTGGCTCATACCTGTAATCCTAGTTACTCAGGAGGCTGAAATCTGAGCATTGTGGTTCAAAGCCAGCCAAGGGCAAAAACGTCTCTGAGACATGCATCTCCAATTAACCACTAAAATAGCCAAAAGTGGAGCTTGTGGTTCCAGCACTAGAGTGCTAGCCTTGAGCAAAAGAGGCTCAGGGACTGTGCTCAGACCCTGAGTTTAAGCCCCAACCCTGATACACACCAACAAAAGCCCTAGTAAGATATTAACCTGGGAAGGCAGGTATAATCACTACAGAACTTAGTATTTATGATGATAACAGTAAAAATTTCTCAAGAATAACTTTGCATATTGTACTGAGAAGTCTCTTTTGTTCATAATATATAGTAATATCCAATGTTGGATTGAGATCATCGATATTTTCATACCTCAAGGCCAAACTAATGTAAGTTACCTCCAAGGAAGCAGAATCGGATTAGGAGAGCAGAAACTGAGATGTTTGCTCTTAAAACCACAATCCAACTGTATAATAGAAACATAGAAGCAAGATTTTATCAGATTTTGTAACAGCCTCCTACCCTAAACTAGACCCTCCTCATGTAGCTCCAGGGTCAGCCACTGGGAGGCCTAGGGGAGAGAGCAAGAGAGCTGCAGCCATCTGCACCCATCTGCAACACTGGGGGGCACACATCTGCCAAAGATATGTCTGCTGTCTTGGGGCAATGGGAGAAGAAGTAAACTAGGGCACTGCGAACTTACAGCCAGGATGTGGGCAGCCCCACTAGAGAGAGGTAAAGCAAACAGCAAAAGAGCCTGCATTAGCTGATGGGTGGTAGAAGGTCTGGAGAAGACCTGTAGACAGATGGGGCAGGACACACGCTGAGGCAAACCTAGGCATCTGAAGTTGCATGAATCTGATAGTTCTCCCAAAACCAGAAACCATGGATGATTTCTGAGGAGAAATCATCCAGAATTAACTCAAAGAATGCTTTGGAAGATCTCTGAGCCAATCTAGAGTTATCTAGATGAAGTTCCCTGCCATGAAGCAGAATGAAAGTAAGATGATATACAGGAAAAGAAAGTTAGACATGTATACACCTGCATGACAAAAGTATTCCTTAAACAATGACCTTTATAATACTTGCAGTGAGTTTCAAAATCATTGTCAAGTTCATCTTCTTTAGACAACTGGTGATTACTCTGGAGCAACATAATCAAAATGAAGAATCTGGCCTTTTGGGGAACCCCAAGTCCTTAGTGCTTGCTTCTAGATATTTATTCCTAAATAATCTTTCCTTTGCTCTTTTCCTTTAATTTTTATTGTGATTGTTTTGATTGTTACTATTAAGCAGTTTGCAAAGGGGTTACAGTGAGGTTTGTTGATTAATGTCACCTCTTCCTTCTCCTCTTTTCAAATTTTAGGGTTTTTTTTTTTCTTTTGCTTTAGCATTGTATCATTACTTTTATTTTTTTTGGAATAATTTATATTTTATTCTAAAGTTGATTGCAGAGTGGTTACAGTTACATAAATCAGGTAATAAGTGCATTTCCTTTTGAACAGTGTCACCCCTTCCTGCATTTTCTCCCAGGTTTTCCCCTCCTGACTGCCATCCACCCCAAGTTGTAGAGTTTATTTCCAACATAGTGTCTAGTGGGTTTCACTGCTGGATTTCTTCACCCTTTATCCCACTGTTTCTGTGCTCCCCTTTCCCAATAGACAGTAAAGACATGATAAAGTACACAGTCACACAGTGCAAACAAAAGAGGATATTCTTAGGAGAGGATCACAAGGGCTCAATAGCCATGTGCATATGATCATATAAAATGGTGCTTATTGAAATGAACTCCACGAAATTGAAGCAAGAGATTTTTTATTGTACTATTTGCAGTTCTTTTTTCTTTCTTTCTTTCCTTTTCTCTTTGGTTTATTCCCTTCTGTCACTGTTTTTGATTTCTGTACCCTTTGTCTTGTATATAAGTTTATCAAATTTTAGTTTGTAAATGTTGGCTCCCAATCAGCAGATTTCCGTGAATGTTATGGTTTCCTTCCAATTGTCTCAGTAGTTGACTGTGAATAAACAATGTTAAGAGCCTTCACATCTAAGTTCAAAACTAAATAACCTGTGTCTGTTTCTGGGGGACTATGTCCTATCTGTTCCAATAGAGATGTGTGTGTGTGTGAGAGAGAGAGAGAGAGAGAGAGAGAGAGAGAGAGAGAGAGAGAGGGAGAGAGAGGAGATGTGTACTAGAGCTTGAACTTATGGCTTTGCACACCCACCTGGCTTTTGCTGCTCAAGGCTAGCATTCTAGCACTTGAGCTGCATCTCTTTTCCAGCTATTTACTGGATAATTGGAGATAAGCATCTCACTTTTGGCTTTTTGCTAGCTAATTAGAGAAAAGAATCTCACAGATTGGTCTTCCTGGGCTGGCTTTTGACCTCAGATCTCAGCCTTCTGAGTGGCTAGGATTACATAGGTATGAACCAGTGCTGTTGGGGAAAATAAAGGATGTTGTGATGGCCATATAAGGAAGATCCAGGTGTTCACTGTCACATCAGGAAGAGGATTATTGTGGGAAACTAATGAGTGGATCTGAACTGAGGAGTTAATTGTTCTTTCTCATATCCTGCTCTCTGTTTAAATGTGGTCATCTCACCAAGAACTGGCACTTCCTTCAGCCCTTAGCAGCAAACCGCAGCATCTACTTCAAGGTAAACAGGAAATCATATCTAAGGTTCTTGGTCAGTGAAGGAAGCCTCTTTCATGTGAAGAGAAATTCTCCCACAAGTTGACCAATTTGAACTGAACCTCAGCTGATGATGTCACTCCCTGTATTTACTTTTTAAGTATATTGAATTTGCTTCTTGTATATGAAGTGGAAAGAGAGAGTATAAAGGAACAATTTGTACCCAGAAGACCAAAATACTAAGCCTCTGTATGTGCTTTATAATTTGGGAAGTCTTTTCATTTGAATTATCTCATTTAATCCTCTCAAGTGTCCTGTGAATTTCTGTGAATCTGAGCTTCCCTTTTGCCATTTAATAACTGACTTGAAGGGATTTGATCAAGGTCATGTGGATTTTAAAATGAAAATCCAAAACTTATAACCCTCTATCACTCAAGCTCTAGTTTCTACACTACCTTGCTTCTCTCTAGAAAAAAACAGGTTGTTTCATACTGTTCAGCATAGAAAACTGAGAGAAAATAGTTTTATCATATATAAAAGGATACTTTAGCTACGCATGGTGGCTCAAATCTGTAATTGCAGCTACTTGAGAGGCAGAGATCAGAAGGCTCACAGTCTGAGACTAGTCTGGGAAAAAGAGACCTTCATGTCAATCAATAAGATGGTAGTCATGAGCTCATAGGAACCCAGCTAGTTGAGAGATATGGGTAGGAAGATCATCATCTGAGGCCAACTCTGGACAAAATCAGGAGACCTTAGCTAAAAAAAAAATAACTACCTCAAAAAAGGGCTAGAGGTATGGTTTAAATGATAGGTCTGTCTAGCAAGTACAAACCCAAGGCCAAACCCAAGTACTTAAAAAAACTTTTAACTAAAAATTAATAGAAGTGTACTTTACAATCTAGGTTTGCTTTGAAATTTAAATTACAATTGTAACACTAAAGAAAGAGCAAAAGTGTAGCTGTTGTATGTCTGTTAAAATATCTAAGACATAAATATAATAACGTAGGGTAACATATTTTCCTGAGAAAATAAATGAGTTTGTAGATGCATTATCTCATTTCCTGTGGCAAAGCTTTCTTATTCTGGCTCTGAGTGCTGACAGAGATATAGAGCCAGCATATAACTCCTGATGGAATCCTGGCCCAGAAGTCCTGGCTTCATTACAGCTTCCTGTTACCCAGAAACCCTCAGAGAATATGCAAATGTCCCATGGAGGTCCATGAATATGTTTGTTAGTTGGTTTCTTTAAAATTACACTACACTAACACATCCCATGCATATAACCTCAACTGCTTATTAATTCATATATCTAATCTGACCATAAATTCACAAAACAAAGGAAGCAGGCATTGCTAGTACTTGTTTCCAGCATGTAGCCTAATTTCTGGCATGTAATACTTTCCAAGGGCATGAATTCACTGTAAATGTGTGTGTAAGATGTTATTTATTATGAAGCAAATCCTCTCCTTTTCCAATTGTCTTCTAGAAGAAGATGGATGAGCAGTGTGGTGGGTATGTTAATGTAAAGAAAACAAGGAAGAGTGAAATTATCTGCTTGAGAAAATGTAAAGATACAGCATTTCAGGAAGCAGAGAAAGAAAACATGAAACTGAAGAACCTGTAGGTAGGAGTTTCAATAGAGAAAGCAGCTGGAAACTATAAAAAAAAGGAGTAGGATGAGGAATGAGAACTTCTAGCAGCTTCTTCGTATTTTAAGATTTGCTTTATGAGCTGGGCACTGGTGGCTCACACGTATGAACCTAGCTATTCGGGAGGCTGAGATCTGAGGATTGCAGTTCAAAGCCAGCCCAAGGAGAAAAACTGGGGAAAATACAGGAAGGGGTGACACTGTTCAAAAAGAAATGCACTCATTACCTGACTTTTGTAACTGTAACCCCTCCACACATCATATTCACAATAAAATTAAAAAACAAAACAGAGCCATCCCAGGCAAGAAAGGCTGTGGAACTCTTTCTTATCTTCAATTGAACACCAAAAAGCCAGAAGTGGAGCTGTGGTTCTAGTGGTAAATTGCTAGCCTTGGTTACAAAAGCTTAGTGACAATACCCAGGCCTTGAGTTTGAGCCCCAGGACCAGCATATACACAAAAAAATTCCTTTTTGAGTATGGAATACACAGAAGAGGTATATGCAGGGCATAACTCCTATGAATAACTTGCAGTCTCAGTCTAACAAAATGAATACCAGGACTCTGGAACATATGTTGTCAAGAGGGATGGCAGTCAAGAGGAAGGGACAGCAAATGAATGGAGAGAAGAAGTGTGGATGAACGTAGTCATGCTATTCAATGCCTATTGCAAAAATGGAACCAGGTACCTTGAGGGAATGGGAAGGGTTGGAGAGATGGAGGAGAATGATGGAAGGGAGGACATTGGTCAAGATGTCTTGAACTCATAAACTGACACATTGAATTGAAATCCCTTTGGGCAGCTATTTAAATTTTTGTTAATAAAATAAAGATTTGCTTTATGATCTATGCTGCTACACCGTGCAATTCCCACAAAAAATATTGAGTGAAATAAATGTTTCACTGGATTTGGGGGAGACTCATGCAAAAAAACAAAAACCATTCTAAGTGAAAGAACATAGGAAACTACTTAACTTGTCAATCTCTTTCATCAGACCCAAGTGGAATTGTGAGATGAGTCGTTTTTTTTAATATACTCTTACTGGAAACTTAGCTCATTTAATCAACCTTGTTCTTGCATCTGTCATAAGAAGAATTCAGGCAAGATTTGAACATAGTGAAAATGATGGAAACGCTTATTTCCAAAAAAAATTGGGAAGATCTTAGTTCATCTTCAGCCACCTTCAGGGTATAGACATGGAAATTTGGATTAAGTATTAGGTAATTAACCATTTAAGATTGAGGAGCAAAGGACAAGTGGACGCATAGAATACAAGTCTCTCTCCATTGCAGCTGCGACCTGGCTGGTCATTGTCTCAACTCTAGTTATTCTTGCTGTCATCACTTGAGAGCAATCTGATTCTTTTGAGGTAATGTCACTCACTCCTCAGAGCCAACGAATGCTCCTCATTTGGGGTGATTTGTCCTGTCCTTGGGAGGGGGTTTCGTACTTTTTCAGAAAGATGTCATGGCTCAGTCCTGTGTTTGCTGGCATGCAAGGTGATTACAAGTGAAGGCGAACAGAACAATGGCAAACACAACAAGGAGGCAAAGATGCCTCTGATTATAGTTAGAGCATGATAGCAAAAAACAATCGAAGTACTTGTTACAATCTAAGCACTTTCAATAAACGAAAAATGAGTTGTATTTATGATGAGAACAAGAGCATTAGCTGTTAAATACTTATGGAAATTGCCTGCAAGAAATTCCTATCCTTGGATCCAGTCTCTAGGGCCACAATAACTTGTGAGTCTGGAAGTTTAACTACATTACTAACCTAAAATGTAGCCATTACACAAGGCTAGCTGCTACCAGTAAGGGGGGGGGGGGGGAAACAATGCTATTGATTAAATTATAACACAATTTCTCCATAGATTTTTTATAGAAATGCTATAAGGAAAGGGAATCAATTTTTAACCAAAAAAAAATGTGGCAATAAAAAGAATGAACTGGGCTGGGAAGGTGGTTCAGTGGTAGAGTGCTTGCCTTGCATGCATGAGGCCCTGGATTCGATTCCTCAGCACCACATAAGCAGAAAAAGCCAGATATGGCACTGTGGCTCAAGTGATAGAGTGCTAGCTTTGAGCTGAAGACCTGAGGGACAGTGCTCAGGTCCAGAGTTCAAGCTCTACAACCAACAGCAACAACAACAACAAAAAGAATGAACTGCTGGGCACCAGTGGCTCACACCTCTAATCCTAGCTACTCAGGAGGCTGAAGTCTGAGGATCATCATTTGAAGCCACCTTGGGCAGGAAAGTCCATGGCACTGGCACCTGTATCATAATGAACAAAAAGACTAGAAGTACTCTATGGCTCAAGTAGTAGAGTAGTAGAGTCCTACCGGTGAGCAAAAAAGCTCAAGCACAGTGCGCAGGCCCTAAATTCAAGTGCCAGGACTTACACACACACACACACACACACACACACACAATAAATTATTAAAGAAATTCAAATGCAACTGTTTAAAACATGTTTCAATATACCAACTATAAAGGTAACTTTTTCTGGTAAACAAAACTGACTAGGGTCAGGATATAATATGTAATCATAAACTACTATTGAACCACACATTCTGAGTGTTTTTTAATGCCTGACATATTACAGATAAAGAGTGAGCAAGTTAAGAATCACTAGCTGGGTGCTGGTGGCTCGCACCTGTAATCCTAGCTACTCAGGAAGCTGAGACCTGAGTATCGTGGTTCAAAGCCAGCCCAGGCAGGAAAGCCAGAGAATCTCTCTTTTTCATATTTTTATTGTAAAAATACCGTACAGGGGGGCTACAGTTACATGAGTAAGGTAATAAGTACACTTCCTATCGAGCATAGTTACTTCCTCCTTTGTTTATCCCCTACCATCCCTTCCCTCCCCACCTCTCCAACTCCTCCCTCCCATCCCCCAAAACTGTAAAGTTCACTTTCAACATAGTGTCTTGTACATCTCACTTTATAATAGGTCAACCTGTATCCTTATTTAAGCATTTTTTTATATCCCTTCCCCTCCCCAAATTAGAAAAATGTGTATACAAGATGCAAGGCACCGGAATCAGATACAGTGAAAACAGGGGTTATACCATGGGGGAAGAACATACAAAGAAACAAAAGAATCACATAGTTCACTATTATAAGTACATTAAAAACAATAGCTGGGAAGGAGGCTCAGTGGTAGAGTGCTTGCCTTGTATGCATGAGGCCCTGGGTTCGATTCCTCAGCATCACATAAGCAGAAAATGCCGGAATTGACGCTGTGGCTCAAGTGGTAGAGCACTAGCCTTGAGCTGAAGAACTGAGGGAAAGTGCCCAGGCTCAGAGGTCAGGCCCCAGCACCGACAAAAAAATAGCAAGAAAGAAAAAATACTTGGGGTTCATTTTACTTAACATCATCTTATATGGTTATATGTACATAGCTTTGGACCTTTTTTGCTTATCCTGGACATGAACTAGTTATTGAAAATAAGGGAGTTAACTAAAGAAGTGAAGGACCTCTATTACAAAAATTTTATTTTTTTTTAATTTAATTTTATTTTATTTGAGAACATACTGTACAGAGGGGTTACAATTACATGGGCAGGAAAATGCATACATTTCTTACCAAGCATTGCAGCCTCCTCCTTTGTTTACCCTTCACCTCCCTTCCCAGCCTCCCCCCTCCCCCCCCACCCAATCATACCCCCCCTCCCCCCCCCCACCGACATTGTAAAGCTGGTTTTGACATGACATTTTGTACTTCTCATTGTTGCAACAGGTCCACCTGAATCCTTAAACGACTTGTTTGTCCCCGTCTCCTCCACATGTTATACTGACATCAAATATAGTGAAAGCGGGGGTTACACTGTGGGGGAGGGACATACAAAGCAACAAAGAAATAATATTATAAATGTGTTAGAAACACATGCATGAAAGAAACAAAAACATTAAAATACATATTTGAGGGTTCGTTTTCCTAACATCACATTATCTGACTTTTTCCGCTTGACTCATACCTATACTTGATATTGCAAATAAGGGAAACCATGGGACCTATGTTTCTTTGGGCCTGGCTTACTTCACTTAATATAATTTTTTCCAAGCCTTTCCATTTCCTAACAAATGGGGCAATGTCATTCTTTCTGATGGAGGCATAGAATTCCATTGTGTATATATACCACATCTTCTTGATCCATTCATCTACTGAGGGGCATCTGGGTTGGTTCCATATCTTAGCTATGGTAAATAATGCTGCAATAAACATAGTTGTGCTGGTAGCTTTAGTGTGGCCTTGTTTGTGATCATTTGGGTAAATGCCCAAAAGTGGGATTGCTGGGTCATT
Organism: Dipodomys spectabilis; assembly: GCF_019054845.1. Taxonomy (NCBI): domain Eukaryota; kingdom Metazoa; phylum Chordata; class Mammalia; order Rodentia; family Heteromyidae; genus Dipodomys; species Dipodomys spectabilis. The sequence goes on from NW_024870779.1 coordinate 4,146,065, forward strand.
GGGGAGCTCTATGTGGAGTCTTTTGAGGAACCTCCATACTGCTTTCCAAAGTGGTTGAACAAGTTTACATTCCCACCAACAATGAAGTAAGGTTCCTTTCTGTCCACATCCCCTCCAGCATCTGTTGTTAGAGTTCTTGATTTTTGCCGTTTAACTGGAGTGAGGTGATATCTCAATGTTGTTTTGATTTGCATTTCTTTTATGGCTAGGGATGTTGAACATTTCTTCATGTGTCTATTGGCCATCCTTCTTTCTTCTTTAGAGAAGCTTCTCTTTAAGTCTTTCACCCACTTACTTATTGGGCAGTTGTTTCTTTGAGGATTTGTTGTTGGGTGGTTTAATTTTTTGAGTTCCAAGTATATTTTAGATATGAGACCCTTGTCCGTTGTATGGCTAGTAAAGATCTTCTCCCAATCCGTGGGCTTTCTATTGATCTTGCTAGCTATGTCATTTGCCCTGCAGAAGCTCTGCAACCTTATACAATCCCATTTGTCCAACCTTTCTTTGATTTGTTGTGTTTCCGGGTCTCTATTCAGAAAATTTCGGCCTGAGCCGAGGAGACCCAGGGTTTCTCCTATTCCATCCTGTAATGTTTTCAGAGTGTCTGCTTTGAGTTCAAGGTCTTTGATCCATTTGGAGTTGATTCTTACAAAAATTTTAAAAACCTGAAAAAGGAAATTAAAGCAGAGTTAAGGAAGTGGAAAACCTCCTGGATTGGGAGGATTAACATTGAGAAAATGGCAATACTGCCAGGGCTATATACAAATTCAATGCGATACCTATCAATATCCCAACCTCATGAATAAAATAGAAGAAGCAATCCAAAAATTCATATGGAACAATAAAAGACCCAGAATAGCAAAAATGATTCTTAGCAGAAAGAACAGTGCTGGAGGAATCAATACCAAATTTCAAAGTCTACTACAAAGCCATAGTAATCAAAACAGCTTGGTACTGGCACAAGAATAGAACTGAGGACCAATGGAATAGAACTGAAGACCCAAAAATGAACCCACAGACCTATAGCCACCTAATATTCAATAAGGGAGCTTAAAAAATAGAATGGAAGAAAGACAGCCTCTCCAGTAAATGATGCTGGCAAAATTGGTTTAACACCTGTAGAAAACTAAAGCTAGATCCCTATTTATCACCCTGCGCCAGAATCAACTCTAAATGGATCAAAGACCTCGGAGTCAAAGCAGACACCGAAAAATTACAAGAAGAAATAGGAGAAACTCTAGAGCTCCTTGGCACTAGCTGAAATTTTCTTAATGGAGACCCAGAAAAACAACAAATTAAAGAAAGGTTGGACAAACGAGATTGCATGAAGTTGCAGAGCTTCTGCATGGCAAAGGACATAGCTAGCAAGATCAATAGAAAGCCCACGGACTGGGAGAAGATCTTCATGAGCCATGAAATCATGAAACTCTTATCTCCAATAAACGACCAGAAAACCAGAAGTGGTGCTGTGGCTCAAGTGGTAAAGCACTAGCCTTAAGCTGAAGAGTTGAGGGACAGCACCCAGGCCCAGAGTTCAAGCCCCATGACAACAACAAAAAAAGAATCACTTACTAACTGGGATTTCATATAGAATACCTCGCCAAAAAATCAATCTATCAATCAAGAAAAGACTATACTATGATTCTCCAGATCCCAGCCTTCTGAGTAACTAAGATTACAAGTGTGAGCCTCCAGCCCCCAACTCTCATTTAAACATTGATTGACATTTACTAATAAAATCCATTACTTAGAAGTACTTCTCACTGTAGTAGTTTCAAATTAAGTAATTTTTATATATAGTTATTATATTAAAAAATCAATGCATATAACATTTATGTGTATGCTTTTATAGGCATGTAGCATCTGCATTTTCTTATCAATTATTTTGGATGCTTTTCTTTGAAGAACAATTTTTTAATCTTGTCAAACACTTCCAGGAACATTTGGGCTGTTGATAGGCTAACAGGCATTATTGATGTCTGGAAATCGTGTAGCTACTGAAAGAATAGATTTGTGGACTTCCATAATGTCTGAAATGCATTAGGTCTATGGATGAGCATGGCACAGGCTATCCATTGAGGGCTGCTGAAAACAATACAGTGGATTCATCAGATCAATGTACAATAGATGTATTTGTGAAATGCCATAGTGAAACCTCTGGGTACAGTTAATACACACTAATTTTTAAAGTGCCTTTCAGAATTCACCAAAGAAACCTTGAAATATATCTCAGTCTTGGCCATTCTAGCTGTCTCCTATTTTCAATCTAGAAGTTTATTAATATTAATGGGTTAGCTTATGATCGTTCTAAAAGTATTCTACTTTTTAAAGTGTCTAAGTATGAAACTTTGAAATGAACATGCCAGAAATTGTTCATTGTTGTTATTAACTTTTCTGAAATTTAATTCTCTCTCAAAATAGTATAATTTTATTACTAACTTTTCTTTTACTTGTGTGTATATTTTTCTAATGCTCCACCTAGCAGTGTCGGGGCCATTTAAAATTGGCTTATTTGAGCCTGTAACCCTAGTTACCTGGGAGATAGAGATCTGGGATCATACTATAAAGCAAGCCTAGTCAGAAAAGTTAGGTAAAAGTTAGATAATAAAATCCATTACTTAGAAGTACTTCTCACTACAGTAGTATCAAATTAAGTATTATATATATAGCTATCATATACAAAATGAATGCATATAACATTTATGTGCATACTTGTCAAAAGCATTTGGGTTGTTGATAGGCTGACAAATATTATTGATGCCTGGAGATGTATTACAACAATGGACATAAAGAAGACCCTACCTCAGAAGTAACCAAGGCTTGATTAAGATGTGTTGTACTCACCAACCAGTAAGTTTAATTGAAACTTCTTTGTACAACTACTTAAAGATAATTTATGTGCACAGTTTGAAAAAGGAAAAAATAACCAGTCCAAAAAGGGTACTGGCCTATTAGCTCCAACGGTGGATCATTAGCGTAAGTAAACATGAAGTCTTTAGTTCAGTCCTCCAGATTTCAGTCTCCTCTGTGGCTGGAATTATCAGGCAGAGGTATGAAGCCTTAGCTTAAGACACTCTGTGTGTGTGTGTGTGTGTGTGTGTGTGTGTGTGTGTGTGTGTGTATGTGTGTGTGTGTGTGTGTGTCTGTGTGTGTGTGTGTGTGTGTGTGTGTGTGTGTGTGTGTGTCTGTGTGTCTGTGTGATGGTATGGGCTTGAACTAAGGGCCTCAAGCTTGCAAGTACTTGGCTTTTCCACTAAGGGCTGCTGCTTTACTACTTGAGCCAAGCCTCTCATTTCAGCCTGATGCTGGCTAGTTGGCAATAAGAGTCTCGAGAACCTTTCTGCCTTGGCTGGCTCCCAACTATGATCCTCAGAGCTCAGCCTCCTGAATAGCTAGAGCTGTATGTATGAGCCACTGGCACCTGGCATGGCACACTTTTTAAATATTTCAGTTGTACAAAGGAGTTGTCATTCACCAGAGCAGTTTATGAACATAGTGCCTCTTGACCAACATTTCCCCTTTCAACATTTTCCCCTCCCCCTCCCATTCCACCCCTTCCCTCACTTTTCTTAGTTTTTAGGTTATATTTTGAATTTGTTGCCATTTAACTAAGCAATTTGCATACACAAAGCATCTTGATCTGTGACATCCCTTCCACATCTTCACCCCCCTTCCATCCACCCTTTTCCTTATTTTTATTTATTCTACTCCCTTCCCCTGTTCATTCTTCAACCCTTCTCTCCTCCCCCCCTCACCGCCTTGCCTCTCCCCTTGCAAGTACCCATTTTCTGGAACTTATTTTGTTGGACTTTGACCTAGTCTTTCTAAAGAATTATACTATTTGGTCTCTCTAGAGAGTCTATTTTACTTCAGTTAATTCCTTTATAATCATTTGAGTGCCTCCCAGTGTGTTTACTTATAGATTTATAGGCACATTCTAGCTCCCACAAATGAAGAAAACCATGCAACCTGAATTTCTCTGGGCCTGGTTTACTTCACTTAATATAATTTTTCCAAGTCTTTCCATTTCTTATGAATGGTACACTATCACTCTTTCTGATAGATGAGTAGAATTCCACTGATGACATACTTTACAAAGAAATAAAACTGCATTTTTGTGTGATGAAATTATAAACACACAAAGGAGAAAGATAAAAGAAAGAGTTCTGGGGAATACTAGTCATTTGAAAGCTCTTATTTTTAGTAAGACAACCTGCTGAGCAGTCAGTATTCATGTTTTATGCTAGAATGAAAATCTTTGCATTTATGTGGTTATTGTTTGCACAGCAACAGGACATGAAAGTAAAATTAAAGAGTTTAGAAATCATGTTTCTGAGAAGTATTATAAAGAAAAATAAAAGACTACTTTCCAGCTATTTGGCTACAAAAGCTCCAATGTACTGGGAGTTATTCAGTAGAGATTATGCTACAGTTTAGCTGAACTTTGCTTTGGGCCAGCTCTAAGCTCTGCTTATAAAGTGACAGAAGAGCATCTTCTGTATGCTAGATGTCTCAAAGATATGGCTTTCTTGGAAACAGATACTCTGGCAAGCCCTAAGCCAAAGATTTAAGATGGTTGAAATATTTTTTAAATTACAAAAGATTAGGCTACAACTAAGGAAACCACCAAGGAGAATCAATCTCTCAGATTTGAGGAATGGTATGAACTCAAATATTTGGCATTGAAATTAAAAATTGCAAAAGTCTCAAGAGATTCAAATTGCCAAGAAAAAAAAGTCCTTCAATATATATAATTAGAAAGTAAAGCATAGTAAGGAATTATGCCATCATTAAAACCATCCTCTCAAAGAAGATTTAATGACCAAAAACAAATCGTTTAATGCCCATGAAAAATACAAGCTAATGTAAAGATTAGGACATATAACTATTTTTTTAATTTTTATTTATTTTTTATTGTGAAAATACTGTACAGAGGGGTTAAAATTACATAGGCAAGATAATGAGTACATTTCTTATCAAGCATTGCAGCCTCCTCCTTTGTTTACCCTTCCCATCCCTTCCCATCCTCCTTCCTTCCCCCACCCAAACCTCCCCCCCCCCAGCCCCCCCCCTCCGCCCCGCAAGTTGTAAAGTTCGTTTTCGACATGACAACTTGTACTTCTCATTGTTGCAACAGGTCCACCTGTATCCTTATTTAAATGACTTGTTTTTCCCCTTCCCCTCCACAAATTATACCGACATCAAATACAGTGAAAGCAGGGGTTATACTGTGGGGGAGGGACATACAAAGAAACAAAGAAATAATCTTATAATTGTGTTAGAAACAAATGCATGAAAGAAAAAAAAACATTTAAAATACATATCTTAAGGTTCATTTTCCTAACATCACATTCTCTGACCTTTTCTGCTTGTCTCATACATATACTAGATATTGCAAATAAGGGAAACCATGGGACCTATGTTTCTTTGGGCTTGGCTTACTTCACTTAATATAATTTTTTCCAAGTCTTTCCATTTCCTAACAAATGGGGCAATGTCATTCTTTCTGGTGGAGGCATAGAATTCCATTGTGTATATATACTACATTTTCTTGATCCATTCATCTACTGAGGGGCATCTGAGTTGGTTCTAGATCTTAGCTATGGTAAATAATGCTGCAATAAACATAGTTGTACTGGTAGCTTTAGTGTGGTCTTGTTTGTAAACATTTGGGTAAATGCCCAAAAGTGGGACTGCTGGGTCACCAAAGACCTCGGAGTCAAAGCAGACACTCTGAAAACATTACAGGATGGAATAGGAGAAACCCTAGGTCTCCTTGGCACAGGCTGAAATTTTCTTAATAGAGACCCGGAAACACAACAAATCAAAGAAAGGTTGGACAAATGGGATTGCAAGAAGTTGCAGAGCTTCTGCATGGCAAAGGACATAGCTAGAAAGATCAATAGAAAGCCCACGGATTGGGAGAAGATCTTCACTAGACATACAATGGACAAGGGTCTCATATCTAAAATATACTTAGAACTCAAAAAATTAAATCCCCCAACAACAAATCCTCAAAGAAACAACTGCCCAATAAATAAGTGGGCTAAAGACTTAAAGAGAAACTTCTCTGAAGAAGAAAGAAGGATGGACAATAGACACATGAAGAAATGCTCAACCTCCCTAGCCATAAAAGAAATGCAAATCAAAACAACATTGAGACACCACCTCACCCCAGTTAGAATGTCTATAATCAAGAACTCTAATAACAACAGATGCTGGAGGGGATGTGGACAGCAGGGAACCTTACTTCATTGTTGGTGGGAGTGTAAACTTGTTCAACCACTTTGGAAAGTAGTATGGAGGTTCCTCAAAAGACTCCACATAGAGCTCCCATATAACTATTTTTGTATAATTCTGATTTCAAATATAGCAATGAAAAATATGTACTCTTTTTTCTGCATGAACATACTTCTCAAGTGCTGAAATATTGATTAGTGGTCCTAGAGAGCAGAAAGAATACCCATAAAAAATCAAATACCTGTCTTTGGAGAGTACAGAGGAGCACAGAAATGGAGGGACAAAGGGTGAACAAATGCAGCAGTGGTACCCACTAACACTATGTGGAAAATGAACTATACAACTTTTGGGGAGGGAGGGTTGGGAAGGAAAAACAGGAAGAGAGTGAGGGAAGAGGTAACTGTTCAAAAGGAAACGTACTTTTTACCTGCTTTATGTCACTGTAACCCCTCTGTACATCACCTTTACAATAATGATTTTTTAAAAAAAATCAAATATCCTTCTCCCTGGCTTCCTAGGAAATTGAGGCAGGGATATGTAATAAATTAGCCTTGCCATAGTCTGTCAGACTTTGGCTACTGAGGAGTGGAAGAAGAGGAAGTATACTCTGTGTGGGGACGGTAGGAAGATTTCTTCCCACAGCACCAAGTCTGTTTGAGCCCTTTTTTCCTGGCTACTTAGTAAATTTGACTCTCTTGGTCTCCACAAAAAACCCTAAACAGCCCAACATTTGTTTAATAAACTCTTTTCCTGCCTACTTACCCCAGAACCAGCTTCCATTGCTTGCAATCAGTAACTCAAAGAATATTTATCAACCTGTTAAGTTATTGATACCCTGTAAAGTTTGGTGTCTCTTTTCCCCACTGATGAAAGAAATAAATGGCAGGAAAAGTATCTAAAGCAGACAGAACAGATTTATACGAAGGTGAAAGGAACAGTGAAATGGATTCCTTGGGCAAGTTGAGGTCCTGGTGCGGGATGTCAGATGTTTGGGGGCCTCCTGACTCTTCACCTCCCCCCAAGGGCGTTTCCTAGCCAATTGGCATTGATGAGAGCCCTGGAATTGTCCCCCCCACCTGCAAACAGGAAGGTGGAAGTTTCCCCATGACTGGATTTCCCCTCTCTCTCTCCTCCATCTCTGTAAGCAGGTACTGAAAGGCCTTTTGATTGGATGGAGCCCACGGAGGACCTCTGCCAGTAGGGAGACACAAAGGGCACATATGTCTGGGGCCTGGCACCATCCCCTGGAGGGGAACAAGATGAATGGTTTGGGGTGTGTCACCTCCGACTTGGGGGTGGGGGGAGGTGCCTCGCTTCCTTCCTTTAACTGAAAGGGTAATGAGTTACAATCGCTTCCTCAAGCTTGGTCCACACCAATACATTTTGTTTGATAATCAGAAAAAGGAGTCTTTTCTTTTCTTTAAATTTTAGATAATGTAGTGGAATATGAAGCATGTTGGCAATGGTACCGCGAGATGATCAGCAACAGAGCACAGGGTCGATCGCACACATTTCTTCCCAGCCCCACAGTATGAATCGCAAAGCCTTTATGCTAAATCAAAGACATAGTACGTCATTCCATTTATATAAAACTTAAAAAGAGGAAACATTGAGATGACAGAGAATAATTCAGGGCTTGCCTAAAGCGAGGAAGGGAATTGAATGGCAGAGATTCATGACAAAATTGTGCAGGGTGATTTCAGGGATGTTTACACACACACACACACAGTGGCAAAGCTAAGAATTTAACAGAGAAAGAGAGGGAGAGAGAGAATCAATGTTAAGGGAATGGTGGTAATAAACCAGGTGACTCATGTGGTTAAGAATTTCCATTTTCTAGGATTTTGGAGAGTGTGGGGAGGGAACTTATGATAATGATATGATGGTGATAGGTGGGCAGGTCTCAAGAAAAGGTGGGATGCGGACTTGGTGGTTTAAGGATATGTATGAGATACAATCCATATCCATGAAGCCTCCAGTATGATTTTGTTGCTCAAGGGTCTGGCTGAAGAACACAAGAGGCTCCATTGCACAGGTGCTTCAGTTTACTAAGAACTGACCCAGAGATTTTCTGCCCCTAGAATAAAGTCCTACCTGCAAACTGACCACTAATTACTCCCAAGGGGTAGTGGCTAGGAGTGGTACTGGGGAGGAGCTAGGGATTGTAAGTATCTGCTAGAGAGCAGCCAGGAGAAGGGATACAGTTTCAGCCTTTTCCCTATAGCTGACCTTCCTTAGAGAGTTAATGGAAAACAGACTACAGACAGGAAACCAGAAGCAATGCTACCTAAAATGTTCCTAAGTATTAAGGTCTTAAATTTGAGATCTTAAAGAAGATAGAGGTCCTTTCCTCCTAATTCACTATCAGCCTGGTGCCTCGTTTGAACCTCCAGCTGTGTGAGGTGGGTACCTATTTTCAACCTGGCACAATGTAACTTTCCAGTGATATCCTCCTGATTTCAATTGGGGTCAAGGATGGTGACAATTGTCTTGCCAACTGATGGTGATAAAATGATCAAGTACCCGGTGAAGCAGTTCTGTACTTTCTCATTTTCACTGCAAGTCCTACTGAAGCATAATGACCATTTTATTATTTGAGTACCTTTGTTGAAACCATAAAAATATAATACTTTCCATAGATGGGCCCCAAATGTGCATCTGGTTTCTTTCTTTGTCTTCTTTTTTTTTAAGTCTTTGATGAAGTGTGGAACTTCTGACTCACCGTCTCTTTGCAAGGGCTTTCTTTATATTCTCTTCATTTTTTATGAGCGTTAAAGTGTTTTACTTCTTTTCTAAATATCTTGCCTTTTACTAGGTTTTAAATGATTTGTGTTCTATTTTGACAGCTCTCCTTGCAAAGTAACATTCTTAACAGAAAGAGAGAAGAAAATTAAAATGTGTTTAACTCTCTACATGACTACTGTTAATGTAGGGACAACACAATTGCATAAGAAATAAATGACACACTGTAAGTTTTAAAATGAAGGCACATGCAAATATAGGCAGAAAGTAGAAAAGCAAAGTTGTTAGCAATATACATTGCAGAACAGATCTGATACAAGATCTAAGACTAATAATTATTAGGGGATACTATCACGGTGGAAAAAGTAATCAAAAAACAAAGAGGTCAATTTCAACCATCAAGAAGCTGTCAATCTGAATGACAAGACAGAACATAACTATGAACAATATTTAGTTAAAATTAGTGTAATATTATATTTTACATGATGTGATTTGAACTCACAATATAGAAATTGCTTTGAAAAATAAATGTCACCCATTCTTTGCCAGAACTTGTTAGGAAAAAACTTGTAAAGAAAAAGGTCCATTTGAAAGTCTGAAAGACTTAACCTGGTAGAAGAAAATATTACGCTAAAAGCAGTCTAAAATGACTAAAAATAAAAACATATATATGTCTATATACATATATATGTATATATATGCAAGCTCTTAAGTACCAGTATATATATATATATATCTCAGGATATATCAGGACCTGGGCACAGTCCCATAGCTTTTACACATAAGGCTTGTGCTCTAACACGAGCTACAGGTCCATTTCTAGCATTTTTTCTGGTTTATTGTGATAAGAATGTCATAGACTGATTGTTACTAACACATTTATAAGATTATTTCTTTGTTGCTTTGTATGTCCCTCCCCCACGGTATAACCCCTGCTTTCACTGTATTTGATGTCGGTATAATTTGTGGAGGAAAAACAAATCATTTAAATAGGGATACAGGTGGACCCATTGCAACAATGAGATGTACAAGTCGTTATGTCGAAAATGAACTTTATAACTTTGGTGCGGGGTCGGGAGGTGGATTGCGTGGGGGGGCAGGGGGAGGATGGGATGGGAAGGGGAAACAAAGGAGGAGGCTACAATGCTTGATAAGAAATGTACTCATTATCTTGCCCATGTAATTGTAACCCCTCTGTACAGTATTTTCAGAATTTAAAAAAAAAAAGACTTTCCTACCAGTTGTGGCTTCAGATCATGATCCTCAGAGCTCAGCTTTCTGAGTAATAAGAATGATAGGTGTGAGCCACTGGCTCCATCTTGAATTTTTAAAATAATTCTTTCTAATTTAAGTAAAAGTAAAATAAAATTATTTTATTTAGGTTTTTTTCCAAAATTATTTGAAAATGTCATGTGTGCATTGTGTGTATAAAGGTAATGAGTATTGTATTTTCTAATATTTCATCTCAGGCTTCTAATACTTTCATTAAGCAATTCTGTTTATCTACCCTCTAAAAAACAAACAAGTCAATTAGTTGTGGTCTAATGCTAATTCTTACAAATCATTAGCAGTAGTTTGAAGAAATAAATAAAATCTTTTGTTTGTATAGCATATAAACAGAACTTATTTTAAAAATCACTAATTGCAGCAAAGTGCAGGCATTGTATTTCAACTTTAAGGAAAAATAATGGATGAAAATAAGGAATACACTTTTAAATGAATAACAAGAAGAAGAAAATCTACAGACTCAGAACTTCTTATGTTAATGTCACTTGACTATGCCTCATTTTGTATTTTTAGCAATACATGTGGCATATTATACCTAAAATAGGAATCTATCAGTGATCCCCCCCCCCCTCTCTCTCTCACACACACACAAACACACACATACCATCAGAGGTTGGGCAACAAAATCAGAACAAAACAGAGAAATGTGGTAGAACATAGGCAGATTAATTGTAATTTTGGTTCTTTTATGTTATAATTATAAACATTCAAGAAATTGTTCCTAACAGTCCAGAAGCAGCCTGACTTTGAAGACCTAAATGAAAACATACAGAAATAGCTATTTCCTAGTTTTATAGGTATTAAGTTAATGGTTGAATCAATGTGAGAAGGAATCATGTTGACATTTTTATTAAATTCAGGCTTGTGTTTCCAAGTATCTATGGGCCTCCATAGATTGGAGAGCATGAAAATAAATTGAGCAACTCCCAGCCTGGTCTGCAAAGAGCCACTGGCATGTGTACCCTCTGATCTGGAAATGGCTACCCCTAGTTCTTGTCTGCTGTCCACCTGTGACCAGCAGGATGCCATACTTTAAGAATCATATTTCCAAGATGGCAGGTCTCTATCTGTCCTGATAAGTGATTGACCCCATAGACCAATTTCTGGTCCTATTGACCAGACACACAGCTTTGAATAGCTTCTATGGTGTTTGTGTGAGCAAATTATGTGTGGGCCAGCCACTATTGGCTCATGCTTGTAATCCTAGCTACTCAGGAAGCTGAAATCTGAGGATACACATACATTTAAAAAAAAAAAAATAAAGAAAATAAAAGAAAATCTTGTGGGAGGAGGGGAAGAATTGGGATTGGGTTTGGGATTGGGAGGGGGGAGGCTAGGAAGGGATGTGAAGGGTAAACAAAGGAGAAGCCTGCAATGCTTGGTAAGAAATGTATGCATTATCCTGCCCATGTAATTGTAACCCCTCTGTACAGTATGTTCTCAAATAAAATAAAATTTAAAAAAAAAATTAAATTAAATTAAAAAAAGAAAATCTGAATAACATATACAATGGACAATGAATACATAAAACATACCGTAATGATTTATTTATGTTTATTCCACTTTTATTACCTAGTGTCCCAAAACATGAGCTAGATATTCATGTATATTGACGATTATATATGAATTGCATATGTATTATAAAACATTGATAGATACATAGATGAAACAGCATACTGAATGCCCTCAGGCCACAGGCAAAGAGATCATGATTAGAAGAAATTAAATTTGCCTAATCCCTCTTTAGATATGACACAGTTGTCATCATTCACAGATTGACAATGCCATAATTATAAGCGATCCAGAATGCTTCCATACTGAAATGAACCTGTTATCTGTCTTCTGTATCCTCAGCCATCTCTAGTATTTACCCTGAAGTTGTTACTTTGAAAACTCTGCTGGCTTTCGGTGTTGGCTCTTGCTTGATCATCTACACTGTATCTGCATGAATGCTTAGCTTGCTTTGGAGGCAGTGACAAATAGGCATCACCATCAACAGATCTCTTCCCAATTGAGCAACACAGAAACAGGTTTTGTCCAAGAACTCATAAAGACCACACTTAGTTAAGTAAAAATAAGAAAAAGGCACAGAAGGAAAGACAAAAAATCTCATTCCTTTTGTACACTATGGAAGTGCTTTCAGAATTGTTAGGCTAGATGGAATCCATTTTGGAAAATCAAAATTAAGTATCACTGGAAATAGCTCACTTGAACAAAAACCACCTTCCAGAAGAGTCTGGAGAGCTCTCCTTTATCCCCAGAGATGCCCAGTGTGGTCTGCTCTAAGAGACAGCTGTCATCCATATGTCCTTTGCTGATCATGCAAAGCCTGAACGTGAACCTCTTTCCCTGCTGTAGTCATGGCTTCTTGGCCCCACTTCAATGTCCCTGAAGGTCACCCTAGGAAGCCAGTTGCCCCATTTCTTTCCTTCATTCTTCTCAAACCCAGACACTCCAAGTCCCTTTCAGAGTCCTTGCAGAGCTGGAGGTGGGGGCTGCAGCGGTGGTGAGGGGTGCAGTGCCTGTGTGAATGACAAAATGAGAGCAGCTGCTGCCTCTTGGAGGGCTCCAGGCACAGAATTCCAACAGGTCGCCCTGGGAAGTGCACACTCTCATTAGGTTAGAATGTTCCCTTGATCCTGCAAACACACGTGCTGCTCTGCTCCACAGCATTTTAAAAACAAAAAATGTGTCCCCAGGCAATAACAGGAAGAAAAGCAAAGAACACTCACCAGTAACACTGAGGTTGCGTTTGTCCAAAACTAACCATTTGAACAAAAGGGAAAATTAGGATGTTTCATTTTCTTTTACCAAGTCAGATGTCTCTATACCAGGAGGTTATAGGCCAAGAATTCTAGTAAGAGCGTAAATCAGTAATTCTGGTGATCTGTGGGGAGCTCCAAAACTGTGACTACCTTATCAGAAGTCTAAATATTACTTTCACTGTAGATTCAACTGTTTCAAAATTAATAAAAGATATGAATGGGGAGAATTCAATAGAGGTTGCGATTTTAGGATTGTGATTCAAAGCCAGCTCAGGCAGGAAAGTCTGTAAGACTTTTATCTCCAATTAAAAACCAGACTTTTATCTCCAATTAAATACCAAAAGCCTGAAATGGAGCTGTGGCAAAGTGGTAGCATTTCAGCCTTTAACAGACCTTGCTTTCAAGCCCCACTATTTACACAGAAAAACATACAAACACAAACAGGGAAGGAAGGAGGAGGGAGGGGGGAGGGAAAGAGAGAGGGAGGGAGAGAGGGAGGAAGGAAGGAAAGAAGGAGGGAGGGAGGGAAGAGAGAGAGGGAGGGAAGGAAGAAGGAAGGAAGGAGGGAGTGATGGAGGGAGGGGAAGAGGGAGGGAAGGAGGGAGAGAAGGGAGGGAAGGAGGGAGAGAAGGGAGGAAGGAAAGGCTGCCTCTGACCAGAGAATTCTGGTGCACCTGGAGCTCTATGTCCACAGAAATAGGTCCTATGTAATGAATAAATGCTGAATGGTTGCATATGCACAGTCAGGATTGGATAAGAAAACATTTGAGTCATAAAGAGGATATGAGAAAATTGTTTTCTTTTTACTTGGGATTATTTGGCTTAAATTTAAATCCATAAATAACAATGTATTTCCACCTTGTTAGAACAAAGAGAACAGTTGAAGAGATGCTGGGTTCCAGGGCTTGAATACAGGATTACTTCTTTTCTTCTCTTTTGCTTTTTCCTTTTTCTTTTGTGCTGGTACTGGGGCTTGAACTCAGAACCTGGGTGCTCTCCTCCCTTAAACTATTTCATGCATGACTAGTGCTCTACTTCTTGAGCCACAGCTCCACTTCCAGCTTTCTTACTAGTTAATTGGAAATAAGAGTTTCATAGACCTTTCTGCCCAGGCTGGCTTCTAACCACAATCCTTAGATCTCAGCCTCCAAGTAGTTAGAATTACAGGTGTGAACCACCAGTGCCCAACATTAGGCCTACATGTGAGTCTCTTCTTCCTCCTGAGAAGAGAAACTTTTGCTATTTTCAATCATTCTTTTGGTTGATACACTTTTATGTCACTCAGATGACTTGGGGTAAAAAAATGAATATGCAAGCAGGGCACCAAAAAAATAAATAAAAATAGTTTTATAAGCCTTATTTCTAGCTGGTGTGGTGGTATATGCCTGAAATCCCAGCATATGAGAAGCCGAGACAGGGGGATTAAGAGTTCCAGGCCAGCCTGGGGTCTATAGAGAGATCCTATCTCAGAACAGCAAAAAGAAAGAGAAAAGCCTTCTTTCTGTCTGGATTCTCTGACCAGCATCTTCAGCACTTTCCTATGCACGTAACTTTTATTGTCTTAATGGCTAATTAGGAGTTAGAAATTGGGATTTTCAATTTTCTGAACAGTTGAGTTTGACTAATAGGGATCTGAATAATGAAACAACTATTGTTAATCTCTTTGATAGTGAAACTTTTTCAGGGACTTAGATAATGTAAAATAAATCTTTGTTTTATTGTCAAAAATACCTTTATGTTTCTTGTTAACTGCTTTGTACCAGCACTGAACTGAGAACTTCTACATATTTTGTTTTCATTATTGTGATGATCCTCAGTGGAGTGTCACATTCACAAATTGAGCAATTCTAATTTGGAGAGGTGACATGCCCGTGCTAGACCCCTCATAACAGTCACTAGTAGAGTTTAGACATGAGCCTAGGTCTAGGCCCTTGTCTCACTAACTGGGGTTCTTTAAAGTATTCCTGACTTGGTCCTAGCATTGTTCAGCAGCAAACCACTGTAAATATTTGAAGCCTCTGCAGTCTCCAGAAATTCTGCAGAGAGAGATGAGAACTCAGGACAGGAATCTGGAGAATTCTAAGACTGGAGAGCTGAATTTAGGATGATTCTTGGTTGCCCAGGCCTGAGGGGTTTCCACAGACAGGGAACCTTTGTCAGTAAGTGTCAGACAATCCTCACCAAACTGGGCTGGATGTCTATATACCACAGTGGTAGAATAAGAGACGACTAAAGAGAGGGAGAGGAACAAACAGAGCCGGAAACATGGAGTGTGGTTTGACAAGACAAAGACATCACACATGGAAAAGCAGGAAATACTCTGGAGTCTCAAAGGTGTCCAAGTCCAAGACCGGGAGAATGAGAAACACACACCACAAAAACAAGGCTGTCCTCCCAAAAGTAACTTCACAGAATAGTGATGGGTCAAAGCTAATTTGCAGGATCGAACAGAAAATTATAAAATACAAAAAAAATGGCAGAAAGAAATGGTAGGAATACAGAAGTATCATGAATTGCAGAAAGCAAGCAAATGTAAAGGCAAGATTAGAAAAAGATGTGGTTGTGTGTTTGCAGAGCACTAGGAATATACAGTACATTTTATTTTTTTTATTTATTTATTTTTATTGTAAAGATACTATACAGAGGGTTACAGGTACATGAGTAAGGCAATGAGTACACTTCCTATTGAGCATTGTTACCCCCTCCATTGCTTTCTCCCTACCATCCCTTCCCTCCCTACCTTCCCTGAGGTTCTTTTTTTTTTTTTATTGTGATTAAGTGATTACATAATTTCCCAAACTTCACAGTATTGTGGAATAATGATGTTCATTTAAAGTCACAACTTCATTCTAACTTTCCTGGAGCAAATTGTCTATCACAGTCTATAACATATAACGGTGTATACATGTTATACACCATACATGTGATCAGCAGCATGGGGATATTTAGTAGTGGTTCGACCAGATGAGTGGGAGTTCTTTGTTTCTTAAGTCCTGTTAGTTTTGTCGTATCACCTAACATTTTGGATTTAGCATCCACTTCTCAGGGAGACCATGTACCGTTTGTCTTTTTGCTCTTGGCTTACCTCGCTCAACATGATTCCTTCTAGCTCCATCCATTTCCCTGCAAATGCCATTAGTTTGTCATTTCTAATGGCTGCATAATATTCCATTGTGTATAGATACCACAATTTTTGGGTCCATTCATCTGTGGTGGGGCATCTGGGTTGTTTCCATATCCTAGCTATTGTGAACAGTGCTGCAATAAACATGGAGGTGCACGTGTCTTTGTATATTGGTTCCTGTTGTTCAGGGTAGATGCCTAGAAGTGGTATGACTGGGTCGTAGGGGAGGTCAATCTTTAGCTTTCTAAGGACCCTCCAGACTGCTTTCCAAAGTGGTTATATAAGTGTACATTCCCACCAGCAGTGTAATAGGGTTCCTCTTTCTCCCATACAGTACATTTTAAAAAGAGAGTTTAAAAATACAGTGCTAGGTCGGGCATTGATGGCTCATCCCTGTAATCCTTTCTACTCAGAAGCTGAGATCGCAGTTCAAAAGCCAGCCCAGGAAAGTCTGGGAGACTCTTACCTCCAATTAACCATCAGAAAATTAGAAGTGGCGCTGTGGCTCAAAGTGGTAGAGCTGAAGAGCACAGGGACAGCACCTAGGCCCAGAATTCAAACCCCATGACCTACAAAAAAAGAATACAATGCTCAAGATAACGATTCATGGGTAGAGTAGATTCCAGAAGAAATGAACATAGAAACAAGTGTGGATCCTTTATTAGAAGATGCAGTATGTACAGAGGTGACGTAGGATTTCTGGATGTGATGGTGTACACCTGTAATCTCAGCATCTGGGAGGCTGTGGCAGGAGCATCTCCACTTGGAGGTCATCTTGGGAGTTAGAGGCCTGACTGGCCTACAAAGCAAGATCCTGTCTCAAAAAATAACAAAACTGATCTGAGTTTTAAAAAGATGCAGCTGGAGCTAGAAGCTGGTGGCTCACACCTGTAATCATAACTACTCAGGAGGCTGAGATCTGAAGGTCATGATCCAAAGTCAGCCCAGGAATGAAAGTCCATGAAATCTCCATCTCCAATTGCCAACCAAAAAGTGAAGCTGTGACTCAACTGGTAGAATGCGAGCCTTCAGTGAAAAAGCTTAGTTAAAGCTCTGGTACCAGAACAAAAATTTAAAATTATACAGCTGGCTGATGATAGCTCACACCTGTAGTCCTAGTCACTTGGGAAGTTGAGATTTGGAGCAGAAAACAAGCTCGCAAACCCTTTCTCTGGAAGAGCTGGAAGCCGTTGTATAATCCTGTTGTACTAGTCAGGAAGAAACCTAATACAGGTGGTTGTAACTAGGCATCCACAAGAAGCAAACTTCTTATCCCTAAAAATAAGCATCAAATACCAGAACCAAAGGTGTAGCTCAAATGCAGAGGCCCAGAGTTCACTCCTCAATACCCCCATCACAAAACATGGTTTGCCTGTTACCAGTCAGGCTTTCTGACAAGTCCACTTATTTATTTTGTCACATTAAACCACTGTAGAAGCACTGACCAATTAATCTCAAGAGAATTTGGTTAGTAATAACACCTAAAAGCAAATAAGTGTTTTCTTAAGAACTGCAAATAGGTAGATCAAAGAAACTTTCTGCACTTGAAACATAGCATGTTTAAAATGGTTTTCATCACATTAATTAGGCAGATTCTCTGTGGTTTTTACCATATTTGTATGAGTCATGTTCTTGAGAAAACTGTTTAATTCACTCTTCATGCTCACTATTCAAGGTTGAGATGGTCTGGTCCTATTTATAAATGGTTAGCATCACTTTCTAAAATATGTAAGCTTAAAGCTAAATGCATGCAGGAAACATGAACTCAGTCAAACTACCTATGGTCTTCTAGAGAGAGAGAGAAAGAGAGGAGGAGGAAAGGAAGGAAGGAAGGAAGGAAGGAAGGAAGGAAGGAAGGAAGGAAGGAAGGAAGGAAGGAAGGAAGGAAGGAAGGAAGGAAGGAAGGAAGGAAGGAAAGAGGGAGGAAGGCTAAGGAAGGGGCATATATATGCTTTAAAAGTTTTTTAGCTTGTCATTAACTTATTCACTCATGTGCTAAGACAACTATTAATGATTTGTAATTAAGACTAAAATGATTTTATCTGTAAAAAGCACTGGATAAAACCTCAAGACAGGGCAGGCATGAGTGGCCCATGTGTGCAATCCTAGTTACTCAGAAGGTTAAGGTTCAGTTGTTTGGCTGACAAAACTTATTTGGTTGATTTGATATCCAAAAGGGAATAGCTCAGAATTATATTTATATTTATATTTATCTATACACACACACACACACACACACACACACACACACACACAAGTGATAAACCAGACAGGATTGCTTGAGTCTGAACCCAACTACAGAGGAAGCATAAACAGGAGGATGGCAGTCCAAACCAGCCCAAGCATAAATCCTACTTATATATCCTATAGAGGACCCCATCTCTAAAATAACTGAAGGACACAAAGATAGGGACATTACTCCATGGGTACGGTGCCTGCCCAAAAGCATGAGGCCCTGTATTAAAATAGCATTGATTGGGGCTGGGAAAGTGGCTCAGTGGTAGAGCACTTGCCTTGTATGCCTGAGGCCCTGGATTCGATTCCCCAGCACCACATAAGCAAAAATGAAAAAAAGCCAGAAGTGGCGCTGTGGCTCAGGTGGTAGAGTGCTAGCCTTGAGCTGAAGAGCTAAGGGACAGTGCCCAGGCCCAGAGTTCAGGCCCCACGACCAGACCCAAAAAAATAAATAAATAAAATAAAATAGCATTGTTTCTAATTAAGCATAAAATTAGAAAAACTTCCTAATTCTGAATATCTTGAAGTTTTTTAATGATTTGTATATTACAGTTAATATGGTTATTCTAAACCTTCAAATATTAAAAAGCATTGTTAATAGTGATTTTATAAGTAAAAGTAGATGTAAATGAAAAATTGTATATAATATAATATATACTACTACAAGCTGGGCATCAGTGGCTCACACCTGTAATCCTAGTTACTCAAGAGGCTGATATCTGAAGATCACGGTTCAAAGCCAGCCAGGGCAGGAAAGTCCCAGAGACTCTTATCTCCAATAAACCACCAGGAGTGGCACTGTGGTTCAAATGGTAGAGCGCTCACCTTGAGCTGAATTGCCCAGGCCCAGAGTTTAAGCCCCACGACCGACCAAAAAAACAACAACAACAAAAACCACCACCAAAAAAAAAAAACCCTATGTATATAACTACTAAACAATTTAGTGTTACTAGTCTGGTGCTAGTAGCTTACACCTGTTATCCTAGCTACTCAGAAGGCTGACATCTGAGAATTGTGAATCAGAGCCAGCCTGTGCAGAAAATCCTGGGAGACCCTTATCCCCAAATAAGCACAAAAAGCCAGAAGTGGAGCTGTAGCTAAAAATTGTAGAGCACTAGCCTTTTCTAGTCGTTAATTGGAGCTGTCTCATGGATTTTCCTGCCTGGGCTGGCTTTGAAATACGATCCTCAGATCTCAGCTCCTGAGTAGCTAGGATTACAGGTGTGAGCCACTGGCACCCGGCTTTTCTTTTATATTTTACAATGAACCAGAGTTTGAGATATTAGAATTCAATTTAGACTTTCTGTGAGATCTTAAAATTGTAGAACTTTGGGAAAATATTATGAGACTTTCAGTATTACCTGCCATCATGTTGAATGTGCTCTACCTGAGATGTACACGCAGTCTTTCACCCCAGAGAACCTCCCGCCTCACCTGTTCTAGAGTGAGACATCACAGGTTTTGAGACATCACAAACATCACAGTTTTCAGAACAAAATGAGTTACTCTTCTGGCACACCTAGTGTTCTCTCCAGCACAAAAGTACACTGAATATATAGCGCCTTCACTCCGTTTTAAAAGGGAAATGTGTTTTGTATTTTTGTCTAGGAGATTAGCTGTGAAAACTTCCAATACAATGTAATCCCCAAAAAACACACTGTTAAGAGGCATCATACAAAGATCATACTGCTCTGAAAACCAGGAGGTAAGTTGTCAACAATATCTGCTCCAGTCACACACATGGAGTGTATTACTTAGGACTACATTGGATTATGGGCCTTCTCTCCTGTAGGATCGCCAGGGTGTATGATTATAGACATTCCGTTTCTCTAATTCCATCTGCATTATATTCTGGGCAATATCATTAGTGAAATCACTCAGAATTGGGTCCAGATGGAACTAAAAGCATTTACTAGTTTGGTTCAGGAAATGTTATAAGAAGCACAGTGGATGTGTTGGTCGTGAGGCTTGAACTCAGGTCCTCACTCTCTTACTTAGCTTTTTTTGTTCAAGAATGACACTCTACCACTTAAGTCATGTCTCCACTTTTGGCTTTTTGCTGGTTAATTGGAGAGAAGAGTCTCATACAACTTCCCTGCCCCTGCTGTCTTCCAACCTACCCTAATCCTCAGATCTCAACCTCCTGAGTAGCGAGTTGGACAAGTATGAGTCACTGATACCTGGCAGGAAATGCATTTAACATGAGGGTTGGAGAACAGGCAAGTCCTCTGACACTGAATAAAGTTCAGATACTTTGCAATGTAACTTTCACTGGGGCTTAAACTCAGAACCTGGGTGCTTTCCTGAACGTTTTTGTTGTTTTGTTTTGTTTTTTTGCTAAGGGCTAATGCTCCACCACTTCAGCAGCAACAGCTCTTCTTCTATCTTTTTTGGTGACTAGTTGGAGACTAGAGTCTCACAGACTTTTCTGCCTACGCTGGCTTTGAACCTCAGTCCTCCCAACTCAGCCTCCTGAGTAGCTAGCATTACTGGCATGAGCCACTGGCACCTGATTTCACTGTTCTTTTCATGTCTTACTTTTCCAGTTGTTGTGGAATGCCTCATCCCCAAGTCATCCAAGGATAGAACTTTAAAAATGAATAACTAACATCATTATTGTTCTTGTATCTCCCTTAGTGAGAGACACAAAGAAAGAAAATAGTTCTTAAAAGCCCAAATTGGGCCAAGCACCGGTGGCTCATGCCTGTAATCCTAGCTATTCAGGAGGCTGAGATCCAAGGATTACAGTTCAAAGTCAGCCCAGGCAGGAAAGTCTGAGAGACTCTTATCCTCAATAAACCACTCCAAAAACTGGAAGTGGCACTATGGCTCAAGTGGTAGAGCACTCACCTTGAGCTGAAGAGCTGAGGGACAGCGCCCAGGCCCAGAGTTCAGGCCCCACGACTGACCCCCTCCCCCCCCAAAAAAGCCCAAATTGGAATTTTAATATGAACATCAACCACAGCCCAATGCTTTACAGAATGTAAAAATATTTCTCCATGAGGTTTCTATTTATCCCCAGCTGTGTGTGAAGGAATGTGGCAGAATATTCCAGATTCAGCATCTTCATGGTTAGGTGGGGCCGTATAACTAGTTCTGGCTGGCATGCCTCCTCCATGAGATGAAAGATGGCGGAATTCTTTCTCGTGCTCTCTGTGAATCAGGGCTTCCATTTAATGAGAAGGCTCATCAATATTTTACATAAATCCCAAGACTTGAGAATCACTACTGCATTATAACTCAAACAATCCTGCATACAAACAAGAATCAAACATTTTTGATAGCTGTGTGAATAGCCCATTAATTCTTCTCTGTTTTGGAATATTGTTATTATCTTTAAGTACAAAGGAGTTGCCATTCACCAAAACAGTTTATAAATACAGGTGTCTTGATCCATGTCACCTCTTCCAACATCTCTTTTTTTATTTTAAAGGCGATGTACAGGGAGGTTACAGTTACATAAGTCAGGTATTGAGTACATTTCTTTCCCTCATTTTCTCCCAGCTTTTTCCCTCCTGACCCTCTCCTCCAAGTTTTATAGTTCAACATTCTCATCCACCTTCTCAAGCCACCTCTTCCCTTACTTATCTTAATTTTAGGTTCTGTATTGAATTTTTTGTCATTTAACAAAGCAGTTTATGTGTACAATGAAATCGTGACCCTTCCCTCTGCCCCCATCAACCCACATCTTCCCTCTTCCCTTATATTTCTCAATTCGGTAGTATATACAAGGAATTCTTGCCTGCATTCTTCCTCCTTCCCTGTTCGTTCTTCTACCCCTTCCCTCTTGGACCCACCTTTGCTCTTGCAAGTACTCATTTCCTGGTAGTTACTTTGTTGGGCTTTGACTTAGTCTTTTTAAAGAATTACACTATTTGAGCTCTCCATAGGGTCTATTACACTTCAGTTAATTCATTTGTAACCCCTTACTTACTACCCAGTATGTGTACTTGTAGATTTATAGGCACATTCTAGCTACCACAAATGATGGAAACCATGCAACCTATATTTCTCTGGGTCTGGCTTAGTTAGCTTAATATAATATTTTCCAAGACTTTCCATTTCCTTGCAATTGGTACAATTATCATTCTTACTGATGAAGGAATAGAATTCCATTGTGAATATATATATATATGTATATATATATATATATATATATATATACACACACACACACATATATATATGTATATATACATATAAAATTTTCTTGATCCATTGGTCCACTGAGGGACATCTGGCTGATTCCATCTTGACGATGGTAAACAATGCTGCAATGAACATGGTTGTGCTGGTTGCTTTAGAGTGGCCTTGTTTGTGCTCTATTGCATAAAGGCCCAGGAGTGGAATTGCTAGGTCAGAGTGGTCAAACAAGTTTACATTCCTAACAGTGTAACAGAGTTCTCTTTTAGCCATATCTACACTAGTGTTTGTTATTCTTAATTTTCTTGATATTGGCCATTCTAATTGGGGTAAAGTGGAATCCCAATATTGTTTTGGTTTGCTTTTCCTTTATGGACAGAAATGTTGAACATTTCTTCATATGTCTATTGGACATTTTTACTTCATCTTCTATGACGTCTTTCTTTATATGCCAGTACTGAAGCTTGAAATCATGGCCTAGGCACTGTCCTGTAGCTTTACACTCAAGAGTGGCACTCTACCATTTAAGCCACACTTCCACTTTTGGTATTTTTAATGAGCACTTGGAGAGATAAGAGTCTCGTGGACTTTCCTGCTTAGGCTGGCTTTGAACCCAATCCTCAGAGTTCAGCCTCTTAAGTAGCTAAGATCACAGGCATGAGTGACCGTTGCCTGGCTAATTTTGCTTTGTAGTGAGAAATAAAATCATAGAAATCCACTCCATTTGCTGTCTTCAGTAGTACAATACTAATCTTGGGCTTTCTTCATTAATATGACTTTACTAGTGGTTTAAATGTTTGTGTGAGAAGGAACACAAAAAAATTGCAAATAATGGGGTAAGGGTGAGAAAGTGGGAGAAAACAAGGGAAAGGGTTCGACAAGAAATGCACTAATTACCTTACTTATGTAACTGTAACCCCTCTGTACATCACCTTTACAACAAAATAAAATAATATTTTTAAGTCACAAATAACTGCATTCATGAAGGTAATGTTTTTTTGCAACTGTTTTTTGTCCAGAAACTTCCTGACAATCCATCTAAATTAATATCAAACTACTCCACTTCTCCATTGATACCATTTACTGCCTACAATTCTGAAACCCTTGCCTCGTGCCTCTTCTTTATCATGCTAACCATTTGTCACAGTTATATTACAAATCCAGCCTAAACAGAATCCGACTCAGCACAGTCCTGGAAAGTAGTGTCATCAAGTGGATGGTGGTACCAAATGCTAATACTTACTTACTTTGCCTAATTCAGAAAGCTCAGGAATTGGAGGGTTTGGGAGACATCCTAAGGCAGAAAAGGCTGGATGCTGGTGGCTCACACCTCTAATTTTAGTTACTCAGGAGGCTAAAATCTGAGCATCACGGTTTGTAGCCAGCCAATTAACCACCAAAAGGCCAGAAGTAAAGCTGTGGCTCAAGTGGTAGAGCACTAGCCTTGAGGGGGGAACAAAGCTCAGAAACAATACCTAGGTCCTGAGTTCAAGCCCCAGGATTGATACATAAAACAACAATAAAATAAAAACCAGAAAAGATGGAACTAACAATGTCAGTATGGGCTATGAATCACGAAAGTACAAGCAAATGTAGATTATCCTATTCAGACTCATAAAAAGAATATTATTCTTTGGAGATAGTGCAAAATAAGGACTACGTATTTGGAAATTCCAGAAATACCTGAAGGATGGTATATTTGATGCATGTTAATTTTGAGAACAAGAAAGTGTTTGGTTCCCCTCCCTTGCTCCCCAGTGTTGGTGCCTGTGGCTCATTCTTGTAATCCTAGCTATGCAGAAGACCGATATCTGAGGATCATGGTTCGAAGCCAGTACAAGCACAAATATCCATGAGATTCTTATCTCCAATTAACCACCAAAAAACCAAAAGTGGATTGTGGCTCATGCGGTAGAGTGCTAGACTGAGCACAAAAGCTCAGTGACAGTGTTCAGGCATTCAAGTTCTAGGACCAATGCCAAAAGAAAAAAATAAAAATCATCTAATGTGATGCTTTGCTACAGGATGCTCTTTTTTTAATTTCTTCATTATCCTATTGATTATGTCCTTTGCACTGCAGAAACTTCTAAGTTTAATGTAATACTATTGGTCAACTTTTACTTTTGTTGTCTATGCTTCCAAGGTTTTATAATCCCCCTCCCACCAAAATCATTATCTATACTAATATCTTACATGCTTCCTTTATTTTTCTTCTAGTAGTTTTGCAGTGTTCAATTTGACATTTAGCTCTTTAATTCATTTTCAATTGGCTTTTAGATATGAGAGATAATAGTCATGTGTCTTTCTTTCACATTGGAGCTTCATTTCCCAACACCATTTATTACTTTATTTCTAGGGCATATGTGTGGAAACTTTGTTAAAGATGAGTTGGCTATAACTGCATGGTTTTATTTCTGGATTCTCTATTCTGTTCTTTCTGTCTATGCATCCATTTTAGGTTCAATACCATGTTGTTCTGGTTACCACTGAGATAGATAGATAGATAGATAGATAGATAGATAGATAGATAGATAGATAGATAGATAGATAGATAGATAGACAGACAGACATAGAGATATGTTTTATTGTAAAAAATAATGTACAGAAGGGTTAGAGTTACATGAGTAAGGTAATGAGTACATTTCCTATCAAGCAGTGTTACTTCCTCCTTTGTTTTATTCTTACCATCCCTCCCCTCCCTACTTCCCCAACTTCATCCCTTCGCCAACCAAAATTGTAAAGTTCATTTTCAACATAGGGTCTTGTACATGTCATTGTTACAATGGGTCAACCTGTATCCATATTTAAGTATTTTGTTATTTCCCTTCCCCTCCCCAAATTAGAAAAATGTATATATAAGATGCCGGGAAACAGAATCAAATACAGTGAAAACAGGGATTATACCATGGGGGAAGAACATACAAAAGAAACCAAAAAATCACATAGAACATTATAAATATGTTTAAAACAATAGCAAGAAAGAAGAAAAACCACTTGTGTCCCTGTGTTGGGATTCATTTCACTTAACATCATCTTATATGGTCATATGTAAATAGCTTTTGACCTTTTCTGCTTGTCCTAGACATTTACTAGTAATTGCAAATAAGGCAAACCATGGGACCTATGTTTCTTTTGGCCTGGCTTACTTCACTCAATATAATTTTTCCAAGTCTTTCCATTTACTTACAAAGAGGCAATGTCACTCTTTGTGATGGAGGCATAGAATTCATATATAGAGAGAGATATATAGATATATATATATATCACATTTTCTTGGTCTACTGAAGGGTATCTGGGTTGGTTCCATATCTTAGCTATGGTAAATGCTGCGATAAACATAGTTGTGCTGGTAGCTTTAGTATAGCCTTGTTTGTAATCATTTGGGTAAACCCCAAAAGTGGGATTGCTGGGTCTAGAGAAGCTCTATGTGGAGTCTTTTGAGAAACCTCCATACTGCTTTCCAAAGTGATTGAAGAAGTTTATACTCCCACTACAATGCAGTAGGGTTCCCTTTTGGCCACATCCTTCCACTACCTGTTGTTATTAGCGTTCTTGATTATAGCCATTCTAACTGAGGTGAGGTGGAATCTCAATGTTGTTTTGATTTGCATTTCTTTTATGGCTAGAGAAGTTGAGCATTTCTTCATGTGTCTATTGGCCATTCTTATTTCCTCTTCAGAGAAGTTTCTCTTTAAGTCTTTAGCACACTTATTTATTGGGCAACTGTTTCTTTGAGGATTTGTTGTTGGGGGGTTTAATTTTTTGAGTTCCAAGTATATTTTAGATATGAGACCCTTGTCCATTGTATGGCTAGCGAAGATCTTCTCCCAATCCATGGGCTTTCTATTGATCTTGCTAGTTATGCCCTTTACCATGCAGAAGCTCTGCAGTTTCATGCAATCCCATTTGTCCAACCTTTCGTTGTTGTGCTTCTGGATCTTTATTAAGAAAATTTTGGCCTGAGCCAAGGAGCCCTAGAGTTTCTCCTATTCCTTCCTGTACAGTTTTCAGGGTGTCTGCTTTGACTCCAAGGTCTTTGATCCATTTGGAGTTGATTCTGGTGCAGGTTGATATAAGGATGTAGCTTTAGTTTTCTACAGGTGTTTAACCAATTTTGCCAGCACCATTTACTGAAGAGTCTGTCTTCTTCAATTCTATTTTTTTACCTCCCATATCAAAGATTAGGTGGCTATCGGACTGTGGGTTATATTCTAGGTTTTCAGTTCTATTCCATTGGTCCTGAAGTCTGTTCTTGTGCCAGTACCAAGCTGTTTTGATTACTAAGGCTTTGTAGTAGAGTTTGAAATTTGGTATTGATATTCCTCCAGCCCTGTTCTTTCTGCTAAGGGTTGTTTTTGCTATTCGGGGTCTTTTATTGTTCCATATGAATTTTTGGTTTGCCTCTTCTATTTCCTTGAAGAGTGAGGTTGAAATATTGATAAGTATGGCATTGAATTCGTAGATAGCCTTTGGAAATATTGCCATTTTCATGATGTTAATCCTCCCAATCCAGGAGCATGGGAGGTTTTTCCACTTCCCAAGTTCTGCTTTAATTTCCTTTTTCAGGTCTTTGAAGTTTTTATCATACAGGTCCTTCACTTTTTTTTTTTTTTTTTGGTCAGTCGTGGGGCTTGAACTCTGGGCTTGGGCGCTATCCCTCAGCTCTTCAGCTCAAAGTAAGCACTCTACCGCTTGAGCCACAGAGCCATTTCCTCCTTCACTTCTTTAGTTAACTCCTAGGTATTTTATTTTTTGTGGGGCTATTATGAATGGAGTTGTTTTCCTGATTTCAGCCACACTTCTCTCATTGTTGGCATACAGAAAAGCCATTGATTTTTGAGGGTTGATTTTATACTCTGCTACTTTGCCAAAGTTTTGAATCAGCTTGAGTAATTTGGGAGTGGAGTCTGTGGGATTCTTTAAATACAAGATCATGTCATCTGCAAAGAGGGAGAGTTTTCATTCATCTTTCCCTATTTGGATCCCCTTTATGTTTGCATCTTGTCTTGTTGCTTTTGCTAGGAATTCTAATACTAAATTAAAGAGGAGTGGAGAGAGTGGACATCCTCATCTCATTCCTGAATTTAGAGGAAATGGCTTTAGCTTTTCACATTAAATATAATGCTGGCTGTAGGTTTGTCATACATAGTCTTTATTATATTGAGGAATGTTTGATGGATTCCTAGTTTTTCCAGAGTCTGCATCATAAAAGGTGTCAGATCTTATCAAATGCTTTTTCTGTATCTATTGAGATAACCATGTGGTTATCTTGCTCTTGTTGATGTGAAGAATTATATTAATTGATTTGCACATATTGAACCAGCTTTGCATCCCTGAAATGAATCCTGTTTGATTGTGGTGTATGATTTTTTGGATGAATTTGTTGAAGTTGATTGGCCAAAGAGAAGTTTTGCATCAATGTTCATCAAAGAAATGGGTATATAGTTCTCTTTCTTTGATGGGTCCCTGACTGGTTTTGGGATGAGGGTTATGATGGCTTCATAGAAAGAGTTTGGTATTGAACTTTCACTTTCAATTTCATTGAAGAGTTGGAGTATTGGTGTGAGTTATGCTTTGAAGGCCTTGTAGAATTCTGCTGTAAATCCATCCAGTCCTGGGATTTTCTTGGGTGTGAGGTCTCTTATTGCTGTTTCTATTTCAATGCTTCATATGGGTCTGTTAAGTTGGCTTGACTCATCTTGGTTTAGTTTCAGCACGTAGATATTTACTAGAAAATGATCCATTTCTTCCAGATTCTCAAACTTATTAGCATATAGGTTTGAGAAGTATTTGCTTATAATGTTCTGAATCTTGGCTGTTTCTTGTGATGTTTGTTTATATGGGTGTGTTCTCTTCTTTTTATGATAAGATTTGCTAAGGGTCTGTCAATTTTGTTAATTTTTTCAAAGAACCAACTCTTTGTTTTGTTGATTCCTTCTATTTTTTTTTATTCTAATTCATTTAATTCTGAATTTATTTTAATTTTTGTTTGTCTACTGGATTGGGGGTTAGCTTGCTGCTCTTTTTTCAAGGAGGTTCAGATGTCTCATTAAATTGTTGGTTTCAGATTGCTTCAATTTGTTAATATAGGAACTCAGAGCTGTAAATTTGTCTCCAAGTACTGCCTTTCTGTGCCCCAGAGGAGCTGGTAATTTGTGTGGTCATTTATGTTGAATATCGTGGCCATTTGAATTTCCTTTCTAATCTCTTCCATGACCCACTGGTGGTTCAACAGTGTGTTGTTCAGCCTCCATGTGTTAAAGGATTTTCCTTGGTGGCTTTTGGTATTGAGTTCTAATTTTATTCCCTTGTGGTCTGAGAGAATGCAGTGCATAATTTCAATGTTTCTGAATTTGGACAAATTTGCTTTGTGACCTAGAATGTGGTCTATTTTGGAGTATGTTCTGTTTGCTGCTGAGAAGAACGTGTATTCTGATGCTGTTGGGTGATATATTCGGTAGATGTCTGTTAAGTCTAGTTGATCTATGCAGTTGTTTAAATCTGATTTTTCTCTGTTGAGTTTTTGCCAGGTTGATCTATCCAGCAGGGATAGTGGTTAAAGTGTGTTAAAGTCCCCAACAGTTAATGTGTTTGGATCTATGTAAGGTTTGAAGAAAAGTAGTATTTCTTAGATAAATCTGGTGCTCCGTTGTTCGGTGAATAGATATTTAGAAATGTAATATCCTCCTGAAGGAGAGAACCCTTAATTAGTATGTAGTAGCCTTCTTTATCCTTTCTGGCTAATTTTAATTTGAAGTCTATTTTATCTGATATTAGGATTGCAACTCACGCCTGTTTATAGAGGCCATTTGCTTGGTAGATTTTATTCTAGCCTCTCTCTTTCAGAATATGTTTTTGTAGGCAAGGTATATCTCTTGAAGTAGAAGGATCTTCTTGCCTTTTGATCCAACTAGATAGGCTATGTCGCTTAATTGGAGAGTTAAGTCCATTAATATTGAGAGTTTGGACTGGAAAGTGTTTGGTAGTTCCTGTCATGTTATCCACCTTCTGGGGGCTGTGCCAACTGGGTTCTTCCTTTGATTCTTGGATTCTCTGTTTGTTGGCGGTTTTTTGGCCTTTATTTTGCTCTTGTTGGTTTTCCATGGTAAGACATCTTTAAGTATCTTTTGTAGGGCTGGTTTGGTGGAGATATATTCTTTCAGTTTTTCTTTGCTATGGAAGGTTTTTATTTGACCTTTCAAGAGTTTAGCCAGGTACAATATTCTTGGTTGATAGTTGTTTGTCTTTAGTGTATGGCATACATCATTCCAGGCTCTTCTTGCTTTAATTGTGTCTGCTGAGAAATCTCAAGTTATTCTGATTAGTTTCCCTTTATAGATGAGTGATCTTTTCTCCTTGACAGCTTTAAGGATTCTTTGCTTGGTCTGAATTGATCCTGTGAGGATTATAATGTGCCGGTTGGATGTCCTGTTCTGGTCTAGTCTAGTTGGGGTTCTAAAGGCTTCTTGGACTTGAATAGGCCTATCTTTTTGCATGTTTGGGAAGTTCTCTGCTAGCAACCTATTAAATAAATTTCCTAGACCATTAATTTCTGTCTCTAGGTGCTCCTGTACACCCATTAGCCTCAGAGTAGGCCTTCTGATGGTGTCTTCTAAGTGTTGAATAGATCTATCATATTTCTAGATTTGTCTTTAATGGTTGTCTGTTCTTTCTCTATAATATCTAGGCTGTCTTCAAGCCCAGAGATTCAACCTTCTGCATGGTCTAACCTACTGTCAAGACTTTCTATTTGTTTTTTATTTCCTTTCCTTCTAATTGGTCAGCTTTGATGGCTTCAAATTCTTTGTTGGATCTTTGTTTTAGATTGTGTATGAAGTTCTTTACTTCCTTAATTTGGTTTTCTGTGTTCATTCTCAGACCCCTTCGTTAATTGGCTATGGTTTCATTGGGCTCCCTTTCCTTCTGATGGTCTCCATTCAGCATTCCCTTTGTGGGCTCCCTTGATTCCTTCAGCTGTCTATTTGTGGCATGAATGCCTCCATTAATCTTTGTCTATTCTCATCCTGCTCACACAATTCTTGTATTAATCTTTGATTAGCTTCCTTACACTCACGAAATTCCTGTTTAATCTTTGGTTATCCTCATCAAGTTCACACAATTCTTGTATTAATCTTTGGTTAGCCTCATCACACTCACCCTTTTCCCTATCCCACTCACATGATTCCTTGTCACGCTCACACCTAGTCCTTTGCAGGCTTTCAGTCTTTTCATTCAGCATGTTTACCAGTAGTGTTTATAGAGCATTTTTGGAACTCTCCTCTGGATTATTCATTAACTGAATAGAATGGAAGTTGAGATACCTGGACTTGCCATTTTTCTTGTGTTTCTTCACCTTGTTCTGACCATTTGGTATGAAAGCAAAACTAGTTTTGTCCTAGAACAATATTTTAAGGCAAGCATCAACCAGAACCTTGATGCAGTCAAAGTGAGTACAGATACAATCTAGTTCAACATATACAATTTCGTTCAACAACAAACAACTATGGATTAATGAACTAAGAACATCAAAGAAGGCATCAGCAGACCAGACATTAATAGGTTTAGGGAGAATTGTGGGGAGAAAATAAGATTAGAGGAATGTGAGGAGGGGAAAAAAAAGAGGTAATTTAACCAAGACCATAATTCAGAGAGAAATGGATAGAAGGAAAGGAGAACAGAGATAAAGAAACAAGGGAAAATTTAAAATAAAAATTAATAAATGAAACACTTAAAATTATATAAGTATAAATAAATAATACTACTATTAAAGAAGTTAAGGCTGAGAGTTTGTGAACTGAGTAATCAATTTCTGAATTAAGTGTGCACACAATGAAGGATAAGGTATAATAATCGAAGATGGGTATATATCTGGGGATGAGGAGAATAGCAATTAAGTCAAGGAAAAAAAACACAGAAAATACCAAAAGGGAAAAGATTTAAACACACAGACACACACACACATACAAACACACACAACTAAAATAAAATAAAATAAAATAGAAAAATAAAAGAAATAAAATAGAAAAATTAGGTAGAAAAAAAGAGTTCCTTGATTTTTGTGGGGGGAGGAGGAAATCTTGTGTCTCTTAGTAGTCTCTGGTTTACTTGTGATGTTTGGTTTTCCTGTGGCTTGATTGGTTTTTTAAGCCAGTTTGTTTCTTAAGCAGAAAGAAGCTATGCTTTACCAAGAAATTCATCCTCCTCCTCCCAGGCTAGTTCAGTGAAAGGGAGATCTGCTTTGAGTATCACAAAAGAGGGAGATGGGGCTGGGGAGGTGGCTCAGTGGTAGAGTGCTTGCCTTGCATGCATGAGGCCCTGGGTTCGATTCTCCAGCACCACATAAGCAAAAAGAAAAAAGCCGGAAGTGGCACTGTGACTCAAGTGGTAGAGCGCTAGCCTTGAGCTGAAGAGCTGAGGGACAGCACCCAGGCTCAGAGTTCAGGCCCCACGACCGGACCCAAAAAACAAAAAACAAAACAAAACAAAAGAGGGAGATGGCTGTTTCCTCTAGCTTGGGGTTGCTGTGATGAAGATAAGTAGGGTTGAAGCCTAGCAATCAGTAGCTTTTCCCTGAGGGGCTAGCTCCTGAGATATTCACACAGCCCAGCCTGGAGCCATTCTCAGGATTTCTGTTTACTGAGTTTCAATTATTTTTGTTTTACCCATCCTGCTGCTGTGTCTGCTGGCTAGGCTGCAGTGAGGAAGAACAACCTCTGCCTTTGTTTACCCAGTGAAGAAAGTCTCTCCTCCATGGGCAGAGATTTCTCTGCATGGGAAGGGCAACTTTCCCCTGTGTGGAGCTTGAGCTGAGCAGGTTAGGTTCCAGTAACCTTTTGAATGGTTCCTATTGTGTACGTTCAAGGCCTGAGTGATGTGCTAGCTGGTCTGGCCAGGACTTTGTCAGTATCAAAGATGGAGTTCTTCTCCAGTGGTGGGGGAGGGAATATCTTCCCACTGCTGCTCCATGAAAAGGAGTGAGGATGTCTGTGTGGTACTCACTCCTATCCCTTGGTTTTTGGGCCATCCATAGTCTGCAACTGCCTGTAGTCAACGGGATCAAGATTTCCGCTCCTTGCTGGCAGTGAGTAGAATCCACTCCTTCATCGCCTCTGGCGCCTTTGTCCTGGGCTCTCTCTGTTGATATCGTGGCCAGCAACTGCTGCCACTGCCATGAACACTGGCAAGTGCTTAAATCTGTCTCCTTAACCAAGCCACCTGCATTTTTCCTCTCTGGCCAAACTTTCTGTACTATGATGACACACTTGGTGTGACTGGAAAACTAAAACCGCTTTCTATGTGAGAGCCTGTTTAGTCCCCAGCTTCTCCTGGGCCATCTTCCTCCAAACTCCTGGTTACTACAGTTTTATAGGATACTTTGAAAGCTGGTATTATACCTCAAGTTTTAGTTTTTTTGTTCAAGACTGTTTTTTCTAAATAATTGAGATTTGTGATTCCATATGAATTTGATTTTTGTCACAGATATTCCTCATATTTGGTTTACCATCCTACTTTTGATGCATTTCTTTTATGTGGAGAGTTAGTTGAATTTTAAAACTATGAAGTTGCCACCATCTTCTAAAACCCCTCAAGTGTGGTTTCAGTCACTAATCTTTCTCTTCCAAAGTAAACTTAGTAAAGCTCAGCAAGTTGAGTTCAGTAAGTACTAAGGTAATACCAGCCTGGGGACCAATCCAACCAGTGTGGCATAGGACTGGAATTTCCCAGAAGTAATTCTATAAACATGGACACTGATAACATATCTAACATGTTCAAGACTAGGAGATAAAGCTTTGGAAATTGTTTGCAATTTTATTGGAATATTTAGGAAGTTTGATATAAGCTGCTAAATATCTCGAAATGTCTTTTTTTAAAAAATATTCTTATTGTCAGGTACCCATGGCTCACACTTGTAACTCTAGCTACTCAGGAGGCTGAGAGCTTAGAATCTTGGTTTGAAGCTGGTCCAGGCAGGAAAGTCTATGAGATTTTTATCTCCAATTAATCACAGAAAAGGCTGGAAGTGGCATTGTGGCTCAAGTGGTAGAGCAGTAGCCTGAAGGAAAAGGAGCTCAAGGACAGCACCCATCCCAGTCCTAGGACTGGCAAAACAAAAACAAAGATAAAACTTCTGCTGGGCACCGGTGGCTCAAGCCTGAAATCTTCACTGTTCAAGAGCCTGTGATCTGAGGATTGAGGTTCAAAGCCAGCCTAGGTAGGAAAGTCTGTGAGACTCTTATCTCTATTAACTACCAAAAAAAAAAAAAAAGGAAGTGGCACTATGGCTCAAGTAGTAGAGTGCTAGCCTTGAGCTGAAGAGCTCAGGGACAGCACCGAGGCCCAGAGTTCAAGCCCCATGACCGACAAAAAATAAAAATAAAAAGTCTTAGTAAAAATCCTCCACATTAAAATGTGGAGTCATGGTTTCTTCAAATGAGAAGGAAAATGTGTGTTTTTCTCCTTTCGCAGTGCATAGGAACTGTTTTTTATAAGGTACAGAAAGAATCTAATAGGTAATTCAATATTTCTGTTTTGAACAGTTTTTTGTCTTCCATCACATCAGAAAAGTAGTTACCCATAACATTCATTAAGACTCCACTAGAGAAACTGTAAATTTATTTACCTTGGGAGAAAACTGTACTTGGAACACACTAGATGATTTCCAATTTTATCTCCTATTAAGTGGCGATAGCTCAACACATCTTTGATAACAATGAACACATTTCACTTAGTCTTCCAGTGACCCATCTACAAGATTAACTTTCTTGTTGGAACATTTCCAACAAGAAAGTAATTTTTAAAATCATAAAAGAAATCATCAGTGGGGTCTAGCCAGAGGAGAAGATGTGAAAGAGAGAGAGTGAAACAGAGACAGAGACAGAAAGAGACAGAAACAGCAACAGACAGACACACAGAGAGAGGGATTAGGGATACAAAAATAGAGAAATTGAAAGATATAATATATGTGACAAAAATAAAGGGGAGAAGGAGAGATCAGTGCTGAGTCAACCCTTTATACTCTTCAGCAACCCAGGATGAATGCCTACAGCTCAGAAGGTTTCATCCAATTATCCAGCAATGCACATCCAGTTTGCAAAGCAAGAAAATTAATCCTTCAGCCAGTGTGTGCCCACAGCAATGGACTCGGAATTTTCCACCCTATATGTATATGAACTAAAAAATATATTTATACTCATATGTAATTCCCCAAAAATGAACCACATAATTGATCTAGAGATGAATGTGGTTAACTAATGGAATAGCATTCTTTTTATAGTGTACTTATTGGTCAAAGAGTGGTTTTAAGATTAATATTTCCTGAAGATTTTTCAGGGTCTAGAAAACTGTTTTTTTTTTTAAAAAAAAAGCACAATACATACACTCAGCAATAAATGGGTCAATAAATCAGAGATGTTATGATGTGCTCCGGGTAAAATGATAGCTTAAAGCAGAAACCAGTTATTTAGAAATTACAGGCCTTAGTGAAGCAACGGACTTTGGACAGTTCTCAGGGGCTCAGTGTCCCCCTTTGCTGCCCAGAATCCTGCAAGCAAAGCCCCTCCCCAGGCCACAGCATTCAGCTTACACAAAGGTCTCTGTTGCCCATCTCACCAGTTACATTTGTAGAAAGGCTACTTAAATAAAATAGCATGTTCTACACAGGCAATTGCTCAGTAAAAATGGGATTTAGTGGTTTATGTTTCAAAAATAATTTTGAGGCCCTCAAAATGTCTTAAAACTATAAAGCCACTTCCCCCAATGCATAACAAGAAATAGATGATTATCAAGGTTTAAATTATTATTATTATTATTATTATTTTGTCAGTCATGGGGCTTGAACTCTGGGCCTGAGCGCTTCCCTCAGCTCTTTAGCTCAAGGCTAGCACTCTATCACTTGAGCCACAGCACCACTTCTGATTTTCTGGTGGTTTACTGGAGATGAGAGTTTCACAGTTTCCTGTCCAGGCTAGCTTTGAACCTGGATCCTCAGATCTCAGCCTCCTGAGTAGCTAGAATTATAGGCATGAGCCACCAGAAGGTGGAGAAATTTACTTTTAACTGATACATAAAACATAAAGATAATAAATACATCAGGAACAATAACAAGAAAGAAAAAAACCACTTGTGTCCCTATCTTGGAGTTCATTTCTCTTAACATCATCTTATCTGGTCATATGTACATAGCTTTTAACCTTTTCTGCTTGTCCCAGACATATACTAGTTATTGCAATAAGGAAACCCATAGGACCTATGTTTCTTTGGGCCTGGCTTACTTCACTTTCACTGTATTTGATGTCGGTGTCCTGCATCTTGTATATATACTTCTCTAGCTTGGGGAGGGGAAGGTAAAAAACAAAATGCTTAAATAGGGATACAGGTTGACCCATTGTAACAATGAGATGTACAAGACACTATGTTGAAAACGAACTTTACAATTTAAGCAGGGGGTGGGGGGTGGGGAGGAGTGTAGTTGAAGAGGTGGGAGGGAAGGGAAGGGAAGGTAGGGGGAAAACACAGGAGGAGGTAACAATGCTTGATAGAAAATGTACTCATGACCTTGCTTATGTAACTGTAACCCCCTCTCTGTACAGTATTTTTACAATAAAAATGTATTCTAAAAAAAACAAAAAGATTTAAAAAAAACAAAAAGATTATACAAATGAGTAGGTATGTGTGATACTTTGATATTTTTATATAAACACTGTGATATTTAAATGAAAATGACATGTTTGTTTTATCTTATATACTTATTATATCTTCATGATAAGATCATATAAGCTCCTTTCTTCAAACTCTGAAAAACATGTTTCATTATTGTCATCTCTCATCCCTCAGCTTTGCAACAGTACACCAATAGCTTCTTGCTAACTATCACTTAGCTCATTCCCCCCACCCCTTCCCATTCCCTCTGGCTTTTGGTATTGACTGTTCTAGTCTCAACTTCCATGAAATCAAGGCCTTTAGGGTCTACATATGAATAAGATCATCTTTCTCTACCTGGCATATTTCACTTACTATAATCATCTCCTCTTCCATCCATGTTAACAGAAATGATAGAATTTCATTGTTTTTTGGAGGGAGAGGTTGGTTTGCATTTTTTAATTTAGTCCTTATTGTGCTAATATTGGGATTGAACTCAGAGCTTGGATGATGTCCTTTAGATTTTTCACTAAAAGCTGGCCCTTTACTACTTGAGAAACACCTCCATTTTTTTTTATTTCTTTCTGGTTAATTGGAGGTAAAAGTCTCCTCGACTTTCCTGCCTGAACTGGCCTTGAATCACGATCCTCAAATCTTAGCCTCCTGAATAAAGATTACAAACATGAGCCATTCATGTCCAACAGAATACACACACACACACACACACACACACACACACACACACACTATATGTCTGGGTGTGTATAAGTACACATATACTATATGTTCTTTATCTACTCATCAGTTTAGTTATCACTTAGGCTTTTTACATTTCTTGACTACCATGATTAGTGCTAAATAAACAGAGAGGTACATACAGATTTCACCTTCTTTAGATACTTACCCAGGTATGTATGGTAGTTTTAGCCCTAATTTTTTACAAGAATTATACTGTTTATATAATGGCTGTATCTTCCTGTCAACAGTGTAATTATCTATAACTTCTTTTTTTTATTATGAGAATACCGTACAGAGGAGTTACAATTGCATGGGCAAGATGAGTACATTTCTTATCAAGCATTGTTGCCTCCACGTTGTTTCCCCTTCCCATCCCTTCCCATACTCCTCCCCTCCCCCCACCAAAGTTGTTAAGTTCGTTTTTCGACCTAAGGACTTGTACATCTCATTGTTGCAATGGGTCCACCTGTATCCCTATTTAAATGATTTGTTTTTCCCCTTCCCCTCCACAAATTATACCAACATCAAATACAGTGAAAGTATGGGTTATACTGTGGGGGAGGGACATACAAATCAACATAGAAATCATCTTATAAATATGATAGAAACAATTGCATGAAAGGAAAAAAAACAAAAAAACATTTGAATACTTACCTTGGGGTTCATTCCCCTAACATCAACTTATCTGACCTTTTCTGCTTGACTCGGACATATACTAGTTATTGCAAATAAGGGAAACCATGGGACCTATGTTTCTTTGGGCCTGGCTTACTTCACTTAATATAATTTTTTCCAAGTCTTTCCATTTCCTAACAAATGGGGCAATGCCATTCTTCCTGATGGAGGCATAGAATTCCATTGTGTATATATACCACATTTTCTTGATCCATTCATCTAGTGAGGGGCATCTGGGTTGGTTCCATATCTTAGCTATGGTAAATAATGTTGCAATAAACATAGTTGTGCTGGCAGGAGGAATATCAATAACAAATTTCAAACCCTACTACAAAGCCATAGTAATCAAAACAGCTTGGTACTGGCACAAGAACAGACCTCAGGACCAATGGAATAGAATTGAAAACCCAGAAATGAACTTAAAGACCTATAGCTATCTAATCTTCGATAAGGGAGCTAAAAAAATAGAATGGAAGAAAGAGAGCCTCTTCAGTAAATGGTGCTGGCAAATTGGTTAACTACTTATAGAAAACTAAAGCTCGATCCTTATATCACCTTGCACCAGAATCAACTCCAAATGGATCAAAGACCTTGGAGTCAAAGCAGATACTCTGAAAACATTACAGGATGGAATAGGAGAAACCCTAGGTCTCCTTGGCATGGGCCAAAATTTTCTTAATAGAGACCCAGAAACACAAGAAATCAAAGAAAGGTTGGATAAATGGGATTGCATGAAGTTGCAGAGCTTCTGCATGGCAAAGGACATAGCTAGCAAGATCAAGTCCACAGATTGGGAGAAGATCTTCACTAGCCATACAACAGACAAGGGTCTCATATCTAAAATATACCTGGAGCTTAAAAAATTAAATCCTCCAACAACAAATCTTCAAAGAAACAACTGCCCAATAAATAAGTGGGCTAAAGACTTAAAGAGAAACTTCCCTGAAGAGGAAAGATGGATGGCCAATAGACACATGAAGGAATGCTCAACCTCTCTAGCCATAAAAGAAATGCAAATCAAAACAACATTGAGATACCACCTCACCCCAGTTAGAATGGCTAAAATCAAGAACTCTAATAACAACAGATGCTGGAGGGGATGTGGACAGAAGGGAACCTTACTGCATTGTTGGTGGGAGTGTAAAGTTGTTCAATCACTTTGGAAAGCAGTATGGAGGTTCCTCAAAAGACTCCACATAGAGCTCCACTATGACCCAGCAATCCACTTTTGGGCATTTACCCAAATGATCACAAACAAGACCACACTAAAGCTCTATAACTTATATAACTGTAAATTCTTTTTTTGTTTTTTTTTGGGGTCCGGTCATGGGGCCTGAACTCTGGGCCTGGGCACTGTCCCTCAGCTCTTCAGCTCAAGGCTAGCGCTCTACCACTTGAGCCACAGTCCCACTTCCAGCTTTTTTCTTTTTGCTTATGTGGTGCTGAGGAATCGAACCCAGGGCCTTGAGTGTGCAAGGCAAGCGCTCTACCACTGAGCCACCTTCCTAGCCCAACTGTAAATTCTTTACTATTTCAATTCTGAATTCATCAGTGCTAAACATGACCTTAATTTGTCTTTGAAGTGGAGTTTTCTTACAGCATTAGCTATTGCTTCAAATGGCATCTTATTTTCCACAGTTGTATTTGTTTTTTTATTTACTCTTCCAATGCTTGTACGAGGGGGTTACAACCTAGCATGTCCATGTTTGTGTCTAGCCACTCCTTTGATCATGAGCACCCCACTTTACCTAGAGTTATGTCTCATTTTCCACTTTTTTTTTCACATACATGCATTGAAGGTTATAACTCTTTGTCCCCATTTCCTTTTGCATTCATCCACTCCCCTCCTGCTAGGCCCATCCTATTCAAACTGTTTCAGCTTCCTGGTATTCATTTTGTGAAATGGTCTGTTAATTGAGTTAATAGAGTTTTACTCCTGCCTGTATTATACTTCAGTTGACTTGATCATATGTATGAGCACATGTTCCTGAGTATATTTACATGGAAAGTTATATTTTGGGGTCAAAGACCCACATATCATATGCCTATTTTAATATTTCTATTGACTTTTTTACCTTAATCAAAGTAAGATTTGATTTAGAGACAGGAAATTTTTCATTGTCTTTTGCTTTGATCTGATTTTGGTAATGCATCAGGAACCATGAGAAAGAGAGATAAGAAATTTTCATTCTCCCTCTGTAAAGTTTTCTCTTCTGTCAATAGTTTGGATCTGCTAGAGAGGGAGAGATAAACTGTCCTCAAGTAGATTGTCCAGCCAGAGGGTTGCATTTAGCAGCTGTTTCTGAAAAGTTGGACCCTGGAAAAGGTGAGCTGTTAGGGAAACTGTAAGAAAAACAAGCAAATTTCTCAGTGTCAAGCAACAGGGAAATGAGATCTTGCTCTCCATTTTTTGTTGAATATTTACTATTACAACCCAATTTTTGTTCTTTCTACCTGTGGGAGAATAATTATTCAATGAGGTCCTGGAAGAAACAAAGGGCAAGGGTTTATTCCAGAAGCCTTGAACAAGAATTGGGTTTGAAAGCTTTCTTCCATTTGAAGAAAAAGTGCTAAGGATAGTTGCTGTGGTCCAGCCACAGCATGAACAAGGGCTCCCGAGGGGCAAGGGGATTGATGAAGGAGGTGGAGAGAAGGCTGATGGCACAACTCTGTTTATTCCAGCAAAAGCCTCAGCTATATACACTTTATTTGTCAAATGCTTGTATCACATTGTTCTAGAACCCACTGTGCCAACAAGCGTAGAGAGTATGCATCCTACCTCATTCTATTTCAAACAATCTTTGTCTACAATTCTCCCTCAGATAAGCCCCCAAGCCCAGAAGCCAAGAGAAACACTTCCTCGAACAAAAGGGCAAGTACTTCCAGCCCGGAGGGTTGGAGTCATTGCTCACACGTTGCCAGCTCCTGGCATCTTAGGGTCTGCAACAGATAGTCATTGGTTTTGAAGTCTATGGTTGGGAAGTGAGAAATGGAGGCCATATATGGAGGTTTGTGCACACGTAGAACAAAAATACTTAAAAAGCATTTGACTCTGAGTAGTGACTGTGTATTAATCACAGAAGGGTGCCATGCATTAACCCCACAGACTGCCCTTGTCTCTGCTAGTACAGGTAACACAGCTATGTCCTTAGCTAATGTGCACTCCACCCTCGTCCCATGGGGGAGGGATTGTAGGATGATCGTACTTCACTCAGATCACTTTATACCAAGTGTAAACCATCTTTATCGAGATGGGGTCTTGCTGATTTTTTTTGCATGGGGGTAAAGGGACCTTGAACTGTGATCCTCTTGCTCTCAAAGTTCCAAATAACCTGGACTGATCAATGGTTTAAAATAGTAATTACTCTAGTCTGTTCAAGACGATGTTTTTGGCATGAAAAGAGAAATACTCCTGGAACAGACACTGCAGTTCTGCTCAACTAACCATCTTTAATCTCTGCATCAAAATATTGTTGAGGTTAAAGATCCAGAGCATCTGGCTTTAGAATACCCTGGAGAGCACATGGGCTTTCTCAACACAGTCACTGTGCCCCTCCTGGGACCCACACTATCCCTTTTCCAAACCAGATGCACACAGGAATAAATAGCACAAGCTCCTGTGGGCCTGTTTCTCAGTGCTTCCCAGCTGTGACACAGTGGTGTCCAGTCTACTCTGCAGTGTAAAGTGCAAAATTCTTACACTAGAAGTAGTCTTTGTGCTGCCACGTAATAGTTATGGGCTCTTCATTCTTAGCCATAAAGGAAAAGGAAATCAAAACGTGGCTAAAATCCCATTGGGCCCAAGTCAAAATGGCAGCCATCAAGAAAATTAATAATAATAAATGCTGGGGAGGTTGTGGAGAAAAGGAATCTTCATACATTGTTGATGAAAATATAAATTAATGCAACAAAAAATTAAAAAAATAAAATAGAATTACCATTTGATCTAGCTGGGCGTATATCAGAATTAATCAGGATACCTGCACATACATGCTTAAAGAAATATGGCACAAGAGCCAGCTATGGAATCAGCTTTGGTGTCCACCAACTGAAAAATGAATAAAGAAAATGTGAGATATACACCTACATCTATACTTGCCCCTTCACATACACATACATATACATGTGTATGTATATATAAATATGTTATATATTGTTTGTATATATATATATATGCATAGATATAGATATAGATACATGGATATAGATATATACCTAGCTATATATATATATATATATATGCATATATACATGGGTGTATAGATATGTATATATACAAACACAAGCACAATGGAGTATTATTCAGTAATAAAAATGAAATTGTAGCTGGTTACCTGTGGCTCATGCCTGTAATCCTAACTAATCAGGGTGTTTAAACCTGAGCATCAAGGTTTGACCAGCTTGAGAAGGAAAGGAACCACCACTTCCATTTAACTAGAAAAAAGCCAGGCTAGAGGGATGACAAGAGGGATGCCACAAGTAGGACAAGTAATTCCTATAAATCTGCATATTTACTATAAAACTTAGAAAGGAACACCTCTAAATCTTAACCTTTTTATGTGCTTCAGATGCATTCTGTTCATCTGAAAAATTGTTTCAAGTGGCCAAATTATCCATTACAGCTGAGATTTCCAAGTTGACCTGCCAGAAATTAGGGGAAAATATTTTCCAATGCAGCCAAACCTCATATCATAAAAAACATTCCCCATAAGAAATCTCTTACATTTATCATATGACTTACTGTGACATAACATGATTGCATATAATTACATTTTCTCTTATTTATTTGATTCTGTCACAATAAATCATATTAAAATGATTATTTTCAGAATGTAAAGCCAACTGAAGTTTTTGTGGTAGGAACCAATCATTATTTTTTTTCCTTTTTATTGGTGCATGTTAATGGCACAAAGACAGGTTCATTGTGCTATTTCCGTATGTGCATTCAATGTACTTTGATCAAATTCACCATTCTATTACTCTTAATTTCCTGTAACCCCTTTTTAAAACAACTTTAATATATTTTGTTATTCTATTTCCATGTGTCATGAAATACTTTGGTCATATTCATTCCTGACTTCACCCTCGTCTTTCACCCACTGAAGTGGTCCCCACATTCTCTATTTGTGTCATTTTGGGGGGGGGGATTGGTCATGAACTCTGCCTGGCCACTGTCCCCAAGCTCTTCAACTCAAGGTGAGCACTTTGCCACTTGAGCCACAGTGCCACTTCCAGTTTTCTGGTGGTTAATTGGAGATAAAAGTCTCATATACTTTCTTGCCCCATGAACCATGATCGAACCATGATCCTGAACCATGATCCTTGAACCGTGATCCTGAGTAGCTAGGATTATAGGCATGAGCCACTAGTGCCCAGCTTCGTTTATTTTTTTAAGATCTGGATTCCACATATGAGAAAGAACATGTAGTATTTGTCTTTCTCAGTCTGGGTTGATTTCCAGTTCCATTCATTTTCCTGTAAATTATACAAATTCATTCTTTCAGTGTGTGTGTCTACATACTGGAGCTTGAACTCAAGGCCTGGCCACCTGTTCCTTAGCATTTTTAGTCAAGGCTGGCACTCTACCACTCAAGCCATATATCCATTTCCTGGGCTTTGATG
Source organism: Dipodomys spectabilis (assembly GCF_019054845.1). Taxonomy (NCBI): domain Eukaryota; kingdom Metazoa; phylum Chordata; class Mammalia; order Rodentia; family Heteromyidae; genus Dipodomys; species Dipodomys spectabilis. The sequence goes on from NW_024870779.1 coordinate 4,189,274, forward strand.
GTTAAAGAGTCTCATGAACTTCCCTGTTCCTGCTGGCTTCAAACCATGATTGTCAGATTTGGGGCTCCTGAATAACTAAGATTACAGGTGTGAGCCACCAGTGTGCTGCTAATCTAACATGATGGCCCAGACTCTCTCAGGCCTTGTGTCAATCACCAGGGACAACTAATGGGCATGTCTATACAAGTTCAGGCTTATAAATACACACGTGCATACATATAAGTTGTATCATTATGATTATTACCAAGATTTAAAATTTAAAAATTATTATTCAATGGGGGCTGGGAAGTTGGTTCAGTGGTAGAGTGCTTGCCTTGCATGCATGAGGCCATGGGTTTGATTCCTCAGCCCCACATAAACAGAAAAAAGCCAGAAATGGTGCTGTGGCTCAAATGGAAGGGCATCAGCAATGAGTTGAAGAGCTGAGGGACAGTGCCCAGGTCCAGAGTTCAGCCCCCAGGACTGACAAAAAAAATTATTATTCAAGACAGTATGATTATCATTATTCTACCTGTCAATTATGTAGCAAAATAATGCTGGTGGTACCATTTTATAAAAAGCACTCTGAACTTGCATAATCAATCCAAGAAATATAGAAAATCAAGATCCGTTTTGGCAACCATTTTGGTACATCAAGCTAGGTGCAGCTACAGAAATAAATAAGCCCCATTCTCAGTGAAGTACAAGGACAAATTTTATTATCTTTCCATGTTCACTATGAATTGAAATGGAAGCTATTTTTATCATTGGTCACTTGAGGATCTGCTGAATAACGGAGCAGCCATAAACTCAGAGAGGAAAAAGAAAGTTCCTTTCGGGCAATAGTGGGGTTTGAACTCAGGACCTTGCACCTACTTGGCTAATGTTCTACTACTTGAGCCACACCTGCAGCTGGTTACTTTTGAAATAAGTTCTCAGTTCCCTTCTGGGCTCTGAATTGCGCCACTGCCTGTTATTGACAGCATCACAGGTATGAGCTACAGCTTCCAGCTTCCTTCCCTGTGCTGATGTGAGCCTTCTCCATCCACATTTCAACGCTCTGGTTTGGGACACAAACAAGGAAATTTTCCCACTGGTTACATCTCTCTTATTTCTCTCTTTCCCTGACAATATTCCTAACATATAGTATTTCATTTAATAGGCATATAATCACTTGAGCCTTTTTTGGTTAAGGTTTTATGATGTCTTTTTTTTTTTTCATCAAAATGGCTAGAAATGAAAAGACAGACTCAGCCAGTTTTTGTGTCAAAAGTGTCTCTAGGGCTAGGAAGGTAGCTCAGTAGTAGAGTGCTTACCTTGCATGCATGAGACCCTGGCTTCAATTCCTCAGCACCACATATGCAGAAAAAAAAGCTGGAAGTGGCTCTGTGGCTCAAGTGGTAGAGAGCTCGCCTTGAGCTGAAGAGCTGAGGGACAGCATCCAGGCCCAGAATTCAGACCCCAGGACTGACAAAAAACAAAAGTGTCTCTCTCATAGACAGTACATACTTGTCTCTGTTTCCTGTTTTTAACCTTCCAAATCCAAATATATTGCTATTCATTTTTTTTAATTGTGAAAATACTGTACAGAGGGGTTACAATTACATGGGCAAGATAATGAGTGCATTTCTTATCAAGCATTGTAGCCTCCTCCTTTGTTTTCCCCTTCCCATCCCATCCTCCCCCCATCCCTCCACCCAACCCTCCTTCCCCCCCCTACCAAAGTTGTAAAGTTCATTTTCGACATAATGACTTGTACATCTCATTGTTGCAATGGGTCCACCTGTATCCCTATTTAAACGATTTGTTTTTTCCCTTCCCCTCCACAGATTATACCAACATCAAATACCGTGAAAGCAGGGCTTATACCTTGGGGGAGGAACATATAAATCATTTTTTATTTGTACCCTTCTTTCTATTCCTTTAATCCTAACTTTCTACCTTCCTCTAAATTATTTCGATTTTTAGCATTCCATTTTAAGTTCTTTATGAACTTTAAAATTCATCTGTTTTACTATTATGGTAGCTGCAGGAATTAAAATGTGGGCATCCTTAAATTTTTACAATCCACATAGAGTTAATCATGCAAGACTTCCCCAGCAATCTTTCCATTATTGTTTTCACATATATGTATATGTAAATGTGTTGTATATATATATTTATTTATTTATTATACTCACATACATTATACACTACAAAATTTAATATTCTACTTTGTGCTTTAAATAAGTGTATCTTATAAACGAAGAAAGAAGAAATCCTTTTATCTTTATCATTTCCTGTTCTGTTCAATTCTAGCTATAGTTTTAAGTTTCTAACCAGCACCATTATTCTTCAGGCCTGAGAACAGTCTTTGACATTCCTTGAACTGTCTCTTGTGAGTAATTGTCTCGGTTCTATTATAACCCTGAAACTCACTTAATTTTGCCCTCATTTCTTTCAAAGGCGTTTTTGGTAGATATAAAATAGTGGACCAACCAAGTTCTTTTTGTTATTTCAATATGCTGCTTCAAACATCCATTGTTTCTGGTAACAGCAATATACCAAAGCCAGCAGCAGGTGAATGCACTAATTTGTTACTGGTATAACAAAATGTGTATACTTCCTCAAGCCTTCAAAGTATTTTTCTATACCTCTGGATTCCAATAGTTTTCCTATGGTATTCCTACATGTGGATTTGTTTGATTGTTTGCATGCTTTTGAGATGGGATCTCACTGTGTTAACCAGGCTGAAGTGAAAATCATGGGCTCAAGTGAACCTCCCACCTCAGCCTCCCAAATAGCTGAGACTACATACATGAATCATTGTGCCTATCTTATTTGCACACACACACACACACACACACACACATTATATATATATATATATATATATATATATATATATATATATATATATATTCCTTGAAATTATCCTTGGAACTTGCCAGATCTTTTAACTTTAGAGAGAATTTTAAACATGATGTGCTCAAATATTAGTATCTGACTCTTTCTATTTCTCCTCTTTTTCTCCCTCTCTCTCCCTCTCTCTACACTGGGTGGAAACAATCATTTCCATTTCACTCCTGAGATTTCTCATCTGTTTACTCAAGATGACATATTTTTCTTGCACTTCATGAAAATATTTAGAGTAGCTTTAAAAGCATTTGTCTGTTAAATGAAATGGCTGAGTCATTTTGAGCCTTTCATGAATCTACAATTGATTTCTAACTTATAAATGAGCACTGGTAATTATAGTTATTTTTCACTGTTGTTTTTGTTTACATATAAAGTTTAGCCAGATGTGGCCAGACTTCATGGATATTGATCTTGCTACGAGCATATCATTTTGTTATCATGCTGGGGTTTGTTCATCTGCATGTGTTCATTTTATTGTTTAAACCCATTTTACAGAGTTGAGTTGCAGTGCTGACTAATCAAGAGTGAAAAAAGTCTAAGAAATACTCTAGCTACATCCTTTTGACTAAGACTCAATCACATCCTTGACCCAGTCTAATCGTGAAAAAGTTGCTTGCCCCAGTCTACCTCTCATCATTTGTAAAATCATTCGCTAAATGTTTATGGAGAATGCCCATTGGGAGACTGGGTAGGTGCCTCAGTGGGGAGCCTTTTACCCAGCACAGGAGAAGCCTTGGGTTCCATCTTCACCACTGGGAAAGAGAGAGAAAAAAGTAGCGAGAGAAGGAAGGAAGGGAGGAAGGGAGGGAGGAAGGGAGGGAGGGAGGGAAAGAGAAAGGGAGAGAAGGAAGAAGGGAGGGAGGGAGGAAGGGAAGGCAGGTCGCCATTATGGAAACTGCTGCTGAAGACACTGTCTGTTGTATTCTTCAATAACAAAATCAGAGATCTCAACATTTTCTTTCCATTGCTCCCTAGGGAGTTACTGTGAGAGTCTACTTCAGCAAAAAGGTTGTCGTCAACTAGACACTGTTTGCCTTGCCAGGAGTCATAATACATACACCACCAAAGTTGGATCTAAAGGTAAGTATTTGAGTCCAGCTTCAAAAGTCTCAATCTAAACATTCCCTATTTATCTTCAGGCCTCAGTGTTACCACAGGCGGTTTGGCAGGCCAAGGGGATGGTCTGGGAATAGAACTAAATTTTGCAACTAATATGTGGAAAGTCTTACCTTTGCAATAAATGTAGACTTCCAAATGATCATCAGACAATGAAATTCCAGTACTACGAGAAATGGAGAATACAACAAAAACTGATTTATAAACTTTTGCTGGAAGCTGGAAACCAAATGTTAAAGTTGAATAAATCATAGAGAATGAGGTAATGAAGTTTCTTGTCCAGCAAGTAAAAAATTAATAAAGCTACTCTTATGAAAAAAAATCTTTAAAAAATTAAGAATTCATCAAGTGGAAAATATACATAGAATGGGCCACTTTATAAACTAGTAAGACATACCACCAAGTAAGCTTGGTAGTCAGTATGGAAAGGTTTCAACTAAATTCACAATGAGAGGCAGTAGGCATTGGAAGAAGAGGATATGAACTTGAATGTGGGCTCTGTCACTTATTGGTATGGGGCCAGGAGCAAATTATTTAGTCTCATTTAGCCCAATGTTTTCATCTGGCAATTGGATTGCATAGTACTCCTACCTGAGAGAGTCACAGTGCTGTTTAAATAATATAATGTATGAAAATTGGATAGCCTAGTAGGTGGACTATGGTGTGAACTTAATAAGTAGTATTATGTAGTCGCTGTAAAAGATCACCATGAAATTACAGGGTATTTATGGCATGTGTGTGTGTGTGTCCAAAATGTTTTCCCTTTGGTACCTAAGCCATAAGAAATATTGCATCTATACTTCAAGTTACTATGAAAGTAAGCAAAACCCACTCATAAAACATGAGCCCTTAGAACAGAATATTTCAGCAAGACTTCTGGAGAAAATATTTGAAATGTAAAACAAGAGGAAAATATAACCCTGGAGACATGACAGGTATCTATTTATGACATTCATAATATATGGTTATTTTATAAATGTGGTTCTATAATACTACCTACATGTATAGTTCAGTTACTCACATAATTTAAAATATTTCTTTAGCTGGGATGTAGTTCAGTGGCAAAGTGCTTGCCTAGCTGGTACAATGCTCTAGGTTCAATCACCACTACCACAAATTAATTAATTAATTGATATAAAATATTTTTTTAAAACTAGAAATCATGATGCTGAGTGCCAGTGGCTCACACCTATAATCCTAGTTACTCTTGAGGCTGAGATCTGAGTATCATAGTTCAAAGCCAACCTGAGCTGGAAAAGTCTGTGCAATTCTTATCTCCAATTAACCATCAAAAAGCTGCAAGTGAAGGTGTGGAACAAATGGCAGAGTACCAGCCTTGAGTGAAAAAGCTAAGAAACAGTATTTAGACTCAAGCCCCGGTACTGGCACAAAGTGCTACCACAGTCTCATTTTGTTACCATATCCTGTGTCCACATTCTCTCAGGTTCTGTCTCATCCACTGCTCTTCACACTTTCTCTTCCTCCTCCACATCAGGGCTCTCTTCCTGTGTCACTTCTGACTGTTTTCTCCAACTATCACCTTGCTATTCATTATTCCCAAGAGCTTTCCTCCTATCCCCAAGAGGTCCTGAGCCCACCAGGCTCTTCCTACCACACCCTCCAGTAGAATTTATTCTGCACTGGTATTAGCTTTTTACAAGCCCTGGGTCTGTTAAGAGTCCCTTGTATCTTCCTTGTAAAGCTGTGACTTCAGTGATGCTTACATCGTATTTTTAACAATTGTGCTTGAAATGAAGGAATATTTAAAAGAACAAAAAGAATGGAGGGAAGAGAGACAAAAAAGAGAAAAAGATCACTTCCATTTTGTTGCTTTTTTGTTTTTTGGTGCCAGCCCTAGGGCTCGAACTCAGGGTCTGGGAACTGTCTCTAAGCTTCTTTGCCTAAGGCTGAGCAATAGCTCAGCCAGCCTGAGCACAGTTCCACTTCCTTTCTGAGTAGTTAATGGAGATAAGAGTCTCCAGCAGTCTCAGCCTGCCTAGGCTGGCTTTGAACCATGATCTTCAGGTCTGAGCCTTCTGAGTAGCTAGGATTATAGTGAGCCACCAGCACCCAGCCTATTTTATTTCTTGATTAGAGTTCATTGATGGAATGTCTTTTCTCAAAATTCACTCATCTGGAGCATAGTATTGACCTCACTTGTAAGGAATTCCTGATACATTTATTTATACTCCTTTTGTTTATATTCCCATTGATGTGAAACTAAACTGTAAGAAAATACACTGCCTGTCACAAGAAAAATTGGTATCTATTTTCCCCTTTTAAAATAATTTAACAAAAGAGCAGACACTTGAAAGTGGAGGTTTCCAGTTGGGAGGATGAAAATGATTCCTTATTCTGATGACTCTATTCAGACCACAAAAAAAAAAAAAGTTGCACCATCAAGTACACCAAACTTTTTTTTTATTCCAAGCCTAAGAAAAAGAATTAAAAACCTATCTTATAATTTGATGAGATGAACCAGGTGCTAGTGGCTCACACCTGTAATCCTAGCTGCTCAGGAGGCTGAGATCTGAGGCTCACAGTTCAAAGCCATTTCAGGCAGAAAAGTCCCTGAGACTTTTATCTCCAATTCACTGCCAGAAAACCAGAAGTGACACAGTGGTTCAAAGCACTAGCCTTGAGCAAAAGAGCTCAGGAACAGCCCTGAGTTCAAGCCTCACAACCAACAAAATAAATAAATAAACCGATGAGACTATTCTTCTGAGGCTGCCATCACACACACACACACACACACACACACACACACACACACACACATTGGATGGCTTCCAGAACAGAATCTTCTCTCCCAGTCTGAGAGCTGGAAACGTAACAGCACAGCTCTTGTGTGTGGTGAAGATGGTCTTGCTGGCAATGCAGATATCTCCCTTCTCACTACATCCTAGCATAGCCTCTCCCCCTCTCTCTATCTTCCCCTTCTTAAGACACTAATCCCACCTAAATGGCTCTCACCTAAACCTGATTAGCACCAGGTACCAGTGGCTCAATCCTAGCTGCTCAAGAGGCTGAGATCTGAGGATTGTGGTTCGAAGCCAGACTGGGCAGAAAGTCCCCATGAGACTCTTTTCTCCAATTAACCACTCAAAAACCAGAAGTGATGCTGTGGCTCAAATGGTAGAGCACTTAGCCTTGAGCACAAAGAGGCTCAGGGACAGTGCCCAGTCCCTGAGTTCAAGCCTCACAACCAATAAAGATTAAATAAATAAACCCAATTACTTCCCAAATAACATCACTTTCAGCCTTAGGTCTTCAAAGCATGAGTTTTTGTTTGGTTTTGTTTGTTTGTTTTTGTCAGTAGTGGGGCTTGAACTCTGGGCCTGGGCGCTGTCCCTCAGCTCTTCAGCTCAAGGCTAGCACTCTACCACTTGAGCCATAGCGCCACTTCCGGCTTTTTCTGCTTATGTGGTGCTGAGGAATCGAACCCAGGGCCTCATGCATGCAAGGCAAGCACTCTACCACTGAGCCACCTTCCCAACCCCAATACATGAGTTTTGATGGAACACATTCTGTACATAACAAACTATCCTTCCATCCTCCTCCCCTTTATCCCTTCCTCCTTCCCTCTTCCTTTCATCCCTATCACAGGTACCAGGGTTTGAACTCAAGATGTTTCTCTTGCTTGGCTTTACATACTTGGCTAGAACCCTGCCACCTTGAGTCCTGCTTTTGTTTTTATTTTGTTCATTATTTGAAGGATGAAGTCTCACAGTCAAAATCCCAGGCTAGCTTCAAACTATAATCCTCCAGATTTCAGCCTCCTGTGTAGCTAGGATTATAGGTGTGAGCCACACCTGTGCATGGGATAATATTAGTGTTTGTTTTTATTTTTAATGTGTATGTGTGTGTGTGTGTGTGAGAGAGAGAGAGAGAGAGAGAGAGAGAGAGAGGGAGAGAGAGTGCAAGAGTATAAGAGAGTACAAGAGAGAGCGCTGGTAATGGGGCTTGAACTCAGTGCCTTTCACTTGTTAAGCTTAACTTTCTTAGTTGGATCCCTACCATTGAGCAATACCTTCACTTCTAGCTTTTTGCTGGCTGACTGGAAATAAGCGTCTTTTGCATTTATTTGCCCAAAATGATTTGAGCCATGATCCCCAAATGAATTTCTAGGTATACTGGGAGCTTGGGAGCTGCAAAGAGAGAGAGAGAGAGAGAGAGAGAGAGAGAGAGAGAGAGAAGCAAGTTTCAAAATAATTAATCAAAGTTGGTTGCTTTGTGAAATAACAAAACCAAAATAAGTGAGAAAATATAATGGAAAGAGCATTATATTCAGGAAAACTATAAATCTAAACTCTACCATTTAACTATTTTCTGCCCTTAGTTAAATCCATTTAAACCTTCCACATGAAAATGTGGATAATTGCTAGGATTAAAAAAAGAAAATGATTGTAGAACAGTTTTCCAAATGCCTGGAACATCACTACATATTATTATGATGACACAATAATAATTCAGAAATGAGAAATTCCTTGGAATCATTTTAAGAAGAAATAAGTGAGTTGTACTTACATGTATGAGTTATAAAGATTTCTCAATGACCATAACAAAAATTCTCAATAAATGGTAATGCTGCAGGATGGAAAGCCTCTTGTAATATCTACAACATTCTGGGGCTGGGAAGGTAGCTCAGTGGTAGAGCACTTGCCTTGCATGCCTGAGGCCCTGTGTTTGATTCCTCAGCACCACATAAGCAAAAAGAAAAAAGCCGGAAGTAGCGCTGTGGCTCAAGTGGTAGAGCGCTAGCCTTGAGCTGAAGAGCTGAGGGACAGCACCCAAGCCCAGAGTTCAGGCCCACGACCAGACCCCCCCCCAAAAAAATTTACCACATTCCAAATCAATGCAAAAATCAAAAAAGATGATTCAACAAATATTCTTGGAAGAATTTCCCAACTAGCTAAGAAAAAATACATTGATACATCTTAATTTTACCTTCTATAAATTTACATTAATTAACTAAAATACAAAGAATACTTGGTACTTTTGCTAAGCTACAAAAAGTCTCATAAAGGAGGAGCACTCGTGGCTCATACCTATAATCCTAGCTAAGGTCTGAAGATCAAGATTCAAAGCCAGCCCAAGCAGGAAAGTCCATGAGACTCTTATCTCCAATTAGCCACCAAAATGCTGGATGTGGAGCTGTGGTTCAAGTGGTAGAGTGCTAGCCTTGAGCAAAAAATCCAAAGTGAGACTACAAGGCCCTGAGTTTAAGACCCAGTACTGGTGCGCGCGCACACACACACACACACACACACACACACGTGCGCGCGCGCTCGCACATATACACACACAATCCCAAAGTAAAACATGGGTAAAAAGCCATGCAATGTGGAGTAAGGAAGGCCATTCAAAGTGTGGTTGTACTCATTAAAGGAAAAGAAGAATGAAATTTTAAACACTACTTATTGATGAAGATTCTGGATTGGCAACATTGGTGGTCACCTGGTAGCTCACAGCTGTAATCCTAGCTACTGGGGAGGCTGAGATCTGATGATCATGGTTCAAAGCCAGACTGGCACCAAAGCCCATGAAACTATTATCTCTAATAAATTACCAAAACATCTGGAAGTAGAGCTGTGGCTCAAGTAGTTGGGTGCTAGCCTTGAGCACAAAAGCTCAGAAGATAGTCCCCAAGCCCTGAATTCAAGCCTCAGGACTGGCACGAAAAGCAAAACAAGACCTAATTTGGCAATGTCACCAACTTGTATACTTGGGAAAGTTTCTTAATTTTTCTCTACATCAATATCCTCTGTTTTGTTTATATTGGATATACATTTCTACTTCCTTCTGTCTTTCCCTCTATACACACACACACACACACACACACACACAAACACACACACATCCTAGGTCCAGAAGTCTAATGCTCTATTTCCTAAACATCCTAACAGCTAAAGTTTTAGGTGTGATTCCAAATCTGCAAGAGCAATACATACATAAAATATGAAAGGCCCAAGTCCAGGCTATTGCACTGGGACCAGAAGAACTAGTCATTTCTAGCATCTAAGTCTTTGTTGTGGTTGGAGAACACCTTGCAGAGTATCACTGTCTCCTGGCTCTGAGGCAGTTTGTTTGGGGTTGGTGGTATCAGAAGCAGCAGCTTGCTGTCCTCCAGTGTCATCCCACTGTTTGACCTTGACCGAGGATAACATCAATGATCCCCCGGACTTCCCCTCTTTCATCCTTCCAACATACCAAAGCACCCATTCATTTCCTGGTAGTAAATCTTTTTCTGATAGCAGTGCCTGGAATGTTTTCTATTTCCTAGACTGACCCCTCTCTAATACACAGCTCTAGTTTGTTCTTTTTTACCCCTAGGAAAACAATTATTAAAAACAAAAGGGAAATCTACACAAGATTTCATAATGTAGCTATACTAAGTAAAAACTTTCAAGCATTGATTAATCAAGCATGAAACAGATGGACTTAAAACGATTAAAATGGCAACATCCATACAGTGAATTCCTAATTAAATTATATTTTAATGCTAATTCTGAATGTGTGAACTTTCACACATATATAAATATATTTAACAATATATTTATGTGTCACATTACCTGAGAAACACTTATGTATTTTTTAAATAATTTATTCAAATACATATTGCTTTTCCTGTTTAACGTCTGTCACAGATAATTTCATAGGCATATACATTTGCCTTATTCTTTTTTTTCCAGTCATGGGGCTTGAACTCTGGACCTGAGCACTGTCCCTCAGCTCGTCAGCTCAATCCTAGCGCTCTACCACTTGCATCACAACGCCACTTCAGGTTTTTTCTGTTTATGTAGTGCTTAGGAATCGAACCCAGGGCCTCATGCATGCGAGGCAAGCGCTCTACCACTGAGCCACCTTCCTAGTTCAGCCTTATTCTTTTTAATGGCGACATGAAGTTAATTTGTTTACATGTACCATAGTAGTTTTATCTTAGTTCCCTATTGATAGACATTTAGATTATTTTGCTACTTTAAAGAGTGCCAAAAGTTAAATGCTCCTTCACTATATGTGTATATATTTTACTTTACGTGTAATGCATATATATGCATGTTCATGCATATGTACATTAGAGAGAAAGCTGGAATAAAGTTCTAGAGGCCTAAAATTAAGCCAAAAACTTATGTTGACCTTTAATCATCAGAAATCTTTTAAGAGATCAGAGATTTTTACCTTACTTTCAAGCTTACAGATGAGTCCATCATCACCAGACCTCAAGAATTCACAAGTATAGTCATTATCTTTTACTCATTGCCCATGCCTAAATCTCACAGGTAACAAAATCAAGACATGATATTTATATCAATACACAGCAGAATTTGTGCTCAAAGAGAGAATCTCAGAAATTATGAGATTTATAACTTATATAGAGAGTAGCTAGCATGGCATATCTGTTCTGAATGGGGGAGAGAGAGAGAGAGAGAGAGAGAGAGAAACAGACAGAGACAGATGGAGACAGACAGAAATGGACAAACAAGACAAACTTAATAACCCTGAAAGACAAACAAATATTATTCTGGGAAAGTGATGATAATAACTCTCTAGAGTAATTCACTAATTTCTACCTTAAACATATTCCAAGCTGAGAATTCTCAGAGCACATAGAAATGTGAGAGTATTCATGGAGAATTGTCTCCTAAAGGATATCATTAAATTGTTAATCCCATCATTAAGGTAGGGGCTATTTCCTCAAACATTTATTACAATAAGCTTAGCTGTTTAAACTTTCCATTATAAATTAGTATTTTATCTCTTCTGTTTAATTCATACTTCTTATTACAAGTTGCATATTTTGGTTAAATTTCTCACTTACGACCTTTGCCAGTTTTTTGTATGCCAATTGCCAATTGACATTTAGTGTTGATTCATGGAATTTTTATAATCTTTTCTTGAGACACAAATTACAAAAAAAAAAAAAAAAACATCGCCAGGTACCTTGTGGCTCACATCCGTCATCCTAGCCTCTCAGGAGACTGAGATCTGAGGATTACAGTTCGAAGCCAGCTTGGACAGGAAAGTCCATGAGACTCTTATCTCCAATAAACCATTTAGAAAAGGCCAAAAGTGGTGCTATGGCTCCAGTGGCAGATAGCCATGAATAAATCTAAGGGACAGTATCCAGGCCTTTGTTCAAGTTCTAGGACTGAAAAAAAAAAAAAAATTCTGCATCCTTTATTCAGGAATGCAATCCCAGCAAGGAAGTGTGGAAAAATGGAATGTTGATACAAAGAGAGATTTTCAAGTTATAACTATGAAATACCAACACATTTTCTCTAGGAAGCCTCATGGGTAAACCCTGGAAAGCAAGACAGAAGCACTTTGTCTCAGCTCTTGAATTCCATTGGTCAGGAGTCACCTTGCTTAGTGTGAACCCTCCCATATTTCCTGGTACTTGCGTGTGCCTGAGTTTTTTTTTGTATGACTCCTGTAGACCACCAAACATCAGATCAGAAAAACAGAGAATCACAGAATGTGGCAGGAATAAGACTATGTTAGGATTTATGTACTCAAAGCTAGTCATAGCCAGTCCACAACTAGTGTCATAGCCTAGGGCAGACTCTGAAATAAGGCTGAGAGATTACAAAATTGTGGGCAAGAAGTGTCATACTGAACCTAACTTGGATACACAAAATATAACTTTCAGGTCTCTTAAGATTCAGTAAAACATTGAGGCACCTATAAAGTAGAAATTTTGATGTCTTTTCCTTACATATTTCTCTTTTGCTTTAGGGCTTAAATTAGAGTAGGAAAAATACTCCAATAACTTCTCTGAAATTACACTACTGATGTTCTATCTTAATTTATTCAAGCTACTATACTAAAATACCATATGGTTCATAAATGGACAAAAATTAATTCCTCATAGTTCTGGAGGTTGGAAAATCCATGAACAAGGTATGAGGAGATTCATGTCTGGTAAGCGCTACTCCTAACTGTAATGGTCAGTCTTTATTGTCAGCATGGTTAAATTAAGATCTGCCTAGTAGATGATGAATGCACACTGAGGGTGTGGCTCGAGAGCATTTCTAGAGATTAGATCATCCAGGTTCTGTTCTAATGATGGTTCAATAATTGATAAATTCAAAATTTAAGCAGACTATTAGGAGGCACTGGAACTGCGGGGAAAAGTGAAGCCTCATTGGAGTAAGTAGATCACTGAGCGTGTGTCCTTGAAGTCCCTTCCTGCTGCTGATCTGCTCTGCTTCCTGTCTGCCACAATATTAGCTGCTTCAACATGCATCCATGAACCACAATAAATCCTTCCGAAAATCCCCAACACTCATTTGCTTTGGCTATTTTTTGGGATAGAGTTTTGGAAAAACTCAAAAAATAATTAAAACAAAATGACAAAATAAAGAAATAGATTTCTTTACAAGTAGGTACTTTTGTTATTGTTGTTGTTATTGTCAAGTATGGGCTTTTTTTATCTGATTGTTTATATGATGGTGAGAAGAACTTGGTGTATGATTAAATATAAGCATTTTTTCATTGAAGTATATATATTTATTTATTCATTTTTTTGTCAGTTGTGGGGCTTGAACTCTGGGCCTTGGTGTTGTCCCTCAGCTCTTCAGCTCTACCACTTGAGCCACAGTGCCACTTTCAGTTTTCTGGTGATTTATTGTCGATGAGAGTCTTTCTCGGAGTTTCCTGCCCGGGCTGGCTTTAAATCATGATCCTCAGATCTCAGCCTCCTGAGTAGCTAGGATTATAGGTGTGAGCCACCAGCACCCAGCTTGCATTATAATTAATATCTAACTCATGTAAAAATAGAAGTCTGTCATTTCTTCTAATGGGGGCTGTTCATTTTTTAATGCCTTCTTGATGCCGCCAGTCTTTGACTGGTCAATTTCCCATTTTTCAGTAGACAAACACACACCCAAGTCCTTTCTTTATCAGGTGCTCAGACTCAAAGCCCTATTACATACAATCCCTTATTGCCCCAGGACCAGATACTGGACAATTGGAGATGATCCCTGTGCCAGAGAGCCAATGGAAATCATTCAAGTTAGTCAATCCAGTCAGCCCCAGGAACCTGGCTAATTCTATCCAGCTTACCCCACAAGCACCCCACAGCTCCAACTTCCTTTACCTGAGTACCTATTTCACATACATCTCAAATCTTACTAGATGGCCCATTTTTTTTCTCAAAAACCAAGTCTTCATTGTGTCATCTTCTTTAACCTGAAAAGGACAGATGGTATATTTTGTTCATATGCCTTTTAATTCCTGAAACAAATGTTTCATTCTAATAGTAGAAATAGCAAGGCTATGTAGCTGCAAACACAGTCTGTCATCCTTCCAGGAAAAAGCACCTTTACTCTCAAGTTCTTTGGCAAATGCCCACAAGGTGACCCAGGGCATATCTGACAGCACACTGTTGCTCCTCCCACTTTCCCTGGAACTTTCCGTTTGTCCACACCCTGTCTACTGTTCTGAAAAAGAACTGTTAGCAATAAACATTCTTTCAAAGCAACATCCTATAATAAAATGTGTTAGGTCATTTCTGCCTCTGGACACTGTCCATACATAAAACATGGAATGACAGCCTGCAAATCCCCAAGTAGGACTGGCAGCCTATGCATCTCATCACATGATGATGAAGTATAAACCCTTCTCCAGGACCAAGAAGATGAAATAAGGAGCCAAAGTGTGCAAAAAGCAGATAGGGCATTCCCCCAAAACTTTAAGGAAGACATCCTCCTCACTATCCCCTCCTATTTAACTCCCCAGGGAAAACAGCTGACCATTGCTTTATAGATATTCTCCCTCCCCAAGTCCCCAACATCCTACTGGGAATTCCTTCAGCACGATATAAATATTACAAAACACAATGGCTTTTGACTTGTCATTGTTTTGTTTTATTTGTGTGCATGTGTAGGGACTGGGTCTTGAACGCAGGGCCTGAATGCTGTCCTTGAGCTTTTGCTCACAAGACTAGTGCTCTACTTCTTGAGCCATATTTCCACTTCTGGCTTTTGGGTGCTTAATTGGAGACAATAGTCTCAGGGACTTTCCTGCCCAGACTGACTTTGAATTGCAATCCTCAGATTTCAGCCTCCTGAATAGCTAGGGTTATAGGTGTGAGCCACCCGGGCATATAGCCCTGTCATTGTTTATATTATTTTTAAAAAAATTGGATTCAAGTTTGGGCAGGGAAAAGCAAAATTTCACCCAGAAGTAATAGAATGAAAATAGTCATAGGTAACTTTGAAATGAAAATCTTAAGAACTAAATACTTGACGTTTTAAACTCTTCTGCCTCCCTAGAAAGTAGGAGTAGCTTAAATGGTTTCACTAAAGAAACTTTATAGCATTCTCTTGGCATTGTTTTCCTTCATGTAAACATAAAGTCAGCTAAGGATCACAACAATATTCCTATAAACAGCAGTGGGTTTAAAATGGCAATGCTAATGCCAGAAATAGAAGTCTTCTCAGATTGTTATCACTGTTTTTACCATGCCTTCTCTATCCACATAAACATCTGTACATATCACGCTACACCTTTGGCACTTTTCTTTTTGGTAGTTTAATAGAGATAAAAGTCTCATCGACTTTCTGTCCAGGCTGGCTTTGACCCATGATCCTCAGATTTCAGGCTTCTGAATAAACTCCTGTAAAACTTCCTTCAGTTCAGTAATACTAATCACAACAAACTAGCTCAAGTTGACAATTCCTTAGGTTTTTGAGGTATGTTCTTTTGTGTTATTAATAGAGTATTTGCCATGGCATCTCTTTCTATAACTTTGTAATAAAAGACCAAAAAAAAGTTAAGAAGAGTAAATTAACTCGAATGTAGACATCATTTTCTCTGCAATTCAGAGAAAACATTTGTTTTAGAACATTTCTAGGCAAGCACTGATGGCTGACATTTGTCATCCTATCTATTCAGGCAATTGAGATCAGGAAATTAAGATCTGAAGATGGAGGTTTGAAGCCATCCCGGGCATATAAATCGGAGAGATTCTTATATCTAATTAATCATCAAAAAGCAAGGCAGAAATGAGTAATGATGGAAGAGACTAATAACAACTAAAAAAGATGAGTATCTGAAAACATAGCATTAATCAAGAAGCTGACTACAAAAATGAGAGATAAAAGTATCATATCGTTTCAATTTGACAGTTTAAGAACAACTAACTGGTCAGGCACTAGTAGTCCACATCTGTAATCCTAGCTATTCAGGAAGCTGAGATCTGAGGATCATGGGTCAAAGCCGGCCTGGGCAAAAAGTCCGTGAGACTTTTATCTCCACAAAACTACCAAAAAAAAAAAAGCCAAAGGCATAGCCATAATTCAACTGGTAGAGCATCAGCCTTGAGCAGAAAAAGCCAAGCAAGAGTTCAAAGCCCTGAGTTCCAGAACCAGTACCACCACAAAAAAGAAAAAAGGGAATCAATTGTTGTCCAGACTTTGGGCCACAGCTGTGGGAATTGGTAACAAACACAATATGCCATGGGACAGGCAGAAAGCTGTTGAAAGAGCCATTCCAGTGCTTTTTTGAAATTATTTTGCAGTAAAATTGGTTAACTACATGTAGAAAACTAAAGCTAGATCCTTATATATCACCCTGCACCAGAATCAACTCCAAATGGATCAAAGACCTTGAACTCAAAGCAGACACTCTGAAAACATTACAGGATGGAATAGGAGAAACCCTAGGTCTCCTTGGCTCAGGCCGAAATTTTCTGAATAGAGACCTGGAAACACAACAAATCAAAGAAAGGTTGGACAAATGGGATTGCAAAAAGTTGCAGAACTTCTGCAGGGCAAATGACATAGCTAGCAAGATCAATAGAAAGCCCACGGATTGGGAGAAGATCTTTACTAGCCATACAACGGACAAGGGTCTCATATCTAAAATATACTTGGAACTCAAAAAATTAAACCCCCCAACAACAAATCCTCAAAGAAACAACTGCCCAATAAATAAGTGGGCGAAAGACTTAAAGAGAAACTTCTCTGAAGAAGAAAGAAGGATGGCCAATAGACACATGAAGAAATGTTCAACCTCCCTAGCCATAAAAGAAATGCAAATCAAAACAACATTGAGATATCACCTCACTCCAGTTAGAACAGCAAAAATCAAGAACTCTAACAACAACAGATGCTGGAGAGGATGTGGACAGAAAGGAACCTTACTTCATTGTTGGTGGGAATGTAAACTTGTTCAACCACTTTGGAAAGAAGTATGGAGGTTCCTGAAAAGACTTCACATAGAACTCCCCTATGACCCAGCAATCCCACTTTTGGGCATTTACCCAAATGTTTACAAACAAGACCACACTAAAGCTACCAGCACAACTATGTTTATTGCAGCATTATTTACCATAGCTAAGATATGGAACCAACCCAGATGCCCCTCAGTAGATGAATGGATCAAGAAAATGTGGTATATATACACAATGGAATTCTATGCCTCCATCAGAAAGAATGACATTGCCCCATTTGTTAGGAAATGGAAAGGCTTGGAAAAAATTATATTAAGTGAAGTAAGCCAGGCCCAAAGAAACGTAGGTCCCATGGTTTCCCTTATTTGCAATATCTAGTATATGTATGAGTCAAGCGGAAAAGGTCAGATAATGTGATGTTAGGAAAACGAACCCTTAAATATGTATTTTAATGTTTTTTTTTCTTTCATGCATGTGTTTCTAACGCATTTATAAGATTATTTCTTTGTTGCTTTGTATGTCCCTCCCCCACAGTGTAACCCCCGCTTTCACTATATTTGATGTCAGTATAACATGTGGAGGAGATGGGGACAAACAAGTCGTTTAAGGATTCAGGTGGACCTGTTGCAACAATGAGAAGTACAAAATGTCATGTCAAAAACGAGCTTTACAATGTCGGTGTGTGGGGGGTGGGAAAGATTGGGGAGGGAGGGGGGGAGGCTGGGAAGGGAGGTGAAGGGTAAACAAAGGAGGAGGCTGCAATGCTTGGTAAGAAATGTATGCATTATCCTGCCCATGTAATTGTAACCCCTCTGTACAGTATGTTCTCAAATAAAATAAAATTAAATTAAAAAAAAAAAGAAATTATTTTGCAGAAATGGAATTGTAGTTTTCTCAAAGTTTAGGTGAAAGGACATAAAAAACATCCAACCTTTTCTAGGGATAGCAAACATGAAAAAGACCCAATCATGCCCTTTGGAAACTCCTGCTGTGTAGAGACACTGGATTTAAAACCCAGGGAAGGAGACTGACTGCAGCCCCCAGACTGCCTTTCACCATCCTGTCTTCTCATTATCTCTTTCCCTCATGGATTTAAGATTTAAAAAAATTATTTTATTGGGAAGGGAGGAAAGTAAAAACACAGATTTCTTGGAAATGCTGAGGGGAAGATCTCATTTCCCATCATGATGAATTTTAAAACCAATATTTGCCCTGCTACAACTGAAGCTGTAACTTGTGGTTTACAACATTAATTGATTTGGGGAAGTTTTGACACTTTGACAATATAGCTAGTTTTCAAAACAAACATAAAAATACCCAGGATATTCTCCTCTGAGGTGATGACAGAATATTTACAATCTTTGTAAATTTGCAACACTTTTTATAGAGAACCACTTCCAAAGCAGAGCTTGCACGCATAGCACTGTGTCTCTATTGCCCTGAAAGCAGAAATCAGGTACCTCTCAGGTACCACTAGTCTTATTGCACCATGAATAGGAATTTACACATCATGGGAACCTCGCATAGATGAAGTACATAAGCCTCGTGGGCTAGATATGACTGAAAGGGCTCACACTGACAGACAGTGGCAGAGCTCAGAGAAGCTGAGAATCATCCACTTAGTAGAACTTTACAACACTTTGTGGTTGACAATGGTGTGTCTTATAAATATAATTATTCAATATTAGGTACCAATGAATATTAGCTACCAATATTAGCTACCAACTAAAAAGAAATATGTGGGTGATGTTTATGTGATTACTTGCAATGATTAGGTCCCAGCTCACTGACCATGTTCAGAAATACCCAACTGAAAACAACTCTTTAGCCATGGAAATATGATGATGAACCACAGTGAAATTGACTCAGAATAACTTTAGTTGTAGGGCCATCTGGGAATATTATAATTTGGTTATTAGTGATTTCTGACAGGGTAAAAGAGGGAGATAGAACCTTAAGATAATGAGTCAAATTTCAAAGAAACATCCTCAAACTGTACATGCTTTATACAACCCCTCTTCATCCTAAGTTAAGAATACTGCCTCTGGGCCGGGAAGGTGACTCCGTGCTTACCTTGCATGCATGAGGTGTAGGTTCAATTCCTCAGCACCACATAAGCAGAAAAAGCCAGAAGTGGCATTATGGCTCAAGTGCTAGAGCGCTAGCCTTGAGCTGAAGAGCTGAGGGACAGCGCCCAAGCCAAGGATACAAGCCCCACGACCAAAAAAAAAAAAAATTAGAATACTGCCTCTGAGAACTGTGAAATAAGTAATGGATGAGATTGAGATCCGTATACTAGGTAATTAAAAATGAATGTGTTAAAGGATCAAGTCCAAAAGTACATTATTAGACAGGTGTATGTAATTCAAGTGTCTTTCTTATCCACATCATTCTTCAAGTTTCCAATTAAGTCTGTATATTGAGCCTCAATATCTCCATACATTACAGACCTTTATTCACAAAGGCAACATCCCATAAGAACTATATTATATTCCTTCTGTAGGAATTTGGGAGTTACTCTTTTTCATAATTATAATATATGTAAATTCTGGAGCCTTGCCTTTAAGACAATCTTCCATGTGATGCCATTTAAGAAGCTATATTATCTGTTAGTCTTCCCACATGTCAAAGGGTATATGCATTAGTAATTTTCTATAGGAGGTTTCAGGTTTTCTCAGGTTTTCCATATTGGAAAAATATCTCATTGCTATCAATGCATTTTCTATTTACAAATTCACTTCTATTCTGAGTACACTCAGAGATGTGCATGTGTGTGTGTATATATATATATGTGTGTGTGTGTATATATATATGCACACAAGGGTACACATAGAGTAAAAAGGCACATATATATTACACATGTGTGTATATGTACATAAATGTATAAATATATACATAAATACAATATATATGTGTGTAGATATGTACATATGTACATGTGTCCATATGTATACTATACAGTTGTAACTGTACATTACATGTACATTGTATATGTGTATACATTACATTTATTAATTTTGGTATGCCAGGTCAAAGGCCTGAAGTTAGGGTCTCATATCCTCCTTTAGCTGTTTTTCTCAAGACCAGTGCTCTACCACCTGAGCAGATCCACTTCCAGCTTCTTTTTTAAAAAATTAATTAGAGATAATTAGAGATAAGAGTCTCATGGACTTTGCTGCCCAGGCTGACTTTGAACTGCAAACATCAGGTTTCTGTCTCCTGGGTAGCTAGAATTACAGGTGTGAGCCACCAGCACCCAGCAATAGGCATATTTTGTAAATATCAATATTCAGTAAGAACCTAAGTTGTACAAGTTAACTTCCTTTTCTTTCCCATCTCCCATCCCTAAACCTTTAAGTACAGTGAGCTGTAATCCATCAAGGTGAGATGTCCTGTGCATACCTGTCCATACTTCCATGCTAAGCACATGATTCTACAACAACACCTTTCATTATATCCCTTGTTTACCTGGAAAATACAACTTCCAATGAGTTCTTTTGCAGGTCTGTGCATTGTCAGTTCAGGTAGTCTGACAAACAGATATGGCAAGGGGAAGTCCTGTAGCAGGCCTGACACCAGTGAGTGGAGATAGAAGCAAGATGGGCGTGGGAAGAGCTTCCAACTGTGGGGCAGTGGTAAGGAAGTCTTGGACAGACAGAGGGAGAATCCAGCACAAGGATGGCCTGGGGTTGAGCCTGATGCCTCCACTGTGCTGGTCGCTGCCAGTGAGCATTGGAGAATAGATCAGAGAATAGCAAGAATCTGTTTCCTAAGGGATTGCTGAGGAGTGAGCCACAGTAGCTTCACTCTTGCAAGTGGAGATCAAATCATCATCTATTTGCATTTCCAGAACTTATATCTGTGCCGGAAATTCAGTCAGTCCACAAGCAACAGTTAAGGAAATAACAATTTTTAAGGTAAATATGCTGAGAGAGGCCTTATGGATGCAAAATGGATAGACATGTATTATTGATCTGATCGCATAGATCTTATTTTTAAAAATTAATGGCATTTTTAGGTAACAGAGGAAAAATACAAGCAGGATATATATCATACACACAATGTTCCCTACTAGCAATTATAATAGCTTGCCAAAGACATTTGAATAATAGCATCTTGTTAAACTCCATAGAAATTACCTTAGGGTTGGGTTTGGCCCAAGCTAGAATAGCTTAGGAAGTTGAAAATGATAGGATGTTCAAATCTAACTGTGCCGGCATATAGTACTATGCACCACCACTGTCATCTAATTCTATGGTGTATAACTCAGAAATGGATGAGATACGATGGAAGCGTTGCTCAACCTTACAGACCACATGTAATTCTGAGTCCACCGTGAGTCTCATTTGAAGGTTCCGTAAGATTATGCGTTTGTCATTAAACAACAGTTCAATTTTCTCTGGTTAAACTGGTTTCTTTAGTTTCTTTTTGATAATTACACCTCCTCCAACTCCGCCAAGTGCTATCTCTATATGGCATCTTTCAACAATAAATCAAAGCCTATTAATAACATTTTGCTATGGTGGCAACAGGGGTGAGAGGAAGCTCTAGGGTCAATGAGGGCAGGAGAATGAGATTGTGAAGGCCCACTGGTTTTACTCACATCCCATACCCTGAGATGACTCACACTTTGACGTGAGTGATACAAGTAAATTTTTCCATTAGAGAAAGAGTAGTCTATCATTAAAACTCAAAGGTTGGCGTTCTGGGTAAAATAATTTAAGAGTTATATCTCTTGATGGTCTAGTGGTTTCTGGACACATTGACAAGAGACTTGATGAAAGATAAAGAATGATAGGAAACAGGTGAAATAGCAAAGATTATAATCCATGTAAAGATTCATGCCATGTTCAAATGATGGGTTGGGGTGGTTAAGCAAAAATTTCTTTAAAAAAATAATGTTGTAGCTGAGCACTGGTGGCTCATGCCTATAATCCTAGCTACTCAGGAGGCTAAGATATGAGGTGTTTGGTTCAAAGCCAACCTAGGCAGGTGAGTTGATGAGACTCTTATCTCCTATTAACTACCAATAGGCCAGAAGTAGAGCTGTGGCTCAAGTGGTAAAGTACCATAAACACTTCAAAGACAGTGTCCAAGCAGTGAGTTCAAGCCCCAGGATCAGCACAATAATAATAACCATAATAATAATCTAAAATAGAAGAGCCAGACACAGTGATTCATGTCTGCAGACCCAGCTACTCAAGAGATAGAGGATTGTGGGCTGGGAAGGTGGCTCAGTGGTAGAGCGCTTGCCTTGCATGCCTGAGGCCCTGGGTTCGATTCCTCAGCACCACATAAGCAAAGAGAAAAAAGCCGGAAGTGGCGCTGTGGCTCAAGTGGTAGAGCGCTAGCCTTGAGCTGAAGAGCTGAGGGACAGCGCCCAGGCCCAGAGTTCAGGCCCCACGACTGGACCCAAAAAAAAAAAAAAAAAAGAGATAGAGGATTGTGGTTCCAGAACAACCAGGGAAAATTGGCATGAGACTCTGGAAAACCAACTAAATCCAAAGGACTGATAGACATGATTCAAATGTTAGAGTGTTTTTTTAGCAAGCAGCTGACCCTGATTTCATAATTTAGAAATACGTTAAATAGGGGATGAGGGAACAGAGTTCCACGTTCTTATATAGATGTCGGTAAAGAACGTATTCATTTGGTTATATCTCATCTTACTCCAAAAAGGGTATTTGAAAGTTTCCAAAATTATATTGGAATTAAATTGTGCAGAAATTTGAATTCTAGGCAGTGAAATTTCTCTACTATTCCATAAAGAATTAGAGTGATAATCAGAATTACAATGTCACCTTTTTGGGTCCTTGAGCAGGACACCTAAATGAGATAAAGAGATCTTAAGAAACTATAAACCCAAGGGCAACCAAGAGTTCACGCTTCCTAAGCCAAATTTATACTCCAGTGTTCTTCTCTAAGTAGTACTCCATATATCTTTTATGCTTTAAGCAATTGTATCAGTTTTTAAATGTTAGTACTCAGTACATATGAAGAAATCAACTAAAAAGCTTCTACCATGCAACAAGCAACAGTAATGGAGTAGGTGAATGGAATAGAAAAACAAAATCAGAAATATCATGTATAATTGAGGGTCAAACAGCTGATTCCAGTCAGGAAGTGAGAAAATAGCCCAAGAGCAAAGGTTTTGACATTGATAACAGAATGGCTGTGAGGTTTTATTTTATTTTGTCCTTTTTAATTCACCTTTGGTGGTGGTAGTGGTGGTAGCGGTATGGTGGTGGTGATGGTGTATGTGTGTGTGTCTATGTGTGTGTGTGTGTGTCTGTTGTCTGTGTACCTGTATGATGGCTTAAACCCAGGTCCTTATTTCTTGGTTTTTAGTTTTGGTTTTGGTTTTTTGCTCAAGGTTGGTACTCTACCACTTGAGCCACAGCTCTACTTCTGTTTCTTGCTAATTGGAAATACGAATCTTATGGATAGCTCTTCCTGGGCTAGCTTCAAACCCTGCTTCTCAGATCTCAGCCTCTTGACTAGGTAGGAGTACAAACATGAGCCATCAGCACCCAGCTATGAATGTGGTTTTAACATCAAGTTTCCTGAGTGTAATCTTTATGGGAAAGCAACCACATGCAGATATGAAAGAGCAAGAACATTCTGGAATTCATGGAGACCAAGAGTTTGGGAGTTGCAAGCAATGTGAGAAGGATGATAGGATTGTTTTGTTGCTGTGAACAGTGACTCTTTAGCATATGTGGCAGTTTGAATGATGTCTTCAAAAACAGAAATGAAGCTGGGTGCCAGTGACTCACATTTGTAATCCTAGCTACTCTGAGGATGGTGGTTCAAAGCCGGCTCAGGTGGGAAAGTCCAAGAGATTCTTGGACCTACATAACTACCAAGAAGCCAGAAGTGGAATTGTGGCTAAAGTGGTAGAGTGTTAGCCTTGAGCACAAAACCTCAAGGACAATGCTCAGATCATGAACTCAAACCCCAGGACCAGCACCAAGAAAGAAAAAATGGAAGGAAGGAGGAAGAAAGGAAGGAAGGAAGGAAGAAAGGAGAAAAAATCAGAAATAAATATAAAGATAAAGTGAGATAAAATGAGTGAACTAAGTTTACAATGATGACAAAAGAAGACATGATTGAAAAAAGAAATAAAACCTGCCTAGTTAAAGTTTAAGAAGAAATAAAGCAGTGTAGAATCAAAAAAAAAAAAATTAAAAACCAGATATAGGGGTACTAACAATCTTACGAACCAGAAAGAAAGGATGAAGAAAACCTGAGAAATGGAAATTTGTTATCTATTAAGAGATTAAATAGTGCCCTTTAAAGAACTGTGAGTATCTGTGTGTGTGTGTCTGTGTATGTGTACACACATGTGTGCGTGTGCACCCCAGGACTGGGGTTTGCACTCAAAGCCCAGGTGATGTCCCTGAGCCTTTTCACTTGAGGCTGGTGCTTTACCTCTTGAGCCACAGCTCCACTTCTGACTCTTTAATGGTTAATTGGAGATAAAGATTCTCATTGGCTTTACTGCCTGGCTTGGCTTTGAACCTTCATTCTCAAATCTCAGCCTCCTAAGTAGCCAGGAATACAGGTATAAGCCACCAGCCTCCAGCAGAAGGGAGATTTTTAGTTGGTTAGAGGAACAGAAGCAAGATGGCAGAAGGATACGAAAAAAAAGGCAAAAAGTATAAGCAAAAAATGTGGATCACTATTTTTTAAAACTTCCATGTAGAAAAAAGAAAAATGGGTAATAGCTCTTAGATGAAGAATTGACAGCTTTATAAAAAGTGAATGTGTTTGTAGGAGATAGAAAGATACCTAGAGGAAAGAAGAGACCAAAGGTATGAGAAGAAAAAGAGTAATTTCTGAAGTAAGGCATAAAGAAATTGAAAACAGAGCCTAGAACAAGCAGAACCAGCTTGTCTATGAAGAACAAGAAGAGTCACTGCACTGACATACTTTGAGAAAGTATTAATCATCTAAATTCTCACAAAATCTTTCTGAATGGTTGTGATGAATGAATCAACTAACTACATTAAATATAAATCATTCTTAAAAATCTTATGCATTCATTGAATGTTTCATTTCAGTGGCTTTGCTTGAATTCAGCTTGTGTCTGGTGCCTTGTCTCTATGCTCTATTTGCATTGGAATGAGAAAGAATCATCCGCTAAAAAAATTTCCCTTGGGAGGATGAGTCATAATAATGAAGTTTAAAAAAAAATCACAAGATTTAGGGGATTACCAACCATAGTCAATAAAGCCATAAGAAACAAAAGTCTCATTTCCTTCCTAATGAAACAAATTTTAAAAAAAGAGAATGATGAGGATATAGAATGGGAAGAAAAACATTTATGTTCATTGAAATAGCACTGCAGATATAATCAGTATTTTCAGAGAGAGAAGACAAAAAAATCATCCACCCAGGTAAAGAGAAGACTTAGAGACAGCTTAGAAGGAAAAAGATAGATTTGTGGCATATCAGGTTTGTTCTTCTCCTCATCAGCTTTGCATATTCTCAAAGATTAAAGAGCTAAGAGAAGTAGGACATGGTAGCTTATGCCTGTAATCCTAGCTATCCAGCTAGCCTGGGTGCCCAGAAAGTCCGTGAGATTCTTATCCCCAACTAACCACCAAACACCTGGAAGCAAAGCTATGGGCCAAGTTGTAGAGCACTGACCTTGAGGGGGGGAAAAAAAAAGCAGGAATAGCACCCAGGCCCTGAGTTCAAGCCCCAGGACTGGCACACACACATACACACACACAATGTTAAAAGCTATTTCTCAGCCCCTTTGCAGCTTGTGTTGTAGGTGTGGCTTCCAATCAGATGTCCAACCCTGACTTTTTAAACTCGGGATTGGATTCAGAGGAGCTTAGGAGGACCTGAGACTTATCAGCTGGTACTAAGGAGCAGACACCACAGTTTGGCTCTGAAATCAACAATTCTAGCAGAAGCTTCTGACTTTCTCATTCGACTGGAGCCCGTGGACCACTCAGAGACAAGAGCTGAGTAGGCCAGAGCTGGCAGGATGTTCTGGGATTCATTCCTGGGGTCCAGTGTTAAGCCAGGCCATCCAGGGAGTTTGTAAGCACTCCAGTATATGTTGTATCCCTTCCTGCAAGTGCCTTCTCATTCCTGAAGCAGGTGAGAGGCCACAATCTGGGGAGTTGTAAATGTTTTTCCCGTGTATACAAGATTAAATTTTAAAATGGTTATCTAAGGGCTGTCAAAGTCATTCAACAAAATACAAGATGATAAGTTAAATTTGAATTTCAGACAAACAACAAATAACTTCTAAGTATAAGCATGTTCCAACTATGGTATGGGATATACAGATAGCAAACAATGCTTTATTTTTCAGCCCTAATATAGGTACACGGTGGGGGGGGGGGGGGGTGTGGAGGGCATGCGCGCGCACCTGTACTTGGCCTTGAACTCAGGATTTTTTTTTTCCATCAAGGTTGGTGTTCTACCACTTGAGCTACATCTCCACTTCTGACTTTTTTCTGAGGGAGCTAGGATGGAAAACATTAAGGTGTACATTTACTCTCAAGCTGACACTATTGGCTCCTGCCTGTAATCCTTGCTACTCAGAAGGCTGATGAGGATCACAGTTTATGTACCAATATTGGCACCAAAGAAATTAATAAATTAGTAACTCTCAGCCTCAAGCCCGCTTCTCTCCTCTACCGCAAACATTTGACACTGTGCTATCCAAGTTTCTGCCTGCTGGCTTGTTACCTTCAGGCTGTTCCCACAGCCTTGGAAGAATCTACAAGGCTGGGGGGCGAAGAGGAGCCTTGCTCTTCCTCCTCTGCTTCCTGATGACTTCCTGTCCATCCACAGCAGTCCCTGAAAGCAGTGCTCTCCCTGGTCAGTGGAGGCTCTCTCCTTCAACAGCACCTGAATCTAGTGTGCACATTTTCCAGCTCGCTCAAGACCAGCCTCCACACACCACACACCAGGAGATGCTTCAGGTTTGCATTTCTGCTCAGTGGGGGGGGGGGGGGGGGGGGGGGTCCTGCTCTACCTTTCTAACTTGACAGGATTCCTATTATAATAAGCTGCTTCACCAGAGAACTGACTATAGGGAATCTCGCTTGATTGACAGTCGCATCTCAATACTTGGGTTGAGACCAAAGCCCCGCCCATCACCCCTCTGGCCCTTCATCGAAGCCCCGCCCACCATCCCTCAGGCTTTCCTCTGAAACCACACCCACCATCCATTGGCTACTATTGGTCCATTCCTTAGAAATATGAGATTCGCGGGCGCTGGTGGTTCACACCTGTAATTCTAGCTACTCAGGAGGCTGAGATCTGATGATCGAGGTTCCAAGCCAGCCCGGGCAGAAAACTCTGTGAGACTCTTATCTCCAATTAACTACCAGAAAACCAGAAGTGGCGCTGTGGCTCAAGTGGTAGAGCACTTGCCTTGAGCTGAAGAGCTGAGGCCCAGAGTTCAAGCCCCACGACCAGAAAACAAAAAAAAGAGAAAAGAAATGCGGGACTCCAACGGATGCAACTTTGGGGACTCCCCACCATCCTGGGCAAAGCTTTCTTCAAATTTTGTCCCCATGGTCTGAGAGTTTTCTGCCCTGATCCTAGGTCTGAACGCTCTTCTCCCTACTCCTCCTCCCTCTTTACTTACCCTCCATAGGTATTTTCCAATACATCTTCTTATGCACAGGATCTGGTCTTAGCTACTTCTTTGATGAACTTAAACAGTAATTGTGTAGTCCAGGCAAGCAATGAGAGCAGCCGGAAGGATGTTAGCAATGCACATGGACTATAGACAGATGTGACAGGTATTGACATGTTCTGTGCCCAATGATCCTGCTGTGCAGGAGGTGGGAAGGAGGCATTTTATCAAATGGCCTGGGCCCGCAGTCTCAGGAGACTGGATACATGTGTGATGTGATATGTCATGTATGATATGGGATACATTTAGTCTCTGGAGAGTCCTTTTCAGCAACACAGGTCCCAGATAGTGGTTCACCATTTCTTTACTTGCCTCTTGTGGTGCGAAGCAAAGCTCCTTTTGAAATTCTCTCATAAATATTTGACAATATTTAAATCATGGTAAATAATGTTCCAAAGATAAGCTATAATGGAGACACAGAAGTACTGAAGGACCAAGTGTAATGGTGATATTTCTCTGCCTCAGTCAGCATTGAGTGTTCTTTCTTCTTGCAGAGTTTTCTCGCTTGTTCATTTAGACTACTTCAGCCTAAAAACCTGAGACTACTTAAGTCATTTCTTGGGCCATAGAGGATGGCTCATCATTTTTTTGCTTGACTTGAGGGCCATTCCCACTCACAATTCTGTTTCCCTCACACCCCTTAACACTTTCCTAGTTCCTATTCTGAGTTTCTTCTTCCTTCCTTGACCTTTAAATGTTGCTGTGACCCTGATCTCAGTCCTTAGCCTTCTTCTCTATTTACACTCATTCTTGCTTTTTAAGTCATCTAGTCCAGTCAGCAGCTTCAAATACCATCAAAATGCTGTGGTGCTCAAATTTTTGTATGAACCCCTACTTTTCCCAGAATGCTAACCTTGCTATCCAATTGCCAACTCAATAAAACCCACTTGGATCGTTAAAGGTCATTTCCAACTTGAAGAACACAACACCAGCTTGTGATTTCCTGCCAACAACTCCCTTTGCCCCTCTACAATATTGGTCCTCTCAAAAAACCAATACCTCCCACTTAGCCAACGCCTCCTTAGGTTTGCAAACTGCACACTAGACTCCATTAACCAATGGCATATCTTGACACCATTTGGCAGCCACCTTGTCATCCTGACCTTCACTGTGATTCTTACACCCTTCTCCATCTTTTTTCTCATCCTAGAACTCAGCATATGTACATATACTGTGTACATGTATTTAGACCTGTGGTTTACTTGCAAAGAAAGAAAGAAAAAGAACCTAAGTTTGATGTTTGCTTACAGCCATCTACCCAAAACCTAAAGCTGTTACCTGACACTCAGTAGGCCTCATACCTATCAGATGAGTGTTGGATGCTGATGGTTCACAGTCCTAACTACACAGGAAGCTGAGCTCTGAGGATCACAATGCCAAACCCAAGCAGAAAAGTTCAGGAGACTTTAATATCCACTTAGCCAGCAAAAAAGCTGGAAAGTGGAGCTGTCACCCAAGGAGCCAGCCTTGAGCAGAAAAAGCCAAGCTAGGGCTTGGGGACCTGAGTTCAATCCTCACTACTGGCACAAAAAAATTAAAGAAATAAATAAAATTAAAACCTGTCAGATGAATGAATAATCAGGAGAATAAATAAATGAATTAAGCTTTCACTGTACTTGATGTCGGTATAATTTGTGGAGGGGAAGGGGAAAAACAAATCATTTAAATAGGGATACAGGTGGACCCATTGCAACAATGAGATGTACAAATCATTATGTCGAAAACGAACTTTACAACTTTCTTGCGAAGGGGTGGGATTGGGGGGGGCGGGGGGAGGATGGGAAGGGATGGGAAGGGTAAACAAAGGAGGGGGCTACAATGCTTGATAAGAAATGTACTCATCATTTTGCCCATGTAATTGTACCCCTCTGTACAGTATTTTCACAATTTAAAAAAAAAAAGAATTCAAGGAAATGCCCTTGTTTTATCCATTTAGGACTTATATTCTGAAAGCCTTTTCTCACTTGAAAGAAAAGGTTTTTATTAACAGAGTGCCAGATCACTGAAACTATCAATGCAGCAAGAATTACATTTTACTAACATCTTACATTCCTATTTGCTTATAAATTTTAGCCTCACAGGAATTGTCTGAAAAGTGAGTTTGCAAATAGCTGCATCTCCAGTTTTCAGGAGGCCCAAACGCTTACCAAAAGATGTTGTTTTTCAGCCAGAAATCGAATAGTTCCCATGACATTCAAATTCAGAGAAAAATCTTTCAGATATGTTCTGTCCCTTGAATGGCTTGTAGCTGTCTAAAATGAACTATCTCCTCATTTTTCTTTTGTTTTCCCTCCCTTTCTTTGTGCCAATACTAAGATTTTTAACTCAGAACCTCATGCTGTTGCTCAACATGCTTGCTCATGGATCCGACTCTACCACTTGAGCCAGCATTTTGCTGGTTACTTGGAGATGGAGTCTGAAAGGACTGTTTTTCCCCAGCTGACTTTGAACTGTGACCTTCTTGGGTCACAGCTTCTTAAGTAGCCAGGATTACTGTCAGGAGAGCCAGCACCCAGCTACTGTTATATGACCATTTTTAATCAGCGTCCTGCCACGTTGAGCTTTACCAGTGTTATACTTGTTACCTGGCAATAGGCCTTGGGCCTCTTCTCCTAGTACCATCTTGGAAACTCACAAATAATAGGTTTAGAAATCTTTCATCTTATCTGTACTTTCAGTGTGCTCCAGAGCACACTCTGTTTTTTCAAATAAAACTAGAACCAATAAAGGCTCCTGAGCAGAAGAATCTAGTAGCTATGCCAGGAACGATTGTTCCAAGGATATTTTAAGAAAAGAAAGCCTGAGAGAAACATATACAAGGATGAGTATGTTTTCCTGGCAGATGGTTTTCCTAAGAGCATTAGGTCAAAAAACTAGTCTTAGCC